>NW_026915836.1:3365000-3965000 GCF_034315485.1 Pezoporus occidentalis | reverse complement strand
GCTGCAATCCTAATAATCCATCAGTTGTAAAAAGGTGACAATATGGGGCAACATCCACTACAAGGAAATCTAAGTACATTATCTGTGTCGGGTAGGTTTTAATAACTTCACCTGCTTTCTTCTTCTGCATGCTAGATCCCTTGATTAGAAAGCCAGACAGCAAATACAAACCTGGAGAAAGCAACTTCATTTACAACCAATAGGAAAAACAAAAATGTAAAATCCATTGCAACAGCAGTAACTTATGAGATAAATGGTACTTTTACATGCAAAATAAATGACTTGTTAACAAACTGTATGATGGGTGCTCATCTAGAACACCAGTTTGGTAAAGAATGTATAGGAATACAGTGGTTTGTATACCAAGGTATGCCAATACATATGTACATTGAAATTTGTACCCAGCCCATCTTAAATATAGATAATGTATCTGCCATACAGAACAGACTGCCTGATCCTATTCTAACCACAGCATTCCCACGGATATCCCTCTGTCATATGGAGAGTCATACAATAATCCAATGTACATTAAAACCATGCCAGACACATTTTATGCATAAAAAAAGCCAGTAAATTGTTATGCAAAATACAGTGAGTTTGACAATTCTTAGCAGAAAACTTGGCAGAAAAGATTACAGATTAGCACAGGCACATGTGATGTGTTACTGGATGATTATCCTGAACAGTTCTGTACGTATTTTGAAATGTACTTGATCAGGGGCTGCAGCACCTCCCGTATGGAGACAGGCTGAGAACACTGGGGCTGTTCAGCCTGGAGAAGAGAAGCTGTGTGGAGACCTCAGAGCAGCTTCCAGTGTCTGAAGGGGGCTGCAAGGATGCTGGAGAGGGACTCTTCATCAGGGACTGCAGTGACAGGACAAGGGGTGATGGGTTCAAACTCAAACAGGGGAAATTCAGGTTAGATCTAAGGCAGAAGTTCTTCCCTGTGAGGGTGCTGAGGCGCTGGCACAGGGTGCCCAGAGAAGCTGTGGCTGCCCCATCCCTGGCAGCGTTCAAGGCCAGGTTGGACACAGGGGCTTGGAGCAAGCTGCTCTAGTGGAAGGTGTCCCTGCCCATGGGAGGGGGTTGGAACTGGATGATGTTAAGGTCCTTTCCAACCCAAACCAGTCTGGGATTCTATGATTCTACAATTAATTAAGTAACTATACTTTAGAATTATGAATAACGTATGGAATTGCATTAGGAAAAGTACACAAATTCTGAGCTGATAACATCAAACTGAATAGATTTGCCTGATTTCATGGGAAAAATTCACATTATCCAGTAAAACAGATGGCCATTCCAACCGAAAATGGAAATACAGAACTGTATCTAGGCCTTCCATGACCATTCCTGATGACCTAGAAGGAAGACTTATCTACGCAGGATTAATACTTCAGCACAATGTCTGCTCAGCATTCAGAGCAGTGAAAGAATAGGCAGTGCACATCCATTGCAGGGAACAAACAAGAAACCAGAAATCCTATTTTTCTGGGGTACAGTTATATTCTCCTTATGCCAACAGGACCTGACAGTGAATGCAACCAAAAGGTAAACCAAGATTCATGGAAGTGGATACAGATGTGCAGGTATGAAGGGAAGAGAAAGACAACTTTCACACGGGAAACTAATCCCACAAGCTCCCAGAAGAGCTTATTGTAAAGCAGAGCTGCTGTCTGCATTAAACAATTGTTTTGGTGGCTGTTCATACTGGTCTTACACTGGCTATTCAATAAAAACATTGTACCTCAGCCAAGTGATTTTTGAGGATGTAATATTTCACGTAAAACCTTTTTTGAGCCACTGACTAGAAAATTTCAGGTCACAGAATCACTGAATCATGGAATAGTTAGGGTTGGAAACGACCTTAAGATCATCCAGTTCCAAGCCCCCTGCCCACACCTCACACTAAACCACATCACCCGAGGCTCTGTCCAACCTGGCCTTGAGCACCGCCAGGGATGGAGCATTCACAACTTCCCTGGGCAGCCCATTCCAGTGCCTCACCACCCTCACAGGAAAGAACTTCTTCCTTATATCCAATCTAAATTTCCCCTGTTGAAGCTTTAACCCGTTACCCCTTGTCCTATCACTACAGTCCCTGATGAAGAGTCCCTCCCCAGCATCTTCATAGGCCCCTTTCAGACACTGGAAGCTGCTCTGAGGTCTCCACGCAGCCTTCTCTTCTCCAGGCTGAACAGCCCCAACTTTCTCAGCCTGTCTTCATAAGGGAGGTGCTCCAGTCCCCTGATCATCCTTGTGGCCCTCCTCTGGACTTGTTCCAACAGCTCCATGCCCTTGTTCCATGTCATGGAGTATTCTAGATTTTTTTTGCTACTAGAAAGAGAAACATTCTAATTCTTACCTGTTGAGAATGAGTTGATTTAACTAAGTGCTTTATGAATATCAATCAAACACTAAAGATTAATTCAATATGGTCCATTTCGGTTTGATATTCTATACTGCTTGTTGTGTCACTTCTCTGCCACAAAACATCTACAGGGCCATCCACAGTTGATCTACCCATGACTAAATCTGGATATGTGTAACACTAGTTCTCTCCTACGATATTTGCTTGCAGAAAGGCCAGAATTACCCAAGATGTATGCATGATAAGGTCCTGCTTAAAGTTACTTTAAAACCTCTTGGATACATCATTGCTTAGAATTTCCAAAGTGTGAAGTGCAACCAACAAACTATTTTTTCCATGTAAGAGGTGTTCACACTGGCTTTTTCCCATAAGAACAAGAACTTCTGTGCTCCTTTAGTCTGAGTGGCTTTTATCTCACACCAACAGAAACAATAAAATCAAAGAGAAAGAGAAGTGTCTCCAAGAGTTGTCCTCATAAAGGAAAAAATTATGTTAACTCACAGTAATTAAAAATGCAGTCATAACATTGGCTGCAGTATAACCTAGACATGCCTGTTCTAGCTTTAATTTGCTGGGATACTTGTAGCTATCTAGGTGGGGCAGCATGGAGCTCAGCAGTGGCTAGCAAAATGGTCTACTTTGGGCAGCCAGAAGCTCAATGGAATTGAAAGCTTTGCAACAGCAACGCACTTTGAATCCTCACACAAGATTAGCAATCAAATGTATAAGTGTGCTTCATTGTAGTCTCTAATTCAGAGGATGGGCTTGGATGATCAGTGTCCTCACTTCCCTAAGTTTTGCCTTTATGTTTATAGGAATTGATCCTTTCATTCTTCAGAAGGCCCATACATGGATGAGACTGTAAGTCAGATCAGCTATCACTTTTTGATCTAAGAGCCACTCCTGCAGGCTTTGAAATTTGGTATTAGATGCGGTTTTGCTGTAATCTCAGCTCAAGTGGCAAGTGACTTTAAGTCATATCTATCCATTAAAAAACCAAAACGTAGCTTGATAAGGCACTGGAAAATTAAAGCACAGGTAAAGGTCAATTTAAACACCAGCTGCTCACACCACCACTTCGTAGTGTGAGTATTTACTTCAAGGCAGTGTTCAAGGCCAGGCTGGACAGAGCCTTGAGTGACAGGGTCTAGTGTGAGGCATCTCTGCCAATGGCAGGCAGTTGGAACTGGATGGTCTTAAGGTCCTTTCCAGCCCAAACCATTCTGTGATTCTATATGCTACTGGTGTTTCAAAGATGTTCACAATTATTTCCATGTACCCAGAACAAACAATCCAATAATAATTCAGAGAGTAGCAAAACCCACTGCAATAAAAGAATCCAGGAAATATGCACCTGAATTTACACCAGCACACAAAAATGAGTGGATTTCTTGTACAGAATCACTTTGCTTTGTGCTCCCTGACATGAGGACATGAGGACATCGGAAGAAAGAAGCCCATTGTCTGAAGACAAGTTCATAGTGGCTGTCCTTACGTGTGGTTTCTCTCCATACCTGCAGATTGTCCACATCAACTCAGATTCACTGCTGTTCCTACACCAGCAATGGTAGAAGGCTATAAGGGAGGTGGCCTGCACCTTCCTCAGTGAGGGTCACGTTCATGTACAACCATTAGCACAATATAGGGCAGTTCTCCAGATTTTCCAATGTGTGCTCCTGATGCAGTCCTTATAAATTATTACAAAGAGCTGCTATCTGTACACAAAAGCATTCTGACTGCTCCCTCCCCTCGAATTACTTCTGTGCTCAAACTGTGTACAGGGGCCAGGGATGCAGAGGCAGGATGCTGTAGTGGCTTATGAGGGGCAGAGGCAGAGAACTGGCATACAGGGCAGAAGACAAGACCTTTTTGCTCTCTTGTCCCCTTGTATCTGCACGTGGGACCAAAAGATGGCTCCTAAATGTAGAATCAGTACAAAATCATGCTAACATGTTACTAAAAAAATACATTTTTTTTCCTCTGTTACAGTTATTGCCTATTTCTGTTTTCTCAGGTGGGAAATGAGACTGTAATCAAGAAAAACAGTAATGCCTAAGATGATCAAAGACATTCCATCAGCAAATCTTCCTTCTAAAATGTTAGTCTGTGAGTACAGATGTCACTATGATATTCTAAGATTCAATTTGTTATCCAATTGCCTCTTCTAAAGAAATAAAGCAACATTACTGCACAGAACAAAACCACAGTCTACAGCCTGCTTCTATACATTTCTTTTCCTAGACTTGAAGACAACAGCACCATTAGAAGGACTGCTACCACAGGATAAATTAGCTCATTCCCCCAAACACATCTATATTTAAAATGCAAAGTAGTGGTTCATTATACTGACTTTTATGTGTCTACAATTCTCAAAGAAATACTTCCCAGTAAGTAATAATGGGACAGTAATAATCCCATTAACTTTAAGGGATGTGTACTATGTAGAAGGGAAACCCAGTTACTAACCTTTTCCTATCCTGTTTTTGGAGTAGATACACCTCTTCCATTCTTGCTTGAGGCACCTCCTGGGCACTAAAGCCAGATTTTTCTTGCCACTGAGTGGAATGAGCACTTTTTTGTGTTTTTGACCAGAGTAGGTACCACTATGGTCTGTTTTCCATTTCACCATGTGAAACTACTGATGGATACACACGGTGAAAAGGAAGAAAAAGCAGAAAGCACCTCATAGAGTAGGCAATTATATAAAAGGAAAACTAATACTTTGCCTGTGTTTATAATCTTTATATGACTTTCAAAGCATACTTCACCAATCCTGAGAATCCCAGTGTATTTGGAAGACATGCACGTTACCAAGTCGACACCAGTCCTGAAAGTGACAGTGCTTTGCAATGATATAAATGGGTCATCTGAACACTTATTACAAGCTGACAGTTTAGCTCCTCAATAAGTAACTATCCAGCAAGTATTTGTTAGAAAGTCTCTATGGATAGGCAGATATGTATTTCTTTTTAATACACATGGAACAAACAGGGTAACACCAAGGCTTCAGTTTTAGAAGGTATGACCCTTTACAGAGGGTAAGACAAACAGCTGAAGCTGCAAACCTTCCCTCTCCCCTATGCCTATGAAGCTCAGCTAAGAAAATGAAAGATAAATAATAGCAATTAAGTCAATACTTCTTTCTGTCAAAAACTTAGATAAAACCTCCAAAGTCTTTGCCCTTGTAGAAAGGGACAAAAAAGGCCTCTGGTACTAGTGGTAAGTGCACTAGTTTGGAGTTATTCAGAGTTAATGAGGTCTTCCATAGTAGACCAATAGACTTGACCTTACCTAGCACCAGGACAGAAGACTAGCCATCCTGGCTAGTCTAAACATCAGCAGCCCTTTAGCAGCCATCAATATCATCTGACGTAGCTAAAGACTATTTCATCCTGTGATGCTGAGAAAATACTATGAGTAAACTACAGGATGCTAAGTTCTCTAAACTCTACCTTGTAAGACACAAGCTCACATACGTTAGGTGACTCTGCACAAGTGAGACACAGAGCTGACTACAGTCCTTGGAGGTGATGGAAGAGGTGACCCATATTTAAAAGAATTAGTAAAGCAGGACCATCTATAGAAAGGAATAGTTACAACCCAGACCAGACCATGGCAAAGAGGACTACTGCTACTAATTTCAGGGACCTGTCTCTGGCTCTATGGCATATTTATTCTCTCCTGTGGAAATAAATTTCGTGGACATAATCTGGACCACCAGTCTAGATCAGCAGATCACAAACTGGGAATCATGAAGGATGTGATCTCATTGACAGAGAGCACGGAGTAATGCCACCATTTTGACATCTTCCTTTCCTTGGAGATACGATCCAAATATGGCTGGAGGACACGGGTGGCAGAACTGCAGTTCCCAGCAGCACCCTTGCCCTGTAGCAGGAGAGGTACCTGTAAATGGCAAGTCTCCAGTGCACAATCTAGACTGATTTCCAGCCTTTTTTCTTACCCTGTTCTGTTTCCCCTACTTCAAGAAAACATATATCCAGATGAAAGGAAGGATACAGAATGGCAGAGAAAACATGTGAGAACTCCTCCTGGATCCATCTCGTGCAGTTTTTGCAGCAGATCTGGAATTTAGCTGGGGGCATAAGCAGCTTATTGGCACAGGTGAGGCTATATCAAGAGTAAAAATAGGATGGTGTTGCCAGTCTGATGCTGCTTTTAATATCAGTAGAGACTGAAACGCCAGTGCGGGCACCTGCCTCAAAGAAAAATTACATTAGAGGTTCCCAGCCTACACTTCAATCCATAGTGGCATCCGAATCAAAGGAGGGAAAGAAATACCCAGGTAAGAACTACTAACCACGCAAAAACTCTCAGCAATGGGAAGAATACTTTAACACCTAACAAGAGAGACAACAAAAGTAAGAAAACAATTTTCCTCCACATAACAAATGCTGTCACATAACTCTCTAGCAGGGATTGTCATTGTGCCTGGCTGTAATGACAGACAATAGGACCAGTCCTGTTTGTAGAAAACATCAAGCCCTGGCTCTTTCTGTTATTCCCCATTGTAAAGATCACACGCTGTCACCCAAGATATCCCAATGTATCTTCCTGTCTTGATGCTTTTTAGTGATTCTTTGGCTCCTGCTCTGGGAATTTTACAAAAATGCCTTGAAGACAAGAACAAACCTTTTCCTGTCTCAGGATGCGACCGGGTGCGTACTTAAAACTTACAGAGAACAGGTAAATAGCATTAAAGCAGCAATCTTGAGAGAAACAGGCTTGCACAGCTTTAAGAAGAGGTTCTGAGGAGTCCTATTGCTGTCTTCCATGACCTAATGGAAGGGTGTAGAGAAGATAAAAGTCAAGCTCTCCTCAGAAATGCACAGTGAAAGATCTGTGTTTGATGAGGCAATGGACACAAGTTGCAACAAGGATAATTTCGATCAGCTATTATTCACCACAAAGGCAGCCAGACCTTGGAACAAGGTTACAAGTTACATAAAAGAAAGGTCAGAAAGCTCTGAATGAGAAGAGTGCCCATCCTACCCCAATGCTACTAATTTTTTCATCTCTGTCTTACATACACACATACCAAGCATGGAAAACACACTGCTACCAGCAGACCATGGCTTAGGTCTTCCCAAACACTTCTGCTACTATCACAGTCCAACATCTTTGTAACAAAGCTGAATTATATTAGAGAATATCTTAACGGGAAGTTTTCAACTTCTCCCAATGTTTTATGACATCTATGTACATGACATTTTGCCCCTAAAATCAGAAATAGCACTGTAGCACGAGTACTTCCCACAAGTTTCACAGCTAAGAAAGGAACAGTGCTGGTCACTGCTTTACTTCTCTGCAGTTCACCATTTCTAGCAAGTTTTGAAGTATTCTTTAAATGGGCAGTGTCCCTTTACTCCAGTGCTGCAGGGCATTTCTTGATAACTGGGAGGAAGTAGGAGAAATGAGTGTTACTTTCAGCAAAAGCTGAGTCACAGTTACATTTCATTATGTGACACTCTGCCCGTTGTGCCCTTCTCCTTAAAGGCTGCAGCAACCTTCAACTGTCCACAAGTTGGAAGTCATGTTCCAAAACCAAACAATGAAATCAGCAAATTTTGTAATGTGTCACATGGATCTGTGAGCATGATTTTGGGAAAGGTCCAAGTTTAGAAAACTTTGCTTCTACTATTCCAGTTATGTGGCAAGAACTTTTTGTTTATATGGCTTATTTGTAATACTGTGTAGGATTGGGGGTTTCAGCCTGAAAATGAGATATTATTGCAAACTGACAGTGACAATGGCCACTAATGGTTCATCATTACATGTGGATGCATATTAGGAACTGCAGAGAATTAATCAACACACATTTATTATGTCATATGGTGATGAATTAATCAAAGTCAATGGAGAGACTTGTGCTGCTTTCAATAGCATTTGGAGCAAACAAGCCACGATGCCAAAAACAAACCCAACCCCAAACCAGTTGATATTGAACCCTTGGGTACATGCTATATAAGGATGACTGAAGTTCCCAAAGTGACATATTGTCTGTGAATAGTCAGATTCCCAGACTTCTGAGCACTCACAAATGATGTTAACTGCCAGTAAACCTGCCAGCACTTTCAGCTCCATGTTGGAGTTTATATACCCAGGCTTCACAAACAATGAGAAACTTTTGTGGCGGTTGGGAGACCTGTTAGTGCATCTGCTAATACCTATGGCTTATTCACACAACAAAAGGACATTATTTAAGATGCTCTTGCCTGTCTCCAAGGGGTTAACGTCACCAAGCAGAGGAAAAAAATGTGTGAGGACTCCTGAACAAAAAGCAGCCTCAGTCATTTGATAAATGAACATATCCTTTGTGCAGCTGAACTATACTGACAAAGCCATGCAGGCATGTTAAATGACTAACTGCATTTTTGCACTACTTCTTATGTATCAACAGTTCAGTGTACAAGGTCAAGTTATTATGACATTTTTCTGGCCAGTTTACAATCTCATCTAATTTATCTTACTGGAGTAGTGTATGCATACTGTACAACATCTTCTTTGCCTCTAGCCCCTTCTAAACCTGTACCTTCTGGTTTCAAAAATGCTAAAGATAAGTTTGTAATATGCAATCATATGAGCTTATATATTGTTTCAGCCATGATTCCAACATTAACTCAACCACAACAGTACTGTGTCACATCAAAAACCCAAATTAGACACTATGCTGTGCCATATGGCTATCATGGGGTTATTCAGGATTTAGGTATTCTCTGCGTATGTACAACTGCATGGTATAGGCATCCAGAATGTATTTCAGAAAAGGACCCATCTGATCTCTGTAACGTTGGTTCCAATTTCTTCCCATCTGTACACTGTGAGACATTACGTACAATTTGCACCCTGTTGTATCGGAAGATAAGCTAACACTCAACATCCCAAAATGGAAGTTCTCCAAAAGCAGAAACACACAGGAAGGACACACTGCCATATCTGAACGTTAGACAATACTCCACTAACACAATCGTCAGTGTAACATGCAAAACCTCAGGTCATCTCCAGACTTCTTCATCAACCATTAAGCTTTGGAGAAAAGGTATCCTGAGATACCCAAAAAAGGACATAAGTGGCTTTCAAGCATGTTCTTCTCATATCGTATCATACAATGAAAACAAAAGGAGACTGTGAAGAAAGGAGAGAAAATATTTCTTCCTCTGCACCACTGCTCTCCTTTAATTTGCTGCACTCTGTTACAAACTTCTAATCCAATTCTGTGAGAAATAAATGCTTTTTTATGGATCTACATATTTAGCAAAACCAGGCAAAGACTATGAGAGTTATCTTCCTAATCATATTAACAGTGATTGAAATATAAACGGATTGATTGAAACAAGAGTTAACACTGCAACACATTAAAGGGACAGTTTATAGCACTTTACTGTCCAAGATGTAGGTCTTACTTTTCATGAGTGTCATCACAATAAAATGATTGTTATAAATACTAGAGCATCATAATAAAACAGAAACTTTCAAACTCATTTTTGTGAAACATTGGGGGGGGGGTAGTAAAAAGAACTCCAAATAACATCCCTTGCTCCTGGTACTAGAAATAACACGAATCAGCATCTACGGCACTAACGCATTCCAATACTATAGTCTAGGTGTAACTAACCTACTCCTGTACAGAAGGGATTAGCTTCAAAACAACATGGTCCCGCCTCTTCCTTGGCTTTGCAAAGCACATTCCAGAAGGGAGAAGAGACTGTAAGATTATTTATCTACATTGTTACTCTTGCAGGGTTTACAGGAAGAGAAAGAACAGCACAGTGGAAGTTTTGTAACAGTAAGGTACCCCTGAATCAGTGCAATTACGTGTGGTAAATGCAGTTTTCCCCTCTACAGATGGTCATTCATAGATTTTCATTGCAGCACTTAATATTGTACAGGATTGCTATTTGGAACTGGACAAGAATCTGCACAGTAACACTTGGAATACTGAACCTCAGAATACACATTTCCTCAATGTGAAGTCAGGAATAGGGACTGAAAAAATGAGTCACCTTGTTTTATGGTTCAAATGTACTCTAAAAAGTGTTCCCAAGAAACATCTGGCTTGTATTCACACCAGTTTGGTCTAAATACATATGTCAACAGATAATCCTCACATTCTGAGTGGAAACAGACCTCTTCAGCAAATTCAGCCTTACCTTAATTCCTTCTGAAAGAAATAATAATTTCTACATTATTTGGTGCAAGTATTATTCACTAGAGAATCACTCTCAATAAACTTATGAATCTTACTGTTAATAATCCATTCTTGCCTTATCCTATTATCACTGATCTCAGTGACGTGGGAACGTACTCTAAAGGATCATTAAATAAACAAGCATCTGCCTTTTTAGATTGGAAACTGTATTTTTCAAAGAACTGACAACAAGAATAAAAACACATCACCACCACCTTTATTACAGATGCACTCTGATTTTGAGTAGCTGAAGACTCTTTTCAGTGCTGACTAACTTGGCATTTAAGCAGGACAGCAATCCCCAAACAACAAAACTCTACAGCAGTTCTGAAGCAGCAAAAGAATAAAACCTGGATTTCTTTCTCTGCATATTCAAGTCCTTACAAAGACTGCACTAAACACGGGATAACAGCCCAGGAGGCAGGCAGGATACTGCAATCAGTTAGTAAAAACAATCCACATTCCAGAAGTTAAATCTAAACCAAATTGAAGTACTGTGTTTAGTATAGCACACAAATTAAAAATCATTCCTTTTCCAGATTACTTTTAGGACATAAACTACCGTGATGAATTAGTGCAGTTATTTATCTAAAACGTGAACAAACAACGAGAGATTATGTGAAAATTAAATGAAAATAAGTTTTCAGGAGAGTCTGGAGTACCACTCAAGCAATATGCAACTCAATCCTTAAAAAAACCCATTTCAGTATTTATAACAAATCAAATTTAAAGGCTTAAAGAAATTCAGCTTCTCATTAGGCATCACTGAAATGCACTGCCAAAAGGAAATCAGTGATTTTACTGGGAGAAAGGAGGAATAAGCTTTCATGGGAAGCCTCTCTGTTCCAGAAACATGCAAACTTAGAAAGCCTTGGAAGACCTTGCTTGCAACAACATATATCTAAGTTCAAATACAACTCAGTGACCAGAAATACAATCTACAACAGAATGCAAAGAAAATCGGTGTATTTAAATGATCAGTACATTGAAATAATCTTTTCAATAGACTGAAAAAAGGGAACCAAACAAGTTTTAAACCAATCTTCATTTTTAATACTGTTCAGGTTGTGTGTTTTAGCAACCAAAGCTGTGTCTTTTGGTCACACCTCAATCCATATGAAGAAAGGAAATCAAGAATGAGCAAGCTCTCCCATCCAGGAACTTACACGCCAAGTCCTGCATCACTTCAGTTGGTGAGAACTGACTCTGAGCTCAACAGGCACAGGATCACACTCCACTTGGAACACAGCTTTATCTTATTTGCATTACTTTTAAATGTAGGACAGAAAGCACATACCACCTCCGAATCAATCAATAAAAATGTATTTGGAGATTTAAACATGCAGAAAAGTCCAAAAAATGAAAGATTAAATTCTCACAAAGTACCACTTCTCCAGTGTAAGTTGTATGGTGCATTTCTGCTGCTGATGTTTGCAACAGCTTGCCTTGACATATGTGTTCACGCATGGTTTCTGCTGTGCATTCAACTGAGTGAGTCAGAGATTAAGGATTTCTTCTGAGCATCTTAAGATAAATATTTCACAGTACAGAGTGCCCTGTTGTTTATGGAAGTTTCAAAATCGTACTCATGATCTACTGAGCCCATTTCAACTTCTCACATTCAGTAAGGCCTTCCAAAGCAAAAGACAAGGTTCCAAAGAATGTACAAACCTAAACACTTACAAAAATAGGAGCTCTTGGGAAAAACAGTGGTTTTTAACTTGTTTTAAACTTCTTTACACAACCGTTTTGACTCTGAAAGATATATTTCCCATTGTGATTTACAGTATACGGCAGCTGCTTCTTTGTGAACTTAATAAAATTGTCCAGTTTTTTAATAGCAGTTGAAATCCAGAATTCCAAATCACTGGCAGTCCTAGATAAAGGCCAACATCATGCCAGAGCAAACAAAGATCCAGTGGATATGCAGGAAGTGACAGGAAGTTTCGGAAGAAACAAACAACAGAAGCCTTAAAGAGCCTAAGCTGCATCAAGAAGATTTATGTGAAATATTTTGACTTTCCAGTCTTGGAAACTTTGATTTGGGGTGGGGAGGGAGGTGAGGGCAGGGAGAATTAGAATGGAGAACACAGGAATCAGGCTTCATCTAGTTCTGAGCTCTGTGAGTTACACTCAATGCAAACTTTCAAGTTACACTGTTGGTAAACAGCAGTAGCAACAAGAAGTTCATCAATTCTGTAATTCATTCCCTCATGATAAACACTACCAGGGAACAGTATCACCCTGAACTTGTGAAGGGACAAGCTGACAAAATGCCCCTCAGAAATGAACAGCCTTCTGAAATAGTTTCATGTTCAATGAAAAGCTCTGATAATCTTATGATGTGAAGTAAAGTTTGATTACTTCACAGAGAACTAACACGAAATTTGTTAGAGCTGAACACTTTGAACTCTTATCCAGATTTGAGGACAGGAATAAAAAAGGGACTTTTGGGGAAAAGTTATTCAAATTGTCAATAACGTAACAAATGTCACAAGCGGAACACATGTATTTGTGAGACTGTCAGGCTACAGCAGATTCTATGAATAGCCATATTGTTGCAGTTCCTACAGATGCTTCAGTATCTGTCCTGCAGAAAGTAAATGGTCAAAAGAAACAGCTAAAGCCTTTAATGTGCACTTACTATTCCTCTTAGGTATTTACATGATAAACAGCCTTAACATTATGCTCCCCACATTGCTCTAAGGTACAAAACACACTAACACCATTTGCCAGAAAGCATTAAAGGACTTACCTAAACCACCCTGTGATACACTGCACGTTTCTTCCTCACATTTTTACTACTCTTTTCTACCTGAAAAGAAAAATGCTCAGCATCACTGGTAATTCCGCTTACACTTGCTCCAAGAAAGGAAGCTGCCACCTAAGGAATAAGATAATTTGATTTATCAAAAAGCCATGAATTGACTTTGGTGCTGCTAAAAAGCCAGAAATTTCCCACGAAGAAGAAAACTACAGGATACTGACTTAGTGCCTACGCTTGAGCAAGGGCTGTTCAATGTAATAGCAAAACTGTACACACTGAGGGGTTGGTAAACTGTCTTCAAACATTCATTTTCTCATATACCTTCATCATCCAGCTATACCCACTTCTACAAAACCTTTTATCATGTCCCTTCTTGAATCCCATCTTCCCTCATTAGATTCACAACCACAGTGTAATAAATAGCTTTAAGGGTAACTGCCATCCTCCACCTTGCATAACCTAACGAACCAACGAGAAAATTCTCTTTCAAATACATTTCAAATGTATCACGTTTCCACTAGAATGAAAAACCAGACTGCAAGAACTGACTTGACATGCAGCTCTGGTTCATACCAAAAGAAAATCCTCATGATTGTGAAGGAGAGAAAGTAGCACGTTTAAGTCACACATATAAACTCCCATATACCTTCAAGGAGTGCTCCCACTGAAAAAGGAAGACAACCACAAGTCAGAAGTGGTAACCAAGCCAAATCTCCTCTATAGCCACAGGAAAGGTGCAATTATAATTTAGCAACAAAACAGCAGCTCCTCCAGGCAACACTAAATCACAAACATCATATTGAGAAACAAAACACTCCTCCTTTCCCTCTGCCCTCAGGCTTATAATTAAAGGAAATTCAAAAGAGCTCCTCTTTAGTTCTATTGCTTGAAAACAATGAGCCCTGTTGAGTCAGGGAATACATAGCTGGCTCTTAACTTCCACCAGAAACTCCTTCTAGTCTGCCCTGAAAATGGATTCCAGACATAGAAGGCAATAGAAAATACATTTTTCTTTAAAAATCAGATCAATAGATCTAACTTGTTAAAAGTGTGAGGAGCTTCTTAAGTCTCATAAGAACCAAAATACCCTGATGATGTTCAAAAGCTTGATGTTTTTAGAGAAAAGGGTAATTAGCAGTGAGGAGGGGCCTTAATCATCACTGAACTTAAAGAAAAGCTTTCATTATGGCCTGAGTGAAAGCAAAGAGCTGTCAGGAAGTATAATGACAAAATGAAGTCCCAAATATATATTTCTGTTGAAACCACAGTCTTTAACTGTCTGCCTGAGTTACAACCATTAAGCTCTGAGCTTATGTTTTGGAGGCACTCTATTGGTCCACCTGGATTGCTGGTGAAAATGCTCTCCATCCGCTGACTGGCCATTTCTGTCCTTCAGCTTGTGAAAGCCTGATACCTGCTGGGCTTCATCCCAGTAACTTCCATAAGGACATTCAGTATATTGAGCAAGTGAATCGTGTTCTAGGATAAGAATGAGTAGGAGCTGTAGGTCGTGGTAGTTCTGCTGTAGAGGCCATTTATTATGCAAGACTCACATAGAGTCTGATTCTGACCAGCACTCACTGACTTCTAGGAAGGCTATTCTTGATGGGGCTCCACCTGAAAGCCATGAAGGGCAAATGGAAAATTCCGGGAAAGCTTCATTTTGAAGCACAGAACTTTTTCCAGGAGAAGCAGATTACTTTCCATAGTGCATTACAGAGAGAGATGTACAGTCAGTACAAGAGATTTTCTTTTAGAGTTACAGTAAGCTTTGCAATGGTATTCTGGCAGCTCACTCAAAAACCTGTTTCCTTGTAAGCAAAGAGTCATCCCTATGAAGATGAGGTAAGCGTTGCAAGTGTCCTGTTCAGAGGGGATGCAGTGTTACGTACAGAATTGATAATATATCCTGGAGCTGTTTTGTTGCACTTAATTGTGCAACTACATGCATATTGGTCCAAACACCATTCTGTTTGACAGGCGTGTTCATAGTAGCATGTAACCAGGAACAGCTCAGTGGAAAAGTAGCAGCTATAAAATCCCTAGAATATAATGAAGTAACGCAGATTTTTAATACAGAACAGCTTCACCATCCCGATTTTAGGAACAACACAAATCCGTTTCCAGAATTTCTTTTTAAAAACAGCAAACTGAGAACGCCTTGCATTCCCTAAAGCTCGCCCACTTCTTTCCACTCTTCCTCTGTGATTCAATCTAAGATACAGCCACTCTTTACTAACCATCCCACCCTTGGTATGCTCTGTGACTGCAGTGTTTAGTTTAAGTTTCCACTGCCCCATGCTATCACTACACTGCACAAGAGAGCCTTCAAACTGGATATGCAACCACTACGAACATATGCCACTTCTCAGTAAAAGACTGAAAAGAAAAAGGACTCCGCACTGCGCTGTGTGCAGTGCTGGTGTCCTCAACATAAGAAAGACGTGGAGCTGTTGGTGCAAGTCCAGAGGAGGCCATGAGGATCATCGGGGGCTGCAGCACTTCCTGTATGGAGGCAGGCTGAGAATATTGGGGCTGTTCAGCCTGGAGAAGAGAAGCTGTGTGGAGACCTCACAGCAGCTTCCAGTGTCTGAAGGGGGCTACAAGGATGCTGGAGAGGGACTCTTCATCAGGGACTACAGCGACAGAACAAGGGGTGATTGGTTCAAACTGAAAGAGGGCTAGTTCAGGTTAGATCTAAGGCAGAAGCTCTTCCCTGTGAGGGTGCTGAGGTGCTGGCCCAGGGTGCCCAGAGAAGCTGTGGCTGCCCCATCCCTGGCAGTGTTCAAGGCCAGGATGGACAAGAGCTTTGGGCGACATGAGTCTAGTGGAAGGTGTCCCTGCCCATGGCAGAGGGTTGGAACTGGATCCTTTCCAACCCAAACCATTCTGTGATTCTATGATATGATTCTATGATTGCCAGCAACTATTCAACCACCTTTTCTAGTGCACTGCCACACACAAAGGGCTCTACTCTCTTCCATTTTCTAGTCAAGACTTTAGCTAAGCCTATCCAAAACCACTTGGAAATAATCTCAAATGAACTACTTGGTTAAAACCATGGAATGAAAACATTCCTGTTTTAGATTCAGTTCAGATTAGTCTAGATTTACTTCAACACCTTTATTCTTCCAATGGAAAAAAAGATGAGTTCAAGAGCTTGTGCATGCTGATGCAGACACATCAGCCATATGGGGACAGAAGCTGGCATTCTCATTTTGCCTTTAGGCAATTTTAACCTACTTTACAACTCTTTGAGACCTTTATCTGACGCTTACTGCATAATTCTTAGTGAATGTTTCTAGGCCTTTTACCTGCTCACAGTCACTAGCCGACCAGAAGGTACTTGCTGATTATGTGGTTGTTGGTCCTTCTCGAAGAATACATGACCACAGAGGTTACAGAACATCCTCAGGATGTCCTTGACACAGACGGACCTGACAACTGAAATAGAAATGAAACAGCATCCTCAGATGATTCTAGAGATAAGCTACTTCTGTCATTGCCGTAGTTAAGAGAAAGGCTGTAACTTAAATGGCATCCCCGACATGATATTTATGTAATAATTATTGCGGTGAATGCCACATTCCAGTGGGCGTAGAAACCACCCCCCCCCGGGTAACACATTGCTTTACTGGGAGAGTGCAGCACTGGAACAAGAGCACCATGGTCTGCAGCTTGCTCTTGCTCTCGGCTTGAGAGTTGTTCCTTCACACACCGCCGCGCAAAGAGAGGTTAAATCACGTCGCGGGCACCCTGGCTGATGCCAAATAAAGGCAAACCGACGGCCCCGCACAAGGAAGTCTCTCTCCGTTTTCAGAGCTATAAATTCAGACGGAGCTATTGACCCCCATGACTCAGAGGCAGGAGAAACCAGCACCCCAGCCCCTGCTGCCCGCGGGGTGGGCACAAAGGGACAGGGCGCAGGCTCTCTGCCCACCCTCCCCTCAGCCGGGGCAGTGAGAGGCCCCGCGCCACCCGGGCTCCTCACCTCTACCGGCCGGCCCCTCATCTCCTCCAAGGATGAGGAGAGCCCGAGCTCAGGATAAGGAAAGCCGTGGCCGGGGGACGAGAAGGGCCCGGGATGAGGAGGCCGCAGGCTCTGCCGCGGCAGGAGCCCCGGCCAGCCCGCCCCCGGGCGGGGGGCGGCCCTGACGGACGGGCGCAGCTGGCGGGGGAGGGGCTCCGAGCCGCCGCGCTCTGCCCCGGTCCAGCCCCCGAGGGGCAGCGGAGTCCGGTCCGCGCTCAGCCGAAGCGCTGCGAGGGGCAGCGGGCGGCAGGTGCCGTCGGTCGGTGGGGGCCGGCCCGGTGCAGCCCCCTGAGCGGAGCCGGTCGGGTGGGTTGGGGTCGGAGCCCAGGCGGGTGCCTGGGGTCTTTGCTCCCGGGCCCGCGCGGTGCTTCTCGGGGTTGGTGTTAGCGGTGCTCATACCCCACGGCGGAACAGCGGCCCGCGGCCGGGCCCTGCCTCATGGGCACCGGGGGACGAGCAGTGCCGCCAGGTCCTGCCCCAGAGCAGCAGCATCGCGCCGTGCCTCTGCGGGGCGAGCCTCAGATACACATCGTGAATAAAGAGACGCTAACTGACGAAAGAAGACGTCCTCACTGTACTCTTCATGTATTTCTAGCTGCAACACAGCAGCGCCGAATACTGTGTAGAGGTTTTCTACCGATGCGTTAAGCATGAATGTATTTGATGTGATAAAACCCGATTTTAACCCGGCCGAGAGCTAGTGTTGTCCATAGTAGGTTATCCCTGGAGCAGGGATGTGCTCCAAAATAAAGCCCCTCACTCAGTGTAAGGTCGAGATGATGCTGTGGCGTCATATTTAGCTCATGGCTCGTAGGGAAATGTAGGGTGTTCTTAGTCACCTATGGCATGACCTTATATTCCCACTCAATTTAGTAACAACAGTTGGTTTCTTATGGGGCATGTGAGATTTAGTTTATTAACAGAGTTTCTAGGCTAAGTGGGGAGAAAGAAAAGGCGTGAGATGAGAAGTGAGCAGATGAAGGGGAAGTGCTCAGAGGGATGGAGCTCCCAGGGAAATGTAAGTCTTGGCTCCTAAGCTTCTCAAATGGACGTTAATGTAAATGTATGGTTACTTATGAACAAATACTTTGGATAGATGTGATTTTCCCCCTGACTTTTAAATTATCTGGTTATGATTTTCATTTGGGCTTTTGAGTTTTGTTTAGTTGTGAGCCTTTTGGTTGAATAGCATAGTGGGATCTGTGAAATACTAAGCCTCTTGTGTTCAGAGTGTGATGTTTCAGCCATCTGAAAGGAAAAGAACCCAAAAGCCTCCATTTACATTCAGATGGTATATCTTATTCCTATCATACAGATTATATATCTTATTCACCAGGCTGGTATGTGGGATATTGATATATGTTTGAGCATGTAAAATCCTGGTAGGCAAATACCAGAATAACCTGCCTCTGTATATTATAGACAAGAAAAATGCTGCAGCTTGGCCCTGAGGTAGCCCGTGTGTCACAGATGTATGTCCCCTTATCATTGAGCTCTGAATGAATCCTGCTCTTACTGTCCCTTCGGCTGCTTCAAGTTAGGACACGTTATGTTACAAGGACATTTAGCTTGTTGAGGAGCTTCTGGCTTGGTGCATTAGGATCTAAAAGTGAGCTAAAAGGATGCTGTTTTTTTTCTCACATGGTTGCTTGCATTAACTAAACCAAGGAAGAGGTAGAATTAATAAAACATCGGAGATGAGTGACTCCGAACTGTAATCTAATTCGGATGTCAATTTAAAGAAATCACTGCCGTTTGAACTAAATAATGAATGTCAAAAGCTGTTTATGTGCAGAGGATACCTGTGATGTTTTACTGGGAATGTCATTCTTTAAAAATCCAGTATTTTTCATTCTTGCTCTTATAATAAATAATCAGGCAGGCTCTTCTCTTTGCAATCCTTATGTTCCAGTGAATCTGTCATGCAAGCTTCCCTATGAGTCATTATCACAATTTCACATCACTCATTAAATGAAAGTTGTTTTTCCCCCCTAACTCCCCTAACCTATCATGCCAACAGGAGCATTCAGAAACTGGCACTAAGGTGCAGCTCTCATGCAAGTTTTCTGTTTCCCCGTGACTCATTTGACATTAACATAATTATGTTACAGGAGTCAAAGTGATTTTCCAACTATGAGTAATGCACAATACTAGAGCGAATGTTTACAAGACGCGGAGGCATATCAGCTAGCTGAAGTAACCAGCTGCTGATAACAGCTGAAGTAAGTTAGGGAATTAAAAAGACTTAGAACACAATTAGCCTTCTTTGGCGCTCGGTGCCATGCACAGCCGTGAGGTAGGTCGTCAGCTTGGCGAGGAAGGATCCAGAAGCAGCGCTGTGCCATAACGGGGAGAAGACTGAGCCCGTGGGTAGCTCGCATAAGAAGTCTTCATAGTTTTCTTCCCACTTGCATATTTATGGCAAAGTCGTGCTCGAATGAGAGCAGTGATCTTTTCAAGAAGCGGCTCTATTTACCAGGGTTTATTTCAAAACGCCACTGACACACATCCTCTCAGCCAGCAAAACAAGATCAAAATGAAAGGACAACAAAACTGATATTAGGTCATCTCATAGATATTTGGAGCTGTGAATAACACAAAGGAAGAAAACCAAACAGGATAAGGCAAAATTGAGTCCTGGTACCATGATGAGATATCTTTTCTCTGCAATAAAAATATCTATCTGCAGGCTGGTGGTAATGGCACAGAGGAGAATTGCAGTGAATGTGTTCTGAATAAATAGCAGAAAGGGTAACTACAAAGTGCGTAAGCCATAAGAAAAAACTATAAAGGTAAGATAAAATCTTAGTGGTGATGATTTGTTTCTGTTGTTCCCCCAAATCTGTACAAATTACTGACTTCTCAGGATTTTTATTTCAAGTACTTTGACAAATAGGTTGAATTTTTCTGACTGCTTCTTTCATGAGTGGCTTTTGAATGAAACTGGGGCACTTTCTGGTTAAAAGTCTCTAAAATATCCTTCCGATGAGGCCGTACCCTGTAATGTGCTGGGCACCCAGAACATTGCTGGTTTCATAAGAGCTTCATAAGAGCTTCGTTTCTCCTAGGATAAGCCTAGAAGGTAGAAACCTAATTTTGAAATACCAACACAAAGTAGCTATGATTTGTTAAAGTATAGAACCAAAAATAACCAGTTAACAACTTCCCTACAAAATACCACAAGTGGGAAGGAGGGTCAAATGCAGAAAGCACGTGCTGATAGCAGCACTGCCTGCAGAAAGCGTGTTTTCCAGGAGACAGATTCCAAGAATTTGGAACAAAATTCCACGTCACACCCGGTTCTTTATTTCATGAGAAAATCTGCTGAGGCCAGACACGTGGCTCGCTGGAATTACCATCACTGGCTCTCAGGGCTGGGTGAGGACCAGAGCTGGTAATAAGGGTGTTCGTGGCTGAGGAAGCTGGAGGTGGGAAGCTTTGCCACAGTACCTTGCCTTGGCAACACTCCCCATGTGCCAGGAGAGTCAAGGCTTGGAGGTTTCCTGTTTTCCCTGCTATGGTTTTCATGCTGCACAAACGTGGGCAAACTCTAGATCTGTTTCCTTCAGTTTGCTCACCTCTTATTTGTTGTAGCCTCTTACTTACTAGGGGACGTAATGTACCTGCTGTGCAGAGATGGCTTTGAATGGCAACTGAATGTACTTAATACATGTTGATAAAATCCCCCAGCAAAACCCAAACCAGACACAAACAGAACAATCCAAGCCCCATCAACAGAAATAAATTCCCATAGCACAATTTAGCAGTCTTAAATTTAATCTGATTTGCTGTAAGCTCATCCGGGACTGTAGTTTTATAACTACGAACATCCACCTCCATAGCATGCTGCTCCACTGGGTTCACATCTGTTTTCACTGCTTTTAATTACCAATATCCTTAACTGCCAAAGCTCGGCTTTTTGTACTCCAGTTTTGAAAGAGCAGGTTCTTGTACTACAGGTGTCTAATGGGTTATTCCTTATAGTAACACATAACAGGAGAGGTTTATACAACAGTTCTGCTCAGCTCCGTACCTACCTGAAGTCCCTGAATGAATCTGTCTTGAAAGCAGCATGCTCTGCATTTTCACCTCTTGCTTTCCAGCTGATCTCCAGAGGAATTTTCTTCTTGCAATGATTTTCAGGGCAGCGGCACACCATGCTCCTCACTTTTTCCTTCTTGGAGACACTACCATTTGGATGTAACACTGATGCAGCATTCTGCAGTGATATACAACCTGTGCAGATTCCAAGTATTTAACCTTTGTTCCTTGCTGAAGCTTTGCAAATTAACTTAAAATAGCAAGAGTGAAATAGGCACCGAGGGACATTGACTGGAAGTAGCTGATAAAATCTTGTGAGTGTTGCTGGCCCTTACTGGTTGATTGGGTTTTGTTTTCAAGCTGAGCTTCCAAAACGAAATGGGCACAGACAGTTAGTGAGTCTATAAAATCATTGTGGTTTTAGAAAGCAAGTAGAAGTAAACAGATCCATTGGGATTTAGGTTATGTTCTGGATCAGAGGAAAATCAGCTGATGGTATTTTTCTGACTTTTCAGAGTATGTTTCTTGCAACAAGGCCCAGTGTTTCTATATTAACACCGGCTATCTTGGTGCCAACTGATAACGTGTTACTCTGAATTAGCACCAGAAAACAGAACTGGGAGCGCGTACCCATGCCAACAGCAATGAAAATCACTTCATCCAATTCCTTACCTGGGTGAGACCCCAGTGGTGTTGTCTTCCCTTACTTTGCATGGAGCAGCATGGGCTGCTGCCGTACCCCACTGCAGGACAGCTGGGAGACCACAGGCAACTTCCTCCACGGCTACCAGGGGATTTGGGAATGTGTATGTTAATGCCAGGCCACCGTCACAGTAAGAAATGAGCTCCATTAGGAAATACTCAGGGAAACCCTTGGATGAATGGCAAATATTGCTGTTTGGGATGGTCGTGGCTATCCAGCACGTGCTTATGGGCTGAGAAGGGCTGAGTTAACATGAAGACAGCGTGGCTTCAAGCATGGGACAAGCTGGCCTTTCCGCATCTCTGGGCTGGAAAGAGAAGAGCTGGTTGAGAAGAGCTCCCAGGTTTTCCCCGTGGGGCAGCACAGGGAGGTTAAATGGCTCCGTGGAGGTATTTGCTCTGCTGGAAACTCACTGAAGTCAACAAATACCAAAGCTGAGACTTTGTTCTGCTAAGTGAGGGGAAGCTCCTGCACCAGGGGCCATGCTGCCAGAAAACAGTGTCCCAAGTCCCTCGCTCAGTAGCCTGCTCTCTAAAGGGTTCCTTCCACGAGGTTGTGCTTCAGGTCCCCCATATGACTCTTAGTACTCTAAAGAAATATTATATATTGTAATATATATATTTAGAAATAGTATATCTCATAATATATATCTCAGTTAAAATGTGTTAGATACAGGTTCATTTTTATAATACATTTCGTATAATGACTTCTCTTAGGAAACTTAATTTAACAAAGTATTAATTCTAACACTGAAAAACTAGACATTAGATTTTGTTCTGTATTAAAGCCCAGTCCTGCCAACACCTATGTCTGTGCTTAAGTTTAAACAGATGAGTAGTACTGGACTTGCTGGGATTATGTGCATGATTAAGTGTATGTGAAAGTGTTTCAAGGCCAGGATTTCCCAATTCTTCCACTTTTTTTTTTAGAATACCCCACAAAAACTAAACCAAACTCGTAACCACTCGTTCAAGTGATAGGATCGCTTGTGTGAAGGGACTTAACTTTGATAAGCAAGGTATCTTACAACACAAGTTTATATCCAACTTAGCATAACTGAACACTCCGATGCTGGGATTAAGTGCGCAAGTGTATTAGGAGGAAAGAGAAACCCTTACCTTAACATCCTGAGTGTCAGCTGGGTTTAATATGGTTATTTCGGAATAAGGTGGCATGTTTCAAAGAAGAGCTGGACCTTTTATTTAACGTGTTCTTTTCAGTTTTCTATCAACATCAGTTTGCTGTTATCCAGAGAAGTTCAGAGCTAACCAGTATTTTACTTTGGCATGGAATTGTGCTTTTTGCTTACGAGGAGTACTGAACTTTGTTAAATCACTAGTCAAAAACGTTCACACAATAGCTCTGTCATATTACCAGTTCAAATTAGCTGGTTATGGAGGTGTTGAGTCTTTCTCCTGTCTAAACATTTTCCCACTGCTTTCTAAAAGAGAGCTGTCCCTGCTGGTGGTGCACTTGGGTCGTCACAGGAGAAAGCAAAGCGGTTTTTCACGCCTTGTTGGGGACTGCTGCCTTTACTGTATAATGTAAACTCACTCAAGAGGCTCATGAGCCACCTCAGCCACCCAAAATCCAGTCACACCAGTACCTGACTTCTAGGTCCCCTTTCTTGATCCTCAGCTGGAAGGCTTCATGCCCTTGAAGTGGCTCCCAAGTTGGCCACCAAGATGTGCAGGGAGCAGCTCAGTGTCCCCAGTGAGACATGGAGGATACGGGCTTTGGGGAGGCACCTCTGTCCTCTTGAGAGCCACAAACCTCAGATCTTTACCTGTGCTTTGGTCTCTTAGTTTTAGTTTAGCAAAGCACCGCTCCTTTCTTGCAAATGCTGCTGAAGGGATGAGGTGGTGCTGCTGCCTTTAAGCATCCAGTAGGGAATTGTGAGATCTGCGGTTCAGTTCCACTGACTGTCTAATGAGGTTTAATCTCATATTTCTTTTGGGCTGGGAGGTTGCCTGAACTATCAGGCTATGCTTGGGGAGAAGAGCACCCTCCATGCTCCTTGCTGAGGCCATGTAGAAAATAGAGGACAGTTGGCTTGGGAGGAGACTGTTGCTGGTCCTCATTCTCAGGGATGCTCATAGATGTTACACACATTTTAGAGCAGAAACGGAGCCCTGTTCTCACTTTTTGAAGCAAGTACCTAAAAGGAACCTGGTCTTTGAAAGAAAGGCATAGGATAGGCATAGGATAGGCATGATTAGAAAGCACATTCCTTGGAGGACCTAGGTGAAAATTTACTATCAAAACCCACTGGACACAGTCCTGAGTAAGGCTTCTAGCGGGGTAGCAGATGCATTTGAGCATCCATGCAGCAATGAAACTTTAAGGTGCACAGGAACACGAAGGTTGCTGACTGCAGTGCACATGGGATCTGGGTGCCAGGATGTTTATAGCCCCGGGCAAGGGTTTTCTCTAAAAGGAGCTTGGGATTTGCTTCCTTTAGGTTACTACAGTTTGTCCACTGGAAAGCTGCCACCCCAATCCATCACAGGAGGTTTGAAAAGGAGGAGGATCCAGATCTCCTGTAACTAACGGCTGCGGCTGAGGTTTTGCAGTCTTTGTCCCAAACAGCTCTCAGAAGTTCACAGAAAGGATGTTTTCAGATTAAAACAAACAAGCTATAAATATTCCAGTAAAAGGAAGGGATGCGTACTGGGTGAACTTTGAGATGTGCTCCAAAAATATGTTGCTGACCTCCTACTCAACATACTCTGTTTCCCTATTAAACTGTAATATAATTAGGGGCTGCTCTAACCCTGACGCTGGTTTAATGCTTACATCAATGGAAATATTGCCTCGCAGACTGCACGGAGGGTAAGGTATACATGTAGAGTCTAAAATAACCCATGTAGAAAGAAGGACAGCAAAGAAAGAACTCTTACCCTCTTAAATATTGTGGTGTTTTATCACATAGGTGTAAAGGGATGTTAGGTGAAAGATCTTTGATCACTTGGACTCAAAGCTCAACTCTCGTTTCATTGCTACAAATGAAGTGCAGCCAAACTGGAGTCCATGAAGACACATGGAGAAGGGAAAGGAGAACTGGGACAAAACTTAACTGAGGTGCAGAGCTGAGGGCAAAGACCAGAGGAAATTTGGAAAATAGGTGATGACTATGCTGGTAGGTGATCGTGGTGCTAACAGTCACCATGATGATAATAGTTGATGACTGTTAGCTCATTTCTCCTGTGGCTACTAAATTTCACCCAATAGCACTTCTGGTGAGCTCTGAGAGATGTGCAGCAGGTGCCATGATAAGACAAGGACAGGTCCTGGTCTAGGGTAATAGAAGAAGGGTGATTATACTCCCCACCATCAGGTTTTATAAGCAGTCCATTGGGGCAGGCACATTTACAAGTAAGATTCAATGAACAGATTATGTCAGGAAGACAAAGGATGCTGAAGTTCCCCTCTTCCCCACTTCACAGGAGAAAGTTTAGAGAGGCAGCCTATGGCTCTTCCTACCAATACCCATGGTGGGGAAGAAGCTGCATGGAGGGTGCTGGTGAGCTCCTGAGGAGCTGGGCTGCAGCCAGGAATGCTGCTTTTACAGCCCCTCTTGTAAAAAGACGTCCATTCTAAAAAGGCAAAAAGGTTTAAGCATATATTCAAGTTGGTGATGAAACCTACACGTGCTTAGACATCTGCATGGATATTTTAATGATACAGAGGATTAATGGGAAAAAAATTATTAATATTATATGAAGTATATTATATTAATAGTGACCAGTAATAATTTTAAACTAAGCCCCAACCACTCAAGCACACGTTGAGCCCACACACTCTGCGAAGGAAAACGTGCACATTCCCCTTGCTGTGACAGTCTTCTTTTACTGCAGACGCTCTCAGCCTAACACATGGCTGATTTACAGCCTCAGTTCAGAAGACTGTACAGACCACCAAGGAAATGGTTGAGAAAACCATGGAGCATGAACACCCACTGTTGCACAAAGAACAAGTCATCAGTAAAACAGAGACCTGCCAAATCTAAATGGGGCTTTCCACGTTACATATTCCCTCTGCTTCATACAGAGCTTTGGAACACGGTATAAATCATCAACAAAAAAATACGAAGCTAAACCTTCCCAAGCCTAATCCTTGGGTGATGAAATGAAAGCACTTACGCCAGTTTCTAGAGTTCATAGCTTGTTTGGGGTACTCTGTCGTATCTGTAGTTTCTACTCCAGCCATGAAGCTGATGATTCATCTGACTGGTTAAAGGGGAGTAGTGTGTAAATGGCACTAACAGACACGGCCTCACTAAAGCCAGGAAGCGTAACACTGAGCCTAATTTGTGGTTTCCAACCACAGGACCGATCCTGCAGTCCCAACTTGAGGAAAACCTCTGAAGCACTGGGCATGGCTGTGAATTCAGCACGGAATGGCAAGCTGGGCTGGGGGCTGCCTGGTACCTCTACCTGTGCCACAACAGGGGGGTCATTTGGAAGCAGGCTTGACTTAACATTTCACCACTTTTCTGATGCAATGTGGAACATCTTGGCTTATGCAAGGGCAAGAAACACTTCTCTATTAGCAAGGAAACTACCTTCCCTTTCAGAACATGCCCGGCATCTGTCTCTTTTAAAATGGGATGGTAAAACACATTTTACTTCAATCAGCTTTCATTTATGGGGGAAAAAATACATTTAAATAGGCTTGAATTACACTTTCCCTTTATAAGAAATAATTGAGCATGTGCTCAAGTTCTAAACCTTTTTGTTTTGGAAAAATAACAGTAACTACTGTCCTTCAAAGGTCTGTAGTGAATGAATTGATCAGCCCTTACGTAGAAGAAAACTGCCAAAGTAAGGACCTTGACAAAAGACCACAATATTATACCTTGCCAGGTAAATAAATGTCTTAGAAGAAATACAGTTTCACATGAAACAGTTATAATATTTACAAATATTATTTTAGATCTTTAACAGCAAACCTCAAGTTAGGCAAGGCTTGAGACCTATTCAGACATGTATTTAATTGCTGTGCTGAATATGGGCTCATATTTGGCAGTTGAAAGATTGTCGTCCTTTTTAGAGCCCAATATAAAACAATTGCATATAAGAAAAATACATTCAGAATCCTTACTAAATACTACTGCAACACAGACATTGAATACTAAGAATAGATGATAATGCGACT
Source organism: Pezoporus occidentalis (assembly GCF_034315485.1). Taxonomy (NCBI): domain Eukaryota; kingdom Metazoa; phylum Chordata; class Aves; order Psittaciformes; family Psittacidae; genus Pezoporus; species Pezoporus occidentalis. The sequence goes on along the minus strand of NW_026915836.1, from coordinate 3,937,722 downwards.
AGAGAGCATCCAGCAACAAAAGGCTCATGTCTGATGGCCCATTAGAATGCTAATTAAAAATACACCAACCTTATCTGTGATTTCCATTTGGGAACATCTCAGCTACTTCACCCTTCACCCTAGAATGTAAAGTATTGTTATGCATTTCAACAGACTGGGAAACAGAACCAAAGGAAGACCATTATCCACAATCACAAAGACAGTGAACAAGGAGCCCTCTCATTTCCTGACTCCAGTCTAGTGAGCAGCACTGTCCCCATCTGCCTCATGAATAATGATTTCCAGTGTAGAAGGACTGAAGCCCAGCTCCACAGAAGGAGGCTGGGCATGCTGGAAATCAGTGTGTCCCTCTGTACCACTTACCGTCTAACCTGCAGTGCAGAATTAAGCATCACTGTGATCGAGACATTCACAGACCTAAATTTCCCTTATAGACTTGGGCTAGGGATTAATAAAACCCCATCATCAAGAGCCCTTGGTCTGGAGGGAAAGACCTGAGTCATTTTCTCAGCTCTGGCTGAGAGGGATGAAGCTCATGTTCCCCCTTTCTGGGGAGAAATGATCTAATCACAGACTGATCATCCGTGCTGTTTGGGGAATCTTACTCTAGACTTCTGCAGCTCAAGATGTCCTATCGTGAAGTTATGAGCGAGCCAGACTGTGCCCGACTTTACAGCCTTGTGATCAGGACGTGCCCTGGACAAGGGGCATCCTGCAGTCTGTTTTCTCCCTCTGTAACCATTTTGGTTTGGAGAATCTCCAGACAGAAGATGGACTCTACTCCACGTGGGGTGGCATTCCCCACTGGACTGACATCACTTGGGAACCCAGGGTGGCTGCAGTGACTCCCTGCATCTTCTCCCCTTGCTGAGGTGGCCTCATCGGCAGCCTCCCATGCCCACAGAGCAGTCAGGATTTGAGCTCAGGGATCGCTTCTGTGATTGCAATTGAGGCAGTCTGATTTTACAGCTGCATGCAGCTCTGTTGGTTTAATTTTACTTACACTTTGTTCTTGTTATCTGGGCAAGTTACTGTACAGTTAAAGCCAAAAAAATACGCAGGACAGATAAGAGGCTGAAAGTTAAGATCATTCATGTGTTCCTTTCATGGCAAGGCACATGTGAAGTAGGTGAGAGGACAGACGATAAGCAGAGTGGAAGCTGCGATGGCAGCCTCAGTTTTGAATCTTCTGAAGATTGCAGATCTGTCATACATCATTCTTATTTGAAATGGTTTTTATGTAGAAATCAATATTTAATACTTGGAAACGTGTATTTTTAATTATGATGGCAAATTGTAACTTACATATTAATCAGGCAGATGAGAAAAGCTGTTTAAAGCACCATTAATGACAGTAAGTCCCAGTGTATTCTTTATATATGCACAGTTCCAAAGGCACTCAATAGAAGGAGTTTTTATAGGGTGTGTGTGTTTGTGTGCAGCATTCTGATTCCATAATGCATCCAAACTGTTTGTAACTTAGCACAGAAAAAAATAGACGTGTTCTCCCATCCGCTTCCTTTCACTGTCCGTGTTTCCCTGGAAAACTGCTAATACAGACGTCGTTACATTAGTCCACCTAAGGGGAACATAGACGTATCAGCAAATCATTTCTAGCATTTCTTTCAAGTCATTTCAAGAGGAGAGCTTTGTATGCTGAGAACCAGCGTGACTAAATGCTGATTTTTTCATAGTCCCCAGGGGCTAAATTTATCTCTCATGGAAGTCAATGGGAATCTTTCCATTGACTTCAGTAACAGTTGGATCAGGTCACAGTATTTTAATTGGTGATGATTTTTTTACATATAAAGCCATTGATGAAGTTCACTATAAATCTCTAACTGCTCCCAAATAAAAGCTGGCATGCTTTTACAAGGTGGAAAGGATGGAGAGAGGGAGATGAAGGAGAGGATCTGTGAAGATGGAGCTTTTCTTGCCATTAAATGGATGGGACTATAAAGGCACCATCAAGGAGATAGGATTTCTGGTTTCATGAGGACAAAAGAATATATCTGGTGTATCATTTTGCCTGTTAAGTGGAACCAGTGAGTTTGCTTTATTCCGTCTAGTTTAAGACGGGATTCTTTCATGTGTGGGATCTCTTTTGCTTGTGGGTTACTACCTGAATGTACCCAAAGAGATCAGAAATTGCAGCTACAGGTTATTGTACTTAGCCACCTCCTATGCTGTTGCACAAAGTCCATCTGATAGAAGACAACTTAAAAGGCTTCAGCAAAAGGGAACTAAAGATATACTTGACCGAGTGAGCTTCAGGGCTGTCTCTGAGCTAGAGAGAAGGGGTGTTTGTGTAGCCTGTCCCTCTACCCTGCGCTCCCAGAACACTGCCTACAGCAGTGTCTGACAACCTTGTGGAACATTTAGTTCAATGAAGTTCCACTAAAGTTCAGGGTAATTTTGGGCGCAGGAATCCGGTCCTGAAATGTGGATCCTGTTGCACCCATCAGTGATTTTGTTATCATTGCCTCCATCTCCTTAGTGCAGAAACAAGAAGTAAAATGACAGAAAGCAAAAGAGAAGATTAAAATTTAAGCTTCATCAGGAAGCTGCCTAACAGGAGCGGAAGCACCAATGGGAGAAAAGTTGCTGGAAAAAAGGAACAGAAAAGGGGATGCTGAAATCCAGGGATACAGGGAGGGAAAAGAGAGAAATGAGAAGAGGAGAAACAGGGAAGTAGCAAAAGGAGAAACTGCTGTTTGAAGGAAATGGGAAAGATGACTATCACAAAGCAGAAGGTGGTAGGAAATGGGATGTCCAAAAGGAGATAATAAGTGGAGAATAAATGGATTTAGGAGAATAGTGATAGAAGACAAAAGTAAGGAAAGAAAAGTAAGCTGAAGAGGGAAAAACAAGGAACAAATGAATTTGTCTTCAGTATTAAAGAATAAAATAAGTTCAAATAGTGCACTTACCTCCACAAGACGTAATACTCATCCACTTGAGTGGTACTAGGTACAAGATGGTACCCGGGTTTGCCATACAGCCTCTATGGAAGTCTCTTCTCTAACTGTGGTTTTAAACTCCCTTAGTTTTTGGACCTGTTAGCCCTGTAGAGATCCAGACCTTCCCGAGTGGATTTGATCTCCACTGCCATGGGCTTGGGGGTTATTTTAATCGCTTGTTGGAGAAACTCTTGGAAGTAGCTCACAGATGCCAAGGGGTCCCCAAACGGCAGCTAAAAAGACCTGGGCTGGGTAGGGATGGCTGATGCTGCTTCTACTGCAGATAACTCCCGTAGTTCATGCAGTAGCAACCTAAACCTTGGGAAAAAGAGTCTTAAGTTTCAACTCTGGTTAGTCCAGCCAGATAGGAAAATTGTTAAGAAAACTGGCTCAAAACTAGTGCATATTTAGGGGAACAGGAGATTCTTACCACACAGATTCAGACCTGAATGTACCGTACAGAGAAAACAAAGTTAATTTTCATCACAGAAATAGAGAATACTTTGGGGGGGCAACATTAAAAAACCCTGATTCTGTGCTGATTTTCCAGCGTGACAACTCCGAGTTCTGGAAACCTGTTTCTCATCATATATGTGCCGTGCAAGGAAAAATTGGACCTGTCAGGATTAGAGTAATTTCAAAACTCAATGCAATTAAAACTGCAAAGCACAGAGAGAGACGAGTTTTACTCAAGATACCACTGCCCATTTCATTTCTTTAAATCTTGTTATATTTCCACTGGACCAATAGGTTTATTGGAACTGCATGACCATAAAGCAACAGAGGAATTGGATGGGACACAGGGATTTTAGTTGTGGTACTCTGACTGAAATCCTACAGTGGCATAAATGTTAAAGACGGGAGACAGCAGAAAGCTTTTGCTGTAAGGATGGGAGTGAGTTCCTCTGTATAATGACATCTATAGCTCTGTTTAGCAAAGAGACAACCATACTTTGGTTCTAATCAAATTCCCCCAGTGTGTGTAGTAGTGGCAAGGGATGGGGGAAAAGGATTTGGTCAGGAAAAGGCAAAGGAAAAAATTGTTTCCTCTGCATTTGAGACTCCTGGAGGGCTGGAAGGACCACACTGTGGGGCGTTAGATGCAGCCTAATGCCTCTGCAGAGGGAGAAGGATCCAACACATGTTGGTCTTCTAGCGATGAGCTGCTGTACCTGCCTTAAGGGAAAGGAGGAAAAACAAGCACAAATGTCACCTTTGGGAAGTGAGTGCTGTTGTGCCCAGAAGTTTGAATGATAGAAAGAAATGAAATGGAAAAGGACTGGTAAATGTTCAGAGGAAAGTAAAAGAAAGGTGTTTTCTGAGCTGGAAAAAGAAATGGGCAAAGAACATCAGAGCAGCTGGTGGCCGTACTGGGTTTAACTTCCTGATAGTCTTCATTATTAATGCTTGTTTGTTTTGTTTTAAACTGGAGTGCATTCCTGCGTTTTCACTGAAATCAGGTTAGCTTCTGTTTGCAACGGGAGCAGGATAAAACCTCCGTGACGCAGTGGAACCGGGCTTATTTTTCACTGTGGTTTCATTTTCCTTTTTTCACTGAAGAATTTCAAGCCAGGACATGTTTCAGTGGCCTAATCTTAACTGCACACGGGAACAGTCTCTGTTTGCTTTGCAGGGAGGAGCTGGCTCGCTTCAGGAGTTGTTCAAGAACGAACACAACTGGTTTGCTGTCAGTTCTTAGTACCGGCTGTAGCTCACGGGCAATAATGGAACCAGCAGTGGGGAAGCAGTGTTGTATAACAAGTAAATGTCTTGGCTTTAGTTTAGTACAATATAGCATGATTTCAAAACAAAACAATCATCTGCCTACTTGGTGAAGTGTTGTGATTGTTGAGCAGATGTCAGTGACTTAACAACAGGATAACAGCACTTGCATTTCCCACTTCGGAGGGAGCTGCTTTTTCCCTCCTTCATTATCCTGCAACACCGCTCTCTGCTTAGCTGAAAAACACCCCAAATAAATTCCCACTTTTGGTACAGCTCCCTAGTTGCTGAATCCCTGTCAGAATTACAGCAGGCACCTGTTCATGGCCACCGAACCCGATGTTGCTAACACGTTTCCACAATAACTTCATGCTCAGAACTTTCCAACCAATTATTTTCTGGGAAGAAATTTTCCACATTTGGCCTTTGCTTGAGAGGGATTTTTGTGGGTTTTTTTCCTTCTAGGCTCGAGAAAATCGATGCCAGCTGTTCCTGAACACAGCCCGGGTTACAAAACCATGCCTCTGAAGTAAAGAGAGCTTCACAGGCTGCACCGAGCTGAAGCATAAAGCTCGCTCCAGACCCTTCTGGGGAGCAATGTTTTTTGCCTAGCATTATACGTGACACTGATTTACTCAGATTAATAAGGATAAGGCATTAAACGTGTTTTGGAGGAGCTGTAGATAGTGAGAAAGAAAAGCTTGCAGCAGAGAGCTGCCAGGTAGGTCAGAGGAGCTCCCTCCTGCCCTCCGCAAAGTGCACTTCATTGTTTGAGGAGAACAGGGATTGACTGCACCTTCCACAGCCCACGTCACTGCTCCGGGCTACCTCCCTTCCCCAACAGATGATGAGTCTTCTTCCCAGAGCAGGCAATTGAATGTAAAACAGGAGGGTTAAATGTGCACATACAGCACATGCACATGGAGTGGAGATGCAGAGGAACTTTCAAATTAGTATTAGAAATCAATACCCTTGCTAAAATGCTCCAAGCAATGAATATACGCCAGAAGATACCACTTGCGATATATTACCTATTGTCAAAATACAGCCATGTGGAACGTTATGCAATTAATTAACTGGTTGGAACACTTGATCAGGGTATATATTTTATAGGTGAAGGTATATAGACATTATATTGGTTTAGTTAGAATAGCCTCAAGCATTAAATGTTCTCATCTTCCCATGCCTAGTGCAGAGGCTTGAGGACTGTCTCAATGACAAGTTTGTATGTATCATATATGGAATATTATTATCCTAGTTAACAGCGTACGTCTCTTTTTGTAAGCCTTCTGCATCTCTTCTGTATCTTACTTCCTAGCACTCTGGGGGCTTTTAGAAGGCAATTTCTGTGGCTTAACAAATCAGGAAGCTATGGAAACAACAAAAAAAAGAGAGAACTAAACAAAACCCCTTCTCCACAGCCACCACCATATCCCCCTCTCACCTATAGGGACTCTGGTTTTCCCTGAAATCGTAAGGAAGTCGACAAAACCCACAATCAAACAACAAAAATCCCACCTCGAACCACATTATTTTTAGCTTTCTATCGTTTCGTGCAAGGGGTCTTTTCCCCTCAGAGTAAAAACTGAAGCCTTCTGCTTCATGTAAAATGAACTTTTGTCACTTAAAGCAGCGCTGGGATTGGGGGGGGGGGGGGGGGGGGGGGGCAGAGGAGGGAGCCGTTAAACAATTTGTTCCTGTAGAACACGATCTCATAATCAGTCCTTTCGAAAGGGGTTTTTGGTTTGGCTTAATTTTTTTTTGGTTTGGTTTTTTTTCTCTCTTTTTTTTACCCCTTTTATTTTCCTTTTTGGCCGTAAGAGGGACTTCGATTTATTTTCGGCAGCAAAACGGCCCGCAGAAAGAAGCTCTCGGAGCCTTCATCTCTTTAAAAAGAGAGAGAGAAAAAAAGGGGTGAGGGAAGGGAAAAGAAAGAAAAAGAAGCAGGGAAAGAGAACGGGTGCCGATGGATGCTGCCCGGCTCGGTTCAGCGCGGACCGAGCCGAGCCGTGCCGAGCCGTGCCGAGCCGAGTCTTGCCGGCGGGGAAGCCTTGCATCACCGCCCCGGGCTCGGCTTCTCCCCGCCCTCTCTTTCGGGGAGGCTATTAATAGCATGACATCAGCCTGGGACTCGCCGCCAGAGTAAATACCAGCGCTGGCCGCTCGGCTATATAAGGGGGGGTGATGCAACCGAGGCGAGAGGCAGAGGAGCGGCGAGCGGCGGGCGCTGCTCTCCCGGAGGAGGCAGCAGCGGGGAGCGGACGGCCGCCGGGACGGCAGCGCTGCCGGGCGGGCGCGGAGCCCCTTCTCTCCGGCCGGGAACGCCGTGGCACAGGGCGGGAGGTAGGTGGGGAGCGGGAGAGGAGCCGCCGAGACCCGCGGGCTCCTGTCCCGCCGCAGGGAGGAAAAGTTTCGCTGCCGCCGCCAAGCCCGGTCCGAGCCCCCGGTCCCGTCCCGGCTCTCACTCCCTTCCCTGCCCGGGCTGCCGCCAGATGTGTTTGCCGGGAGGGAGCCCGCCGAGCCCCTGCTCTCCCGGGCCGGTAGCGCCGCTCGGCACCGCGCGGTGGCGGCCGCGGCGGAGGAACAGGAACGGGACCGGGACCGGCGCCGGGAGCCGCGGGGATGTCAGAGTGCGGCGCGGCCCCACGGGCGGAGGAGGCACCGCCACCCGCAGGGTCCGGGGCTGGCGAGGCGATGGGAAGCCCAGCGCCGCCGCGGGTACCGCGATCTGTCACACCCCGAACCCGAGCGAGAGCTCTCGCTGTGAGCCGGGGCCAGGCGCTTTCCTTTCTGTCCCCGCGCCTTGACATGTAGAAGATCAGTTGCTGAACTGTTGCCTAATCAAGTCAGCCGTGACACAACAGCAGACTTGTTTCAGAGAACGAGTTCCTCTTGGAAATCGATTTACCCCCTCGTAACAGCATTTGAGAAGCTGTTACGGAGCTGGGGAACGATGTGGGATGTCAGAAAGCTTAAGGTCAACCAGCGTGCGCAGAGGTTGTGAACTGTAATTGCTCTTAATGCTAGTTAAGAGTAACCTCAATGGTTATCGGGGTTTGTTGCGTCAGCACCAGAGGAGAAGGAATTCATATGAAGAAATAAAACCAAGAGACATAGTCAGGCTATGCACTTAATGCACAGTCTTCACTGCAAAGTCAGGCTTTGCAGTTAAGCAAACAGAAAAGACAGAACGTAAATATTAAACAAGAATATCCCTAAATAATAGAAATTCACAGCTAGGAAGAAAATCCTGACATTAACATACAGGCAGGTGAGATCTGAGAGTTCACTGGAGATAGAAAGAATCAGCAAAAGAACAAACAATAAGTGGGGGGAGAGCAAATGAATCAAGTTGTTTGAATCTACCTGAATTGGGAGGGCACCATGAATAACAAAGCTGTTATTTCTGGAGAATTCCCAAACTGAGGATAAAGTACGGAAGCATTAAGTTGCCCTGTGGACAAGCTGTGCCTTTATGGTGCAGCACTGTGAAGTGTTCAGCACTTCCAGTGGCGGTAACTTCAGAAGTGCCTGAAACAGCCTGGAGCCCAGGTCCATGTGCATGGTCTGACCAAATAAACGGAGGTCGTACCGGGCAGGCCCAGATGTAATTGCATTTTAAGGCTTGCTATTCTTATTCCTGCTGTTTCCCCAGCCTTTACAAACCCAGGGAAGATGAGACAGTGTCCTTGATGGCCTATAGACAGAGCTACCATTTGTACAAAAATTGGGGAAAAGGAAGGGCAACTTGCTGCAGTTCTTAAAATGGCAAAATCTAATTTTTCTTCTTGTAAAACACTTCTAAAAGCAGATTTGTTCCTCAAAAAATTGGCAAACATCTACTTTATTGTTATGAATAGGGAATCTATTCAGCTTACTGAGTAGCTTTGACACAGGGCTGATTATTTGTGTCACACTGACTCCTAATGATCCCAGTGGTAGATTGGAAGCTGACCCTATAAGGGGCTCTTCAGAAGCCCTGGCCCAAGGAAGAGCCCCAGGAACACAAACCAGTGGAAAAGAGCTCTGCTAAATGGTCCTCTGCTCACAGCAGGAACCCTTACGCAAGCCTCAGCCCCCTTGTAGGCCTTCCCTAAAGTCTGAGTAAATAGGAGATGCCTTTCAGGGTGTCTGGAAGGTCAGTGAGCTGTCCAGGCGGGAGAGCAGCACGTTTCTATGGTCAAGGACACCTTCCTCTCGCCACGGGCACATACTACTCCTTTTTCTTTCCTATACTAGTGAAAGGCAGATGGGAAGACATTAGAGCAGGGTTTTGGTGGTGCTCATGGTACACTAATACTAACTAGCAGAAATCCACAGTGAAGAAACGTTCAGGCACCAACCTTCCTGGTTTCCTCTGGTGCTATGGGCTGATCTTAACTAAAAGTTCACCTAAACTGAAAGGTAATTGAATAAACCACCAGAGCTTGAAAATTATTAGCCCAATGAATTCTTTTGTAGGCTGGACAAACAGTTTAACCATTAATTAAAGACTCCTGGGTTGATTGAGTTATACACAATTGGATGAAGCCATCACCGGCAGCCAGAGACTATTTAGTGAACGTAGCTGAAGTTTCTGCTAGCAGTGAGGGGTTTGGTGCCATCTGGAATTACCCTTTTTAAACGAGTTGAACAGTTGAATGCTGCTAAACAGTAGATAATGCTGGGAGGACTTCAGCTGGAAATTATAGGGCCATTTCTGACTTGTTGGAAAAGAGTAACTGTTAGCTTTCTGAGATTATAGGATTAAACCGTATCAGTACTTTAAATGTGACTCACGAGCAGGGGTTTTCTCGAGAGAACGACATAAATTTCCCAAGGTCTTTCTGAATAACAAATTGTTCCAAATAATTTCCTCATCTTTAATAACCATGGGTGAAACCCCGGCCCCATTGAGGTCAACAGAAAAAGTCCTCTTGATTTCAGTGTGCTCAGGATTTTACCCCCAGACTCTGGGAGAGGTTCAGTTCATGGTGACTGGGTGAGGAAGACCCAGTGGCTACCAGCTGGCAATTCCAACTGTCCTTGGATTTTCACATTTACCCCCCTTAGCGATGAACCAGATTCTATTCTCAATTGCACCAGTGTGGATCTATAGTGTATTTTTAGATATCTCTGAGCAAAATCTATCTTCTTGTCAAGGCACGTGACCCCAAACATCCCTTGCTGGGTTACAGAAGTAGCGTACGTGGAACTGCGCAAATCAGGGTTGACCACGTGGAAGTTTAACTTATCCACGCTGCTACCCCCAGGCAACTCTTTGCTTACCTGCACGAAGTTAATTACAATTGACTTAGCTATAATTATTGGAGTTCTAATCAAGAGTAGATAACACATACTGTAATTACCCATACAGCTATTAAAAAAAAACAAACAAACCCAAACCTAAACACCGAAGAAAGCTGGAAAACTGATTTGGTAAAATCCAATCTAACACAAGGCACTTTATAAATAAGGGAAATAACACTGTATTTTTCCATATGGATTTGCACCTCTTGTCCCTTGGGCCACCAACAAAAAGGGCTCAGCTTCCTTCCAGACCTCAGATCTCTCCCCTTTTGCTGGGTGAGAGATGGTCTGTGCCATGCAGAGCTGCCTTGCTAGCTTGCCCGTGGCATTTGGATGGCTGACTACTGAGTTTTTCCTCTTTCTTTCTCAGTGGGGTCACCTTTTCTCACCAAGCACATAGGGGCCTCTCTCCCTCCAAAACTGGCTCAGAACTTCATAAGAATGGCTGAAAAGAGGGAAGTAGAGAGCACTGTTGAGTAGGTTCACTTTCTTAGGAAAAATACTAGAAACTGGGTTCCTCTGCAGGTGTCCATTTGCATAATTTCCCTGAAGTCGCTCCAGTCACGCTCTTTCATACGAGCGGAAGATCTGGCCATACATATTTAAGCATTTCAGACCTCTTGCTGAGGGTACATGAGGGCGGTTTCAGGTCTGACAAGAGCAAAGGAATGAAAGAAACGGCTTCACGTTCTTCGTGACTCAACCCCTCCAGCTCAGCCTTTGAAGCCCCTGAGCATGTATAGACTTTACCTTTGTGCCAGCTCTTATTAGTAACCATTTTTCAGGAGTTTATAACCAGATCTACAGCTCTGGGTAAAACTAAGCACAATGATTTTGTGATAGACCCTGTCTTGGTTAGTAGACTTCAGCTTCCAGTAGAACTTGTTGATATTTGCCCAAATGTGACCGAGATCAAGGTGTGCTCTGTTCATCTGAAGCCGGAACATGTGGGGGTATAGTTCTGAGGAAGGAGATATTCTCAAGCTCTTTCTGTGCTAATAATAATATTATAAGTGTTTCCTTGCTTTCTGATTATTTTCCTTATTCTCTTCCTATTCACTTGATTCTCATTTGCCATATTACCCGTTTAAAACCTCACAGAATGTATACACACATACTACTTACATACATATACATACACACTATATTTTTTCAATATTAAGTTTCAGAAAGACCTAGAAATTATGTGATGTGCTAATGCTATTATAATTTTCAAACACTAAGTTAACACAAAACAGAAGTTTTTACTAGTGACCAAATTCTTAACTGCTTGTCTGTAGCGAGAGAATGGGGTAGACAGGGAATTGGGACTGGAGCAGTTCAAGCAATGGGGTATTATTCATGGTATGAATTATTTTTGCCTTCCTAAAGTGGTTGAAAGATTATTATCTCTCTTTTTACCTTTCAGCAAAATGATGGTCCAACACTCAGGCCAGGTGTCTGCATTAGAAGTCAGCGCCTCCGCAATTGTTCCCACTTTGTCCCCCGCAGGGTCACTGGGGTTTGATGATTTCACAAATCTAACCCCACTGGTGAAAGAGGAGCTGAGGTTCACCATTCAGAATAAGCGTCAGTCGCACAGGATGTCTTCTACGTTGGACACAGTAACAGTTTCTGAAAGGCCAGTTGAAACATCAATCATGAAAACAGAGGTATCGCTCTTTAAATAGCATTTCAGTGGGAATGATTAACTCTCTAATAACGTTTCACTACAAGACCAGTAACTTAACTACAGACAGCCCTCTCCACTGTACTTCATTCTTTTAAGCTGGCTGCTTGGCTTTCTGTCATGTGGTTCTGGGAAGCCCTCTGGTATCTCTCATTTCCATTGAGGCCTATAGTTGGGTATTTTGTTTCTGATTACGGACTAAGGGCAATGTTTTACAGTGATATGAGCAAGTACTAACCTGGTTTCCCTACTTACTTGTGGCTGAATTTGGAATAAATCACTGCTGAGGTTTCGGTTCACTGAGGACAGTCCAGTAGGACCCTTGTGGGCTAGACTAAAATAGGCACAGCCATGCTGTGCCCATGATAAATTTTTACTCTAAGATAATAGTCTCTGTGAAAAACACTTCTCTTGTAACATGGAGAAATAGGTTAAGTTAAGAAAATATCTACACCTTTGTCTCAGCCTCCACAAGAAATAAACTGAACCTTGAAGGCATGTAATACCCCTTTTTACTGCTGCCCTTAGTTTGCTGCCTCATTCATGGCACATGCTCCACTCTGCTCCCCGTGCCCCTCACTCCTTTTGCTCCTCAGGGCATGGAGGAGAGGTGGAGGTGTGGGAGTCAGCCTGGGGAGATGCTCAGCAAGGTTCCTGAGCCCCACCAATTTAAAAGGAGCCGTCACATGGATCACAGCCATCCAGACTCCACTCAGGTTTTCATTGACAATTCTAACAGAGTCACTGCTGCTTTACTGTGCCGCAAACGAGGTCAGAAGCACATTCTTGTATAACTCATGATGTGAGCACTAACACTATCCACATTGCTTTGAAAAGCGTGGAAGTTACCAAAACACAAGTCATGTACTTCTGACACTTCATGGATCGTGTGTATCTGTTTTTATGGGATAGTTTTCTCCTGAAGAGGATGAAAGAAAAAAGAGAAGAAGGGAAAGGAACAAAATTGCTGCTGCAAAGTGCCGAAACAAAAAGAAGGAGAAAACAGAATGTTTGCAGAAAGTAAGTGACTGGCTTGAGTTGTTCTTAGTCTGCAGTCCTGCCAGGATCCAAACAGATAGCATGGGGTACTGTCATAGTAGGAAATAGGAGAAGGATGTCACCCAAAACCCCGTAAAACTTTCAAGGTATTCATTAAGAATAATGAACATGCTATATATTAAAACCAAACCTGGTTAAAACTGGGATAAAGTGAAGGCATGGTAGGGGTGAAGAGATTGTTGTTTTAGTGACCAGCCTTGTCTATGGGGACAATATTAGCTTGAAAGTGTACACTGACCACAGGAAGTAGTAAAATATCATTTCAGAGAAGATTCTTTGTGGAGACCCAGAGCATACAAATACCAACAAGTAATTTCCAACTTCTTTATGAAATGAGTGGCATAACAGCTTACCCCTTAATTCTCCATCCTAAGACCCCAGTTGTGTCTTCACCTGCTCTGCCATGACATGCAACTCTATTACAGCAGCAGCAGCAGGCCTTATTCCTATATCTAGGGGTAAGGGAAAAGAAGGTTGCATCCTTAACTTTGTTAGCTTAACATGATTTTACAGACAGGTGACATGATGTTCTAGAGAGTTAATAAGTGTAGATAGCTTGGGGACACTCTTTGACCCCCAAAATCACAGAACAATAACGCTCTGGATATCTGCCATTGTGAGCAACTACAGATCTGAAATTAGCTTTTCAACTTTCCTAAAGGCCAAAAGAGGTAGCTGTCAATCTGTTTCTTAGACTGCTATTGACTAGGAAACGTATAATAATTATAGGATGCTAAGAATGTGCAGTTTCTTTCTCTGTTAGCCATATGCTTTCCCACCAATAAAAGACTGCAACTATGAGATCAGCTACAAGATAAACATTGCGATTAACTATTTGAACTACTTGGTCTAATAGTTGTGTCTGTCCTTTGTGACCAGGAATCAGAAAAGCTGGAAACTATCAATGCAGAATTAAAAGCCCAGATCGAAGAGTTAAAGAACGAGAAGCAGCATTTGATATACATGTTAAATCTTCACAGGCCCACTTGTATAGTTCGGGCACAAAATGGAAGGACACCTGAAGATGAAAGGAATCTTTTTATTCAACAGATCAAAGAAGGCACATTACAAGGTTAAATGATATGGCAAATATGGAAGTATTTATAGTGGTTTTTAACAGCTACCAGAATCCATGGAGGATCTGACATAACGTGTAGGATTCTATTAGTAAAGAGCCTTTAGGAAGGGCAGACTGCTTTAAGCGGAAAGGATCATTTTGGCCTGACAGCGATTCTTCCCCTTGGAAGATCTGGTCTCGATCAAATTGAAGAGTCTTCTGCCTCAAATATAGGTTTTGCACCTGACATACTTGCTGTTCCTAGGAGCTACAGACAACAGCTTCAGAAGTTTTAGCTCTCTGCTAGTATACAGTATCTGCACTCACAACGTTTGTGCTAGAACACTATGACTTCCGAAGACGCACATGGTACAGACAGCTGTGCTGGATGGACACTCTTCCTCCTTGTTCCTAGTAAAGAAGGCGGACTGAGAGTATTTTCAGTTTCCAAGTTTCCAGGAGGATGGTTTCATGTACTGATGCATAATGTTGCATTCTAACCTAACACACACACATGCGCGTGCACACACACACACACACACACAAAGCTTTCAGTTCCAACCAAGCTTTGTAATTTCTTCTTCACAACACTTGTGTGGGTTTTTTCTGTGACTCATCTCAAAGACGGAATCTGAAGAGCCTCGTGGGTGTGACAAAGATGTTCCTTGCAAAATGTCCATACCTTGTATTTTAGGAGCTGGAACCCCACCTGCTGTCCTTTGGGGGCTACAGTTTTTCCTTGCATTGCTGAAGGGCAGCTTGTACCACCACTTGGTGAATTGGACCCACTGGAAAGACGAAACTAACTATGGAGGGATATTGCCGCAGGTTTTGCCTGAAGGAAGAACTGCAGGACTGAATCCCAGGCTCATAAATAACGAGGAGTTGAAAAAATAAGATAATCTAGGATCAAATCCTGCAAGCCTTAATTCACGCTATTAACACTCACTCACAGAAGAGATTCCATGGACTTCAGTGGGTCTGTTTACGAGGTAGTTCTTATAAGCATAAGAGCTTCAGAAAGCTTTTTCCATCCTGGCCAGGATTACTTCCTTCTGCCAGGTGATTGAGAGGGAAAAATTGATTGTAGCTACTTTTATTTTGTATTTGAGTGGCAACTAGAGCCAATCAAAAGTGTTACTTAAAACTTAAAGGAGGAAAGAGTTTTGATGTAGTGAATAACTGGTTTTGTTTTTCAATCAAATACTAACCTTGGATGTTTTTGAACTGGTAGAAGAGCTGCTGGACAAAACATTTGGAGCTACGAGTGTTTGAATTCTGATGTTTCTGTGAAATTCTGAGATTGTTTAATCCTATAAAATATATCCTTACAATTTTTTGTAAAAGAAAATATTATCCTTATTTATCACTATCATAATGGGTAGAGTTAATAAATACTGCGAGCAAGAGAAAACTGAAACCACAAGTGTTGTGCTGTCTTTTTACTTTTATCTCTTGGTGTTTAATATTATATATTCCTAAACTTCACCAGCTGTAGTTGAGACACAGCTATTGAAAACACATATCCTTCATCTTTTCCACAGATGAGGCACTAAGTATCTTGAACCACTGGGTGCAGACATTATGCTTTCCAAAGTTCTGTACCTCCATCAGTGGTGTCTGGCTGTGCAATGGCACCATTTAAGCAAAGCAGACAATAAGAACGGAGCTTACAGTACATAATATTTTACACCAGTTATGCAGTGTCAAAACTGTGGTTTTGTTCTAAAGGCTAAGCTTAAAGACACCTTGGCCATAAGCTTTTTAACCTGCAAGTCCTGGATGAGTCTATCGGATATCATACCTGATCCTTATGTGATCGTTATATTCTGCAACAGAACTTTAGTACACTTTCCTAAGATCTGGATATATTGTAATGTCCTATATTGCATTTTAAACATATGTACTTCATGTATCTGAAAAGTTAATGTATTAAAGATTACATGCTAGGTCTGATTCTGTCCTGAAAATCCATTACATTTCCGTATGTTGGAAGGAGCTTCCATTGACTTCAGTGAGAGTTTTATTCACATCCTGTAAGCAGAGGTTGGAGCCTCTGCTGCAACGTCTCTGGCTTAGAGGGCAAGTTACACAGGGAGTTGGGCCAGCTATTTATCAGACAACAGATACACATGAAGCTTGTTACAATAAACTTGTCAATGTTCATTGGTATTTGACTTCTGTAATGTGGAAATACAAAACCAAGGCACCATCCCAGTATTGTACGCCTTGGCTTTGCCTTTCGGGCAAATACCAGCAGACAAAACTCTTTGCCTCCTATACTGTTATAAAGTGTTACCACAGAGACTAGAGTATAACGACAGAATTCATGTGTCTCCCTTAGGGAATCTGTATGGTTGCTTTTAACCATATCACTAGTGACGCAGGCGTCATGCTTTTGTTGCTTGATGTTATTTACTTAGCATCCCAAATGTTAATATGGTACCACTACAATTGTCAGAAGAAAATCTATTTTTGTTTCTTTGTATATGCAGTCAGAGCTGCTTTCTAATGCTTTTGTATGTGTGTGTGCACGTGTGCTCCTGCACGCTGCTCTAGAAATGATGGTACTCAAGTTCCTTTGACTGTGCCCTGGAAAAGCGTGTTTAAACAACTAGACAGGAACAGTATGTTGCATGAGTTTTCTAAGAGTATACTTTATGCAGGACAAACCTTAAAATGCATTAAAATCAGTTTGTTTTCTATTCTCAAGTTTGTTTTGATACTTTAATAAAAAAGAATTAATATATATTTATTCATGTGTCATTTAATTAATTTTAAGTTTTAAGGTCCATGAGCACCAAGATATTAAAAAGCAAACACATTTTATGAGTTTAAAGGAAGGTATAAACCAAGTTTTGTTGTTACAAAGGTTGACCATGAATTCCTGGCTAATTTTTTTTTCTGTGGCTTAGGGCTTAAAGGACTGGAACTCAGACCTCCTGAGCCTCCCCTAAACTTACAGGCAGCCCGCTGATAGTTACTCCACCCTTCTGATTACCCGCTAGGTTTAACGGCTTTGCTGCTGTGAAGCTTCAATATTTATAGACTGCTTACTAGAGAAGTATAGCATGATTAGGGCTTTGTTTTTTTCCTCTCTGCGTTTGTGGAGAAACATGAACAAAATGTTCTATTGTGCCTTTCCAAACCTAAGCATTTACACCCAGACAGAAGTCCCTGTGTTTTCACAGCCAGTGATGTGGACAAAAACTTCTGGCTTCAATCCTTTGCAAGCAGTCCTAACTTGTAATACAGAGGTCAGATAGAAGGCCAGGAGCTCCAGGGACTGGGAAATCCATTGCACTATTGCAAAACCCAGTTAAAAATATCATCTGGAAGGAAGATCTAGGCTACTACGAGCTTGGCAATGTTAAATGCTTACTTTCCTTCTCGGTACATCCAATTACAGATGCGTAGTCCCCATACATGTATTCACCCTTTCATGCACGGTCCTTCAGCTGCTGTCAAACTTCACTTTTGAATACCCGATTCACTTCTAAACTGGTAAATGTACAAACCATCTGCCTGGCCTCTTTTAGAAAACCTTAGCAACAAAGTCAGGGCTTTGACTTTATGAGCTAATCTCTTACAATGTTTTCTCTAAATCACATGAGTTGAAACCATGAAACCACTGCTGGTCTCTTATAGCCTATTCCTAACAGCATAATTGATATTCCTTGGAAAAAATAGTATGCTGTATCTCCTCCTTAGGTCATTTCAGATGTGAAATCTGTATGTATTTTCGAGCATACTGGGCTTTACGCTGTACATGGACAAGGAGCATCATCTACTTTTTTCTAGCTCTTTCCTTGATGTAAATGAATAAATAGCACTTACTGAAGGTAGATAGAGCCAATAATTTGTGCTAGGCTGGAAAGATTTAATGAAACTAACGGTAGCAAATTTCAATTACAGCAACTTTTCTACCCAGGCCCATTAGAATTTGAATGGTATTGATTAAGCAGATGGTTTTAAAAGCACCGATTCTTAGTTTTGCAAAGAAACTGGATGATTTATGGGTAATGAAAGTAAAACTGTATAGTAGTTCTGGTTAACAGCAAAAGGGCTTCGAAAACTACATCTGCTTCGCCTTCAAATCATTCCTAAATCCAGAACGACAATTGTATCTCACATCCACTCTTCTGGTGTGATCCCCCTCGCCGCTTCCAGCGGAACATGAGCTAGGTACCACTCTCGCTCACGCTGGCATTGCCATGTTTGCCCAGTGCCCCCAACTGGAAACGCTGAGAATCACATGATTAAAGAGTACGATCAAGTGCTCGTTTGCTTTAGTACTTAGTAACGTTCTTCATTGCTTTAAAATGACACCAATAGTTTCATTTCTACAACACACAATTACTTTTTAATGTGTAGTTAAAAAAAAACATCGTCACTATCTCAAATCCTGTTATTTAAAGGCCATTTTGTTGTGGGACAATCTGAGTCAGAACTGCTGACTTCAGTGATAAAAATAGCAATTCACTAATTTTGAATGCTAGTAGATCTTCGAAGCCACCACAGTTAAAAGAGAATACACTGGAGTCTATTCTTGATACAGCATCAGTTCTGGTTGTGTATCTTTACTATTGCTGACAATGATGCACAAACCAGGAAAGCCCCAAATAAAACCCCATAAAACAAACCACCCGAATGATTTTTAGACCCCAAGTGTAGTAGAGCTGACACTCAGAGAAACTGTTACACCTTGGAAATAAATAAATAGAAAATGGAAACAAGAAGCTGGAATGCTTTATTTCTTCTTTTGTGTATTTAGCAACTTCCTATTTGTAGGCTCCCCCTGAAGTTATGAGCGCACCATCATGCCCACTTACGCAGTGATTATGCCCACGCAGCAAATAGTAGTGTAGCATAGCAATACTTACATATAAGCTAACTTAGCACTCGTACACCCCAGTGATGACAGCAAGAAACTCAGTACAGGCTTACTGATGTCACTGAGAGGATGAGCTCTCCTTGCAGGCAGAGGACAGGCTGCTACTGGCATCTGAGGTAGCTCATTTAAAGCCAGCTTGGGTATCATCGAGTTCCGCAGGTTAGCCTATGTCACGTAGCTGCCTGCATTCCCAACTAAATGGGTCCACCATGCAGACCAAACGTCCACCCAGCCCAGCTCTCTTCCTACAGCAGTGGTCAAAAGCAGCTGTCCAAGGAAGAACAAGAACAGGGCCAGTATGCTTCCTCTGGGGGCTTTCGCACACCCTGACTATTTTCAGCTCGTGAGTCACAAGCTTGACATGATTCCTTTAGGTAGTAGCTTTCCATAGAGCTTTCTCTCAAGTATTGGACCAGCATCTGCAGAAATTTTTAGTGGCAACTTGCATAGGGCTATCACCATTGAAAAGAAGAACACAGTTTGCTATTGATCCTCTTCCCCATAACTCTGCTTGACAGCCCTTCATTCTTGAACTGAGTGAACACCTACCCATCCTCTCTATGCCACATGACTTTATACTTTGCTGCGCTGTTTCTTTTTCAGGATAAAGAGTCACAGCCTATCCAATCACCGTTTCATTTCTCGTAGCCATTTTACAACCTTGATCACTCCAATTACCCCTTTTTTTTCTGGGAAAAAATTTGGCTATTCCAGAAGTTTAAGATTAAGGGACCATAATTTTATGTACAGTATTCAAGGTGTTGTAGAATCACAGAAAAGTTTGTGTTGGAAGGGACCTTTAAAGCTCATCTAGTCCAACCCCCTTGCAATGAGCAGGGACATCTTCAACTAGATCAGGTTGCCAAGCCATGGATTAATACAGTGGGATCCTGATGCTCGCTCTCCCTTTCCTTCTAACTCCAGAAATTAGGATTGCATTTTTGATGACTGCCAAGCATTAACCTTGACACAACACAAACTATCCATCGTAACACCCAAATCTCCCTCCTAAGCGGTAACAATAAACTCAAGCCCAGCATTTCATGTATAGCACCAGTATTGAGATGCACTACCTTGCGTTTACTTGCATCGAATTTTTCTGCCATTTTCATTTCCAAACTGTACATAGAGAATCCTAATGCAAATCTTCTGAAATTGCCCTTCTCCTTCCCATCTGGATTAATTTTATACCATCACAACTTTCTGACTACACTCTTCACCCTCTTACCAGATCATTTACGAAGATGCTGATCTGTGCAGGTCCCAGTGTAGGTTCCTTTGTAACTCCACTGGATGACCTGCCCCCACTAAGACTGTTCATTTACTACTCCTTCTTTTCTACCTTTTAATCAAGTCTTTATGCATGCTTATGCATTTTCTCTATTCATAGCTATTTGGTTTCTTCAAACATAATCTTTGGTGAGGGAATGTACTGAAATGGCTTTAGAAGTGAATCTCCCTGATCCAAATATCTCAACTCTCTAAGAGAACCCCAGATGTGTCTGTAAGCCTGAATTTCATTTCACAAAAGCCACGCTGACTCTCTTCAATGAGGCTGTATTTACCTAGATACTTACTTTATCTTTGTTCCCATTAACTTGCCTGTCAGATTACAAGCCTACAGTTCCTTGGATGCTCCCGGAACCTTTTATAAAGGTTGGTGACACATTTGCCACACTCCAGTCCTCAGATACCAAAGAAGATGAAGTCAAAGTGACAGTGAGAGAGTTACATGGTATTTTTAGTATTTCAACAGTTTCCTCTTCAGATTCGTTTGATCTTTCTGGTGAAAACTCAATTGGGCAGTGTTCAAGGCCAGGTTGGACAAAGCCGTGGGTGACATGGTCTAGGGTGAGGCGTCCCTGCCCATGACACGGGGTTAGAACTACACGATCTTGGGGTTCTTTCCAACCCAAACCATTCTATGATTCTCTGCTGGTTTACTTGCCTTTGCCCCATCCTGAAGAGGCTTCTGGCTAAGGAATGACCTCTTCCTTCAGCTTCTCAGCTCTTCAAGTGCTCCCTTCGTACCCTGAACACCAGCTGCACTACAGTCTCTAATGGTTTGATCATTACTAACCTACCTGAAGGATGATTTCCCATTTATTTCAGTTCTTTTAGCTACTCTATTCCCTCAGCTTGCCTCTGACAGGCTTCTTCTGCCTTTAGTTCTACCTCCTGAACGACCCCTCTAACAGGGTCTTCATCATCCTCACTCACATTTGGAACTCCTCACATCTGTTGGCTACTCCAAGCTTTTCTGTGGCATTAAGAAGTGTCAAAGAGGTACACATCTAGTTGCCAGATTTTAATCTCTTCCATGCTGTGCGACTTAAACCCTCAGTAGAAAGCTATTTTTTAAGTAATTATTAATACTATGCTACTTTATAATTGAGAAGAATAGTATCATGACGCTTTTCCTTTTCAAAATGCTTCGAAAGGAAGGTATCAGTTGTTATTCCCGTCTTTCAGATGGAGAAATCAAACATGAAAACCACCCAATGACTCATCCCAATTGAAGTGCCATTCTTTCATCCCAAGCAAAATGAAACCCCTTATCTTTGAAGACTGCCTCTGTGTGAACCTTCGCAAGACTTGGTCAAAGCTGTGCTGAGTCACTAGGAAGCTATGGAACCAAAAGGTAAATTTTACTGCCATGTGATTACCACTTACACCCAAGTAACGTTGTCCAAACCACCTGCAGTGAACAGCACTCCACTCAAACTCAGGAATAGTTTAGTTGTGGGTTTGGGTTAGTTTGGCCTGTTTTGGTTTCTTTTCCTTGCCATTTGAGGCTTTAAGTGGTTTGGTTTTGTCAGGGGTTTTTTTCTTTACACTTTCTGCCTTTCACAGCAATAGTGCCAGCATGTGTGGACACAGTTCATGAGTCAAATATACACTGAAAGGTAAAAGAAACCCCTGAGGAACACAAATACAACTTCAGTCACCTGGGTTACAGCAGAGTTACAGGCTGCTTTGGAATGCAAGGGGAAAAGATAGCATTTGGCAAGGTTACCTAACTCCAAAGGATCTATTTGATATGCAGAATTACCCACAAGTGGAACTGGAGTAGCGCAGAGTTTGCCTGGACATCCAGAAGACACTTTTCTGTGACAGAAGAGCACGTGTGCTATGGATGCCTTTATGCAAACAGCTACTGGAGTAAAAATTCCCAACCCAGTGACTATTGCTTGGTTAAGAGTTGAGATCAGAACAAGAGAAGTCACTTGAAAAAAAAAACGAGTATACAATAGTCCCTCTAATGAATAGTGTGCAGGAACCTTTCCTTGGCTAAAACAGGGATCCTTCCTTGCCTGGCTTGGATAAACGTAGCCCTCTGATGCTGGCATGGTGAGAACTTTCCCTTGTCTTAATCTACTACAACCATCGAAACTGAATGATACAGGGCTTGTAACTCTCACATTTGTAGCTAATTCCTGTGGTTTTATCATACATTCTTGAAGCCCCAGATCTGAAATACACATGACGGGGCAAGATCCCCATTCCCCAATGACTGTAGGGAAAGCCTTCAAACTATTACTTGCATATAAGCAGTTCAAAACTCAAGAGAAAATATATCTAGTGCATTAGACTGACAGCATTCCCTGCCCATGGCAGGGGGTTTGGAACTGGATGATCTTAAGGTCCTTTCCAACCCTAACTGTTCTATGAGTCTATGATTTAGAAATGAATGTTGTGGACTGCTTGCTTGTGCATGGAGGGGGGTCTTTTTTAAACAGGACTTTTGGATGTTGGGCTTGGCCACACCACATGGCTCTGCTGACATCAAAACCATCAATGGAAGAGAAAGAGTGACTAAAGAAACCAGTTATCAGTGCTAGCTCTGAAAGCTTAGCAATATTAGATTCAACCTCAAAATTAATGGCAAGAAAAAGGAAAGATTCATTAGAAACCCTGTGTGCCTTCCATGTAACCCCATGCCCCTCTGCACTAAGCAAAAAGCAGCAAGAAGCACTCTGGTTTACATTTATCCGAGTTTCTTCAAAGTATTTTTGACCCTCCTACCCTCTGTGCACTGACCCTTCCCTTCCTATCTTTCTAGAAGTCATTACTCAAGAGAACAGAATGTTACAAAGCTGGTTTAGAGCACACAGTAATAGTTCCCTGAAAGAAAAAGGAAACTATTCTGCAGGAAGCTAGAACAAATATTAAATTGCACAAATACGCATTCAAAAGCAGGAAATGCCATTGTTGAGAGTGCAAGTAGAAGTTCAACTCTGCTATCTTACACATGAAGGATGAAATAGCTCCTAGTTTGCGACTAATTGTTTCCAGATAGGATGGTACCTCGCATTTGTCCTCTGCATCTGCAGTAACTTGCACCATTCTGTGTGCAAGGCAAGCAGAATCTTTTAAGAGATGTCTGCCCACAATGCATAACAGATGTAGGATTCTTACTCTCCTGTACATGAGTTCAGACAGTCTCATTTAGGGGCTATTTACTGAAGAAACCACAGTCACCAACTCAAACAGATATCCACCCACATAGGATTCAAACAACTTTGCAACAGGCTGCAATACACCTAGCACAAAGGCGGCACAGAACCGATAACCATAGGGTAAATGTGTCTGAATTACACTTACTTTGGGAAAACGGATGTTTTGATTTCATTCAGCACAACAGCTAATGTCTTTTTTTGCAAGGTGTGAACAAATAGTCTTCAGCACAGACAGGAATTCCATAGAAAACATTTGATAGGGGACGTAAGAACCTTACTTAGGCCAGAATAGGTCACTGCGGCAGAAACCATAGATGAGGAAAAAGCAACAATAAACTAAAAGAACCGTGCGTTCTTTGCAAGGAAGCAGTTGTAGCTCCTCAAGTCCTCCTGGAGACTGCAACCGCAGCAGCAAAAGCAGCTAGCACAAGGTCAGATTATGACTACTTCTAGCACCATCTCTAGAATGAGGTAAAAAACAAGAGCTGGCACTGCTCAGCAGTAAACCACGTACCTACGTAGAGGAGAAATTCACGTGCAGACCATCAGCTCCTCACCCTCCCACCCTGATGTAGGAACTGCAGATTCCTTTCACTTTGTCACTGAATCCAGAGCTTTACAAGCTACAGGCACCCATTCCCAGGGTGCGTCTGGCAACCGAAGGTGTTCATCTCAGACAAGAGAGTATCCAGCCTCACAAAACCCACCTGGGGAAAGAACTGACTCAAAGGACAAGTGTTTTCTGAGATAGAGACATGGAGAGAGTAGCTACAAGCCTACATTTGCTGCAGGCGTCAGCGTACCAAAGGCCATGTCTTGCATGGCAGAAGCCCCTGTGCAATGAAAAGAACATAGAAGAGATTCACACGATTGCAAAGGAAACGGTAAGGGGATATGGTAACGGCAACGGGCAGGGGGATAGATGGGAATCAGGCTCTGGTTTGGTTTCTCATCTTCTTCTCCACTAGAAACTCCAGCCTAAGGACTACAGCATATAGGACACATTTAAATTCCAGACTAACAGTACTTTCCATAGACAATTCGTGCATCAGAGAAGGACACAGGCACAGCTACAGGTTGGGCAGAGAAGAGAGTCAGAGCAGCCTGCAGAGAAGGACTTGGGGGTGTTGGTTGATGAGAAACAGCATGAGCAAGCGGTGTGTGCTTGAGCCCAAAAACCACCCATGTCCCGAGCTGCATCACCAGCACCGTGAAGAGCAGGTCAAAGGAGGTGATCCTGCCCCTCTGCTCTGCTCTCGTGAGACCCCACTTGCAGCACTGGGTGCAGTGCTGGTGTCCCCAACATAAGAAGGACACGGAGCTGTTGGAGCAAGTGCAGAGGAGGCCATGAGGATGACCAGGGGCTGCAGCACCTCCTGTATGAAGACAGGCTGAGAACATTGGGGCTGTTCAGCCTGGAGAAGAGAAGCTGTGTGGAGACCTCAGAGCAGCTTCCAGTGTCTGAAGGGGGCTACAAGGATGCTGGAGAGGGACTCTTCATCAGGGACTGTAGTGACAGGACAAGGGGTGATGGGTTCAAACTGAAAGAGGGCAAGTTCAGGTTAGATCTAAAGCAGAAGCTCTTCCCTGTGAGGGTGCTGAGGCGCTGGCACAGGGTGCCCAGAGAAGCTGTGGCTGCCCCATCCCTGGCAGTGCTAAAGGCCAGGCTGGACACAGGGGCTTGGAGCAACTTGACTAGTGGAAGGTGTCCCTGCCTGTGGCAGAGGGTTGGGACTGGATGAGCTTTAAGGTCCTTTCCAACTGTAATCATTCTATGGCCTATGAAGGGCATGTGTGGTCAGAATGAATCCCACCTTAGATCCTGGTGGTCAGACATCATGTCAGGCATGCAAATTCCCACTCGGAGCATACTGCTAGAGCTAGAAGTCTGTGCCACCACACAGAGTGAAGGATTCATCACCTGCATCTGATGTTTGTGCTTGCCCAGCTGAATGGAAAATTAGGGTTAGGCAGCAGAGTTAGAATTATGGTGACATTAATGGTACTTAAATCCTTTGGGGGATTTAAGTGCCATTAAGGTGCTTTACTTCTTGAACTAAAATTCAGTCATTAAAAGAGTATTTCTAAGTATGGATAAGCATATGCATTAGTAAGGGAGCAGAAGGTAATGCCCAGTTTCCTTTAAAATGAATTCTGTGTAAAACACTCCGTGAATGTTTTTAGGTCACCCTGGTAACACAACCAACATTACCATAGTAGCATCTTATATGGAAAGACAGATCACTCCAACTCATGAAAAGGTAATTCTACTTCTCTGACTCATGGTAATAAATCCACGCTTGTGGAATGCAATGGACAGTCACCAACCATCCTGAGCTCCCAATGATGTCAGGTTCGCTGGCTATTCACCGTGTGTAAATATGAAAAAGAAGGAAAAACCTCACAGTAAATGTCACATTAAATTTATAGACCCCCGGTGTTCAGTCTGTTCTGAGCCATTAGCACAGAAATGACTGCCAGAGGCGCGACACACCAGAATGAATAACACTTGTAAAAGATACAGCTATTAAATGTGTATATGCCTTCGAGAGTCATTTTAGCCATGTCAAAATAACCCCGGTGATTACTGGGGTGTGTAGATTTTACAAGACCTGGGGCTGGCAGAGGACTCTGTGGTTCTTGTTCTGTACCGCACCGCACGCGTGATCTGGACTGAATTTCAGAGGGAGGTCTCTTTTTGGACCCTTCCAGGCTTTTACTTACTAACAGTGGAGCAAGCTCCATTCAGAAGCAGGGTAGGCATATGCAGCTTCAAAAGCTTTATGGGTCAAATCAACCAGTGACCAAATAGTGGCACAAACTACAATCCTAGTGTCCAAGAAAAGCAAATCATTGGCTTCAGTGGTTATTCTTCAGAGTATGTAAGAGGAGAGTCAACTTAGAGATAATACAAACTGTCCATAGATAGGTGCAGAGTAACCTGCACAGATTTAACATGTACTGGCTTGTAGCATGAATACACTAGTACCCGCCTTATGGCAGAAAACAGTGATGGCAGTAGCAGCCCCAGGAGCAAACACTCTGACAATGGGTTATAAATTGCGTTCATTCTATGTGTACACCCACTTAGCAGGTCAGCTGCAGCTTTAAACTGAAGTACACAAGTACTGTCTCATCCCAGGAGCATCACAAAACTATCGCGGCAGGGAAAGGTGAGGGCCAAGGGGTAAATAAAACGCATCTTTTGCGGTCTGTCTTTCTGGATGAGCTAACTTGGGTGGGTTTTACCCAGTAAAGGGTAAAGGAAGTTAGCAAACCCCCTCCAGTCCCTACCTCCCTACTCAAAGCACAAACCACCCGTGCACCTATCAACTGATGCTCTTTTCTGCAGCTCAACCCAGTGTGTAACCAGTTCCTTCCAACCCAACCACACTTCCTGGTGCTGTTGCGCTCAGTGTGTGCTCCATCGCTTCTGCAGCGAGGCTAAGTGTGTTGTTAACGGCAAGTATTCTGAAAGCACCTAATGCCCAGCCTGTGGCGGCATGAATAAGCAACAGGAGAGTTCAATCTTAAATAGCTCTGCCCAAACACATAGGGTGTCTTCCCACACATCCTCCTCTTAAGCTTCTCCATTACACTTGTTTTGCAATGCTTGCCAGTGCTGAATTAGCTCAAGGTACTGTGTTTTAATCACAAACTTCTCTTTTAGGAATAATTTACACACAACGAGAAACTTATACCATGATTTAAGTCCTTGTTAAACTTTTCTCTATATACATTGCAATATATGCTGTTTAGAAACCACACATGAGTCTGTGGCTTTCTTAAGCCACCAAAGAGCAGGCAAACACAAAGTAATGGGCCATTCCTGGAAGTGCTAAAATCTGCCTAGGAAGAGAGACAGGCAGGGCACAAGAAGTCATTTCAGTTCCTGATTTAAGAGCGGGGACGAGGGAGGTTTGGTCACAAAGTGGTTTCTTTATTGTCAATGGATGGGAAGCCCAGCCCCATGAAGCTTGCTGGGAAATCCATAGCACTCCTCATTCAGTGGAATGTTGGGTTTTTAAGAGTGAAAACTGGCTTGGTTTTAAATAGAAAAAATTCCTTACTAAAAGAAGTACCACTCAGGAGCTGAAGAACGCGTTCCAAACTTCTGGCGCTAAAAACCCCATTCCTATTGTTTTACAATGCCAGCTTTAATTTTCAGTGAACTCCAGACTCCACATAACTGTTCCCACCAGACATGGGCAAACAAACCGCATTAACACAAGGCTTCACAAGGAGCAAGCAGCACACCGAGCTCGAGGGCATCTTCTCAAGCCTTGGAATGGACCAAAACCTTCCTATTACCTCATCTTTCATCATTCTGCTATGAAACAAACCAAGGCAACGTTATGCCCTTCAGCCTTTCACATAAATCCTTCCCAGTGTGGACTCTGAGCTGGAGAGCCTGTGGTTTAGTTCATCTCCTAAGGTAGGTGCAATTTTCTTGCTAATGTATATCGGAAACATTCTCCCTCCCGTAAGTTCTTAGATGGCTACACAGGCAGCTGGAGAGCCAAAGCCATGGGCTGAACAGTCAATTCATTGACTAGTTTGTGTTGGAAAGGCTCTTAAAGCTCATCCAGCTCCAACCCCTGCCACAGTCACAGACACCTTCCTCTGGAGCAGCTTGCTCCAAGCCTCTCTGTCCAACCTGGCCTTGAACACTGCCAGGGATGGGGCAGCCACAGCTTCTCTGGGCACCCTGTGCCAGTGCCTCAGCACCCTCACAGGGAAGAGCTTCTGCCTAAGAGCTCATCTCGGTCTCCCCTCGGGCAGGTTAAAGCCATTCCCCTTGGCCTGTCCCTACAGGTCCTTGTCCCAAGCCCCTCTCCAGGTTTCCTGCAGCCCCTTCAGGCACTGGAGCTGCTCTAAGGCCTCCCCTTCAGGAGCCTTCTCTTCTCCAGGCTGACCCAGCCCAGCTCTCTCAGCCTGGCTCCAGAGCAGAGCTGCTCCAGCCCTCGCAGCATCTCCGTGGCCTCCTCTGGGCTCGCTCCAGCAGCTCCACGTCCCTCTTGTGCTGTTGCCCCGGAGCTGGTTCAGGGCTGCGGGGGGGGGGGTGTCTCACAGTGTTCACTTGTGCCTAAGGTCCTGTGGGACTATTTAAGGTAGAGGAGGATGCATTCACCTGCTTTTCAGAGAGGAACAGAGGCAAAATAAGGGGAAAAAACCCATAAAATTAGAGAAAAAGTTTTAGGGTCCACTCAGGAATTGACATTCCCAGAAGATGCTTCTGAGAGAGAACTTCCCTGAAACAGCCTCATTCTGATGAATCACAGATCAGAAAAAGACAGCTTCTTGCATCAATTTTGACTTCTTTACGGAAAACAGTCCCCATTTACAGGAAAAGATAATTAAAGGGAATATTAGGGACTATGGAAAACCAGAGGAATCTGGAATTTGTTCTTTTCACAGGCAGCAGGAACGCTGAAGGATTCTGCCCCTTGTAACACAGACCTCAGCACAAGTTAAACCGATGGCTGATTGCAATGAACAACAAAAAGCAAAAGGCAATGCTTGCAATCTAATCCTTCACCAGTCTTCTAATGAGAAGCTTGGTTCTGGTGCATAACTTGATTGCTCAAACCCAGCAATGCCTACCTCATATGGAGACCTTTGAATTCACATGTACACATAGCACTTCCACTGCTCCAGCCCGAGTTGCAAGCATGCTATGAGTAGCGCAATGCTGAATCACACAGCTGTGGGGCATTTCATTTCTAGTAAGGATAGTGAGAAATAAGACAGAACCCAAACACAGGGTTTCTATACACCGACTCCTTCTATGAAATGTGGTATTTCCAGGATGTGTTTCTCAATCAACAGTCCCCCATCAGCTCCTGTGAGCAGCTCAAAGGCAGTAGCCAGAGAGCTGATAGCTGGAGAGCAGGCAACACCAAGAAGTGAAACAAGCTTTCAAATGCACTCTACGCGACCGAGAACAGCACGTTGACACTCAGTATCAGAGCGTAACCAGCCTTTCAGTTTCCTCTCCCATCCTCCAAACAGCAAGCCCAGTTCTTTGGAACATTACACGTTTTACTTCTTAGATTAGCCCAGCACTGTGTCAGTAAATGACAAGTACGTGTGCAAAGGAAGACACAGGTACAGTGCATGGCTTGTACGAGACCTTGATGTATTTCTTGCATTAAGCTATGGGTATCTTCCATCATCTTGATCCGATTCGAGTATTCTAGTTAATTTGAGACAGCACTGCATGCACGGAATTTGGGTCTTTAATGCTAAGCCAACACTGAGCAGATACTCAGCCTAGTCCCACCGAGGCTGCTGGAATTCCTCCTGGAATGACGCTTATTCTCTCCTAACAGCGCTGGGTTTGGCTGCTCGCAGCAGATAATTAAAGCTCGGCACATTCCCAGAGGTCACATTCGCAGCCGGGAAGCGCTTCATAACCTTCACCTGTGGACAAGAACCGCGCTACCCTGCCCAGGCCCCGCAGCACAGCACCCCCAGCCGCGGCTGCGCCGAGCCCTCGCTGCCGGGGCGCCCCGAAACCCCGCGCTCCAACCGGAGCGCTTTCACTTTCCGCTGCCCGGCGGGGCCGCTAGGGCGCGCTGTGGCTCCGAGCGGGCCCCTCCGACGGCGCCGGGGCGGGGAGCGACCGGAGGTGTCGGTCCCCCCGCCCGCGCCGCGCCGGATCCAGCCGGGATGAGGCTCTGCGGGAGGGCGGGTGTCGGCGCGTGGAGCCCACGCGAGCTGCGCGTAACTTCCAGGCACGGCGGAGACGCGCGCAGGGATTTCCCCTCGCTCGGATCCCGTCAATGGGAGTCCTGACCTTGCGAGTGTGTCCGCAGGGAGACCGCCTGCCCGCGGCTTAGGGACCGTGAGTCCTGGCTAGCAGAACACAGGCACAGAGCGGTTTGGGTTGGAAGGGGACCTAAAGCTCATCCAGTTCCAAGCCCCTCCCCACGGGCAGGGACACCTTCCCCTGGAGCAGGTTGCTCCAAGCCCCTGTGTCCAACCTGGCCTTGAGCACTGCCAGGGATGGGGCAGCCACAGCTTCTCTGGGCACCCTGTGCCAGCGCCTCAGCACCCTCACAGGGAAGAGCTTCTGCCTCAGATCTAACCTGAACTTGCCCTCTTTCAGTTTGAACCCATCTCTCCTGGTCCAAGCAATATGGTCATTAGGATTTTCTGACAGCTTTCAGGTATAGCCCAGGGAGCTGCCTTTACGAGAGCAGAACATAAAGATGACAGCAATGACCAGCAGAGAAATGCCTATGCCCACTGAGCCTCTTCCACTGCCTGAGTAAAATACCAAAGCCTTTTGTGTGATACCCAGCATTACAAATCACAACCATGCACTGCCATATGCAAACACTGAATGAAAGCAGCAGACCAGAGTTACAGACACCTATCAAAGAGCCCTGAGCCAACACCTTCGATGTGCATCCTCAGAGCACTCACAGAAGCACCAACTCTGATCCCCAAAACGGATGCCTGTCTTAGCAAACACTGACTTCTATGGCACAAGCGGATTGCGGCACATCAATCTTGAAGTCTTGTAGCTGAAAACTCTGTGCCATCGCACAGTTTCCCTGCCAACACTGCTCCAGTGTAGCCCTGAACAACCAGCTCTACTGCTCAGCAGGGCTAACTATCCCACCCTGTCAGTTCACCTGCGTGGCTTCCTATACAGAGTCATTTCACCTATTGCACACTGCTTTGTGTCGATGCGCTTGGGTTTATACATGTGCTCAGAGAGCAAACGTGAGCAGTGGTTTAAAAGGAAGCAACTCTGCAGAGTGTACAACTAATCACGTAAGTTCTCTGGAGCCAGTTTAGACAGGGAGGCAGCTCAAGGAATAGTTTGATCATCAGCAGAGAGAAATAATCTGCTCTGCTTACAGTCACTGCTATAGAACTGGTGACTTCTGGCAAGAAGGTGGGAATTCTCTTTTAAATAGCCTTATGGTAAAGCTGTCAGTATTTTACTCTTGACGCTACTTGTCCAGTCAGTAGTAGCCAACACTTCATTCACTGCTTCTTCATTCAGTGGCTGCGGTGCCTATCCCTGCACATCACAGACACAAACCTCGAATCCTGCCTCATTGCTTGGGAACCACTGTTCTGTACATCACGTTTTGGCCACTAGCGTACATTATGCAATTCCTACGGTAATAAAAACTGTATGGGGAAGCTACAGGAAACACTCTGTTCCAAAAAACCACATTCCATTTCACCAGTGATGACAAACCTGTCTACAGGGAGAACTGATGGATGGACTGCCTGTCCTACGCGATTCATGGGATGCAAATGCACTTAACATATTGTGCTTACACTACTGCAAAGGCTACTTTAAGGTTTGG
This sequence comes from Pezoporus occidentalis, assembly GCF_034315485.1. NCBI lineage: Eukaryota > Metazoa > Chordata > Aves > Psittaciformes > Psittacidae > Pezoporus > Pezoporus occidentalis. The sequence continues at coordinate 3,906,279 of NW_026915836.1, read as the reverse complement.
CAACACCAAAAACAACGATAAAGAGTACATCACTGCACAGTAAACCAGTAGTGCTGTAGCAAGGATCAAGATAGAGGTGAAAATGATTTATCACTTAATGCCTGCTGTTGAAGGCATGAATTTCTTTAAAATAAAGACAGGAATGACACCCAAAGGATTACTAAATACCCAAGAAGATACTACTAGAAATACTAAGTCCATATAAAAAAAGAAGTCATCATTCTAATCACAGAAACACTCCAAAATCAGCCATGAATTCTCTGCCGTGATTTCTCTGCCGTGTTTATTCCCAAAGGAGAGTGGAGGAGGAGAGGAATCTTTACTGCATCTGAATCAATGAAATTCCAGAGAAGTTATGACCATTCAGAACATAGTTCTAAGTAACCAGCTTGTCTCCTCTATCTACATGAAAGCAGCCAATTCAGGAAATGAGGCACTGCAATTGCCTATTAATGTCGAAGCTTTCAGCGTGTTAAAACATGCTAACAAGCCATCTGAGCTATATCTGCAGCTATCAAATGGCAGATAATCTGTCCTGTTTATGGATACAAACGTCGGATGCCAACTGAGGGTGAAGGGGCTCATGACACAGTGTCCAGTAGCAAGCACGACCTTGATCAGGCAGTGACACTCAGAAAAGGCTCTTTCTTTCATATAAGATTGCTTTTCTGGCCAATTACTCACTGGGTTTAATATGCTGCCCATAAGCATTGTGCTGGCACCACATGGAGCATGGGAGCAACACGGAAAAAGGGAAGGGGTGAGCATGGAATAAACCTGCTTTAGATGGTATTGCCACACAGAAAGCTGTATGCGCATCTACTCTCTCAACCAAAGCATTTTCACACGTTACATCCATACACCTTGAAAACATACTCAAGCAATGCTAATATAGCATGAAATCCTGGCCTAGGAGGACTTCAGAGACAGCCAAAGCTCACTTTTTCCTCTGGATGCTTGAAGCCTTCGTCCTTTCCTTTCATCTCTCCCCACTCTGAGCAGGAACTGAACACCTCGGTTGAAGCCCCAGTAGAGAGGCAGCCCCTGATGACAAATCCAGTGACTTGGGAATGGGAAGGAGCAGGTTTCACTCCAGCACTTATCACAGATTTAAAACCAAAACTCCCCACTCTTTGACTCCTCCAGTACTAAAACACAAACAAGTGTCCTGCAGTGTCTTACCTTAAAGCATCAGGGGCCTTTCAAAGGAGCCAAGATACCTGGGTGAGAACTGAAGCAGGTTAAGCAGAGGTATGGCCCCTTTCTATCAGTTCTGGCAACCAATGGCAGAGGAGCAGAGCAGCAGCAAAACCTGTGGCTGCTACATTTACCAGGGCCAGTTTATCAATGCTCTTACCCAGCTGGAATGCACCCACATGAAACCTGTACAGAAATCACTTGTAAATTGGATGTCCTCCACACCCCTTTTAAAAGCCCTTTGCATTCCCCAAATGGCATAAAGGTGGGGGATAGGGAGAGAACCAGGTGAGATGTTTTATTGTATTCAGTTGTTGGCTCTCAGTTTGAAATCACCAAGGCAACTCACCAAGTGTTTGGCAACATATGCAGCTGCTTACAGTTTCCCATCAGATTTAATGGAAATACAGACTGCAACATGCAACTTCAGAACCTGACTATGGATCCATGCGCATGAAGCCCTTGTGGGCAGCATCAGCACATGGCTAAATGAGAATATATGAATTTACTAACGCTTTACAATGCTGAAACAGTAATGCAAGTCTTGGTCTGCAGTCTAAGATCTCCTTTCATGGCAAACACATGCGTATTAAACTCACCTCGTACAATTACCTGAGAGGACTGAAGATAAGATATAAATCTGCTCCATTTAACCCCAGAGAATAACCTCAGAGAACTCACTCTTGGTTGCTAACTGAATAACATCAGAAAGCAGCCAGCCACTGTATTCTGCCTATTTCCTAGCACTGGAGAACCTTGGTAAGAGTTGCATTAAATGCTCTGTCATCAAGCGAATAGTAATTTCCCAGTATTTTATTACTCAGTCTTAAATGGGGCCCTCTGGAGGGCACGAATTATTGGTAATGGGAGGCAGTAATTACAAAGTGAGGTATAGGGTAGAAAACATGACAAGCGAGTTAAAACAGTGCCTGGGGACCATTCAATATTGTGCTGGTGAACACAGCGTCCTATAAGACCGTGTTAGGGAGAACAGATCTAAAGCAGGAATCTAGCGCTGAGCAGCAAAAAGGAACCCTGGAGCAGAAAATGAGGTTTCCCATGTCTTGCATTAAGGCACAACCGTTCAGGCTATGTCCCTTTATCAGAGCAGTGGATTCTGCCCATCCAGACCACCCTGGGGACACACGGAGTTTCTTGAACGTGCTGCAGGACTGGACACGCTCTGTTAACACACAGTAATCACCGCACACGAGAGGCTGTGCTCCGTGGTCTGCGTTTTGGGTGCCATGTGGCTGATGGCAGTCTTGCTGAACTCAGTGGTGAAGGGGCTCCGTGTAAAAGAAGTTAAACTGAGGAAATATGCACTATACGTGTGCGTAACACTGACATAATTCTGTTGTAGTTAAGAACGGTTTCAGTGAGGTGAAAACAAATTACACTGAAGTATGGCAGCTGAAATATCAAAATCTGAGCCAAGCGTGAACAGACACTCTCTGTTCTGAAGGGGCTATAAGAAAAACTCAAGGTGCACAGGGAATCAGCTGTCACAGGGCAAGGCATATGGCTGATAAAAAGATAAGTGGCTTTGGAAAGCATCACTGAATTATTAGGAAGCCTCAACCCATGAAACACGGAACCGACCATTTCGAGCCACATGATGTTGCCACAGCCATCACTGCTGCCTAACAAAGCATGATTAATAGCAGAGAAGGTACATTCAAGTGGATGGAAAGACCAGGAAAGTACTTGAGTGTTCCCCTGAACTGGCTGCTCAGTGCCACAAGTCTTCTGCCTTGAAGAACTCAATATTCTTAGTAGGTAAAATGGGCAGATGGTGCTGGAAAAAGATACCTTTAACCTGATAAATGACCAAGAGCGATGTACCTTGCAAAGCACGATAGACCTAAACGAAGAGTGTTTGTTGATGAAACACAATTTGAAAAGGCATAGAGTAATTTAAAACAATTACCTAGGGTTTTCATTTATTTTATTATTAACGTTATTATTATGGAAATAGGAATGTTTCTGAGCAAAAAAGGGAGAGATTCTGCGTATGATACCTGATGTCGCATAATGCCATGAAAGCGAAATTGAAAACACATCAGCCATGTTGTGTTTTGAAAGTACATAGGTGGTATTTAAAAAGTAAAATAATCTCATTTTCCCCAACCATTATAAATAACGTAACTCGAGTTCAAAGTAATTACATACAGTTGTATGTTGTTTCTGGAATTTGTGGTTGGAAATGCAAAGAAACTAGCACAAACAAATAATGATGAGAAACCAGTCAGTGGAAGCTGTAGGGATTGGTCTTCGGAAGGATTAAGTAGAATATTTTGAATTTTGAAAAGTATGGATCAAATTGCTATAAAAAGCTGGCAATGTTTGGAAAATCTTTCGATCACAGCTTCTCAACACGATGGTAAAAATACAGCTGTGCTCACATGTGCTTATCACTTCAGAATGGCTCATGAAAAGCAACTTCTGCTGTTATATAAGCAATACCTAAGCTGTTGCCGTTAATTCCCTCACCTGTATGATCAAAAAGTCTCTATCGAATTTCATGGCTCTCAGCCATTCATCAAGTCCTTAAACAGAGCTGACCGACCTACCCCTAGCAAGGCATGAGCAAGGGTGCGTAACCTCTCAGTGCACCGACTGAATAGGTCCTGAGTCCATACTGGAAATTAGCAAACGCATGGGATGACCATAATTTACAAGGGAAATTTCTGGCCTGGGCACTATTGTCATTTACAGTAAAGGAGAAAAAAAAGATATTTACATTCATCTCTAGAGATTCTTTACCTCGCAACCCAATAGTGCGCTTGGAAATTACTGTACCCTAAAACAGCTCTGATAAGCAAAGATGAAACTCAACCAGCTAAAAGGGAACTAGCAGATCTCTTGCTTAGTATCAAATCCTGTTTTAAAGCTCTCTGCTCTTAAAGACATCCTGTTTAGATGTTTAATCAATGAGCTGTTTGTAAGAGAAACAAAAATGGCCTGCAATCCTCTGCAAAAGGCACATATGCAAAGCTGGAGTAACTCAGCTTTTAAACAGCTACAGAGTTTGGGAAATCCCCCAAATTCCTGTTAGGTTTGGTTTCTGTTTCTCTGTGAACAGTTTTCTCTTTCTGGGAACGTGCCTCAGTTCAGTGGAAGGCAATTAGAGACAAAATAAATAATCCCTTTCTTCTCTGCTCTTCTCTTTAGCTGGATGTTGTCAAAGATCTCAGTTTGTTAAGGGAGCCTGCCTCTGATAAAGCCTTGTGTCTGTGTTAGCTCTCTCATCAATAATGATGTGAGAGTCAGGGATCTCAGGGGGTTGGTTTATATGGTTTGGTTTGGTTGTTTGAAGACCTTCTTCCTTTCAAATTGCAGTCCTGCCCTAAAGAGAATAAGGACAAGGGAGAGGAGGAAATGACTTGGATCAGCAGTGTACTCAGTTGGCGTCCCATCAAATAATCAAGCTCATCCTAAAACTAAGCGAGTTGCATGCACACATGCCTGCCTACAAAACTGCTCACACCACTTCTTTTGGAAAGCTATTCCTGAGCATCTTTCTTCTGACACATAGAAACTCCTTTGCATGCATAGCTCAAAAACATGACCAAATCATATCTATTTTTCCTTCTACTAACGTTACATCTTACCTACTTTTTCCCTTACACAGGTTTCACTCTGCTGTAATTACATAGGCTGTGACCCTACCACTTCTCAGACTTTAGTTGTCTAAAATGAAGTCTCAAAAACTATATTCCTCATTCCCTTAATGTTCCTGGTAGCCCTTCTGCATCCCTGGACTAGTTAGGGCTCATGTTTCTTTATCATGGTTGAGCAGAATTGTGTACAGAATTCCAGATGAGGTTTTGCCAGGCCCTTGCATAATTACATTGCTGTTTCTCTCTTTAAGAACACAAGTACACAAATAAAGAAACAACCCCATTACTACACATCTGAGCTCCTATGTCACTTCCTTCTTGCCCCACTCCATTGGTGCCTCAGCATCAGTTACTAATATGCCTTTGCTTGTTCATTCTATTGTCATTTCCAGTTGACGAGTCAAGTTTGTGACTGAATACTTTGCATCATGACGGACTGCTAGATGATCACATCCCTTTCCCACAAAAGGTTGGTCCAGGTGATCTTTCATCCCCTGCACCCTGGGCTATTCTATGATTCTATGCTGAATCACCATGGCGTTTCTACTTTGTGCAAGGTCATGCAGTTTCTTTTGCATGATATTTTAATCTGCTTCTGTATTGATGGTTCCTTTGTACCCAAAGTCCTTGCCAAAGGTACTGACCAAGAGCGGTCTGTGATCAGCCCTTGAGAACCTCCACTTACAAGCCATTCTTTAGCCTGATCTCTACCTCTGTAAAACAAACTATTGCCATTTTCCTTCAGTTTGTTATCGGGTTATTTTCCAGTTCTTGGACTATTTCACATCATCTCCAGCTGAAGTACTTGTGTCTCATACAGTTTTACACCAAAGATTTAAGCAGAGACTTGTTGCTTATTCCTTATTCTGAATTATTTTACCCAAGACGGGTAACAAATTGGTATTCCCAGACTTTACAATGGGAAGGCAAACGTTTGCTGACCCCAAGAGAGAGGTTACTCACGAACCTTGCTTAGACTCTCAAGAGCCTTGACATTTTAATAATTTAGCATAATGAAAACAGGACAAGTGCATTAGGAGTCAGTTAAAGGAGAAAGTTCTTCCACATAACTGGAGACCTCTATCCAGAACTGAGTTCTAAGGGGAATGGTCTGTGGCAGACTTAGTTGGACAGGACCCGGCTGAGGGCAGCAAGCTATACTGGCAGTCTATAGGTTACTAAATGCATACAATAAACCCTCTTCCAGTAGATTTAAAAGAAGCACACCTATTAGAGATGTCACGTTCTGTTTGGCAACATGAAGAAGCTGCTTCAGGATGAGATAAGCTGTGAAACTGAAGTGCAGTAGTCATCTGGGGTTAACTCCTTCGATGAATGTTTTCATTCTGTACCAGAACAGCCCCTTGTGGTTTAGCTTATCCACTTCTAAAGAAAACTGAAATGATCGTAGCATCCCAGGCTGGTTTGGATTGGAAAGGACCTTAAGCTCATCCAGTTCCAAGCCCCTCCCCACGGGCAGGGACACCTTCCACTAGGGCAGCTTGCTCCAAGACCCTCTGTCCAGCCTGGCCTTGAACGCTGCCAGGGATGGGGCAGCCACAGCTTCTCTGAGCACCCTGTGCCAGCGCCTCAGCACCCTCGCAGGGAAGAACTTCTGCCTTAGATCTAACCTGAATTTCTCCTGTTTCAGTTTGAAGCCATCACCCCTTGTCCTATCGCTGCAGTCCCTGATGAAGAGTCCCTCTCCAGCATCCTTGTAGCCCCCTTCAGACACTGGAAGCTGCTCTGAGGTCTCCACGCAGCTTCTCTTCTCCAGGCTGAACAGCCCCAATGTTCTCAGCCTGTCTCCATACGGGAGGTGCTGCAGCCCCTGAGCATCCTCGTGGCCTCCTCTGGACTTGCTCCAACAGCTCTGTGTCCTTCTTATGCTGAGGGCACCAGCACTGCACCCAGTGCTGCAAGTGGGGTCTCACCAGAGCAGAGCAGAGGGGCAGGATCACCTCCTTTGACCTGCTGCTCACGCTGCTTTTGATGCAGCCCAGCACACAGTTCCCTCCAGCAGACCAAACGAGCAACAGGAAGGGAACTGATCATTTGCAAAAGCTATGCCAGCTATTTCCAGAATACTTTTGGTGCTACTTGTACAGTGGCAAAAAACAAAACCAACCCCAAATCCTACTCTATTCTTATGGGTTTCTTTCCATAGGAGCTACCTGGCAAAAAACCATAATGAGTACCAGAAAAGGAGCATGCAGGCATGATTGTTGCTATGGTTTCTTTCTTGAGAATGACCCACTTCAAGTCAGCTTGTAGCTGCTCTTGAGTTAAACATTACCCAAGTGAGTAAGCACCGTGCCACGTATCCTCTGAGGCTGTTTCTGCTTCCAGTGAAAGCAACGTAAAACCCACATTCCTGCAAATAATTAATCCAGATTCTTGCACTCCCTTATGGATGCCTGCCCCCACACACCACATGCTGTGTGTGCATGCAGTGCTTCTCCAGTGACCACTTGACAGGAACACAGGGTTTATGAACAGAAAACTCCTACCTTCCTACCAAGAGAATAACAGCAGCCTTTGTAACAGTAAATAAACCCACCACTTCTCCCGCTTATCAGATGTGCTTCCTTCCTGTGACAGGAATTGTATCGCTGCACTGATGGGAAGAAGAGAAAAGGGAGTTTTTTGAATGGTTCTTATTTCTATCACTTTCATCGAGGCAGAAATTCTAGACTGATTCACAGATGGAAACCCCAAATGCCATGCAGCAAAGCGTTCATCTACGGACAGGAAACAGCACGGGGTTCAGAGGCTAGAGGAAAGGTTTTGTCACTTTGAAGTACATCTTAAAAGGTGCACAGACACCTTCCTTAGTGTTCAACTGACAAAACTAGCCACACACACAAGCCTTTAACCATATAAAGGGTGTACTGGTGAAGCTCAACTTCTGTATGCTCCCACAGGCGAGCCTTGCTCCTCTAACACTGATAACATTGGGCAATGTTGTCACCAAGCTACACAGGAACAGAAGGAAATGGGAAAAGGAGGACAAAAAGTGGCATTTGAACTAGATGGTGAGAGAATGCAAAGGCTACTGCAAATACCGAATGTAGGTGGGGTCAGCAGGCATTGCAGATGGGGTCAGCAGGCATTGCAGATGGGGTCAGCAGGCATTGCAGATGGGGTCAGCAGGCATTGCAGATGGGACCAGCAGGCATTGCAGATGGGGTCAGCAGGTATTGCAGATGGGACCAGCAGGCATTGCAGATGGGGTCAGCAGGTATTGCAGATGGGACCAGCAGGCATTGCAGATGGAGCAGCAGACAACTGTAAAAGGTGCCGGGGAAAAGAACACGAACTGTCGGTGAGGCTGGTTTAAATGTGTCTTTTGAGGGGTGCATTTTTAGCGAGATTCTGGATATAGATAAGATAAATGTTCATTTTCATGTTTATATGTTTATCTTTATTCGTGCTCATGAATGTAAAACATCAGTAGGAAGGAGCAAGACTTTCTAATTGGCTCCCTTGAGATGTAATAGTTGATCTGTCTTAGACTCACAGTAGCAGTTTTGGGACGCCTGACTTTGCCTTGCTGTTCATTTCTATTATACCTTTGGAGGCTAAAGTTATCTTCTCAAAATACAATCCATTTAAACCTGATGCAACAACAACTGAAAGCAGGGAATAGACAAGTAGCTGGATTGGACCCCATCTGCTCCTGCAGTGGGTGCTTTTATGTGTGGGTAAGTTTGCACTGAGCATTTTGCTTCTTCATTAGAGTCACAGGCAATACGAAAGGGAAATCCACACAAAGCAAACCTAGACAAACTGTAACCTTCATTGTCAACCTAACAGGCAAAACCCAGCTTTCTTGGCAACCCTCATCTATGTTACACATCCACAAATAAGACTGCAATTCACAGTGCTCCTTGCACCACCATCTCAACATAGAGAAGCTCTTCCTGGTACACCTGTGTCTCAATGTAATACATTCACAGGGAACAAGCTGAGCTAACTGGAAGCTTTCTGAAGCTAGAAATACACCAAGCAGTGTTTTAGGCATACATAGGTATGAAACACTTCTTGTGATGGCGTAATACCCTGCTGCAAAAATAGAGCTTTGGATCTGAAAAAGAGCTTCCTGTTGCTTCCTTAGCAAATGGACCTTTTCCTTTCTGTTCTCCTTTCTGGTTCCCTATTTCTGTACCAATTATCCCAGGCTCCAGAGCATACTTTCAGTTTTGAAACTTGTCTCAGAACATTAGTCACACCGTGTTCTGTTTGAAAGAGGCAGCACAGTTAATCTATTAAACAGAAGAATGATGCATAAGGCCCTTTGGAAATAGTGCTGGGAAAAGAAGTGATGCAATGGATGAAGGAGGAAGCAGCAGCTCAGGCCCCGGGGAGTTCAGAGCCCACTGTCACTAAGGGACATGATGCACAGGCTGGAGCTGTATAAAGGAACTGGAGGCAGTGAAGGCCCCTGCGGGGCTCTCAGCCCTTCCAAGCAGCGTAACCTTGGGCTAGGTTGCCATTGCCAGCCCACAGGCTTGCTGTGGGTTCAGCCATTTTCCCCTGTACGCTCTGCATAAACATTGTGCAGTTAATAAACCGAGAAACTCTAATGCAGAAGCAGGGGACTAAAGCTTGCATTGCAGAACAAGCAGAGTGCTCACTGATGGAGTGTACTGTAGAACTTGGGTTACCAAATGAGAAGCTGGAACCAGTTTCTGGATAGACGTTTAGAAGAATAAATGTGTGAGGGGGAGGATTTTACGCAGCAAACTAGATCTCTGCTTCTAGAAGCAAGTATCTTTAGAAGGATTCTGCTGGGATGGGATGTCTTGGACAAGGTGGTTAATCTTTCCTCCCATTTTCAAGGGGCTGCAGGGCTCCATAGGACAGACCGTGCTTTTGCACCAGCCCCAACCTCCACTAGCTGTTTTCCACTCCCAGCCTCAGCTCAGTTGCACGTACCCAGTTAAGAGATGTGAGACATCCTCACTCCATCCTAAGCTATAGCAAATTCCTCCCAGAGTGAATGTTGTTCATTTCCCCTATACCCCTCCTTCTGCATGACACCTCTACTGTACCCAAATTACACAGCAGCATCCAGGGCCCAGAGGTGAGCGCATGACGGTGCTGAAGATCCTTTCTTACGGGTGACACGCACATGGGTATCAAGGATGTTATCCCCTTTAGAAGGCAAAGTTGACCACGGGGTTTCCCCAGTTCCATTCTACTTGAGAAGCTAAAGAAGAAACAAAGATCTTTCAGCAATTGCAGATCATATTCATTCTGCTGATAAATGCTACGATCCTGGTGAAGGGAGAAATGACTCCCATGGGTTGAACTGAAAAGGATCCAAATGCTGAGGTGAGAGCTTCCTATTATATAAAGGTGCTCTTTGACTGGGAACTACTGTGAGAGAACCACTCTTTGCTGGAACCCTGGCTATAGCCTTCCCACTTCTAGAGCCTGGCACTACTAAGAATCTTCAGGGAAAGCAAACACATTGCTCTGTATATTTCTCACCAATGCTGTATAATTCTAATACAGAAAATGTTTTTCTTGCAAGAAGGTATCAAACATCTTCAGTGTGGACACAGAACAAAATACTTTGCTAATTCCATTTGTTCTATCCATAGACATCACTTTCCAGAAGCAATGTGCAGGATGAAAGGTTTTGGGGATATAAAACACTCCAAGAACTAACATTGGCAGGATGGATGGGTGGGGGTACCAAAGAAGTAAAGATTGGGAAAACTCATTTGCTACAACACTTCCAAAGAGGAGCCAATGAAGAAGCAAATAATCAAACAGCTGACAGGAAGATCAGTATTAGACTTTGGATTTGAACAGTACAGAAAAAGTAGAGATGTCATAAGGCCACCAAGTAGCGAAGAAGGTGGAGAACATCACAAAGATAGGACATCGCTTTTATTAACCAAAACCGTTCAGAGGAAAGAAAAAACAGCAGCCAGAACATGATACACATGGGTGACAAGTGATAAAGGGTTACTGGCAGTGAACATGTGGGAGAAAGGCATGCCAGCCCAGGGGGAGCACTTTTCCCTGTCTCCATTCCACTGTGCAATGGTGGACTTTACCACTCTGACACGTCTGGATGCAAAACCATGGCTCAAAGATCCTACCAAATAAGACGTCACAGTTCAAATTGTCTTTTATCCACACTGGTGTTTTCCTGAGATTCAGAAGGCTATAACATTTCAACATGGAAAAGAGATGTTTGGTAGAGCCCAGCCCCCAGCCCCTTCGATGGAAGACCTGTGCCATAAGTAGGCAGTTCTTCAAATCTCCCATTAGTGGCACTTTCACACATCCCATTTAAAGGCTTTCATCTCGGCAGGCAGCTGGTGAGTGCATCGGGCCTTGGTATGGTCACAAAGTTCATGGTGCAGTGCAATAGTGGACAGATCTTCTCATGGTCCTTCAACACTTCACTCAAGTGTTTCATTTCATCTGTTAGCTTGCCGATTTCTCTTTTCAGAGAGGTATTTTCTTGCTCAAGAGACTCATATTCCTGAAAGGAGAGAAAAACAGAAAGCCTGCTCAGAGTCAAAACATCCCTTCCAGTGCTTCCCACCTCGAGTATATTCATGTAACTGTAGAAAAACTGTTGTGGTTTCTTGCTACAACACACAAAATGCCAAGGAAAGACAGACACAGCGTGGGTGCTGGAACACTGAAAGTGCTTTACAACCCATGCCCTGGCCATGCTGTGCTCCCTGAAGACCAGGAGATGCTGCTGGCCCTTGGGGGTCCCCGTCAGGCACCAGTGGCTGTGTCCCCATGGTGGCTGGTGCCAGCCCTGGGCTGTGCCTGCTGGGAAGGGCACCAATGCCTGCAGGGCACTGATGCACAGTCAGAGCAAAGGGAATGAAAGCACTGATTGCAGGTAGGTGCTGGGAAAACCTGGCTCCTGGCATTGCTGGTGAGGAAAGGGGACAGCGTGGGGAAAGGCCTTTTACCCAGGGCACACCTACCACAGCCTGCCCAGTGCCACCTGCTCAGATGCTGGGAATCAGGAGCAGGAGGAGGAGGGTGCCATGCCAGCTTGCTCCAGCCCCACTTTGTCACCGGAAGGCCTGAGCACTGCCTTGGATACCCCTGACCTAAAAAGCAGAGCTAAGGGCTTCTCTAGCAGGGAATAAGCAGCTCTGAACTGCAGGAGTGTTGAGCTCTGCAGCCCCCATCTGCGATGGATGCAACACACGCGTGCCACAGCTTTCGGGAGCTGCATGTCTCAAGTGTCCCTGGTGCCAAGCCTTTGCGTCCCAAACAGGAGAGAGCTACATGAGAGCCAGCCCAGGGCTCAGCACTCACCCACTCAACCTCACCTCCCTTCCAAGGCCTGTTTATCAGGCAGCAGGGACATGCAGTGCTCCTCAGGGCTGCCTGGCACTGCCTCTGCTGCCCTTTGCTGCCAGAGTCTGGATCCCCTTCGTGCCCTTCCACCACCTTCCACCTCCCACCCACTGAGTACAACAGGCAGAGTACAACAAACACATTACGGTAACCGAACTCCAGCCCATTGTCCATCCCTGACTCTGCTCTCCTCTTCTTGCTGCATGGGGTTGCGTTTTGGAGTAAGTGTTACTCTCCCATTGCTCTACCCCACTGCAGAGACTATCAGATGGTTCTTGCTAAGAACGAATGCCCATCCAACCAGATCTGCCTGCACCTGGGGACACCAGCGTGCCCAAGAATGAAGCGGCACAAAGAAGATCCTCAAGTTCAGGAGGAACATCAGAGCGGCTGCAGGATGGGCGCGGGGCTCAGACAGGATTCCACAAAAGCCGGGGTTGCCCCTTTCCAGAAGTACCAGCACCTGGCTTTCTCAGGCGGTGACTCAGAGGAGATCAGGGAAAAACCAAACCCAAAACTCCCCGCGCTGCCCCTCTTGGCCTCCGCTGAGTGCTGGCAGATCCTTCCCGCTGAGAAAAGCCTGTGCTGAACCTCCGGGGCTGAACAACGGCCTCTGCCACAGCCACAGCAGCACTAGTGCTTACCCCAAGAGCCCTGCCTACAACGAAAGCACTGTTGTGTGGGGTAACATCCCAAAGCAGACAAAGGGGATTCCTGCCCTCCGGCGTTTGCACTGGGGAGGTGAGAAAACCACAGCACATTGTAGATAGTGGGAAACATTAAGAGTTTCTGGAAGAAACAGTTACTTTCATGATGGGTGTTTCCAAAAAACCACCCACTATTATTTATCAGAGTACACAAGCACCACTGTAACTGAACCGAGCTCTCACTCTTGGAGGCTTTCAAGTTCCTAAGAAGCCTGGGTATTCCTGGCTCACACTGTTGTTTTAGTACTGGCTTGAGCCAGCACCGCCAGTAAGCAGCACGGTCCCCTCCTCCTCCATCACCTTCTCCCTTCTGAGGCAGCAAGCGTTCACCTTGCTGCAGTGAATGTGACAAGCTCAACGCTAATCCAGAGCAAAAGGGGTTCGGTGCATCCCAGAGGAGCCCTGTGCTCCTGCTCACTGTGTGGGCACCGAGCAACACAAGAAGCTGAGGCCAGGGCAGGACCACATCCCCTGGCAGTGTCACGGGTGGCAGAGCCGTGCTGTCCCGCACCACCAGGCACCCGCAGCATGAGCGTGCCTGCCTCACGCCACAGCTCGGAGCCGGGGGAGCGTGAAGACAGGCCCACGCCTCCTGACGAAGTCCCTCTCATGGTGAAGTCCCGTGCTCGGTACCAAGCCGTGCCTGCTGAGCATCAAGCACCCATTCACCTCATGAAGTTTATCTGCTTTCTGAGTTTGCTTCTTCCGGCTCCTCTGTGCAGCCACTCGGTTTTTTTCTCTCCTCCTTACCTTCCTGTCATCTTCTTCATGACTCTGCAAGACACAAGCCAAAGCCCCCACGCTAGTTCTTAAGGTGCACTTGGAGACGCCTGAAGTCAGGCGTGCAACTGATTCTGAGAAGGTGCACGTACTCCCAGCATCACCACAGCACCTTACCCCTGGCCACCCAACAGCCCTCCCGGTGCCTGCGAAGGGCAGCGCACCGCCTGTTTCCCCCGGCTGCCTGTGGGGAAGGGAAGGGAAGGGAAGGGAGGGGAAGGGAAGGGAAGCGCTGCCCGGCGTGTCTCAGCCCCACGCTCCCGCCCGTCCCCAGCGCCGCGCCCCGTCCCTGCCCGTACCTGCTGGCTGCCCCCCGCCGCCGGGACGGCGCACGACATCGCGCCGCCTGCGGAGCGCCCCGGACGCTGCTGCGCTCCAGCGGGCAGCGGAGGGGATGCGATGGGAGCGCAGCGCGGGGCAGGACGCGCCGCCCCGAGCCGCCCGGCACCTGGCACCCCCGGCCCGGGGCGGAGCTGCAGCCCCGCACCGCCCGCATGGCCGTCACATGGCGAAGCGGGAGCGCCCGGCCCCCGGGACCTGCCAGCGCCGGGAGCCGGGGGGAAACCCGCACCCCCGGGGCACGGCGCTGCCGGGCAGGAGCTGCCTGAAAATCCCCCGGGCTGCCCCGGCGGCCCGAGCCGCGATCTCTCCTCGCAGCAACCGCCCGCGGCTTCCCGGCTTCCCTTCTCCAGCCCTGTCCCCCCTCCCCACCGCTCACCTCCCGCCGGCCCGGCCCGCCGCGCTCCGCCATCGGCCCCCGAAGCGGTGCGAGCTCCGTGCAGTGACAGCCAGGGCTCGCACGGCACCGGCGCTGGGATCGAGCGATTTTCACTTTCGCTGCTCGCCCGGTTCCTTTAAATCATCAGGAAACTCCACAGAGCTTCTTGTAAGGGCGAAGCCGGGCGAGGGCTGCGGAAAACGCCGCTGCTGCCCACCAAAATCTCTCTGTGCGACCACAACGTTTCCTTCATCGCTCCAAACCCTTCCCTTCTGTTCTAATCGAACCGCTGTCCTGGCCCCCTGCTCCCAAGGAACGGGAGGTGCTCACAGCAGCAGGTACTTCAACAACATCCCTGCTCTACCATTTGTATCTGGTAACCACTGCACACTCTGAGCCGTGCTCAGCTTTCATAGAACCACAGAATCAACCAGGCTGGAAGAGACCTTTAAGATCATCACGTCCAACTTTTACGTCAGAACTGCCAAACCCACCACTAAACCCTGTCACAGCTCCTAGGGGCAGACACAGAAGAAGGCAAAGTGCCCCCAGAGTGGAGGGCACTCAGTCACAAAGCCCCAGGTATCTTCTTATATTGGTCACGTCTCTCTTCTGGTTTTCCCAGGAGTTTGAGTCCTGCAGCTTCAATGAATGTGAGCTTACAAAGTTTGCAAACTGAGCAAATACCAGCATCTGTTATAAACCTTCTTTTAGGAAGATCCAGCTAACACTTCATGCTGAACGTGGGAGAAACGCGCTGCCAGGGACTCCAGGAGTCTGCCATAGCTTTCCCGTCGGGCTCCAGCGGCATCAGTCAGCACCACTGAGAAACCTGAGCAGGACTTTCCCAGAGGCAAGCGCTTCTCCCTGCTGTTCCACCCCAAAGTAGCTTGTGTCTCCATCCTCCTGCTACCCAGCACTCCCCTGAGCACTGACCTGTGAGCCTTCCTCAGCCTAACAACCATGGAGACCCACTTCCCTACGGGGCACTGGCCTCACCTGTGTCCCCAGGCTGTGCCGGCTCCCCCAGGCATCTGACAGGGCATTCCCAATCCCTGCTTTCTATAAAAGCAGTCTTGCTTCTCCCTTCCTTCACCACCCAGTGTGTGGATGAGGGATGCTCACCAAGGGGCTGCGATGGAGGTGGCAGGAGATACGGGTTCAGCTGCAGGAATCCAAACCAATATCAGAAGGAAGGCAGTCCAAGGCAGTGAGTGATCAGAGGGTGAATTGCTCTCAACCCCTCCTTTGCAACAGTCCAATCTTGCACTAACTGCTCACCATGCGGTTAAAGGAGCAGAAATATGGGCACAAGCAGTGTTTGAGCAGTTGCTTAAGAAATAAGAAGTGGGCTCCTTGTAGCTTAGGCACAGTTGAAATAAACAGGACCAGAAGATGGTATTTCCATAAGCTTGGGGAACAGATACACCCTCTTGCAATAAAATCCATGAACTGCATGGACAAAATAGCTCAACTGCCCTTCAGGGTGATCTGTGGGGAAAAAAAAGCCCCTTCCACAGCAGGACTTTGACCTGACCCCATATGGAGCTCTCATGCTGTTCCAGGAGCCATGCTAACTGCAGGCTGTCAGCAGCACCAAGTCCTGAGCAGCTTACCAAGAACTTAGCATCTGCTTCATTGAATGACTCCTGGCACCTATAGAGGAAAGAGGTTTCCAGGGTCCCACAAATACGGGACAAGTCATGGGACAGTCCCTGGAGCCCAAATGCAGCCTGGTCTTGTTCAAAGTGACAAAGGAAACGAAGTCAGAATTTGCTTGTGGGAACATTTCTGCTGTGTATTAAAGCTATCTCTGGTACATCTGCAGAGATGCCTACACAGCAATTCCAGGTAACACAGCAGTAACAGCAGCGCTGTCTCGATGCAGGAGAGAAAACAAGCCCAGAGCAGCGCAGTCAGCTGAGCTTACACTTTATAATGGCAGTTATCAGTGATTTTTGCCAGCACCGAAGCAGCCCACACACAGGCAGAGGAGAGCTGCTGAGCACAGCTCAGCACAGCACGGGTCAGAGCAGCCCAGCTCCCTGACAGTCAGCATCCATGGGAAGCTTTCTGGAAGAGGAGCTTTCTCACGTGCTGTTTGTAATCCCCTGTGCTCAGAAACTACACAGAGCCAAAGTGCATGAGGATACAGCTCCAGTGTGCAACTTTCCACCCCACGAGCAACAAGCGCATCACTGACAGGACACGGTAACGAACACTGAGATGTTCCACCTCGCCCTAAGCAGCCAAGAAACTCAACCTTGGTGCGCAAACCTTCCCAAGCACCCACCACCATCCAGCTGTCTTACAAAATCCAAAGGCTATATAAAGAAAAACTACCAGACGTTTCTTGATGCAACACCGATTGTGCCTGAGCTAAAAATAAGGCGTTTGGATGTTGTGACATTTCAGTGGAAGCCTTCATTAGCCCCTGACTTGCACAATGCTGCTGATTTCTATGAAAAGTTAACTGAAGGACAAAAGGACTGGGAAAACCTGGAGTATTTCATGTGTTGCTGCCAATGGCAAAAGCAGATTCCCAGGCACAGCTAGCTGCAGATACCACTTGCTATAGAAATGAACAGCCAGCTGAACATTCAAGTGCTTAAGCTCAGCTCACCAGGGAACTTGCATTTAAAGGGAGGTTCTCTGACACGGTCCCTCGCCACTTGGCCGACAGTAGCCATCAGAGGGTTTTTAAGTTCATACTTTATACACTGCACTTGGGTTCTTGTTTTCTTTAACCTTCTTCACACTATTCCTCCGTCCAGCGTTTCCACCCAGCTGCAGTTGAAACAAGGGCTGTGGAATGAGCTCAGGGCATCCATTCCCACTTCCCTCAAATCCCATGCAGACCAAGCATCCTTAACAGTAACAGACACTGTGGGGTGGATTCATGCATTCACTTATTAAGTCTTAAGGCACGGTGCTCTACCTTCCTATTTCTGAAGGCGTTTGTCCTACCTCATCCATTTTTGATGGGACCTCTTCTAAGGGGTATGCTTATTCCTAGCTATTTTTGTACTTGCCTATCATTATTCACAAAGAATAGCAGGGAATCTTCCTATTAGCACAGAAAATGTTCAAATGCTACAGTGGGAGCCATGCAAACTCTTGGAACACTCAGATTAAAGAGTACCTGTGGATCTTGGGGAAGAAGCCACGGGGGGGATTTTCACACGTGCTCAAAGCAGTACAACAGCGAGTCGCTGTGTGAAAACCTGTCCCAGTCATACGTTCCACAGCTTCGCAGCTCCAGTCCCTCTCACATCCTGTCCTCTCTTACATTAGCTGCTTTGTAGCCCTCAGATTAATAACAGTTGTGAGTTCAAAGGTGGTAAAGGGAACTACTTCAGTTACTGGAGCCCAAATTTAACACAGATGTCTTCTGAAGTCTTCACTGTTCAGTCACCATCTACTCCAGGATTAGAACTAAGAACATTATCTGAAACTTTGATCTTCCTTAATTGATTTAATTTACTTAGTATAAAAACACACATTGGAATATACATGAGCAATGGGAAGCAAGTATTTACAGATGATTAAATATACAAAGTCTCATATAGGTACTTACCTTTACAAAAGAAATGATGCTAAAATCTGTCATGTGCTTTCTGAACATTTCCAGCCTCTTAGACATGAAGATGGACCTATCTTCTACCCACAGTACATTTCATTAATAAAGCTTCTGAAAGCCCTCTCCATTTACTGTGCAAGACATACATTCTGTATTAGACACAAGTACTTACTACAAGCACATGCAACCATAAACCAGACAAGTTATGATTGGTTAAGGCACAAGGCTCAATTTAGTGCTACTGTGCAATCTAATGTGTAAAGAAATAAATCAAGCTAGCTCAACTTAGTACCACTTACTGGTAGTCTATACTGATCTTTACAGTTTAGTCAAACACCCTAAACGCATACGTGACCCAAGTCAAGATCCTGTAATGCGTAGACCTATTGTCCAGGAAACCCCCAGCTGCGTACTTGGCTTACATGAAGCGAAATAGCTGACGGGAAGATGTGGATGGTTGAATCCCTCTTCAGAAGAGTACACTACAAGTAAGTATGTACAACTGCTAAAACCCCAAGTTTAACCAAATATGACTACAAATAAGCCCAGCTGACCTGAGTTCAGGAAAGGTGGAATAGGAGGGACCAATGTCCCATTTGTGTGTGGATTCTCTAAAACCTGTGACATCGTATCAAAACTGGTGTTTTCAATATGCTCCAGTGAATTTCTTTTTAATTTACTTATTTAAAAAATAGCTACCTGACTTAGTACTAAATGAAAGTGCATTAGGACAGCTAGACAGTCTCCAACCCCTTTAGAGACATGCTTAATGTAAATGAGCGCTTAGTGGTTTACCAAAAGAGTGCCCACATACATAAAGCATGTGCTCAGCATGAGGACTCAAGCTAAATGCTGGAATAAAAGAGCAAAACAAAGAGAGTTCACCAGCAAATCCATTTGCTGGGTATCGGATGCTACTGGTATGTGCAGGCTTTCATATAACCCCAGTGTGACAGTAAAAATAGAAATATTCAGAAGGATCAAAGGCTAAATAACTGAGGAAGCTCCCACGTACAGCACCGCATTAGAGGGGAGACGAAGTTTTAAGAGAAAGCCTGAGCACACTGAACAAGAGCACAACTGAGATTCCAAGCTGAAAATAGCACAAGAGAAGTTCAGGTGCTGAGAGCAATCTTCCTCCGTCGAAGTGGGTAGCGTCTTCTTTCTGGTGAACCTACAGCTTTTCTTCTTTTAAGCAAAACATTTTTATTGGTACCAGTGTCTGTTGGTGTGACCTCTCCTGGCGAGAAGAGATTTTGGACATCGGTTTCCTTCTTTTCTTTGCAAGCAAAGACTCCTTGCTGCACCCTGCAGAGTTCCAAGGTTGGTTGCCAAGTTAACGCTTGGGAAAAACCTTCTGCTCTTTCTATTAGTCCTGGGAGAGTCTGCAAAAACAAACCCAAGTGTCTCATGTTACATGGGGAAAGTAATGGTTACAGTGAATGAAATGTGTTTATAGAATCATAGAATAGTTAGGGTAGGAAAGGACCTCAAGATCACCCAGTTCCAACCCCCTGCCATGGGCAGGGACACTTCACACCAGACTGTGTCACCCCAGGTTCAGTCCAACATGGCCTTGAAATGCCAGGGATAGAGCATTACCACTTCTCAGGGCACCCTGCGCCAGCACCTCAGCACCCTCACAGGGAAGAGCTTCTGACTTAGATCTAACCTGAACTTCCCCTGTTTCAGTTTGAACCCATCATCCCTTATTCTATCACTAGAGTCCCTGATGAAGAGTCCTTCTCCAGCATCCTTGTAGGATCATTAGATTCTGACGGGCACAAAAGCTTCAGAGGCTGCAGAAAGGATCCTTCAGGTGGCAGGTGAAGGTTGGCAACTCAGAGCTACCAGCCAAAGAGTGACAAGGGTCTCTGCTCAAGAAGCAATGCAAGGAGTATGCCAAGTTTCAATGTTCCTGCATTACATCTCCAAGCTGAGTAGCACAGGAACACCACAGTTCATGTCTAAGCTGGTACTGAAGTAATAAGTCCCATGCTATATGAAGCTGTTCAGGTCTTCAAAATATGTTTTAGTTTTCAGATGCTGCAGGCTCTAAAATCTCTGTAAAAAACACATACAGCCACAGGGTCATCTTCCTCACCACCATGTGAGATGTAATGCTTTACAGATGGAACTTCAGCAGTCCAAACCTGAAGATTAACCTACTTGAACAGTACACACACAGGCTTTCTGGTACAAATCCACAGCCGAGACAGGTTAGAACTCCTGTTCTCTGACATATTTATCAGCTCAAGAAACTAAAGATTATCTTCTCAGAACACAGAGATCTCACCGTCATTGCTTCTCTGATGTGTTTGGATGCCATTTCCATCACCTGCTTCAGATCTGCGATGTAAGCATCTACAGAAAAAACCCAAAGCCCAAATGAACTTCTGAAATACAACTTCCTCCCCCCACTATCTGCTTAGGAATCAAACAGAAAAGCAGGGGGGTCCCAGTATAAAATTAAACCTACAACACAACTCTTTCATTATGGCATTGAGGACAAGAGCTCGTATGTTTTATTTTACTATTATTACTCTTTTAACACTCAAAATGTCGTAGTGCCTAGCAGTCTCAACTATCACAAGCTGCAAAGCTCTTCACTAGAAAGCCTACAGCTTATACAAAACATGAGACACAGTGTTTGACACAAAGGAAGAGAACAGAAAAAGATCTGTTTTCAAACCTTTCAAGTTCATATTACACTGAATAAAAACGCATGAAAGAACACAACTGTGGAGAAAGTGAGGTAAAGTAAACCCATTTTTAAGGAGCTCCAACAAGTCGGCTTTTACAATAAAGGTTACATTTTTCTCCTGGCTGAGCCTACCAAGCGTTAGCATCAAGACTAAAACAGAACCAAGCATAAACAACATGAACTGCATTAATTCTCCTGGGTTAATAAGCAAAGAAAGAAAAAGAAGCTTTCAGGAACACTGAAGCAGGCAGCAGGTGCAGAATACTGTGAGGAAATGGCATATACTTGATTGCAGGAGCAATATGATAACATCATCAACACAATATATGTTTTTGATGATTGAGTAAAGAATTATTGTTTGTAAATCAAAAGTTCAACTCTTCCAAAACTGGTTTGCATGTTCTCTGCTATTCTGTCTCCAATGCTATGCCACCACCACCAAACCCCTAAAATGAAAGGATAAGCAAGTGTTATATGGTGAAGACAGCTTATGTCAATCACTGTGTTCTAGCACAGGGTGACAGTGAACCCCTGCTGAAACACAGTGAGAGTGAGCAGCAAGAGATGGTGCTTGGTTAAACGGTCTCTTCAGATGCCCGATGTGCTGAGCAGGGATGGTTGAGGGACGCATGACCCATGTATGATGTGGATACTAAAATGCACCATCATTTTCAGAGTTCAGAAGGAGAGGTAGTTCAACAGCAGCCTCTTTAAACACACCACAGAGGCCTACGAATGGACATCCTCTAAAAGGACATGTCTATAATGAAGTGTTCTTACAGGAGAGTATTTGGATTAGAAAATTGGTGATCCTATGAAAAAGCAAGGAAGGAGTTAAGTAAAAATAATTCCTTTGATTATTGCAGTTATACAGAAGGACTGACAGTTAAATGAAATGTGCCTGCAGGCGTGCAGCTTGACAGCATTACATTCCTCAGTGTTCAAAGCTTTCCAAAACATAGGGAAATGAAAAAAGGAAACGAAAGGTATTGAGTAATCTAAATATTTTTGGTTTCTGGCCACTGTATGTGCTAAACTGGGATACATAAACTTCCCAAAGACTACATAATACTAAAATTTAGCACAAACTCTATGCTATCTTAGCTAGGACTTTGCTGTTACCAAACCTAAAAGGGCAATACCATAGTGCAAGCTGTTACTAACTTGCAAGAAGTAGTTGATTCACATCAGAAAAGCATAGACCTGGACACTGGAAACTAAAAGCAACTCAGCCATGAAGTGACACTCTTTACTGCTCCTATTAGCTGCACAGGCTGGCATTTCTGGAAGCAATGTCTCCTGTTTACAAAGAGGAAATGATGACTAAAATGCAGCCACATCAGCAGGGTGAGAGCTCGAAGATTAAGCTCAGCTTCTCAAACTTAAACACCACTGCTTGTTACATCAGCTTTAAACCACGTGCAGCAATTCATAGTGGATTGTGTGTCATCACACTTCAACTTAGAACAACATTGATAAATTGTGTAATTCTTCAACACCTAAGAACAGGCAAGACAAAAGTTTCTATTTCTTAAGGCCGACCTCAAAAGAAGTACATCCCAAACACCAACTGCAAAATACACTGCCTCATTCCAAGAAGTTTGTATAAGGAATCTTTCAAAAGTATGCAGCAAACTCATGGTGTTGTTTGCAGTTTTGTTTCTTCATCAACCCTTACAAACGGCAGAGGCAGGATAAAATTTGATGCTTCCTCTGCAAGTTAGGAGAGTTCACGCTGCCGTCACTGAGCACTAGGTGAGTGTTTTCAATTCGCTGAAGAAACTGACTGATTAGGAAGAGAGACAGAAGCATTTCTAGTATTCATACAGAAGGAACACAAGAATGGTCAAAGTATAATGTCAGTAATCCATTTAGTTCCCTATCTGGCCTCCGCCAGCAGTGAAGAAGAAAACCTATTGAGAGCAGTAGCTCTGTGACAATTTCTACCCAATCCACCTTTAAGTACAGTGCTTGACAGCAGACAGCACTTAAACAAGAGCAATGAACACAATGAACTGATGCAGCACTACATGCAGTCATGACAAACTTCTAGCTGCTTTAGCTGGTTATTTAAACAAGTTCAAAGAAAGAAAACCTCTTCAACATTTACAGCTGGCCAATCAGGGAGGCAGTGTTTCCTCAGGCAGCTGCCCTCCCCATGAAATCTTTACCTTGAGAAGGTGGTGATCTTATCTCCTCTGGTGGTACCACAGGCTGGTAGAGCATCTGCATATTCAAAACAAAGACAGATTCTGAAACAGCCTCTTGGTTTAATAGATATTTAATATACACAGAGCAGAAAGAACAACAGAGAAAGGCTAATACAAAATGATGGTGGTGGAATTGCTCAGATAAGGAAAGTATGAGAGATAAAGTTTATAGATAGCTACTGGAAACAGTGTTCTGGTTAATAGAGTGACGTTCATTGCAAACATCTCCAAAATCTGCTGTAGCTTGCAGAATTGTAGTTACTAAAGCCTGAGAACTAAACTGAATCCAGTTTTAGAAGATGCATTGCCACCTGCTGCACAACTGAGGAAAAAGCTGCTCTGGTTTCTAAGGAGCCATTCACAAAACCAGCAGTACACTTTCACAGGGGAGCAAATTCAAACAAAGGGTACATTAAAACAAAAGCTAAGAAAAAGAAAACTATTTAAATGACTACATTCTAGCCCTGCAACTACATATGTGTAAGTATGAACACTCTGCTCCACAGGTCAGGCTGTCTGGCTTTTTCGTCCTACTCTGAGTCTTGTGACTTGACATCAGTTAATTGTGACATGAAGTTAACTAATAATAACTAATGAATACAACTAATATTTAGTTACATCAGTGGTAGGATTAGAAGTAACTAATAGGGAAGGAAAAAACCACAGACATGACAATGTAAGCTATATCATCTGGAAGTTACTATTTTTCTCCACTTCAGGAGCTGTCCCTCCAACCTTCTTCAATCAAAAGCACATGGGAGGAAAGTCATTTATTCCTCCCTGTAGTTGTACTAGAGCAATTTTTTCACACTTGACAGATCTTCTTAGCAACCTTACAGTAACAACTCCAAGCAGAAGAACAAACATTGTCTGCATTATCCTCAAACATAACAGAATGTATTGATTGAAAACTTATACGGTGATCATCTAGTTGTAGTCGTGTAAAACTTGGAAGAGCTCAGCAGCAGGAAAAGGGCATCTCCAAGGATGGAGACTCCACAGTCTCGCTGGGCAACCTGTGCCAATGGTTTGACTACCATCACAGCTGGGTTTTTTGTTAACGGTTACACGGAATTTCCTGTATTTCCACTGCCTCTTGTTGTTGTTGTTTTTTCCTTTTTTCCCCCAAGGAAATTGACTCCTAATTAATCAGCAGGTAAGCAAAAGGCAGATCTAACTTAACAGCAGGAAAGAAACGCAGCAACCAAGGACAAGACTAAGCTGTTTAATGCCAGTAATTACGCTCAGTATCAAAAAACCCCAGAGAAATTACTGCATCTATTCATTAATCCACATTACCTTTTTTTCTTTTCTTTCTTTACTGGAAGTACTTACTCAGTGTTACTTAAGTAGTCAGCTCAACAAAGCACTTAGGAAAACAAAGCCACCTTTTGAACAGCCTGCATATCATAATGTCTATCACAGAATCACAGAATCAGCTAGGTTGGAAAAGACCTTTAAGATCATCAAGTCCAACCATTACCCCAGGACTGCCAAGTTCACCACTAAACCAAGTCACTGAGAGCCTCATCTACACGTTTTCTGAACACTTCCAGGGATGGTGATTCCACCATTTCCCTGGGCAGCCTGTTCCAACGCCTGATCACCCTCTGGATGAAGATGTCCTAATACCCAATCTAAACATCACCTGGTGCAGCTTGAGGTCATTACCTCTTGTACTGCCACTTGTATCTGTACGTAACAGAACATTTAGTACTTCAACCAGCCTTCAGGCAAGGATTTCAGAAACCCAGATTTGACATCTGGGTAACTAGGTGAATACTGGCTTGTAAATCATGAGATAAAGCAATCTGCTTAACTAACTTGTTGAATGTGCCAAAAGCACAGTTCACTCACAGTCACAATGGTCTGTAGTAACCCTCACTTTACTGAAGAGCCAATTAATGCAAAGAACTGAATTTCATAGAATCATAGAATAGTTAGGGTTGGAAAGGACCTTAAGATCATCTAATTTCACTATAATGCAAAGAATCCAGAGCAACTATGGGAAGAAGCTTAAAAGGTCAAGGTTATTTTTTAAGTTCCAGATGATCAGCAACTAGTATATGCAAAGGTTTTCTGAAAATCATAGGATACTCACCAACAACTCTTGCTCTGCCTTCATGGCTTGGATAGCATGAATCAGTATCTTTCTAGGCCACTGCTTACGCTTTGTTGTTGTCACTACTATTACTTTATCAAATTCATCTTCAAGAACTTTAATGTCTGAACCTAAAAATGACACACAAAGTTACTGTAGGAATTCTAAGTTTTTGTTGGTTTTCTTATTTTTAATTTGAGACAAAGTCTCAACAAAAAGAGAGTTTTAGATCTGCAATACGAAATCATGCATAATTATCAATGAAAAGATAAATATATGTCTTGTACCTTCTTTCTAAGGCAATACAGAAATGGAAGCACAACATGGGGCATGGGGAGGTAGAGAATCACCTGGGGCAAAAAGCAAACCCCTATTTCTTTATGAACTCTGAAGATATGAAGAACGTCTCACAAAAAAAACTGCTCTCTTTTGAGGGAACTTGTTTTCCAAGTGAAGAAAAGCAACACAGGATGCAGCAAGAAAAATGGTTTATCTGTGTAAGTTACAAGCATTACGCAAACACCAACTATGCAAAGAGTCATTTGAAGCCACCTGACTGTATTTCATACAGAGCACAAACATGCAGTTGAACCTGACAATGAAACACAGTTCCTGGCAATACTCTGCATCCTGATGACACCTGTAACTCCTAGTTGGAAGGAGTTTGCAAAACCCAAAACATATCTGCTTTCAACATCAGAGGCCCAAGAGACCGTATGTAGTAGGACCTAACTTTCATAACTTGCTTTTCCACTCCCAAGATTCAGTACCTAGAATGTATTTTCAGCTTTCAATTGGTGTTTTCACTACTCCTACCCTACAGAAGATATATACTCCCTGTTTTCACTAATGTCTTGAGCACAACTTGCATGCCATGCAATGTTTTCCACCTAGTGGTAAAGAATTGATCTTGAGCACCTTCTCTGGGTCAACCTGCGCAGACTCAGGTGATTGTAAACCTCAGAAAGGAAAACGCAAGGTTTTAAGAGTTTGTGGGTTTGCTTGGTTTAGGATCACCATGAAATCATTTAAGTACAGAGAGGAAACATTTGAGCCCCTGGTCACTGTAAATACTGGAGGCTCAAAATGCCAGATCACTGGGTGATTCCAGCTGGATCAGATAGGCAGGCAGATGAGTAAATTTAAGTGAAACCGAAAAGCACAACACGGTCCTTACATCAACTGCAGGAAGATGGCAGTATCTCAGCTGGCATTAAGTTAGACTTGTACAGACAAAGGAGAACTTACTGAAAATAACATTTGTCTGGACAAAGTTTTCCTGCTAAGAAAACCCTGTTGAGAATTTTTTGGACAAATCTGAATTAGTGAAGTGAGCCTGAATCAGTTTGGCATTTTGCATCATGAGACCAATGCATTTTTGACCTCATTGTCAAAGGAACTGATGTTTTGTCATTCTAGAACTACCATTGCAGAAGCTTCCTAACCAAAAGAGTTCAAGGAGCTCCCTCTCCACAGCCAGTTCAACATACCTGTATCTTCAGCTTTGTGCAACTGTCAAAAGCATCAAGTTTCAGGCAAAGAATACCTAATGCTAATGGAGGAAGCAAATGAATGGTACTGAAGTTTTCTTTGGACACCAGACTACTAAGAATCTCTACTATTATTATTCAAAAGACAGTAAGTATAAACATAGTATATATATTAGATATAAATACCAGTAATTTTAGCCACTTACTTAATTTGTATATTAAATAGCAGCAACAGACATACTACTAGATTCTTTTGACAGGAAGAGATCTTGGCCAGTGTCCCCAGCACAAGGCCACTCAGGCTAGAAGGGCCCTCAGGAAGGCTCTTGTGACTCAAGCCTCCTGCTCACAGCAGAATCAACTCCCAGTTTAAATCAGGTTGCTCCGAATACTTTTGTCCAGTTGGTTATTGGAAGCCTCCAGTGCTGGCGACTGCACAAGCTCTCTGAGCAACCTTTTCCAATGCTCAGTTACCCTAATGTGAGTTTTTACTTCCTTACATCAAGTCAGAATCTCCCCTTTCAGTGTGAGCCTTGCCTTTTGCTCCCCCACTGCACACCTCTATAAACAGCCTGCCTCTGTGTTCTCAGTAACCTCTCTGTGGGTACTGGAAGGCTGGCTTGTCTTCTTTGGGTTCAGCAAGTCAATTCCTTCAGTCTCAACTCACAGTGCAAGTGCTCCAGTCCCCTGGGCACCTGGCAGCCTCTGATGAACCAACTCCAGCTTATCAACAACTTTCCTGTACTGGGGGTGGGTCCTAAACTGAGTGTAGTAGTCCAGATGTGCTCCAGAAAGTGCAGACTAAAGGCAAATAATCACTTCTTTGTACCTACTGACTACACTCCTGTTGACACAATATACTAGGTTGGCTCATGGTTAGCCCACCAGCACCCTCAGGTCCCACACCTCTGCAGGGGGTTATCCCTTCCCAGGTTCAGGGCTTTGCTTTTGTCTTTGCTGTATTTTATCAGATTCCCAGATGCATTTCTCCAACCTGTTTACATTCTACTGAATGGGCCTGCCCTTGAGCATATTCACTACATCCCACCGTGGCTGATGTCAGCTGCAAATAGGGTGAAGGCACTTCCCATCTCCTTCAGGTCTTGGATAGGCACTAACAAGAATGGGTCCCAGAATAGACACCTGAGGAACTGTGTTTGTAATCAGCCCCGAGGTAAAAGTATGAACCATTGAACACTACCCTCTGAGCTTAATGATCCAGCCACGATTCTCACCCGCTAAGCTGTAACATCCTAGCTTGGATGCACCAAGAGACAGCGTCACTGGGTATGGGAGCAATTCAAAACAGCAAGAGGACTGGCATCTGGAGCACATGATGTACGACAAGCAGCAGAGGGAGCTGGGTTTGCTCAGCCTGGAGGCTCAGCTAAGGGGTGACTTAACCGCTATCCTCAGATACCTGAAGGGTGTTTCTAGAGAGGACAGAGGCAGGCTCTTCTCAGAGTTGTGCAGCAGGAGGATGAGAGGCAACAGATACGTTGCAGTAACGGGAATTCCAACAGGAACTGCCAAACACAGAAACTGACTGTCCAGAGAGGATGGGAGGTCACTGGACTTGGATCTATTGTTGTGTTCTAGCTTTAAAAATAGGTCACCTTACCCCATTCCATTGAATTTTGTATATTACCTTTATTCTGATAGGAGAAACTGATGAAATAGAACATGCTCTTTCCTAACCTCCCAAATGAAAAGTCTTGCTACGAAATGCCAACTTCCGAAAAGCTTGCTGAAGACTTTCCAACAAGACTGCTGCCCTTAAACTTTGATAAACCTTTCTTTTTCCCCATGTTAATATCAGCTACTTTGGGACAGTCTATACGCTACTTTTCTGTGGTAGTCAAGAGCAAATCCTTTAAGTTATGTAGGCACCATATTAGTGATAGCTGGAGCTTGTGCAAGATTGATAAGGATCTTGAGAAGTGTCAAACAAGCAACAGTCCTTCACATAAAACACTTTGCCTGTCTCTTTTCTCTTGGATACAGGTCCCTAAACATCTTGGTTACTCTTATTTTCATTTATAAGCACTGCTCTGCAAAAATTGTGTTCCCACAGTACAGCACTAAACATCTTTACACAGGCACATCTGAGCTGGAGTTTGACCTCCCCTGCTCCGTAAGCATCCTTACAACCACTGCCCAATTCAAGAAACCACAAGCAGAAACCAAAACAAACCCACTCAGGAGATCAATGGAAACACACACATACCACTCTCGGGTTTGGAGTCATCTTGAGCCTCATCCCAGGGCTGCCCATTGATGGTGACATTCTCCTGCACCGCTGTTTTGAAGTTCTGCAAGACAAAGGAGAGCTTGAGAAACCCTCCTTCAGCTTCTTCAGGAGCCCTCCCCAGGTAGGAGGCTTCAGGAAGCATCCTCCACGTACGTGATGTCTGCCGCTGGAAAGGCTGCTCTGGCCTCACTGCCCTGCCCAGGTCAGCCCTGTCAGGGTGAACAACTACGTCTGTAGTTCAGCTATGCAGAACCATAGATTCAACCGGGTTGGAAAAGCCCTTTAAGCTCACCAGGTCCAACCATTGCTCAGCACTGCCAAGGCCACCACTGACCCATGACACTGAGGCCTCGTCTCCACAGTGTGAACACTTGCAGGGCCGGTGACTGCAGCCCTGCCCTGGGCAGCCTGTTCCAATGCCTGAGCACCCTCTGGGGCAGGAATTGTTCCTCAGCTCCATCTAAACCTGCCCTGGGGCAGCTTGAAGCCGTTTCCTCTTGTCCCATCCCTTGTTCCTTGGGAGCAGAGCCCAGCCCCTCCTGGCTCCATCCTCGTGTCAGGCACTTGTAGGGAGGCATCAGGTCCCCCCTGAGCCTTCTCTTCTCCAGACTGAACCCCCCAGGTCCCTCAGCCCTTCCCCATCACACTTGTGCTCTGGGCCCTGCACCAGCTCCGTTGCCCGCCCCTGGCCCCGCTCCAGCACCTCAATGTCCCTCTCCTAGCAAACACAAACCCATTAAGGTAACGCGAACACCTCAGCTTAGTGCCGGGCCCCTGCCAGCATTCGAGACCCGGTGTCGCTGGGCCAGGCCGGGCCGCTCCCTCCCCGCCTCACCCAGAGCGCGTCCCCCGCGGTGACGGTCCCGCCCGGCTGCCCCTGCTCCAGGGCCCGCAGGAAGGGCGCGCAGAGCTCCATCGCCTCGGCCAGGCCGCGCCGCCGGCAACACCGCACCCGCGCGTCCCGCCCGGCAGGGCCCGGGCTGAGCGGCGGCCGCGGCGGGGTCGCCATTTCCCGCCTAGCACGCAGGGGAAATGCCGGCCCGGAAGCAGAACCCGCGGCCACCCCGCCTCTTCCTCTGCGCCCGCGGCGCGGCATGGCGGCGGGGCCGGTGGACTGCCACTGCCACCTCGCCGCGCCCTGCTTCCAGGCGGTGAGGCGCGGGCGGGTGGGTGCCTGCGGTCCCGGCCGCGGCTCCGGCTCCGGCCGTGTCGCTGAGGCGATGCGTGTCTCTTGCAGGACGTGGCGGATGTGGTGCGGGCGGCACAGCAGGTGAGGCGCCCGGCAGCGACCCGCGGCCCGCTCCGCCCCGGCCCGGCCTCAGCGGCGCGGGGGTTTCTGTGTGCTGCAGGCGGCGGTGTCGGCCCTTGTCGTGGTGTCGGAGCAGGCGGCGGAGTTCCCGAGCGTCCTGGCGCTGTCGGAGAGGTGCGAGGCGGGAGGGGAGGCTTGGAGCTCACGTCAAGTGCCGCGGCACCCCCTCCCCTGTCCTAGAACCCTTCCGCTGTGTCCCGCAGCACTCCCCCCACCCCGGTGGGAGCTGATGGGGGCTCGTTGCCCTCTTCCTTGGTCAGGCTGTGCTGGCTGTAAACCCGCTTTCTGTGCAGTCTCTCTCACGGTACTGATGCACATTCCATGCCTAGATTCCCAGGGTTTGTTTTCCCGTGCCTGGGAGTTCACCCGGTTCAGGAGGTTTCACCAGAGGAGCAGCGCAGCGTTACGCTGAAGGTAAACCACAGAGAGTTAACTCGGCTGCAGAATACAGCTGGGACTGCTCAGGGCAGATGATGGAGTGCTCCGGTTTGCCTGATTTAACGTAGATCTGCCCGGTGACTTTTCTTGCTCTCTCTGTAATACAAAAGACCCAGCAGACTGAACCCCAGGGTCTCCTAGCACATCCGTTTCTCTGCGTTAGTCCTAAGGCAGAACTGTTCACTGCAGTCATCTGGCCGTGTTACTGGAGTAAAACAGTTTGTAGAAGTCCCAGGTGAGTGCTTTGCTTACAGTGAACAGCACACGTGTGTTCGCAGATGTCCCTTTGTTAGCATGGGAAGTGGAAGGCAGTGGTTTGTGCCCTTAGCCTGAAAAACTTGGGGGCTGTCTGCAGCCTTTGTTTTAATTACTTCTGCTCCTATGGAAGGATAACTTGAAATAAAGGGTCATGGTGTAAAGAACGGTAATCCTGCAGGTTTCTAGAATCTGACCACACAACTCCCGGTAATAGCAAGTTTTAAGGTACAGAATTTAAGCTTGATGAAGGGAACTCCAATTTAATCATAACGCTGAGTTCAAACCCTTCTACCTGGTAAGGGCAGTGAGGGTTGCATCTGTAATTTGTTCTTGCAGGATCTGGATGCTGCATTGCCGCTTATAGAACTCTACAAAGATAAACTGGTGGGGATTGGGGAAGTAAGTAAAATTCCATAACTTGTTTAAATGTCTATGACTTTGACAGTGTCTTTGGGATTGAATGCAGAGAGGGACTCTTCAGTTCAGGTTAGATCTAAGGCAGAAGCTCTTCCCTGTGAGGGTGCTGAGGCACCGGCACAGGGTGCCCAGAGAAGCTGTGGCTGCCCCATTCCTGGCAGCGTTCAAGGCCAGGTTGGACACAGGGGCTTGGAGCAACCTGCTCTAGTTCCTTCGAAGCCAAACCATTATGTGATTCCATCTGTCACCAGAATTACAAAAACTTAGCGAATACTTGGTTTTGTGTATGCAATAAGTGTTGCTGTCAGTCTGAACAAGCACTAAGTCTGATTTGTAATTCTCTTAATGTGTTTTCCTTCAGTTTTGCTGTTCCCTTCTTTTGCTTCTTTGTCATTATTAGGAAATAGATGACATTTATGCTCGTGAATTTCATAGGAAGATTGCATAATCATGCTATATTGCCGTACACCCAAATGTCTTTGGACCTGTTCTCTGATACTGTGAAATGTCAAGTCACGTTGTTACCCTCATTCAGATCCTTCCTGCCTTCTTCCCTGACAAAGTGAGGCTGAGCTATGACTTCAGTACACCTCACTAATGCGTACAGTCCTTTTTTCTTGTGATCCCTCTCTGTCTGTATCCTTATGTTGTCTCCTGTCTTACATTTGTTTATAAACTGAGGCTTGAAAGCTCCAGGGTAGAGTCAGCTTTTTGTGTGTTGGTACTGGAGGGACTTACTTATTTGCTCACAAGTAGTTTCACAGTTGAAGAGCTCATGGCTGAGAATGGATTTCTTTCTGAGTTCAGCTGCAGTTGAGCTCATTTTAATTGCAGTCTCTAATATGTATGTTTTGAAATGCCTGTGGGTTTGAAGCATTTGTTGCCTTTATATGTGGTATTGTGGTTTTGTCAAATGCTAGATCTGTTAAAGGTTTTCACTTCTCTTCTTGTACTGTAGGTTGGACTAGATTTCACTCCCAGATTTGCCAGCACAGATGAACAGAAGGAAGGACAAAGACAGGTTTTGATCAAGCAGACTGAGATAGCGAGAAGACTGGATTTGCCTTTGTAGGTGGTATTTATACTAGTATGAGAATTTGCCAGATTTCAATAACATGAGGAAACATTTCCCAGGATTTATAATTATTACTTACATGGATTAAACTGGCATTAGTGTCCTGACTGCCTCCAGTCTGATATGCAATTATAGAACTTTCCCTATGTTTCCACTTGAATACAGTCATCTTCTATGTCCTGCCCTTGCCATGTTGTTGCTGCATCTTCACTGTAGCTAAAATGATTCATATTTACGTCTCTAGATGTTTTTTTCTCCTGATAAAGGTGTACTACAGAGTAATTATTTTCATCCCAAGCTGCTGCTGTTCATCTGTGTTTTGTCCAAAAAAAAAGTATTTTGCTGTGTTTCCTAATGCCTTATCTCCTTGCTGTACAGAAATGTTCATTCCCGCTCGGCTGGAAGACCGACCATTAACCTCTTGAAGGAGCAAGGTATGTTTTTAATGAGTTTTCTCTGTCATGTCTTTTGTTAGCATTGTTTCTTCTGTTGTGCCATGTCCTCAGATCAGTTTGTGTACATTAAACTTAGGAGGAACAGTGCGGAGATTTGATGTCCGTTCTTTATGGGACTGAGATCCCATTGGAAGCTGATGTTGCAGACCTACTGTAAGCCCTGCTGATGATTTGGTTTGCTTCTCTTCTCTGAGGTGCTACCAAGGTGTTGCTCCATGCCTTTGATGGAAAGCCATCTGTTGCAATGGAAGGGGTGAAAGCTGGATACTTCTTCTCCATTCCTCCTTCCATTATAAGGAGTGAACAGGTAACGTTTAAAGGGGTTTGCTGCTTGCATTGCAGGTAATATCTGACATCTTATCATGATAGCAAATGTGACAGCTCAGGAACATGCCTGTTGAAGTCTACAGTTCGACGTGGGACTGGCAGTACTCGCTATGGTTGCTGTCACCTGACACTTCTCAATAGAAGTTTCAGTTCTTAGTGTTGCACATTTTTACTTTGGCGCAATTTCTGCCTGGGATTTTTGCCTTGGCTGACTTTTTGGGGGAAGTGTTGGCTAAACCAGTTCAGCTATTCCTGAGAAACAAGGATTGAGAAAATAAGTGATTTTTTTCTCATTTACATGGGGCTTCTGGTGAACTTTTCTTCAGAAGCTTCTGTCACTGTACTGTCCTAGAGCAAGACATGATGTGGAAAAGAACTAGTTTGTGTCTCGGCACTTTCTGTTCAAAAGGAAATCTGCTCACAGTTGGCTAAGTTACAGACCCTGGAAGAACTGTGATTATCACCAAGTGTGCCCAGCAAAGACACAGCTAAATTACTTAAAGTCAGCATTGTTCAGGTTCAGCCCTTGGTTTTGTGAGGCTGCTGTTTTAATTTATACTCCGAGCTGCCACAAGCTATGCTGACTTCTGCTTTTGGAGCAGTCTGTTTCCATCCTGCACCATCATCACTTTCTGTGATAAGCTCAGGAAGTGTAAGACAGGAAAAGGCAGGATTCAAGTGGAGGGGGGGTGAGGGATGGATATAGATGGGGTAGGGTTAGGAGGAGAAAGGAAAGCAAAGTGGGGCTGAGGGGTAAAACAGAGATGAGAAAAAGCCACAGAAATATATATACATACAGAAAACCAGCTAATTAAGATTGCATTGGCAACTCTAAGGTGTTTTGTGCAGTATAACTACATGATGTAATAACAACAGATTCAGTGTTTAGATAATAGTTCAGTTATTC
Organism: Pezoporus occidentalis; assembly: GCF_034315485.1. Taxonomy (NCBI): domain Eukaryota; kingdom Metazoa; phylum Chordata; class Aves; order Psittaciformes; family Psittacidae; genus Pezoporus; species Pezoporus occidentalis. The sequence continues at coordinate 3,872,382 of NW_026915836.1, read as the reverse complement.
AGAAAACAGGATAATCCTAATTTGGAAGGACTTCTTGAGCAGCTCCTGGTATTCTTGCTTCTGTTCTGAAGTCGTTGATAAAATGCAGACAGTGACACCAAGGTCTTTTGATGTTGCTTTTAAATGCAAAACGTAGCCTCCCTTCATACATCTTCCCCCACAGCTCTAAGTGCATGAGGTGTTTAACAGTTGTCTTATTTTCTTCAAGAAGCAGAAGCTTGTGAAGCTGTTACCACTGGAAAATATGTGCTTGGAAACTGACTCTCCTGCTCTGGGGCCTGAAAAACAGGTAAATGATGGGGAGCAAGGACTTCTATGTATGTATATCCAAACCCACTCCTCATGGAGGTCAGTTACTGGCAGGGGAGATTGAAGTAGTGTAAGCATGGGTACAGAGGATGAAAGAGGTTGCCAAGTGAACGTTTTGAGATGAGCAAGTCAGTGTTCCTGAGGAAGGAGAAGTAATTCAGGAATGGGCAGAGGGAAGAATAACCCAAGAAGAAGATATGTGTAATTCTTCTGGCACAGGGTGTCACAGTTGTGCCAGGACATACTGAATCTAAAAGACCTGTATTCTGTAGGGATCTGTAATTTTGTTCTTGTTTGGTGGTGGTTTTCAGGTGAGAAATGAACCAAAAAATATCTACATTGCTGCAGAATACATTGCCAGAATTAAAGGAATTCCAGTTGAAGAAGTTATAGAAGTCACTACACAGAACGCACTGAAACTATTCCCCAAACTTCGGAACTTTCCTCAGATATAGACTGAGAAACTGAAATATATGATACTGCAGAAACTGTTATTTATGGTTTAATTAATAAAGCCAGTGTCCGTCTTGTTTTAAAGTGGAGCTTTGGTGTTGCAAAGTTGAAGAAGTGAGCAGAGTGTTCTAAAGCTGCATAGGATGAATGCAGGGAAATTCTCAAAGACCTTTTGTATGCACCATTGTCCCTCTTGGAGGTGATAAAGGCAGGTTGTTCAATTGCATCTCTCATGTTTCTCACTGAATAATGTATAAAGAAGAGCACCACACAATTGTCAGGATAGTTTCCTTGCTCAGCTGCTCCCAGTCCGGGAGATAGATGATGTGTGGTGCTTCAGCCTCACCTGAGCTCTTCAATCCTTTTTTGCTGCTGTGGTGCTGCAAAATGCTGTAGACACGCTCACAACCTGCAGTTCCCAGCCAGGCAGAGCACTGCTGAGGGCAGCCAGCCCAGCAAGGGCAATGGGGGGCTCTGTGGGACAGCCTGTGCCCCCCTCCCTGCCGTGCCCTGCGGTGCTTGAGTGGCACAGAGGTGTGGTTGGGCTGGGGAAGGAGGCATGGTCGTTGCAGCAGCAATGAGTCTGTGAGCCTGGCGCGGTGCCTGTGGCAGAACAGACTGACTTTGTCTCTCCTCAGACCTGCGGCGCCTGAGCTAAACCATGGCATAGGCAGCCTGGCGCTACAGGAAAGGAAAATGCAGTGTCATTCCCACCCTGTCTTGGCATCCCTAATGCCAAACCAGGGTCAGAAGTAGCGCCCTTTCCCGGCTGGTTTTGCTGTGCAAACTGTATCCAGCCACCTGCACTCTGCTGGGGGGAAGGGGTGGCTCATGGGGCAGCAGTGTGGCTGCACACCATGAAACCCTGCATCCCCAGGCCATCCTCCATCGCTGGCCTTAGCAGTTATCAGTGTGTGCCGAGCCCTGCTGCAGCCCCTCGGGTTGTCTGGCCAAGCATAGGACACTGGAGTGCCCCAGGGATGTACTGAGGGAAGGACCCAGTGCAAATTAAGCTAGGTGCTGTTTAGCTTGCAGGAGACCTGAGGCGAAATGAGAAAGCACAGATTTAGTGGAGACCCAAGTTTTCCCTTCAATCATGCTATTAATTTGGGGGGACATAAAAAGCCCTGGTGATGTCTGTCTCAGAGGTGGAATACTGCAAATGGTCTGCAGCCATATGGAAAGCAGTCGGTCCCAAGCTCCATCTGATACCTTTAGCCATCACCTCTTCCTGGGATGCTGCAAACAGCAGATAGGATTGCACTTTGTATGACTCCTTGTGTCTCTGTAACTTGCAGGATGTACATGATAGAAAAATCAAAACAGGTTTGTGATTTCTTTGGCATAATCAGTGCCTTCAGCGTGCCTCGCTTGTCCTCAGTGCTGTTATCCAAGTCAGCGCTCTGCTATTCAGTCAGGGCTCTGGTATCCAGGCAGCACTCTGCTATCCAGTCAGTGCCGCAATCCAGTCAGTGCTGTTATGCAAGTCAGCACTCTGCTCTCCAGTCAGCGCTCTGCTCTCCAGTGCTGCGTTACCCAGTCAGTGCTGCGTTACCCAGTCAGTGCTGCATTACTCAGTCAGTGCTATGTTACCCAGTCAGTGCAGTGTTACCCAGTCAGTGCTCTCCTATCCAGTGCTGTGTTACCCAGTCAGTACTATGTTTTCCATGCAGCTCTGGCTGGTACAGCTTCTGCCAGAAAAAAAAAACAAAAACCAAAACCACATTGCTCTGTTCTTGCCAGGCTTAAAATAACGCACCCAGATGCGTTGTGTGCACTGGGGATTCCCACACGTGCAAGGGCTTGCAGTGCATGCACAGCTCAACGCCAGGCATGACTACTGAGGGGGATGCAGGGTGACGGTAATAATGTGAAGGTACTTTCCACAGGCTGAGCTGTGGAGCTTGTAGATCTAGAGAGCTCCTAAAGTGAAGTTGCTAATAGAGGCAAAACAGTGGGCCAGTACGTGCCATCCATGGCTACCAATTCACACAGAGGTCTCTCTGCGCCTTCCTTGTTCAGCGCGCACCTTGAATCAGTAACAGGCGCTGGAAGGATGCTGCAGTTCACCTCCTTGGCTGGCTGGTCTCATTGCCCTTTGGCCTCCCAGGCCAAGCTGTTTGCAGGGCGCACGTGGAGCAAGGCAAGTGATTTTGCCTGAAGGCCAAGTGACTTGGAAGAGTGGAGCGTGTCAACACGGGAGTCGTGGACAACGCAGACGATCAATGTGATCAAGCAATTGCCCTTTATTGAGCGTCAGACATGATCTTTTATACACAAATCCACACATTGATTATACGCTGATTGGTTAACATGCCTTGCCAACAAGCTTCTGATTGGGCTTTACACAAAGTTGCTTAATACAAGTTACAACAGCACTATGTGTTGTTTAGCACTAACCTCAACATTCTTATACTGCGGTTTTACATCCTCGTTTTTGTTCTTAACGTCGCTAACGTTGCGATTTCATTTCCGCCACTGCTATCCCTGGCTAACCTCCCCTCTGGCCTAGTATTTTTCCACTTACAGAGAAGCTCTACTTATGCTAACAGAGAAGCCTGACTCATGCTAACTAAATCCATACAACAGGAGCGGGCACAGTGGAACTAAGGAGCTCATGGTAAGTCACTTGAACAACTCGGATCCTGGAAATTGCCTCTGAGTTCAGGACCAACAGCTAAGAGTGTCTAAGGGCTCTGTCTGTGCTCATTCAAATCAGTCTCCAGGAGCTCTCTTCCAAAGCTTGGACTAACAGTGCCTGAATCTGCTGAGCTCTGGAACAAACTGCCATGAGTTTTCCCAGATTCCGACATGGGAACAAGTGAGGAGATGGGGATGAGGCCATGTGGGTGATATATGCTGTTTAATCCTGCTATTTACCATGATAAGAGTTTAAACAAAATGACCAAAGACTTCTACTAGAGGTGCTTCCAACAGGCTCCTATGCAATGCATAGAGAGGCTCTTTAGAGGCAAAAGCAAATAAATACTTGGCTGGAAATGCAGCTTTCATCACTGATGAACTTCTGATTTTGTTTGTTTTTCCATTAATGCAGACTGGGGTTCGATCCTCTGTTCCCATCACAGAGAAGGAAAGTGAATTTGAGTCAGCCACTGCCGTAGCAGAAAGGTTTGTTGTTCTTCTCTTTGCTTTCTATACGCAGTACAAAGATACAGCTGAGATCAAAGAAAGGATACGAATCGCCATGGCACTTATGAGTTGTCTCAGCACTTTCCTCTTCAGCAGGTGGTTATCCATCCATTCATTGCCCCTGCTGGGGCTGGCTTTTCTGTTGGTGTGAATCAGTTGGGGCATAGGACCCCCCCTCCTGCGCAGTGGCCCCACCATGCAGTGAGTACAAAGCGCACCCTCTCCAGGGCCTGGATAACAGCTGACGTGGTCCTGCTTCCTCCTGCCCCACAAAGGCTCCCTGACTCCATCACTCTGTGTTTTGGGGTTCCTCTGACCTGGAGTGGAGCAGATGGGCATGGTCCAGGTGCGGTGCCTGCCTCCTTCCCACGTGTATTCTGTATTCAGTGACATGGTTCAGTTCTTGGCAGTGCTGGGAATGGCTGGACTTTAATCTTGATGGTGTTTTCCAACCTGGCTGAGTCGATGATTCCATTTCTGTGTGGGTTCTGGGTTTAACTCCTTTAATATGCAGACTCTGCGTCCACTACTTTGGCTGTGCCAGGGCTGTATGCTGTCATCAGAGTGCAGACACTTGTCTCCTTCAGTGCCCAGCTGCAGCTTAGATAAAGTACATGTCCTGTGTTGATAGAAATTTTCTTGTGAGCAGTGCAACCAATAAAGCTTTCCAGCTTCAGGGGTTTCTGAGCTCCTCACCACAGCAATCCCAGTCTCCTACGCATGTCCTGTAATGCTCCCACTATGGTCCAGTGCTCCCAGTGCTGCATTTCCAGATCCCTGCATGTCTGATCCCTGCCATGGTACCACCAGTTCCCCCATGTACCCTCTGCCTGCAGGGGTACCTCAGCTTTCTTGTGTGTCCCTGTAATTCCCCAGCCCTCTTCCATGTTGCTTCCCTGCGCTTGTTGGATTGCCATTTAGGCAAGAAATAGCATGTGCTGAGACCAGTCCAGAGCTGGGTAGGTCGTGTTGGGATAGCTGCTGGTGTCAGGCTGGGTTTGCACCTCCTCTTGGTAGCCTCAAGGAGGAACCGAGAGGGTTGATGTCATCTACGTGGCCACCAGCCCTCAGAAACCTTGTGGGCACTTTCTGTCTCCAGGAGCTCTGTCTGTCAAGTTTTGTTGACTATTGTCAAAACCTGAGTTGTGGAGATGGGCTAGGAGACAGTACGACCATTATCATGTGAACTGATTTCCATGGAATGTGTCTATGCCAGTCGATAACGTCTCCTGGGTGGAATTGGACCTGCTGCTTGGGACCTCCCTCCCAGGTCTGCTCAGCACATGAGCGCTGGTGAACCCATGAAATGGAAAGGACCTGGGATTGTCTAGCAGGAAGGTCTGCCTTCGTGAAGTGCACTGCCTGGAGAGGGCAGCTTTGAAGTCCTGATTGGCACTGGCTTATTGCTATAAACATATAGAGAGAGCATTTTTGTGCTCAGAACATTGCTGGACACACAACAAAGGGGGAGGAAGTGGACAAATGGAGCACTGTGGGAAGAAGTTAAATGGAGCACCATGTGGGGAGCTCCAATCAAAGGATCACTATATAACTTCCTTTCTCTTTAGGGGTCATTATTCCTGCCTGGAAAAGTCAGGGTGGAAACTTAGCTCTGTACAACACAGGACCTCTGTGCTGAGTTGAGGCAATGGCATGTGCAGTGGACTAATGTGGTACATAATATGCATGAGCAAATGTCAGTGCTCTCCAAACAAATCCCTTCTGTGCTCCCAGTGAGCACAACATCCATTGACAAGGGGGACACACCACTTACCCAAAGAGGTTGTTTCTTGACCAGCACGTAGAGGCTGCTGTGATATCAGAATGATCAGAGCTTCCTCTTGGAGTCCTTCAGTTGCCCTTTTTTTGGAGACGTGCAGCTACACGCAGTGGCCTTGTTCCACCCCTGCTGTCCCAGTGGATGCAGATTGTGGCATGTGATGGGGAACGCCAGGGCATTCAGAGCCTGGGGAGGTGTCCAGAAGACTCTTTCTTCCCCTGCTCACTAGAGAGTTACCTGTGCTAGCATCTCTCCAATCTAGCTTTGCACTTTCTTCTCAGAGGGCTCGGTGAGGAGGTATTCAGAAGCTGTTAGTAACACCGCAGACTGATCCCCTCTGCCCCAGACTCTTGCTTTCACTGTTTGCATTTCAAGGTGCACACAATTGCGTGTGGTTTTGTTTGCTGTGGCTCAGCTTAGCAGTCAGCACTCTTAGAAAGCACATGAGCTGGTTTATTCCAGGATGTGGAACTGGTCCTCCTGCTCTTCGAGAAAGATAAGCTGGTGGCCAGCTTCATCTGCTCTATTTCTGCAGAACCAGGATTTGCTTGATTTGACTGCATAAAAACTGTCTTAAGGTGTAATTCATTGTAGTCTCTGCTTCCATCCCTCTGCATGGAGAGATATGAAAAGAGTTATGATTAAAATCCAAGCCCATATTTTCCTGGCTAAAAGTCTGTGCAGGAGTAAAAGGAAAATGGCAAAATCCCAACTAGGGGGGCATATTGATGGATGTCTGGAATGCTGGTTTCCTGCAATGAGGACAGTGTAGAGAAGCTAGAGAAGCTACTTTAGATCTTTACCAGGAGTGTTCTCATAGCTGATGTCACATTTCCTTGCTTTTTATTATTCATGTTACTCTATTTCCAAGCATGTTCCCTTTCGGAGGGTGCTGTTTTCTGCTCTCTTTCTTTGCTGGTAAGAGCTTCTGTCTCTCTCCCAAAAAAGTCAGCTAGGAAAGGCATTAGATCTTCACAGCTAGAGGTTCATTGCATCCTGTCAAGTCTTTGTGTGGGCTGGGCTGGACTTCAGTCCATGGCTCATGTCCACAGCTCAGTGATGGGAGGAGCAGTAGAGAATCCATGCACTGCAGCTGGCCACAGCAGAACTGGACCTACCAGTGTGAGCCAGAAACCTTTCACGGTGTCTCCTTCATACATCAGGCTTTAACTAGACCCCACATCTGTTTCCTGCATCTCGGCTCCACAGGCATCCTCTGAAGAGTGCTTGGGGTTGTTTTGACGCTTGAGTTTACCCAAGTGTTCAATGGCTTGAGATGAAAAACATAACAACGCTTGTGAGCACTTAACATCTATAGCAGCGTCTTTGCCAAACGTGGACCAGAAAAGCGTTCCTTTCCAGCTGTGCATCTGCTAAGGATGTGGGAGACCCCCCAGCCTTTCTCCCATAGGACACTTCAGTTTATGGTTCTTCCCTTTTTTCTGTTAGCACCCACACCATCCTTTCACTGATAACTGGGTTATGCTTCCCTAAAAGGACTACTTGTGGTAATATTCATCTTCTCTCCCATGCTGTGTTGCAGAGGAAAGGTTCTCACTGAGACAAGGGCAGAAAAATGATAGAGTACCTGGTTTTGCCTTCAGGGAACTTGACTAGTGATTTGCACAGGAGCAGATGTGCCTCCTGTCCAGCTACTCTTAAACACCTGATTCAAGTTCAGGTTTCAGCCCTTGGTATATGCAACTTGCAATGGAGGAGGAAGGATGGGAGAAATAAGCTTATCTTATTAATAAGCATGCTGCATGCAGTTTATATACACAGGGAAGGGGCATAGCTGTATTTGTGTAGGTGCCCGGGGCACTGGCGGAATAGAAACGAGTTGAATTTAATCCAGCACCTGCAAAAGACTCTTAAACTTCAGATGGATGCAAATAGCAATAAAAGTGAAAGAACACAGCCAGCAGCGATCACTGGAAAACAAATATTTGGAGCAAATCAAAGATCAGGTTTAATGGATCACTACTGCTTTGGTGTGCACTGTGTGTGTAATTTGGCCATAAGCCAGTGTGTGAGGGATCGAGTGTTTACTGGGTATAGTCCATTGCCAGCTATTCCACCCTTTGGAGCTGGCACAGCAGGTTACAAAGGTGGGGCTGGAAAAAGGGCTGAATGTTTCTCCCAGTCTGGTGCTTTTGGTCTCAGTCCAGCTCAGGGTGAGTTGGAGCAGCCCTCGTTCACTCTGTGCCCTCCAGCTATAAGGGCCTGTTCAAAACAGCATCAGGAGTCAGTAGGACTTGAAACTACCTTTGCATGTGACTGCTGATACGTCTTATGTTGCTAAATCCACAAAAACAATAGGGAACCGGATCCAGGGAAAGGGAGATCTGCCTGTGTTTGGTTTGGGAAATCACCGTAGGCTAGTGGCTCACAGTGAGCGGGTGCAGAGCCTTCCTCTGGACCTCACATGGCTGTTTCCCCAGGTGACCCCTGCTCTTACGTACTGTGCTGACTGCCACATGTAACTCTGCTCACCTCCACAGCTACTCTTTATTGCTGATAGAAGGCTGTTTTGCTTACTAAAAGCAAACACACGAGTGTTTAAGATAAAAACAATGAACTTGCTCAGTGTTGCTCTGCTTTCTTTGAATGTATGTCTCAAGACTCAGTGATATCAAGACAGCTGGGTGGAAAGCACAGGGGTGTACTTAGTAATGGCCTAGAAACGTAAGCACATCACAAAGTACGTCTGAACAAGTATGTCAGATGGAAACTTAGTGAAACAGAGACTAAGGGAAGTACTGTAACACTGGGGGAATGGTGAAGGAAGTGGAGCAAAACAGCTAGTGCCTCAGTATTCCCCAATATGGAGGGCTTTTCTGACTTAGGGTAAGAAAGGATGGTTTCATAATTGGGTTTTTACTCCCTCTGGACTATTTTAAGCAGATAGGTATAATCCAAATTTCATTTACCTAATGGGGGAAAAAAAAAGTAAATCCTTTCCACTCATTTAAAAGCAATTAGGTTTATGCATACCTTAAAATGTAAGCATGGCAGAAGACAACAGGACAGAAAAGTGGGGCTGTGGACGTGGACGAGAAGTAGCTGGGCAGTCATAGCAAATACTGTTTCCTTTACTTGCAAGTCTCAGTATGGGCCATTCATTCCCTTCCTAAGGTTTCTAAAAGCTATAAGCTGTTGGTACTGTCTGAGGTCTTAAGGGACATAAATACTCTGTTCAGCCTGTGTTTGCAGTTCATTGGAAATATAAGATTATCTCCAAAGGCTTAAACAGCCTGAATGCCATTCTGCCAGAGCTGGTACTTACTTTGCATGTTGCTATATTGATTGCTGTCATGAGGCTGACCTTCTCATGGGCTATTCTGGTTCATTTGTTTTCCTTGCTGCACCAGTGAGAGAAGTTAATTAAACAGACTCCACTGAGGAATATTTGCTTGGAGACTGATCTCCCTTCCTTTGCTCCAAACAAAGAGATATAGTCAAACCCATGTAGATTAGTTCCTATATTTATTGTCCTTTAAAATCCTTTTTCTATATTATCTATAAAGTTCATGCACTTTAAGAGCCTCAGTGCTATGTAACATTTACATGTGTTCTTTTTCACTGTCTTGGTCTTACTATTCTTAAAACAAAACCAAAATCATATACATAGATAGGTGGGTGTTGGCCTCTTTTCCTGTGCCAGGGGAGGTTTAGACTGGATATGGGAAAAAATTCCTTTGCTGAAAGGGTTGTCAGTCACCGGAACAGGCTGCCCAGGGAAGTGGTTGAGCCACCATGCCTGGAGGCATTTAAAAGACACATAGATGTGGCACTTAGGGACATGGTTTAGTGGTGGGCTTGGCAGTGTTAGGTTAACATTTGGACCCGATGAAATTAAAGGTCTTTTCCAACCTAAATGATTCTATATGTATGTAAGAGCCTCACGGATCTCACAAGACAGAGAAACAACCTTTAAGTCAACGCTTCAGCTGTTGGGCTGACATTATGTGACTGATGCTCCACTAAAACACACTGATAAATGTAACTGTGGACACCTCAGGGCTGTCAGGTGCTGAGTGAGTGCCGGAGGTGCTGACTGCCCTCTGTTCCCAGCAGTGCTCTCATAAGCTGGGCATAGTGTTGGGAGGGCCTGTGTGCAGGCAGGAGGTGGAAGCAGGAGGCCAGGCTCTCCCCTGCTTTCTAAACATCTGGATGAAGTAGATGTCACTCATGCAAAAGGCTCTAGATGCTCTGGGGTTGTCCTAGCAGAGGAGCTGCCCACTGGCCAGTGGCTGTGGCAGTGATGGCATGGCTGATAGGGGCAGTAGGTTTGTCTCCCCTGGTAAGAAAAGGGAGGGGATTTTCTATGAGAGATCCTGGGGTTTGCAGCTCATCTGGAACAGTTTATATTGTGCTAGGAGTACTGCAAAATCCTACTGTTCAAATTGGGGTTTGGGGAACAACTGCAGTGCTTTCCCAACGCAGGAGCTCCAACAAGGAGAGTCCCTCTTGGTGTCTGGCTGACTTCCTGTTAAAATGATTAATGCTGCTGGAATGTTAAGGCATTTTCCATAAGGTACTGTTGCAGGCAGGGTCTTGGGCAGGCATCTTTTATAGTTACTCAGTCTAAACAAACAAATTCCTGCTGTTTTTTAGTTAAGCTGAGGTCATCCAGCATCTCCCCCGTTGTATGGATATAAGAGTTTCAAAGAACATGGCTCTCTTCCTGCTGATAACCTCTTCAGAGGGAAATTGGGAACTTCAAGCAGTTACTAAATATTTGGGTTTCTTCAACAGTAAAAGTAGCAACATTTCTCAAGCTTGGGTGCGAACAACCTGTCTCCAAAATACAAGCACGTTTTTGTAGTGGGCTATTAATGGCTCCAAATTCACATGTGTCTTCCATTTGATTTTCAAAGGATGTGTGTGCATGGACCATGCAGGTAAGTTGCAATGAATCAGGTAGTAAAAGACTACTGCTGTAGATTCCTACATAGATGGGGCAGGGAGCTGGAGCTCTCAGTGGTTGTTCTGCATCCACAGAAGGCTGCATCTGAGTTAACCACCTGGGATCTCACTGCAGCCAGTACAGAAAACTGTTAGGGAGCAATTCCTCTCATGTTACTGAATTATAGAATCACAGAATGGTTGAGGTTGGAAAGGACCTTAAGATCATGCAGTTCCAATCCCCTCCCACGGGCAGGGACACATCACACTAGACCCATGTCATCCAAGGCTCTGTCCAACCTGGCCTTGAAGACTATCAGTGATGGGGCAGCCACAGCTTCTCTGGGCACGCTGTGCCAGCGCCTCAGCACCCTCACAGGGAAGAGCTTCTGCCTTAGATCTAACCTGGACTTGCCCTCTTTCAGTTTGAACCCATCACCCCTTGTCCTATTGCTACAGTCCCTGATGAAGAGTCCCTCTCCAGCATCCTTGTAGCCCCCTTCAGACACTGGAAGCTGCTCTGAGGTCTCCACACAGCTTCTCTTCTCCAGGCTGAACAGCCCCAGTGTTCTCAGCCTGTCTACACATGGGAGGTGCTCCAGCCGCTGATCATCCTCGAGGCCTCCTCTGGACTCTGGAATTCTTAGATGCTGAGTTGATAAATGGGCTGTGCTAGTGGAAACTTGAAATATCTCCCCATCGTACTATTTAGGATGGGTTGAGGTTCAGCCTAGCAGTTCCCCGGGCTAGAGATGAAAGGAGCCACCCTGCTCAAATGCAGCTGGCTGGTCACTTCTGTCCCACTGTCCTTTGATGGCTCAGGTTGGTGTCACGTGATCTCTCTCACAAAAGAGCCTTGTTGATTCACTTTTAGGAAAGAAATGAACCCAAGAAGATCAGGATTGTGTGCCAGCACACTGCTGCAGTGAAAGGTGTATCAGGAGTCTGGGAGTAACAGCAAAATTGCCTCAAAGCTTTTCCCCAAAGTTAGCCAATTGAGTGAATGAGTGCTTGTCAAAAATGAAAATGTTCATCCAAGACAACCCTCCTGCAGATGATGCTTTATATTCCTCTGTGTGGGGACATGCACTTTTCTTACTGTGTGTAAAGGATTCAGATGGAAGTTACATTTTCTGGTAATATATGAGGAGCCTGTTAATCTTGGCAGATAAGAACTCAATGCATTTCATCTACTGCATCTGTTCACATGGGTTTTTTTGTACAGAAGGTTTATTTTGTGTACGTAGTTTTTTTACCCTGTTTGCTCTGGTGAGAACCTCAGGGGTAAAATTCCATCACGTATATTCAATTGATAGCTACCTACAAAAGGAAAACCAGATGGCAGCCCAACACAAGTACCAGATGTAGATTTCTGCCTCTTTTGTATGGATTGGGACACCCAGAAACACAAATTTCTGTTGTTTGCAGTATATTACACATACTTTAAAATTCAGAACTTTTCTCTGATCCTTAACAGCATAATCCCATATTCCTGACAGCACACTGGCAAATGTGCGTACTGTGGGCAGTCATATTCCAAACCTGAGGTGGCCAGATAAACTGGAGCTACAAATACATTTCAGTTGTGTCCTGTGTTGCAAGCACTCGTTTTCCAATTGGGATAATGGGCTTTATCTTGTGGGAGAATGGGCAAATGTTGCTGGAATGAGGATTTCATAGGAGGAAGAGGATGTTTACGTGTTCCCCTGTGTTCTCTAATAGCTTTCAATCAAGAAATTGAAACATGTGACACTCCAACTACTTTCTTTCAAGTCCAGCTTATTGAGGTTTGTTTAATATCCTGCTAAAATTGGTCATTTCTAGCTCAGCTGGAACTTCAGATCTTTTGTTCTGAAAGCCCTTTCCTGAGCTGCTGTAGTTTTCTTGTTTAAACATTTCTGGAAGGCAAGTACCTGGTGCTCTCCTGCCACGGAGGTTTTCACTGCATCGAGACATCAACTTTTGCATTGAAAATCATATGCATTATAAATACCTCATAGGTCAGTGTTTAATCTTTTACTTCCACTGGAACATATGCTAGGGGGGGAACAGTAACACCATTACAAGTAAGGATACTGCTTTTCTAACTGCTTTTTAACGTCCTCCAGCCTGCAATTTTGAGTGCTTGTTTTCTGCCTGACTTCTGGACTTTGGGCACAAGAAAACAATTGCTGTGGAGTAAATCAGTATCAGCTACTTCCCAGTGACTCCTGATACATAAGACATATTACAGCTTTTTCACAGCATTCAGGAAAATGACTTTGCTAACATTTAGGTGTACACGAGCAATTTCTGGCCCTATCACTAACAGGAATATTCAGGACAGACTAAATTTTCAGTTTGAGGGTAGACTGCAAAAGGACAGCAGCAGTTTGAAGCTTGCGCTGTAAACCTTGACATCAGTGTTCTGGCTTTAGCTAATAAATTGTCCATGAAATGTAGAGATCCAAGGCCATGTGTTTTAAGTGGACTCCTGCAATGGATGTTTCTCATGGTGTAACTTTCTCTTGCTGACTATGTCCTTGGCCCCATTTCTCATAGAAATGGGAGTAAATCAGAAGTAATGGTTGTGAAGCCTATGAAAAAATAAAAAGCCAGGAGATAAGTATCAAAGCTTTGCCTTGATGCTGTCAATTTGGTTTGCCTTTTCCTTTATCTTGTTTACGAAGCTACTTCTGGAGAGAAATGTCCCCAAAGATGGAATTGTGTTAACAGTACCTCATCAAAATCAACCTGGTTTTATTTCACCAAGATCAGTGCAGCTGCAGCAAATGTGGATTTGGCTTTGTGTTGATCTGTTGTAAATAAACTTCATTCTGGAAAAGGTCTCCTCTCCTCATGGGGAGGCAACTTTAATCCACGTGCTCCTTCCACTGCCTCTTTGTCTCTGCAGTTCCCTGATGCCCACTTATTCCTTCCATGTGGGATCCCTGTGCAGGAAGAAGATGACAGTCAGTGTGCCGAACCATCAGGCAGATAGAGGAGATGATGCTCTATGAGCACTGTGGCAGTGAAACCCACGGTGTGCTGCCCATTCCAGGACAGGCTGAATTTGAACCTTTCGCTGGGGGTATTAAGTCGCAGCAGCTCTGCTGCTCTATGGAGCCAAAGCTGTAACAGTAGGAAAAGGAAGAATGAGAGGAGAACAAAGCCTGTTTTCCTCTGTCTTTAAGGAGTAAATGTAATCTCTGGATGGACTTTGAGGTCATCCAGAATTAAATGGGAAAAAAAATGTTAAATGAAATGAGCTGCAGATCAACGTTTACCCCTTCTTCCAAAAGAACAAGTGTTGTTTAGGACACTAACGTTACGTCTAGATGACCCACCACAGTGTCATGGTCCTTTCCCTGGCCCCGAGGCCAACCCACAACCTGTGCCAGTGATCGCTGTAGCTGATCAGCAGCATGGATGACTGGCTCCCGGTGACCATGCGGGCACTGCTGGAAATACTTTCACAGATGTTGTCTCAGGTGTGTTTTCAGCATAGTTCTACCAACGTGTACACAGACACACATCCCTGAAGTGAAAGCCGGCTGTTCTGCTGCTTTGAGGTTTGTTTCAGTTCCCACTATGCCTCTTCCTCATGAAGTCCTGTTTTAAAATAGGCTTCACTGCTACAGCACTTAGCAATTGAACTGTGAAGTCAGGCAGAAGAAGTCAGAGGCATTTCCCCAGCGTGTGATCTTACACAGGAAAACTACAAACAAATCAGGCTTTTTCTTAGTATGAACGAAAGAGGCAAGAAGAGCCTGAATCATAGAATCAGCTGGGTTGAAAAAGACCTTTAAATCATCAAGTCCACTGCCAAGGCCACCACTAACCCATGGCACTGAGGCCAAACTGATCTCCCCTCATGACTGCCCTTCATGGTTACCTCTCACACCCCATTGCCCCTGCTCTACCCTCAGGATCTCCTCTCATGGCCTCCCCTTTCTCTCTGAATCTGACACAAGTAACTTGATTTTTAAAGGCAGGTTTCTAACAAACACACACTTGTGATCTTCGAATTCAGGGTTCACTTCCAACAGTTGCTAAAACTCCACGGTGCCCACAGTCATCACTACTGTTGCTCAGGGAAAGCAAACATAGCCAGAACAGTGTTTTGAAGCATGTGTTCATATTATTTCTCATGCTGTAAACAAGATCAGGACCTATGGCTTACACAGATCACCTGATCTTGAGTAAATTACCACTCATAATTAGTGAGGGAACTTAAGGCTGGTGCCTAAGCTCATGGACCACACAGACTCAGACCTGATTAGGCTCTGACATACCCGTGAACAATGGGCAGTGTGTTACCTGCTGAACACATGCCAACTGATTTCCCACAGAAGCCAGTAAAACATTAAGGTTTTGAACAAACTTCAATATTCCTGTACTTTCCTAATGCTCTTTGGAGAATAATCTGGCTTTTTAATAGGGTACAGCATCTACAGCAATCACCAACCGTCACAGGGGCTGCCAGGCACTGCTCTCCATGTGCAGACGTGTCCCGAGCAGGGTTTGAGGGCAGATTGCTGACTGAAGTGATATCAAACCACCTCCACACATAAGCCAGGCAGATGGTTTTTTGGGTATGTGTCAAATCAGATTCCAGAGGTTGAGTGGAAACAAGGAATGTTTAGCCCGTGGCACTGGAGGCAATGAAGGGGTGGATGCAGATGAACTCACAACGCACCCATCCCAGACACCCTCCGCTGCAATTCCAGCCTCTGTCTCTTCCCATCCATCTCGTACCACTTCAGTACATTCCTCCACACTGGCACCATGAAGAGACAAGGCACAGGGGAAGGCCAGTGATGTTCAATGAACGTGCTGGCAGTGTCCAGGGAGGCTGGCGATGCACAAGGCATCAAGAGTGGGCCTGTCCTGCACCGCTCAGCCTGGCCTGCCAGCACACACTGGCCGAGACAGCAATCGCAGGGCTGTGGTTATGCTGCTCCTGCCTTGGGGATATCATAGGGATTAGATACATCATTCCCATCTCCACATGTCTCTCAGTCACCCACATGGGCAGCTTTTATGGGTTTAAAAGGCTGTAATGCTTTTATATATACGTAATAATCCCAAGCACAAACACAGGGTGGGCAGAGAACGGATTGGGAGCAGCCTTAAGGAGTGAGGCTTGGGGGTGTTGGTTGATGAGAAGCTCAACATGACCTGGCAGTGTGCGCTTGCAGCCCAGAAACCACCCGTGTATTGGGCTGCATCAACAGGAGCGTGGAGATGATCCTGCCCCTCTGCTCTGCTCTGCTCTGTGAGAGCTCACCTGCAGTCCTGTGTCCAGCTCTGGGGCAACAGCACAAGAGGGACATGGAGCTGCTGGAATAAGTCCAGAGGAAGCCATGGAGATGCTGCGAGGGCTGGAGCAGCGCTGCTCTGGAGCCAGGCTGAGAGAGCTGGGCTGGGTCAGCCTGGAGAAGAGAAGGCTCCTGAAGGAGAGACCTGAGAGCAGCTCCAGTGCCTGAAGGGGCTGCAGGAAACCTGGAGAGGGGCTTGGGACAAGGGCCTGTAGGGACAGGCCAAGGGGAATGGCTTTAACCTGCCAGAGGGGAGACTGAGATGAGCTCTAAGACAGAAGCTCTTCCCTGTGAGGGTGCTGAGGCGCTGGCACAGGGTGCCCAGAGAAGCTGTGGCTGCCCCATCCCTGGCAGTGTTCAAGGCCAGGTTGGACATAGAGAGGCCTGGGAGCAACCTGCTCTAGTGTGAGGTGTCCCTGCCCATGGCACTGGGCTTGAACTCTATGAGCTTTAAGGTCCCTTCCAACCCAAACCATTCTGGGATTCTACGCTATGGAATAATTAAATAACTAATTATACACACACATATACAAGGCTGTGTGTTTGTGTATAAGCATATACACACACACATACGCATACACGTATATATTGGCACACATGCACCATTGCACCTCCCCAGCAACCAGGGCCGCCCAAGCCACTCCCGCCTCCCCGGGGCCGCCTCCCGCTCGTCCCGCTCCTCCCGCCCCTCCCGCCGGGCGGGGCTGTGGCGGCGGCCGTGGTCTCGGAGCCGGAACTGGGTGACCTTGTGCGGCAGAGCGGGGCTGCTGGCGCCGCGGCCGGGGAGGCTGGGTGCGGAGACGGCCGAGATGGTGGAGGACGGCGGCGAGGAGGAGGCGGAGGGGGACAGCGGGGAGATGCCGGCGGCCAGCGCCGTGCCCCCCCTGCAGCGCTGCAACGGCTTCCTACCTGGCAAGGTGGCGGAGGACGGCGGGCGGGCGGGCGGCGGGGAGCGGGCGGAGGCCGAGGGCGAGGCCGAGGCCATGCTGTCGGCGGCGGGGGGCCGCGTGGAGACGCGGCTGTCGCGGCGGCGGCTGGCGGTGCTGGCCGTCTTCAGCAGCTACTCGCTGGTGAACGCCTTCCAGTGGATCCAGTACAGCATCCTTAGCAACGTCTTCGCGGTCTTCTACGGCGTCTCCTTCACGCAGATAGACTGGCTCTCCATGGTCTACATGGTGGTCTACGTGCCGCTGATCCTGCCCGCGACCTGGCTGCTGGACACCCGCGGCCTGCGCCTCACGGCACTGCTGGGTGCCGGCCTCAACGGGCTGGGCGCCTGGCTCAAGTGCGGCAGCCTGGCCCCCGGCCGGTACGCGCTGACCCTGGCAGCCCAGGCTGTCTGCGCCGTGGCACAGGTCTTCATCCTGGGGCTGCCCTCGCGCATCGCATCCGTGTGGTTCGGCCCCACCGAGGTCTCCACCGCCTGCGCCGTGGCTGTGCTGGGCAACCAGGTAGGGGGCGAGGGAGGCTTCCTCCGGAGCTTGGTGACGCTTTGGGTTAAAAATAGGTCGTTAAAGTGGGAGAAAGCATTCCTCAAGAGGTGGTGGTGGAGAGAGGAGAAGTGATGGAGCTCGGGCAGTGGAGGTGATGATACCTCCCAGGCTTGCTCTGCAGAGCGCTGGCCGCGTGGCAGTGTATAGCAGCTTGCATGCTTCTGTCGGCTGCCTGGAGTACATCAGTTGAGACCCTTTGCAGAAGTCGTCCTGCTCCGCTTTCTCTTCCTCTCGCGTTCAGGATCTTGCCGCTTGCATTTGGCATCATTCAGCTGATTGAATACACCCTTAGCTGGCAGGGGATTGAGTATGCGACCTTTGATGGAGAGCCCCAGTGCCAGCATACTTTAGTTCTTGCTCTTTAAAATATGGCCTGGGCTCACTGGTCAATGCTGTGGTGGCTCGTGAAGTTTTGTGTAGCGCTGTGAGTTCACATCACTGTGGGGAGCTGACAATGGAGTCACAGGTTTACTCAAGCTCTCATGTCCTGGCCAGATTCAGGGAGCTGGAACAGGCATATCTGAAAACATGGGTGAAGAGATGGTACCTCCCCATAGCCTTGTTCTCTCCCCTGCCACTGTCCCTGCTTGTTTTGTGGCAATAAAACATTAAGATTCCTGTCAGCTTCACTGGTGTGGGATGAGGTCGTAGGTGCAGTTTGATTAAGGTAGCAGGGGGGTTGGTTTTTATCATGTGGGTAATTTTATGTTTGTGCACTTTGGATTATTACAGTGGTGATACTGGCGTTGCATATTTACAGTTAGGGTTGCTCATTAGTTCATGCTTTGCTGTTCAGAGTTTTCCCAATGCTGTCCCAAAACATTTTGGTTTTGCACTGAAGTCTTCAAGTGGACAAGTCAACTGCACCATTTGGAGTGAACACTTTGGGGGTTGTTGGTTGTTTTAGCAGTTGAGCAGAAATTTTGCATCTGTGCCCTGGAATCAGGTTTGGCAGCTAAATTTCTGCTCTTTCTGACATGCACCAGTTCTCCCAGTAGCAGGAGTTACTGGAGCTTCAGTTCTGCAGTACAGTGCTAGGGATCCTGCTCTGAGTCTGATGCTTCACTCGGATGCAGGGATTGAAGTGATGCAGGACAGCAGCAGGAGTGCAGATAGGAACCGTGAGAAAGCTGCACAAGGAAAATGGGAGCAGAGGTGTGAACAAAAGAAACCTTTGTTATTTCTGGAGCGTATTCCCTTCTGGAAGGATGGATCTTAGTGTGCCAACATGCTTGGCAGCCCTCTGCTAGGGAAACATCTGTGGAGTGCACTGGCAAAATGTCTTTCACCTTCCTCTGGAAGTCCTGTGCAAGTGATAAAGGCTTATCCTGCAGCTGTGCTATACCCTGCTAGCTCAGAGCTGTGCGCTATGTATGTCTTAAGATCCCAGTCCTGCTTGTGATCCATAAAGACTGATACGGTGTCAAACAAGAGAATTTCTGTCCTCAGTTTTTGCTTTATTGAAAAGCCCTCTCAAACTGTGTTGTAAGAGTAGTGAAATGACCAATTAGGCAGTGGGAAGTTAGAAGTGATGTTGTCTGTATACCCCAATGCAGTTCACTTCTGCCTATGTAATACGTACAGTCTCACTGTGCATGTTTCACTGCACAAGGTGAACTGTGTAACAGTTGCTATAACCAGCTGGTCATGGAATTTCTTTCCATAACCTCAGAGCTAGAGCAAACAGGGCTGATACCAGAATGGAAGGACAATGGAGCTGTCAAAAACCACATCGCTCCTGTTACCTCTTGAGATGCTGATCACTTGCAGTTGAAACACAAATCACTGGGAATGCAGCAGATGTACCTGTCAAGGGTTGTTGGGAATGCTGGATTTCCACAAGTATTTGGCATCTTAAACTGGGCATATCACACTCATTGGAACTCTTGATCCCTCTGGTCTTAACCTCTCTAGGTATAAAAGGGGAGAATGGTATCATTTTACTTTCTTTGAATATTGTGGGTACTGTATTGGCTCTTAACAGTCTTTGGTGCTCTTTTTTTACCTGAAATAAGATTCAGTTTCAGTGTTTTTTGTGTTTTTTTTTTTTTTTTTGTTTCCTTTTTCAGTTAAAAAATAAAAAAAAAAGTTCTAACACTTTAAAATTCAGTTTAGTTTTGGAGGAGCAGCAGGCATAAATTGGAGAATAGTCCAAGGCTGTTGTTCCTTCATGCTTTAGAATGTTTTATATATACACACGAAATCTCAGTCCTTGTTTTTTGTCTCGCCTTCATACAAAATCAGTTGCTGCTTTGGAATTGACTCCAGATACAAACCCACTACTGCTTTATCTTGTGATTTTTTTTCTTTATTTCCTTAGCAATAGTTGCAGATGGAGGTTTTAAGTTTGTGGTCCTTAGTCAGGATGTTCTTTTTCGCTTGCTCTTCTATGCCCTATCAGCTCTGCAGTAAATCTGGTGTGCCAGTCTTTGTTACTGTGGTGGCAGGATCTGGACATCAAGTGGAGTATTTTGATCAAGGAGGGCATTTCTACAAGAGTAGCTTCTGTCATCTCCAGGACTTCAGTTGCAGAATGATTGATACAGATTTATGTGCATGCACTGTGTTTTCCTGAGAAAGATTCTTCTGCAGAAAGGCTTGCTTAATGCTTAGCTCTTAAATGTGCTGTATGCTACGTGTAGTTTTGCAGTTTCATTTAGAAATGAAAAGGTTAAAACCCGAGTTATGAAAGACCTGGTTGTGAAATGTCACTGAAAGCAAATGGCTCAGAAAGCATGATGCTAAAGGAACACTTTTCCTTCATAGTTGATTAATTCTTATTATGATATAAACTCTGAATTCTACCTGGTAAGGCTTTCTACTTCTGTAAGTTTTTATGTTCACAGTGAAATGAGTTTTGGTTTTCTTTTCTTGCTTTACAGCTTGGCACTGCAATAGGCTTTTTGTTGCCACCTGTTTTGGTTCCAAATACACCGAATGATATCGATCTAATGGCACATAACATCAGCATCATGTTCTATGGAACAGCGATAGTATCCACGCTTTTGTTCTTCTTAACAGGCGTTGGTAAGTGTTCCCTTATAATTTAAAGGGTGACCACAGGGAGTGTTTACAACATCACAGCTAAAGCATCTGCCTATGCTTAAAACAGCTGCTTATTTTTTCTCCAGTTTACTTTAGTTTGCTTACCTGATGCACCAGGTTTAAATAACAACCAGCTTACTGTTACAGTATGTCTGCTTCACATGATGGGGTGACCTCTCAGAGTATTTAGTTCACTTATTCTTTCTGCTATAAGGCCATTATAATATAATGTGAATTCTCTCTGTTAATCTTACAGTTCAGATACAGAGGTCTAGATGCATTGCAGATGAAGTCTGTCTTTGACCTTATGTGGGGAGCGATCAGACGTGACCAAATCATTAGCACATCCTTTGTGGCTGTGACTTGGTTCTTCCATGAGAAAATCTAGAATATTTGTTTCATGGGAGTGTTACAAAGCACAAGTTAATCTGAAATTCATCAGACTCAAACACTTCAGAAAGAAAAAGCATAAAGGGGAATCAAAATCGTTCCTTCTTCTCTTTCCCCAGTGTTTGAAGAAAAGCCCAAGTACCCTCCTAGTCAGTCTCAAGCAGTCCTGCAGGCTGTGCCTCCCGAGGATTACTCCTACAAACAGTCAATTAGTAACTTGTTCAGAAATATTCCATTTGTACTTCTGCTGATCAGTTATGGTAAGTGGTGCTGTCTGGCTGTAGTCTGGCAGAGCAGTCCAGATGTGTGTGGAAAGTACAATGGGTTTTAGCTGTGGTGGTTTTTAGGGGGGGAGGAAGTGACAACCTTTTAATTACTCAGCAGCCAGTGCTGGAAAATCCATCAGGGTTCAAAATACCATTTGTAGGTCTGGTGGTGAGGAGGTTTTGCCTGACCGGTAAAAGGTTTTGCCTCTGATGTGAGTCTTAAATACCTGAAGGTACTCTTTAGGATAGCAGATTTACATGTCTACACCTGAAACGACTGAACCTTTTCCTTTGGTACTGCAGGTATTATGACTGGAGCATTTTATTCTGTCTCCACACTATTAAACCAGATGATAGTAACGCATTATGAGGTAAGGTTCTTGGATTTTCTTTGTATTTCTTTTTCTACTGAACATTTGCAGAGGTGATGTGTGTTGTTATGTAGGTGCTGTGTGTGCTCAGACGTTTGGTTTCCTTTGTACCTCCCTGCAGTTTCTTGCACCGTGCAGCTATGGGAGTCATAGGAGTATGTGTTTGTGCTTATGACTACCAAGAGGTCTGAACTTGACTCTGAGTGGAAGCAAGTTATTAATGAGCACCATATAAATATTTGTTGAAAGGGAGAAGAAGTGAACGCTGGGAGAATTGGCTTGACACTGGTGGTGGCAGGAATGGTGGGTTCGATTATTTGTGGTTTGTGGCTGGATTACACTAAAACATACAAGTAAGTGTGGGTAGGAATGTGTGGGGTTAGGGGTAGGAGAGTGGTGCAATTGCCTTGGAAAAACTGCAACCTGAGGACTGAACAGAACCAACGATAAAATGCAGTTCATCTCTGATATTTAGCAGCCTTGATGGAGACTAGTTTCTTGAGGCAAAAGCTTGACACTGGCTCTTGGCCAAGAGAAATGAGAGAGAAGTATGCAAAGATGTGAAGGGTTTTCCTTGTACTCCTGTCTCTTCAGGAGCGTATGGCTAACAAGGAGGGCATTGTACGTCTTGCATGCAGTGGCCAGGTGGCCCAGTGGGCTCCTTCTCCTAGGAAAGCATAAAAGCTCAAAACCTATTCTGCATTGGTTTGTGAAATGGATGGTTGATGGTGGTCCAATTAGCAAGCGTAATATTTGCTTTAAATTCAGGGAATGACCATGGAGCAGAACTCTGTTCTGGGGTAGGAGTTCCTGGGTCCATTACCCACGGAGTGGTGCCCCCAGGAGTAAGCAGTGCCCTGGAACACTGCTTGCAGTGGAGTAGCTCTCCTCTGTGACTCTTAGTACGTTATGAGCAGGAGCTCTAGAAACCTAATGGATGTTAATGCTGCATATTGGCTGTGTTTCTGCATGTAGTTTGGCTTATAAATGGTATGTGCTTTAATATTTTGGATGACATCCCTTATTCCAGAGTTAATATAAATGGAACTTTGCAATGAGATGTGTTTGGCTTGCCTCTTAGGCTGACTTTTATTGCTAATAGTGTTCGATTTGGCTGCCCGTATATTGATGTATTGTGTAATGGGCAGTGCTGCAGAATGGCCAAGAGGTACAGCATAAGAGAGAACTAAGACAGTCTTAAGGTAATAGTATCTGCTGTGATTGTCCACTCTTTAAGAGTCTGAGTAAGTGTCTTTAGTCTTGAGTAAAGCAGCCATATAACCAAGGCAGTAAAGAGGGGTACATTCTCATTGCATGATGTGTTTTGAGTCAGAATGACATGAAGCAAATTTATAGCTGTAGAATGCCAGTTGTTAGAGAATAAGTAATGTTTCTGTTACCTTTCCATGCTTCAGCAATGTGCTATGACCTTACCTTAACAGTGTTAATTTTTGTTAATTGTTTTCTATTTTGGTTGGGTTACAGACAAACTACTTTGATCATTTACATTCTCTCTTTCATCGGAATGCTGGTATTTACCTTCACCCTGGACCTCGGATACCTTATAGTAGTGTTCGTGACCGGAGGAGTACTTGGGTGAGCATTTAGAGGGCTAGAAGACTTCCTGCAGTTCTCTTCAGAAACAGTATCCAACTGTTTTAACTAAGTGATTCTACTGTATATTCCGTTGCCATCCTCTCTATGCCTGTAGCACACAGTACAGGTAGGGTTTACTAGGGTTTCACCTTCAATTACATCAAAATAAACCTAAAGCAACTCACTTCTCAGAGAATTCCTTTTAACATTTTATGGACCTAACAGCCTGTATGGGGTCAATTTGCTTGGGTCCAGTTCAGAAAGCTCTTTGCAGTAAAGCTGTATCTTTCTGTTGAGAAGTGCGTAAGTGATCAGAGTTTAAACTCTGGGAAGGCTGGCTTCTGTGTGTGTTGGTTTGGATCAAAATTTTGGTAGCCCAAGCAACATGCTGGATGCTTTGTTCACTCAGAAGAGCACCTCTCATAATCTAAAAGCCCCAGAGGGAATAGTGCTGAATCCAGGCACAATGGTCAAGGTAGAGCCAGAAATGTCTTGAGATTTTCACTTTAAAAACCAGTCAGACTTTAGAAACCTCAACTGCATTAAGCCCATCACCGGTGAGTCCTCTCAGCTTCTTCCTCAGCGGGTTCTAGCAGACATTTTAGTGTCCAGCTTCACCTCCTACTGATGGTCCCTTTTTGTCTTCCAGCATGGATGTTTGGCCTGATAAAATGATGTTTGTGGATATCTGCTGTTTGAAATCAATTGGCTTCAACTACGGAGTGGCTCATGGATGGGTCAGAGAAGGTTGTTTCATATGGGTGGAGTGCAGGTGGTTATGTGGAACAGGACAAATAGGTTAAAATATCTTTGTCTTGAAAAGAGAGATGTGTGTCTAAAATTGTTGGATGAAATTGAGGGAGTGAAGCCAGTGAAGCAAGTATTGAAACGTGTTAGGTCTTGAAAACGGACAGTTTGGGATACCAGCTAATTCATAATACCATGTGTTTATGTCTGACTTCCTTAGCTGTAGTAATAGATGAAGGCCATCCTCTTGCTCTCCTCTTCAATAGGTTCTTCATGACTGGCTATCTCCCACTTGGGTTTGAATTTGCTGTGGAAATTACATACCCAGAGTCTGAAGGCACTTCCTCAGGTCTCCTTAATGCATCAGCACAGGTTGTATCATTTTATTTCTCCAAGTAAAATAATATTCAGGGAGGCCATTCTGCTTGAGTCTAAGGTGGCTTTCATTAGACTTGGCTTCTAAGTCTCTTTTGTGGTGCTGTAGTCAATTTGGTTTCTATAAGATATAACCTTACTTAACTTTGCAAGGTAAAGTGATGGCTCTTTTCTGGGTGATCCTGATGAAGCGACTTCTTTGTTCATAGATATTTGGAATCGTCTTCACACTTGTCCAAGGAAAACTCACAACAGACTACAGTCCTCGTGCAGGAAACCTCTTTCTTTGTGCTTGGATCTTTGTGGGCATTATCTTAACGGGTAAGTAGCCAGAAATGTAAGTAATGATTTCTCTTTAATGTAAAAATGTGGAGGCTTTTCTGGCATAGTGAATTGCTGGGTAGTTTTTAGATGTCCTGGACATCTAGGATTTCAGTACGTGGTTTCCTGTCTGGGCTGACAGAAGTTACAACTGCAGGGTTTAGT
This sequence comes from Pezoporus occidentalis, assembly GCF_034315485.1. Classification (NCBI taxonomy): domain Eukaryota; kingdom Metazoa; phylum Chordata; class Aves; order Psittaciformes; family Psittacidae; genus Pezoporus; species Pezoporus occidentalis. Next base: position 3,847,713 of record NW_026915836.1, on the reverse strand, counting down.
GGTTGCTGTTTCTTTCTCTTTGCTCTGGTTTTCACTTCAAGTATGTGCTGCATGCAGACCTTTCGTTTTACGGGTGATGTTGCTAAGGTACAGACAGCCATCTGTCACCCTTTTCTGGAGTCATGTCTTGAATCTGAGGCAGATGTCTATCTGTAGGGTAGGTTAATGCATGTAAACAAATACATACATGGAGACACTTTGCAGTTTTCCAAATGCAAGAAACTCCTGATGTATTCCTGAACAGTACCAGTGACTTACACGTGTTGGTACTTAGAAACGTGCTGAACATGCTAAAACCGTCCAGCTTTGCTTGAAGTGCTCGTGGTTGAAAAGCTTTTATTGTCTTTTTCTGCGTGTGCCTTGCGAGGAGCAAGTTCAAGTTGTTGGTAAGTTCCAGATGCAGCAGAGGGAATACAGGTATTTTGAGTATGTGCTGAAAGCAGCTTTTATGTACTTGCACTGTACAAATGTTTCCCTTGAAATGCATGTCATTGCAAAGTTGTGAACCAGCTTTCTCTTCATTTCCTTGTTACAGCCGTAATAAAATCAGATTTGCGAAGACACAATGTGAATTCAGGGGTAATGAATTTGGATGTGAAAGCTGTAAGTGGCGACTCTTCTACCATGATTGTGTTACCATACTTGAATGCTTGGCTTTTGTTGGCATAATAATATTAACAGCAAAAGAGGAATTGCAAAAACTTATACTATGACTGTTTCCATCTGGTTTGGAACAACAGAGCCACATGGGGTGATTCCCTCGGGTATCTGTTTCTCCCCTTAGCTCTGCTGAAAAACCTGGAAGACCTTCTGCTCTGAAGATTTTCCAGGTTTTAGTGCTTGAATCTTGCTTTTTCATATTTGCAGGTAGCATTGTAAATTGTGAAGCCTTTTTTGAGTATTGGGTTAGGAGCCTGTGTTATAGACTACACATTTTACTTAAAATGCCTGCAGTCCCTTTAAGTGAAGGCAGTGTCTGATGAACAGAAGTCACGCTGTGGTTTCTCTGCTGTACTGCATGAAGAGCTGGGTCTGTTCTGCAGTTTAAATGAAGGGTGAGCACAGCACTCTTCCTGCTGTTCAGGAGGTCCCAGTCCCATGTTTCAGCAGGTTGTTCAGATGATCACAGTTGCTAGGAGGAGTCAGGCTGGCAGTGGAAACTTTCTCAGTGTTGTGGGATTTTTGGTCATTTGGATCTACCATGAAACAGCTTTTTGGAGTCAGACACTGCAGGATCCTCTCTCACATGTAGGTGTCTTGCATATATTGCAGCTTTTGATCGTCTTTGATCAGGTACACACTGTTAGCGTCTGCACAATGTTCAGAAACTTCTAAGCTGGTGCACTAGGAGCTAACTTGAACCTGAAACCTGTGCAGCTGTGTGTACACAGTGTGGCATCCTGTGGCTTTACCAGCCTGGGTAGGGGCCCGTCTTGGGGTTGTACATGCTGACTGTAGGCAGTGGTCCATGGCTTGTCTGGTTTCTATTATCACCTGGTGAATTAGCGTAGATTGGCCCACAGCCTCATTTATATTAGCGAGGATATAACAAAAGCCTGGAGTCCTTACCCTGAGATCACCATAAATAATCGAGAGCTGCCTATGTTGTTAAAGAGCAATAGCATTTTGATACCAAACCTCGATCATTAAGATTCTACTGTATTTAAATGTCATGGAGAAAAAACCTGAAAGTTCATCTCCATATGATAAATATCTATATGTATTAAATGTACAGTTTAGAGTTATACTACAAAACTCAATTCTATGGGGTTTCAGGGGGGGCTGGTGTTTTGGTTTGGTTTTCTTTCCTTTATAGAGAGAAGGTAAACTGGGGCTTTCTCTAAATGCCCCATTTGGTTACTTAACTACACTGTATGTTAGACTCCCATAGTATAGTTACCCAGGAATACTGAGTTTGGGAATAGCTTCTGCTGAATAACAGCTTAATTTCAGCTTTGTTCTTTCTTTTTCTCCCTCCTCTCCAGGTACCAGTTGAGAGTCCTGTTGAACCTGAAAACACTGAATTAAAAATTCAGTCAGCTTTATAAAAGCTCAAAGAAGGTGGCTTTAGAAACACACAAGTTTAGTTGGCTACTGAACAATAGTAATTGGTGTAATCACTGGATTTATGTGTATGAGTAGTAAAATGTGTTTGGTGGTACTGGTGATTGTTGCGTGATGGAAACTAGGAAGATGCTCAGTTCATTTTGCCCATGATGCAGGCAGTTCACTTTTGTATGGAGTATTTATTTTAGCAGGCTTCAGGTTTTGCAGTTTCTTTACTAGAGGACTGTGTGAGCACTCTCCAGGCGTCAGGAGACAGGTACACTCAGGATGCATACTTGGAAAAAAACTGGAATTCTGAAGTACAGTCGTCATGAGCAGAAGTAGCTGATCTCTTTCGGTTCAGTCTTTGCTGGTGTGTTTGACAAGGCAGAGCAGGTGGCTCCACAGCTGGAGGATGTTCACAAGTTCCTTTTTTAAATGTATCTGTATTTTTAATATAAGGCAATGGTTCCTTCTGGGAAACTGTCTATAGCACAACGGTGAAAACAAGAGATGACTGCAAACGTGTGTGTTTCAGACTGACATTGCTTTTGCCTTGAAACTTCTCGATGGGTATCAGAAGGCAGATAAAAGAAAATGCTGTCTGACAGATTCATTGTAACATTTCCAGGGAGACTTAGAGAGTCTTCCACTAGGTAAATTGAAGAAAAAAAAACATTAAATACAAAGGAGGAGAAAGGCCTTTGTCTCTACTGTGGAGTATTTATAGGCAATGGAACACTACAACACAGGTTGCCTCCACGTTTGAGTGCTTTCTCAGTTAAAGCGAGAGGAGTACGTGTTTACAAAGAGCTGGTGCCTTTACTTTGTAAAGAAGATCCTTGCCTCACCTTGAGTTTAATCAGTGCTGCTGAAGAAATTCCACGTTGTGTGTTGAACCTTCTCTGAGTGTTTGTGGAGTATCAGAAACCTTGTTCTATCCTTTTGTACATTTATTTCTCTGTTATGAATTGTTTAATTTGTCTTACGGATATTTTTGTGCTCATACAATTTAAATCGTGTGCAGTTAAAAGCTGTAAGGATGAGTGAAGGGAAAATAGTGATGTTTCACTTTGAGGAAATATTTGCTGTTTATATCATACATCTTGGTTACAAAAGGAGCCGACTTCATTAACATTTGCCTTGTGTTATTAGATGTATCTGAATTTGGGATTTGGATTTCCCACTGAGGTGCTTTTGAAACTTTTTTCTTTTACCTTGTGCTCTGTCTCTACACCTCCAGAACTGATAGAAGCACAGGGGGGCCCTACTATTACTGAATAAGTCAGACCTGACTTGGTGAACTTTCTGCAGACATTTAAGCTTTGGCAGTATTTAAGCTGAGCCTGCAGGTTCAATGCCATTGATGATGCCATCTCTTTGAGTTCCCACAGCTGTCACGCCATCCAGAAGGTGGAATCCTGCTCGAAGTTTTCCACAGATCGTTACAGTTGGGTATGAGGACCTTTTTAACTCCAAGCCAAGTCTTTCAGTGTGACAAGTATCATGAAATGCTTTTCTTTTTTCTCATTTCGCTGTAAATTTAGTGAATAGTTTTAGATAGAAAGGACCCTGTAAGCTCAGCTTTCTAAACTTAGCCTCTAAACTTGATGATCTTGATTTAACCTTTGTATGATAAATGCTTTGGATGCGGGAATATGCCTACCAGAATAAGCAAAGCGTGCTTGGAACACTCTGTTTTGGTCCATGTCTCTTTGCTGTGTCCGGTGCTAGAGAGAAAATGTGCACACCTTGCTGCTCCTGGAGAGGCAAGCTCTATGAGAAGAGTCCTCTGGTGAGGTAGCTTCATATAGAAGTAGCTCATAGATAGTCAGATGGCAGACAAGAATACAGGAGTGGAAGTAGAGATGCTTTCATTGTGTCCGTTCTTTACATTTAGTGACTTACTGTGATACAAGCTGCCCCATCGAGGGCTGTACACACTTTCAGCCTGGGTCAGCAAAGGGAACAATTCCTGATAATGAAGGCTTAATTATATCCTGGATTTAAAACTCTACCTCTTGCAAGTTGGAAACCTGTGAGCTATTTGCAGGCAATGATGAGGCATTTAAAGCAGCAGCAAAATAAAGAGCTAGTAAAGAACAAACCAGTACTTTATGCAATAATCTTCTGTCAGGAAACTGAGGTTTTAGCTCATGGCAGAAATAAATTGGGGTGATTGGAGCTGAACAAACCATTCACCCAATCAAACATCCATCTGGAACTGGAAATAGGGTTTCTGACTCTTAGTCTTGACATTCTTGATCAGCCCTTCAGTAAGAGTAGAGCTGGGGCCTAAAGATCCTAACTGCTTAAAGAGAGAATCATTTAATAAGTGGAATTACATGTCAACTAAGAGAGGATGGAGTGGGAAACCAAAGCGAGGAGAGGTATCCCAATCCTATGCATCAGCTTTTGATTTTCAATATGCTTTTAAGTGCTTCAGGAGAACTCTAGAGGATGCACAAAAACTCATGGAATGGTGAGCATAAGCAAGGAATGCTCCCAAACTCCCAGGGACCCACCAGGTTGTGCAATCCCTAACCTGGAGCGACAAGATTCAGAGATCACCCTTTAAAATGACTGCAGCTTTCTTTGTTTCTTCCAGACCATGTTAAACTTTCCTAGACCCGGAGAACTCTGACCCATTCTTATGTAGGATTTATGGCCTTAAATCCCATTGTTGGCTGGGTGTGAAAATACCAGGCCTGTAAGGCATAGTCTGGCATTGTTGCAGTGGGGAGCTTTCTTCTTCAGCTTGGTACATAAGTCCTTGAGAGTGTTTATTTTATAGATGAGTGCTTGTCTTTATCACCCTATCTTTCTGTTGCTGAATACTAATGTTTTACAAGGAAGAAAGAACAAGGGAACAAGTGGGAAGAAGATGCAAGAATCATTCCAGGTTAATAGGGCTTTCCTATTCATCCTTTTGGTCAAGACACGTTGTTTCAGAGACAATCACTGGAGTGTGTCATTGGAGCTGCCAGCCCATGTTGCCCAATGAAAAAATGCTTTTTGAGCAAGCCTTGCGCTGTCCTGTGCAGTGCAGCTACAATCAAGTGAAATTGGGTTAAGCTGTAAGATTTACTGCTTTTGCTTTCCATTTGGTGAACTCATGAGTTTTTCCTGTGTGAATGGGAACATGTGACCTTTTTGGTTGCTGCCTTTCAATCCGTGCACGTACCACCTTTCTTCAGTGTTACAGGCTACTAATGATTCATTGACCACAAGCTCAGTTATTGTATTCCACGTGATCCCCCCCCCCCAAGCAAAAATTATTCCCAAGAGCAATGTATTTCCATGCAAGACCCATGTTATTTGCTGTATGCGTCTTTGTTCTTCTCCTGAAGGTAGCAGATATTTTTGTTGTACTATTCCGATTTTGGTATTGTCCTATCCTTTGTTTCCAGAGGAAATGAAAAGTTCCTTATGGGTAATCTGATTGCAATGTTGTGTGTATGTGTATGTGTGGGTGACATCATTCCTTACCATTATGGGTTACTAATAAAGTGTATGATGTGCAACTTGATTGGAGCCAAGGTTACCGTTATTGGCAGCTGCTGATACAGCTGATGGGGTAAAAATGATTCCTGGTTTTTCCTTAGAAGCTGCCATTTAATGTAGGAAAAAATAGTAAGTGAATGATACACTGTGTCATTTATAAGCATGTAAGCACATGTATATGTAGAGTGCATGTCTGCAGGGTATAGAAATGTATTCTACACAAGAGTTTTGGCTTACAGGGATGTTTTCTCAGGGCATGGAAGGAAAGGATTAGCATTGGTAGTTGAGGTGCACTGCTCTAGCACAGTGATTTCTCCTCTGCTTTGGAAAAGGTCTGTGAGCAAAAGAAAGTGCAGTTAGCTGCTAAAGCAGAGTGATCTAAGGCAGCTCCTTAAGGGTAATACAAACATGATTTTAGTAAGGCACACAGCTGTAGAGGGATTATCTGGGGAGAGAGGGAAGGAGAACTTGGGGGGATAGAGTGAAACATTACATTAATTTCTGCCCTTTACATTCAAGTCTGGCCTGACTTTTGTTTCTAAAACCAGAGTTGTCCTCAGTGGGAGCACAGGGGGAGCCTTGTGAACACACTGCAAGGGTTCTGTTGCTTACCCTCAGGCATTTAGGCCAGCACATTGGTTGTGAGCCAGGGAAGTCTGAGGAACCTGCCTCAGAGAAAGTCAAGGTTTGGGTGTTGTGTTCAGGGGTTTTGGTTGGGTTTTGTCTCTCGCTTCTCCCCAGATCTGGGATTATCTCTGCGCTATTTTTATATCAGAGGTCCTTCAGAGAAGGAGGGTGCAGGTGCTGCAGGGCAGAGGAAGTACAAGCCTTTTGTCATAAAACACTACCACCCAGTTCAACAGTGCGTTGAATTTTGAGATGGGCTCTTTGTTTTACAACCAGGGCTATACAGGGTCTTATCCTTCTTAGAGGACCTCTATGAAAGCTGCAGGCTATACCCCCATTTAACATTGTTAAACATGCCCACAGCTAGGAAGGAACAATCACAGCAAATTATTACTGCCTTGAAGTTCTTTTTGGTGTTTGAATTTTGTTGTTGTTTTTTGACAGATGCTCAGTCTTCCTTGACAGAAAACGCCAGAAACCTCATCAGGTAAGTGGGAGATGTGAAGCCATCCTAACGCTTGGAACTGGATGATCTTGAGGACCTTTTCAACCCAGACCATTCAATGATTCTGTGATTAGTCAGATAGTAATGTCTGTAGCTGGGAGGAGGCCCTTACGTATCCATGACTTTATTATGTACAGCACCAACAGTTGTGCTTCTAATCGTAAGGAAGCAGGGGGTTTATTGCAGTACTTTCCTGTCTCCGTGCAGGTGGGGATGACTCGGGGGACAGCTTGGCAGTGGAGGCAAGTCCTGACTGACCTTTGGTGCCGCCACTGGCAGCTCTGCTGTGATAAGGGCTGCAAGTCCAGATGGCTGCTGAAGAAATCTCCTTTCTAGTAGCGAGGGTTTTTAGCCACTGCCTTTCTTTCCTACCTGTACTTTTATTATGCAGTTCCCTGCACGTTCTAGTGCTTGTGCTGGGTAGTTTGCCCTCTGATTAACGGTTAAAGAAGTAGTAAGCAGCCCAAAAATGGTTGCTGGCTTATATGGAAGGTTACATTAGTGTTTTTATTGCCTGTTGTGGAGACCAAATCATGTGATATGCCAGCAAGACCTTTGCAGCAAACTCTATTGACATTATTTTCCCAAGCTACAGCAATCATAGAATCATAGAATGGGTTGGGTTGGAAAGGTCTTTAAGGTCATCCAGTTCCAACCCCCTGCCACGGGCAGGGACACCTTCCACTAGAGCAGCTTGCTCCAAGCCCCTGTGTCCAACCTGGCCTTGAACACTGCCAGGGATGGGGCAGCCACAGCTTCTCTGCGCACCATGTGCCAGCGCCTCAGCACCCTCACAGGGAAGAGCTTCTGCCTTAGATCTAACCTGAACTTGCCCTGTTTCAGTTTGAACCCATCACCCCTTGTCCTGTCACTGCAGTCCCTGATGAAGAGTCCCTCTCCAGCATCCTTGTAGCCCCCTTCAGACACTGGAAGCTGCTCTGAGGTCTCCAGGCAGCTTCTCTTCTCCAGGCTGAACAGCCCCAGTGTTCTCAGCCTCTCTCCATATGGGAGGTGCTCCAGCCCCTGATCGTCCTCATGCATTGCTGCAGTAGAATTATCGAAGGAGGTCCTGGACTTGCTCAGGCAGAAATGAAAAGATAATGCTGATGTTCTCCATTGCCAAAGCAGCTGATGGCTGCTTTTCTCTGCTAGATCATTGCAAAGTAAATAGTGTGGTAAGGGTTTGCAGAAAGGGCTACCTTGGGAAAAGCTCCAAGGAAGCACACCCTCAAGCATCACTTTTAGAGCCTCAGGTCTGCTTTACATGCTTATTTTCCCAGTGATCACATTGCTGAATACATAAAGTTGTTCTTAGTGCTCACACAAATCACTCTCGCAAAGTTGCATCACCAACTACTCCCATATTACCATGGTTACATCCTTACCCCAGTTTAACCCTGCATTTCATTACCAACTAAATCCCATTCCAGCCTAACTTCCAGGTCAGGAAAAAGCCCTAAACTAACAAGTTTTTTCAAAGATCAAACAAAGTCACTATGGGCTCTTCAGGAAATGGGCTCATGCTTGCATAGCAATAATGCAATTCACTTAGGGCAGGCAAACTTTCTTGACCTGTGTTCTCCTTCTTCCCATCTGCAAAGCTGAAGCACCTTTGGAGGATTAACCATTTCGGGTTGCTCCTGATTTTCTGGAGACGTAGTGGTTCTTAAAGGCAGAAAGGGCCACCAGGAACACTTGGCCTGGCTTTAGCAGAATAGTGCGCCCAACCTGGGGTCACTTGCACCCAGGCTTTGGGTTTTCACACTGACTACCGAGCATATTTCCTGCTCCACCAGGAGCCAACCTGCCTCCTATATGTATGCTCAGTGCTGGTACAGGGGCCTTCAGTGAGTGCAGAGCACTTACTGCCCGCCTTTGCTGATCTGTGCAGGCCCAGATGTATCATGCCACCAATTTGCACCTATCTGGTGGAAGGCAAGAGGAAAAGATCAACTGTTGAGCTGTAAGACCATTCCTTGGCTTCCCAGCCCCTCCTTGGATGGCAGCTGGGACCAGGGGAATTGCCAGATGGTGTGGCCAGGAGAGGCTGGGAGGCAGGGATGGCATCTGACAACCGGCCCATCTTTTGCTGCAGTGCTGCTGCTGGTCTCACTCCACTTCTGGGTTTGATGCTTCACTTACATGCCCTGGCAGCACAGAGCAGCATTCCCATTCATGGTGGGATGTATTTAATGCAGGTCTGTTGATAGCTGAGGTGGGGAAAGGCCTTAGATCTTACAGGAGGCTGGAGCCACGCTGGCAGAGAACCAGCAGGGAGCGTGGGCAGTGCATGAGACCTCACAGGCACTCATCACACCAGTGGTCCATTCCCCAGCAAAGCCAGCATGGCCCTGCCCTGAGGCCAGGGACCTCCACTGCCCAGGGAAGCTGCCTGCTTGCTCCTGGCACCTGCACCCAGCCAGCAAGAAGGGCTGCTGAGAAACAGTGGGTAATACAGGAAGTTTTTCCCCAGATAAATACATAAATGAACTGCCTGTGTGTGTGTGGAACATCACAGGGCAGCAAGGGTTTGTTTCCTGTGTGCAGGGCGATGCTTGCTGGGGAAGCGGCTGGTAGGGCTCTTTGAGGGGGATGCAGAGGTGACACTTCAGGAGGAGGAACCTTCTTGGATAAAGTGCCAATGCCAATATCACCTTGCTACCATGGTACAATCAGGAGCTATTAATTTTCATGCAGTTGGTTGTGTAATTGCGCTGCAGGACCTTTTGAATGCTGCATTTAAATCAGTCTGCAATTGGAAATAATGAAGGTTAAAACTCTCTTACATGATTTTATGATCAAATTAGTTCCTTTGACCCAGAAAGCAGCTGTGGTAGCTTCATGAGGAACAAGACTGTAGGTTCAAGGTGTTATTCAGAGCTAGCTTTAGCAAGGTACGTCCATGCAGAGGGACTGGATTTCAAAGGCACTGTGGGGCAGAGGCTGGGAGGTGTGAGGGGCAGGGCAGGGAACAAGGTGGCTTTGCTGAGAGTTCTGATACCAGACTCGGGTGGTACCACAAGGTGAAAGCCACTGGATGCTGGGGGCATGCGAGGGAGCACCCTGCACATCTCGCCCTGCTCTTGCTCGTCTTGAATGTCTCCTCATAACTAATATTGAGGAGGGCTTCAGCTAAACCAAGGCAGCATTCTTCTATTTTCACTCTGAATCTGCAGTTGGGAAGAGGGCAATGACGGCTTTCACTCAGCTATAGGAACTTGGGAATCCACTTTTACCCCCTTAGGCTGTTGTTTCAACAGGCCTTCAGGACCTCAGTTAACTTCTAGCCTGCCTGTCCAGTCTCCACAGTTGGCCTTGGATGCACTGGCTGGCCTCTGGGAGTGCAGCTTGACCCTCTTCAGCCTGAGCATGAAGGAGGAGCTGGTGAGACGTTAGTTTTCTTCCAGTCCTGATCATAAGGGGTCTGGGTGCTGCCTAGCTGCTAGGGACAGGCGGTGGTGTTCCAACCTTGCCATGCCGCTTACCTGTCTGGCCAGGGAAAAGTTCTTCCCTCTGTCAGGGAGTACCCCTGGCATGGTGGATGCAGGTTTTGAACTGCAAATCACTCTGGTCTTCACCCTTTCAGGGTGGCTAAGAGGTGTAGGAAGGTGTGACCTGAGGGTCCCTGCCTGCTCTGGGAAGTGGATCAGCACTGAGGGAGGCTGTGGTTGTCTCAGCACACTTGCCTGTTCCTGCAGTGAACAAGGCTCTGGGATACCCATGACTGCCAGCTTGTGTATCACATCCTGAGTGATGGCTTTGTGCTGTGCAGTTCCAGTGCTCCGAGCTCTGTCACACACATGGCTGCCACTCCCTGCACAGTCCCATTAGCCCTGAGATCCAGGTCTGAATGATTCTCAGGCTTCCCCCCGGCTCTGCACCACAGAACTTGCAGACTTTGCCAGCCTCTCTTCCCTTGCACTGCCTTGCCTGAGCCTCCCTCTGCTCCTCAAGAGCCTTCTGCTCCGTGGCTGCAGCCATCTGCAGCCTTTCTGGGTCTCTGCTTCATCAGCTCCCATCTGGAGCTCATCTCGGTGCTCTCACATCTTGCTGATGTGCAGCCTCATCTGCACTCCAGAAGGGGAGAGAGACTGTGCTTCCCTTGGGATCCTGCTCCAAAACCCGGCGAGGGGATATGAGGCACCTCTGGCCAGCATGGGGACACATTTGCCCTCCAGCTGCAGTCTTTGGCTGATCACTGGGGAAATGCAGGACATAGAGGAGAGGGTGAAGGCTTCACAGCAGCTCTAAATCCACTCTGACCTTGCCTCCCCCCCCCCCCCCCCCCCCCCGACTGTGTTGCCGTTTACACACTGAGCCCCCACGTTCAACTCAGGGGGTGAAAGCTGAGACTGGGCAAGCTGCATAAGGCAAAGCCCTTGGTTTTCATTAGTTGGTGGAACTCAGTGGCCTTCCTTACATTAAACCTGATGAGATTCAGCTGAGCCATGTGGCCAGGATGTGGCAGGGAAGATTACTGGTGGGACTCACAGAGACATCAGCTCCTGCAGAGAATGATTAGCAACTCAACATACACCTGCGGCTCCCGAGAGCCTTCAGGAAGCTGATTAGGGCACTGGAGTGATCTATTTACGGCAAGAGATGAAAATCAGCGCACAGAACCTGTGCAGAGGAGGTGCACAGGTACTCGTCCAGCCTGGCTGGGATCAGGAGAGATTCAGAGTGGCAGCGGGATCCAAGTGCATGGGCAGGGGATGGGAATGACATTTTTCAGGCTATTATTTCTGCTGGGGAGTCACCTCCAGCTCTAGGAGCTGTATGAGGTTGACGGTGTTCTGCGTGATAGAGAGAGCTAAAAGATCCCTGCCAAGCATGGAAATAAGCATCGGCGATGGAGCTGAGAGGTGGAGATGGCAGCAGCAGCCACAGAGTCACTGGCCAGGAGGAGCTGCGAGGCCACCGGTAGCTGGAGGAGAGAGGGGTTCCCTGGTGCTCTCATCCACAGCTCCTTCACACAGGGCATGGGAAGATCAGACGCTGTTGTTTCTGTGGTGTTAGCAGGCGCATGTGGATGCGTGAGGCCGGTACCTCTGGCTGCTGCAGGGGTGGAAGCAGGAGAACACGGCTGCTGTGCGTACCCCTGAGTACTGGGCTGTGCCCCGAGTCATGGACCCATCAACTCAGCCTCTGGCAGTGTGTGTGGCAGCTGAGAAAGGAGAAAGGCCACACTAAGACTGCCTCAGCCCCTACCCAGGGGCTGGGCATGTGGTGCTCCTACTGCTGGAGTGGGAAGTATTCCCTTGGAGGACAAGACAAGCACCGTGCTGTGCACCGCCAAGGGAGGCTGCGGGCAGCCACTCATCCTTCTCTCCACTCAGCCTTCCTCTACCGGCCCTCGCCTTCAAGCTGTGAGCTGGCTGCTTTCACCGTGACTCCCAGTGGCTGACAGTGACGTTTCCAGCCCTGTGCGGAGGAACGGAACCCCTTCTCTCTCATGAAGAATTCAATGAAGACCTCACCAAGCCGGGCGGCGGCGGCTGGCGAAGGTATTCACTCTGCGCCGCCCGGCAGGGGGCGCCTCCAGCCAGCGCCTTCGCCAGTCACGGCTCGTCCCGCCCTCCGAGCCCCGCCCCTCTTTGTTGCCGCCGCCAATAGGAGCGCGCCGAGGGCGGGCGGACGGCCGGTAGCGTGGTAACGCGGTGGCATGGACCGCGGCGCGGGGCGCGCCCGGGACCGGGGCGAGAGGGGCCGGGCCGGGCCGCCCGGGGCGAAGCAGCCGCGGTGAGGTGAGGTGAGGTGAGGCGGGGCGGGAGGGTGCCCGCTGTTAGGGGGAGGCCGGCGCAGAGCCCAGCTTCCTCTGGACGCACATAATAAGCACACAGATACAGATATATATAAATAATACAGGGAGAGGGCTCGGGCGGCGGCGAGGCAGCGGGCCGCCTCCCGACAGTGGTCCCCGGGCTCGGGCATGGCCGTGGGGCCATGACGGGCGCGGCGGCGGTCGGCGGCGGTGCCGGGAGGACCCGGCGTGCGGCGGCCGGCAAGGACGGGGGCCGGTCGCGGAGCGCCCAGCCGCGGGCGGCGGGCGGCGGCGGCGGCTCGGAGGAGGAGGAGCAGGAGCAGCAGCGGGACGGCGGGTCCCTCTTCCTGGTGAACAAGAGCGGCTTCCCCATGGACGGGCAGACCTGGGAGCGGATGTGGGGCCACGTGGAGCGGGTGCACCCCGACGGCGGCGCCGTGGCAGCGGCCATCCGGAGCGCCGCCCGCCTGGCTCGGGTAAGGCGAAGCCCCTGGTCCCCTGCTCAAAGAAAGAGCCCAGAGCTGGGCATGGCGCGGCGCAGCGGTCTGGGGGTGCCGAGGGGCAGGGAGGGAGGGTGTGAGGCGTCACATCCCCTGCCCGCTGCAAGCGGCGGCAAGGGGAAGGCTGGAGCATCCAGCTTTAAAGAGCATGTAGGGCACGGGGACATGTGCTGCGGGATGCTTCAGAGCTGGAGTTGGTGTCTTGGGAAACTAGGAGGAAAGAATTATTATCCCTTTTTATCTTGGGGAGGAGAAAGCGGGAAACGAGTTAAAAGAAATCTTCAAGGTCTGAATGAAGCGTTTTGTGCAATTTGAAGCACCTTTCCTCAGCTCTTTAGGACACGGGCATTTCCTAAAACGCAGCTTTGCTCCTGAACCGTAATAACGGATTTAAAACTCAGGCGTTTCATTTCCAGTACGTGGAAAAATTCCAAATGCTTTTGTCTTCTGTGTTCTTCTGTACAAGCTCCAAACAGCTCTGCCTGACCCAAACCTTTTTTCCTCCAGCCAACAAATAAAATGCTGTTGCCTGCTGATGTTCCAAGGCTTCCCACCACTGCGCCACATTACTGCTCACAATGTCTTTAAGGCTGTTGGCTTTGGCAGACTTTGAGCTCGATCCGCTCCTCCCACCAAGCGGCATTAATCTGAGCTGACCACTGAAGTCGGCTTTGATTCATACCCTACTCTCTCTGCGTGCTGGGGTGAGGTGTTTGGGCTGGTGGTGTTGTGGTCCAGGTTGTCAGTGCTATGTGTGCTTGTTCTTTACGTGGCGCGGAAGGGAAATACTCTGTGCACAGAGAAGCTGGAAGTGTGTTAAGTAGGGCTGTGTTGTGAGGGAGCTTGTCAAAGAAGATGCAAGCTGAAAAGGCCTTTCATCTCCCTTCTGCAGTGTTTTAGTTCTGCCTAAGTGCAATCTCTCTCTGTTGCCCTGCTTCCCTCATGCCGGCACAAGCCTTTGTTTGGATGGGGGAACGCATCCACTCAAAGAATAATCTGTTTACACTGGGTTTGTTTGCAGTTCCTTGATGTGGTTTATCTCATACTTGCACAAGTGCTTGGGGTAGAAATGAAGGGGTAGGGAGAGGACAGAATTTCCTGTTTCAGCAGTATGACCAGCTTACACTGTACCAAATGGCCTGTAGATCTGTTTGGTGTTAAGAGACAGAAAAGAATGTGCTGGGCTTGACTTCCTTCCCATCTCCAAAGCATGTAACTTTTACTGATGATACCCCTAGTGACTGACAAAGCATCTGGTGAGAGATGCCAGTGGCTCCAGTGGGCTGTGATTAACTTCTTCAAGGGCAGAAGGACCTGGTATCCCCCCTGACTGATGAGCTCCTGCTGGAGAAGCCTGAGACCTCTGGGGCTGGAGAGTAGTTTGCCCTTATTATAGGCCAACAGAGCTCAGGTGAGCAAATTGAGGCTGGGAGCAGGTTTGTTTGCTACTGAAGGGTAGCAGGTTCCTAATGCAATGGTAACTTCTGGGTCAGAGTAGGAATGTGACGGGGAGTTGTTCCTTAAATGATGGTACCGCCTTTTTTAACTGGGTATGTGGCACTCTTCAGAAGACCTGATTGGGAGTGAGGAGAGAAGCTTGTGCCTGCCAGAAGATGTTTGTAATCTGCTTGCACTGGTAGTTGGTGGAGGCTGAGTGAGTGGTGCCTGCAACTGCTCCATTTTTGCCTCTGATCTGTCCTTAATCCCTGGTGATGGGAGAGAGTTTTCATCCCCTCCCCAGGAAGCTCCACTTGCTTGCTCTAATCACCTTGGTATTAGTCTCGGTGATTGTACACGCAGGATGGTAAGTGGCTGCTTAGTGCGTTGATGAGGTTGTCCTTACTGGAACAAATGCAAACTGCAGGGTGCATCTCTCTTGGGATACTTCCTTGTCTGCAAGGGGGGGTGGGTCAGTTTTTGGACCTGTGGGGTCCTTTGGTTACACCCTCCACCTCTGACTTTTGGCTTATGCTCTGGGAAGGGTGCAAGCTTGTGTCTGGAAGGGCTGTGTGATCCTTTACAAGATGCTTGTAGATCTCAATGAAGCTCAGACCAGGTCTAGCCTACCAGCTTTGTCCGTGCTGAGTAGCAGTGTACTTGGAAGGCGAGCTGGCAGAAAATGACTCTCTGGTCATTAAATGAGACGGATCAGAGTTGAGCAGGATGACTTTGACAAAGGATGTCTGCGGTGAACTGAGACTATGGGGTTTCTGGCTATAGGACGACAGCCTCCAGCTCTGACATGAGGTTTTGCACTGCAGCAGCTCTGCTGTCTCTGGAGCTGCTGCTGCTTGAAATCCTGATACAGGTTCAAGGTCTTCCCTCTGCCTGGTCTCTGAATCTCACTTGTTCTGTAGTGCTGTGTCTGCGTTTCCTCTTGGCAGCTCCTGGCTGCTGTGCTGGGATGCACACCGGTATCTGCAGCCTCGGCAGCAGCAGCAGCAGCATTGTGCTGTCCTGAGCTTGTGGATGCCCAGGCTTCTGCTCTGTGCTGGGTGCCCAGGGCTGCTGCTCCTGCAGCCAGGGCAAGGAACTGGGGGGGCGGGGGGAAGGTGGGAAATGGGGTTTGTGTTTGGAGGCAGTGGGAGCGGTGGGTGGCCTGTCCTGGCTGGTAGGACCATGCTGTGTACTTCCTGTCTGGCCTGGAAAGAGGAGAGCAGTGCGCAGGGGAAGACTGGTGGCTGCTTCTGCCCCATTGCCTGAGATCTAGAGGGGCTTGGACCGCCTGGCCTAACAGACCGGTGATGGGATATGCATCAGCTGTAGGGAAAACCGTGGTTAATCCCAAAATCACAGATTGGTTTGGGTTGGAATGGACCTTAAAGCTCATCCAGTTCCAACCCCCTGCCACGGGCAGAGATGCCTTACACTAGAGCAGGTTGCCCAAGACTCCATCCAACCTGGCCTTGAACACTGCCAGGGATGGAGCATTTACCACTTCTCTGGGCAGACTGTTCCAGTGCCTCAGCACCCTCACAGGGAAGAGCTTCTGCCTTACATCTAACCTGAGCTTGCCCTGTTTCAGTTTGAACCCATCACCCCTTGTCCTATTGCTGCAGTCCCTGATGAAGAGTCCCTCTCCAGCACCCTTGTAGCCCCCTTCAGACCCGGGAAGCTGCTCTGAGGTCTCCACACAGCTTCTCCAGGCTGAACAGCCCCAATGTTCTTCCCAAGCATGCTCCAGCAACCAACACAATCATCCTCCGCCTTGGAGACGGAAGGCACCTCGCCTGGATGTCCAAACCCAACCACCATGGCGAGGGTGGCCCCTGTGTGTTCCATCAAGGGCTGTGTCTGCCCCAAAGCCAGGTGAGGGCAGGAGCCTCCCTCTATGTTATGTCCCCCCAGTGACACTGCAGCCTCCAGGCCTCTCGCTGGCTGGCACTCCCATTGCCTTGGAACGTCCTTACCTGTGAAGAAAAGGAGTGTTCCTATCGGAGCAGACATGACTCCTCTGGGAGGGTTTGAGGGGCCGGCCTCCGTTCCCCCTTTCAGCCTCTTGCTGGCCTGCCCTAGTGCCAGGAGGGACAGGGCAATAGTTCACCCAGACCAAAGGGGCCAGAAGGAACTTGTGGAAGTGAGGAGTTGGGAATGGGAAGCTTGGGTGTGGAGATGGTGATGAAGAAGTGCTAAAGAGGCCTGAGCAAGGCCTGTGGGCCGGGTGTCTCCCATGTAGCGCTGGGCATGGCGGCCGTGAGCTGGAGGCTGCCCATCTGCTTGCCACTGGCAGTCCATTTCTGTGCAGCAGTGATGGAGGAGTCTGTAGTTTGCGTTTTCCCCTTTCTCTGAGGTGTACTTGCTATTGATTGCAGTAACTAGCTACATGTAGTGAATGCTGGGTTTTGGTTGTCTTGGGATTACCAGTGCTTGCTCTCCGACAGCAAACACACAATCCCTCCACCGTAGTGGAGCCAGGGAGGAAAACCTGTGTGGTGCAGACAGCCCCAAACTGCCCGAGCTTCCTTTTCCCACCTGTAATCGCTGACTTGAAGGGTGTTCAGAACACCGATACCTCCCTTTGACACTCAAAGTGGTGTGAGGACGTCGTGTCCCCACGCACCCTGCGCGCTTTCCTTTGTGCCTTGTGTCATGGCTGCCTGACTTCCTGGTTCCTGAATTCGGGTCTGCATTAATGTTTACATAAACTGCTTCCCCCACAGTGTCTGTGGGGATTGTCCTAACATCTCTTTAGCCACACTACCCGCTGTAACGTCTGCTGGCCCCATGTTTTACAGTCTCCTCCCTAAAATTAAGGGGACTTGTGACAAGGCCGTGCCCCCTTCCTGCGTGGTTACAGGCTCAGGAGCCACGTAGCTGTGGGGATTAAGCATGGGTGGAGGGCTTCTTAAAGTGCTTAGGCACAAGCAGATGTCTGATGGGATTTGGGAAAAATCCCATTACGTTGCCCATCTATATCTTTAAGTGTCTTAATATCATTAAATATCTGGGTCCCAGGCGGTGCTCTGGGTCCAACATGTGCCCTGCCCAGCGAGCGTGCCGCTGACATGGAGCAGATGGGGAATTATGCAGCCCGGGATCCTTGTCTCCTTTTATCTTTCTCTCGTGATCGAGGAAGCCAGGAATTAGACTTGAAAGGTCCTGGGGGAGGGAGGACAGCAGAGCCAGCGCCTGGGACTCTGCTCATCCACATTGTCCTGTGCCAGAGGGGGGACATGGGAAGCATCGGCCTCCTGCGCCGGCCGGCTGGCCCGTGTAGGGTGTGTTCGGGGGATGCGGTTGGGACTTGCCCTGGTCCCTCAGTGGTGGCAGGGATGGGGCTGGCTGTGGTGCATGGGCAGCCCCTGTTGTCAGCAGGATGCTTGAGTTCACACGGGGTTTAAGCCATCTGTGCTGCTGCATTGCGTCGCAGGAAGCACATGCCGCTGCCCAAGTAAATCACTTACCTGCTCTGCGGGGAGCAGCTACTGTCTAACCTCTTTATCTTCTCTTTTGTGTCCAGCCCTCAGTGCCGCCGGTGCCAAACTACAAGCTCTCCATGTCAATCCCAGAATGGCTCCAGGCAATACAGACCTACATGAAGATGCTGCAGTATCCTTCTCCAGCATGCGGTCTCCAGAGATAAGGCTGGCTTGTGTCCGGCATGAATTAACGGGGACTTTGCTGATTGCTAGAGCTTGGGGATCATTTAGGGGTGGGAGGATGCCTCAGGATTTGTTTTAGCACCTGAAGCAGTGAGCTTGTCACAGCAATTCTTTGGGCGATGTAATTAACTTTAAATGATGCTGAAGAATTTAACTGAATTGAGGCTGGTGGGAGTAGATACACTTTGTGAAGCTGGTTTATGAGGATGTTATGATCCTGGAAGCATAATGTGGCATCTTGTCGTAAAGCAACTAAAGGAGAGGTGGTGTTGTGACAAACCCTTCGTGCCTCTGCCCTGGCAGCCCCTGAGGGCTGCCTGCGTGCTGAGCTTGCAGGGAGTGCTTGTCATTGGGGTGGGGAGCACAAGCCCTAGCCATGAGGTGGGCAGGCTTGCCTGTGACACAGGAACTGACCAAAGCAATCCCCCCTTCCCAATGTCGAGTCTTGCTTGGGGGCTCATCAGAGGTGTACGCATCTGTTTGCCCTATGCCTAAAACCTGACTGTGTTCATTGCTGGCAGATAATATTGGAGGAGGCAGTTGCCGGCCCAGATGCTGCTCTTCCCTCTGTTTTCACAGAATCATAGAATCAGCCAGGTTGGAAAAGCCCTTTAAGCTCATCCAGTCCAACCGTTCCCCAGCGCTGCCAAGGCCACCACTGACCCATGGCACTGAGGCCTCGTCTCCACAGTGTGAACACCTGCAGGGACGGTGACTGCAGCCCTGCCCTGGGCAGCCTGTTCCAATGCCTGAGCACCCTCTGGGGAAGGAATTGTTCCTCAGCTCCATCTAAACCTGCCCTGGGGCAGCTTGAGGCCGTTTCCTCTTGTCCTTGTTTCCCTTTTTTCTAAACTGCCATTTGATGTGTGTGTGTGTGTGTGTGTGTGTGTGGGGAAGCAGGGGGATGAGGAATGAATGTCAAGCCCTGGTAAGGATTAAGAAGGGATATGGGTGGCAGCTGGAAGAGCATCCAAAAATAGCAGCCTGCTGGGGAGTAGTGGTTGGGATCAAGGCGACAGCAGGGGCTGGAGCTGCAGCAGCTGCCTAGGGGATGGTTTTGGAATCCTTCACTCTGCCACGTAGCAGGAGCAGGCCTTAGGCACGGGGTTTGCATCAGTGTTCAGAAGAGATTCAGAGTGGGCTGCAGAAACGGGGTCTGGGCTTCCTTTGGTGGCTAAAAGAAGCTGTATGCTGTGTTCATTGCACTCTGAAAGGACTTCATGAGTTAGGGTTTGGAGGGAAAGCCTCCTTTCTGGAGAACTCTGACTGTAATCGCTTCAGAGCATCCTGGTGTGAGCTGGGGTTTTTATTCAGGCCATGGTTATGCAGCCAGCAGCTGGGCTGGGTACCCTTTGCCTCCATGAGGTCACCTGTTTCTGGCCTGGTATCACCACCACTGTTTTACTGGTGGGAATATTCTTGTGGGGATGTTGGGAAATAGGCTGGGAACAGATTCGCTGGAAAAATAACCTTGCAAAAGTGCCTGGGTGATGGGATTTTTATTTATTTGTAATTATTTTTTTTTTGAGGTGGAGATGGTGTTTTTGTCATGTTTTTACCGGCCAGATCAGTTTCCTGATCTGATAAACAGGGCAAGTTCAGGTTAGATCTAAGGCAGAAGCTCTTCCCTGTGAGGGTGCTGAGGCGCTGGCACAGGGTGCCCAGGGAAGCTGTGGCTGCCCCATCCCTGGCAGCGTTCAAGGCCAGGTTGGACACAGGGGCTTGGAGCAACCTGCTCTAGTGTGAGGTGTCCCTGCCAGTGGCAGGAGGTTAGAACTGGATGAGCTTTAAGGTCCCTTCCAACCCAAACCATTCTATGATTCTGTTACTACTTGAGCAGCTCTGCTCAAGGAGCAGGGAAGGGGCTGCTTTTGTTGATGCTACACTGCATGGTAGCTTGCACTCCTAGTCAAGTGGTGCTGAGGTTTGGTTCATGGGTGACTGCTGGCATCCTCTGTAATGAACTTTTCTCCTATGCTCATAGTGTTAACTAATGTTCTGGAGTTGCACTTGGCTGGTTATTTCCATTTCAAGTGCACGGTATAGACAATGATTTATAATTCCTAGGTGTAAATGGATGTGCCTGCTGTGCTTTTGGTTTACAGGTCATACATGAGCTGTGTGGCTGATGGAGTTATAAAATCTTATAAAGGAAATAGGTTCTTTCAGACCATAAGTTATTCTGATTGGTTTGAGTAGACTATAAAAGCTTTCTCTCACCTAAATTTGAGATTTTATGTTTCAAACTTGCAACCTAATATTTAGTGGGACCCTGAAGTGCCAGATTTAAGTGTTGTCTCAGACAAACAACCTTTTTGCTTGACTCCACCTAATGCCAGTTAATGTTGTATGGAAAGACAAATGAATAATTGCTTTATTTCACATGTCAGGTTTTCGGTTCTTAGAATCAATGTCTTTTACTGCTTGTTTCACATTTCAAGAGGAAATCAGAACTTGTGAGCATTGCTCTTTCGTTGTTTGACTGTTCAAGTTACTTTCCTTTAACTGACAAAATTCAGATACAATCACACAGGAACACAGTTCTTTGAGATTAGAAAAACCAGACCTCTAAGTGGGTAAGTGTCTGTGGTAGTGGCTGAGCGCCCTTGTCCCACCTCACTCCAGCTCATCACCTTGAGCATTTAAGCACTATAGCACCATGGCTTGAGAGGGCTGTCTCCTCCGTGCCACGGCTCCTCTGGCAGGGCCAAACCCAGTTCTTGCTTGCTGGTGTTGGGCTGGGAGGGCTGGGCTGGTTTTGTGGAGGCTATGTAAGTCCTGATATTCTGATTGTGCTGTAATGCCCTTTGCTGATGGTAGGAAGAGATCAGCCACGCAAAGTACTGCAGGAATTTTGACATCTTGGATGCAGTCCTTTCCCCTGGAGAATCACAATGGATCATATAAATCTTAGCAATGCTTAGAGTCATAGAGCGATTTGTGTTGGAAGAGATCTTAAAGCGCGTCCAGTTCCAACCCCCTGCCACGGGCAGGGACACCTTCCACTAGAGCAGCTTGCTCCAAGCCCCTGTGTCCAACCTGGCCTTGAACACTGCCAGGGATGGGGCAGCCACAGCTTCTCTGGGCACCCTGTGCCAGCGCCTCAGCACCCTCACAGGGAAGAGCTTCTGCCTAAGAGCTCATCTTGGTCTCCCCTTGGGCAGGTTAAAGCCATTCCCCTTGGCCTGTCCCTACAGGCCGTTGTCCAAAGCCCCTCTCCCGGTTTCCCGCAGCCCCTTCAGGCACTGGAGCTGCTCTGAGGTCTCCCCTTCAGGAGCCTTCTCTTCCCCAGGCTGACCCAGCCTGGCTCCAGAGCAGAGCTGCTCCAGCCCTCGCAGCATCTCTGTGGCCTCCTCTGGAGTTGCCCCAAGAGCTCCATGTCCTTATGCTGAGGACACCAGAACTGCAGCCAGTGCTGCCGGTGGAGTCTCATGAGAGCAGAATAGAGAGAACAGTCCCCTCCCTCGACCCGCTGGTGATGCTGCTTTTGATGCAGCCTAGCACACGTGTGGTTTCTGGGCTCAAGCGCAGAAACTTGAGCTGGGCCGTGTTGAGCTTCTCACCAGCCAACACCCCCAAGTCCTCCTCCTCGTGGCTGCTCTCAATCCGTTCTGTGCCCAGCCTGTGTTTGTGCTTGAGATCGCCCTGACCCAGGTGCGGGATCTTGTACTTGGCCTTGTTGAACTTCATGAGGTTGGCATTGGCCACCTCTCAAGTGTGTCAAGGTCCCTGTGGATCCCATCCCTTCCCTGCCACGTGTACCCAGCTCTCCTGAGCTGTCTGTCATTAATCTAATGCTCCCTCACTGTAAATTCCAGTTCCCAGCCCAGCTCTGCACTTCAGGTTTCCATCTTGCTGTCTTTCCCACTTCCTTTCTCTGTGTCGTACTCGCTGCACTGGTGGAGCTAGCTTACAAGAAGTCTTGTGCCTTAAATGATAGATGGGTTTACAGAAGCTTAAACTGATTCCCATTACTTTTTCCCCGGGAGGTGGAGGATGAACATGAATTGCGCTCAGCACTCACCACTTGAAAGGTCAGCATCCTCCTGGGCTGGATAAAAGCCTGGCTTGTGAGGACACTACTCTTTCCTGGAAGGGAACCAGTATAGCACTCACAGCTGCAGATGTACCCGTGGCTTTTTAGATCCTCTCTGAAGTGGTGCTGTTTCCTCTGCCTGCCTGCCTCAGTGTTTGCTTCGGGACTCGTGTCTTCTCTCCTTGTCCTGTTGCTGTTAGGACTTCTGTGGATGACTTGGTATGTGGTGTCAGGAGTTCTGTGGAGTTAAGGAGAGTGCCTTGGGAAATGGTCTTACCCCTGTACCTGGTATATGCTGGACTTGCATGGTGATACATCCGAAGACATGTGCTGCTTTGCTCCTTGACCTGATGGACAGGTGCTAGGAGCAATGGAGCTGTTAGGAGCATCTTAGCTGCCCAGATCCTGTTGTACTGCAGTGGGGCTTGAGCATTTGCCTAACTTTAGGAAGGGGAATAACACGTTGATTGCCTTGTTAAAGTTGGGTGTCCCTGAAGGCAAGCATAGAATCAGCCAGGTTGGAAAAGCCCTTTAAGCCCATCCAGTCCAACCATTCCCCAGCCCTGCCCAGGCCACCACTGACCCATGGCACTGAGGCCTCGTCTCCACAGTGTGTGAACACTTGCAGGGACGGTGACTGCAGCCCTGCCCTGGGCAGCCTGTTCCAATGCCTGAGCACCCTCTGGGGAAGGAATTGTTCCTCAGCTCCATCTAAACCTGCCCTGGGGCAGCTTGAGGCCGGTTCTTCTTGTCCCATCCCTTGTTCCTTGGGAGCAGAGACTGACCCCACCTCACTACTCCCTCTTGTCAGGGAGTTGTAGAGAGCAGGAAGGTCTCCCTTGAGGGATGTTATTCCTTCATGGGGCTGTGTGGCTTGTGTTCATGCCATCTGAGCATACCTTCTCTTGCAGTTGTCCTTGGCAATTTGTTCTGCTGCCAGGCCAGTTTCCATCAGAGCTGGAAAGTCATCCACACCTGCCAGTGTGTTTTTCTGGGAGAGGTGTTCCTCTTTGTAAGGAATCTGCTTCCAGCGTGGTGACAACAGGCGCCTTGTATGAGGTGACAAGCGCTTCTCTGAGCAGCTTTCTGTGACGTGAAAGGCCTCGCTTGCTCCAAGACACAGTTTGTATTTGCAAGTTAATCAGGCAAGATGCTGAGCGCCTCCAGTTGCTCTTAAAGCTGAGGCTGTTCCCAGAGCTGTGATTTATTGGTATTAAACCTATTTCTTATAATACAACAGCTCAAAGCTGAAGAAAATATTGCAGGATCTTTGGCATCCTCTCTTCGAGAGAGCAGTGGCCGGACACAAAGAAACTGAGCACTAGATGAAAATTGAATATTCATAAATCCATGCAAAAGTGTCTTAAAGCAGCTGGGGCATATTAATGAGCTTTTCTATTATGGCGTGAGGTCTGGATATTAGAGATTGACTGTCAGCATTGCTGTGATGCATGAGAAAATCAAAATGCTTGGCTGCGCTTGGAAGGAAGGGCGCAAGTTATCTGTAGGAACTTACAATGTTAAGAGGCACGGGCTTACTTCAATGCAGTATTTACAGTCTCTCTTAAGGAGAAGTCACTGTTAGCTATCAACCTGCTTCTGGGCTGCCAGACACCCTGTGGGCTTGTCTAGACTACAGATAATGCTTTTGAAAGTGTGAGGCTTGTGTTGGTTGTAGCAGTGTGAGGCAGGGTGGTAGAGATGGGATCCTGCAAACTGTGTGTGGTGTTCCTGCTGTACTGACAAGCTGTGTCTGAAAGCATGTCTGTGTTTAACCTTGGCTGAGTTTGTTGTATTTGCGCAAACCCTGGATTTGCAGGTGTAGCTACATCCACCATAGGAGTGATTTGCTAATAGAGAATGCAGGTATCCTGACCCAGGGTGGTGTCCTTCACATAGGCTTAGTAATGTGCCCTTTTGCAGTAGGTAGGTAAAGGGCCCCCTGTGGAGTTCAGCTCCGCATTTGAGTGTTTCAGACCCTGATGGGGCTGGTTTTCCTTTCCCCGTACAGGATTCTGCTGGCAGAACCTATGTTACAGTACAAGTGGCTTGATAAAGAAATGGTGCCTTTAACTGAAATGAGCGTTCTTTACTTCCAAGCTTAGATCATGTAAGAGCTTTAAGAGGGGGGGAAAAAACCTGTATTTCACTAATGAATGTGAATTCAATACCAACGAGCTTTCATTACTGGCTTTACAAGGAGCAATAAGCCCCCTGCAAGCTTCTGTTCTAGCATGCAGGCATGAACCACAAGGAACAAATATCTTTGTCCCCCACAGAGTATCTAGGGAGGGTGTAGATAGATGCAGTGTTGTGCTGCTCCCTCCAGTGCCAACTGGTCAGTGGGACCTCTGAAGCAAAACCTGATGTCTGGGGGCTTTGAGGAGCTGTAACACAGCTCAGAAGCCGCTCTGTGAAGATGCAGACACATTCAGTGACTGCAAATATAATGGGTAATCAATTGTAATAAAAGAGTATTATAGAAGCAGTCACGTGGGAGCGATGCAACCAAAGAACAGTAAAGGGGGGACAGAAAATAACCCTGTTTCAACACACCACGTTAGTAAGGAACCCTAGTGGGGCTGTAAAGAAAAATGGGCTCGTACCGTTTGCAGACAATAGACTGCGGAAAGCATTTGAACATCTGGTGCTCTCTCGCACAGAGGGAGAACGTAACGGATATGGTGCTATGTTGAGCATGTGGGAGAAGTGCCTTTAACACTGAAACAATCAGGTTTTGAGAAGAATCACGAGAGCAGTAGCTGCTCTCCTGTTTTATCTCCTGTTGGTGCCTTTTCACTTCTCTCTTGCCTTCATTGGGAAGAATAAAACTGGCAGGAGCCTTAGAAAAACTTGGGGGGGGGGGGTTCATGGGCCTCATGTGAGTGCAGGGGGCTGGGGAAGGAGAAGTTTGTTGAAAATGTGATAGAGGATCTCACTAACAGGAATTCTGTTGGAGTCTGTAGACAGAGCCTTTCTGGTGAAGGTAATGGACAACCTCTCCTGGTCATCTCTGAAGTGACTCCAGTGTGATGGGTGCCAGCTGGTGAGATCCTCTAGGTTTGGGCATGCTTAAAAAGGTTTGAAGCTTTTTCTAACCTAGATATGAAGTTGGGTGCCTTAGTGAAAAATCTGGGGGCCAAAGGAATTAATGGTTCTGCAGATGCTGCCATTTGAAACAAGGTCATCCTAGAGAGGCAGAACCAACTCCAGGGGACCGCTCTTACTGCAGAAAGCAAGAAATCCAGGTGGGCTCCTGAGAACACTGAACTGTGTGTTGAGTAAGTGAGTCAATGGACAACAAAACATCACCATCTGCCAAGGTTTAGATCACAAGGGAGGAGCATGCAGCTACGTTTGTTGGAGGCAGAAGTGTTCACCATGGTCTGCAATAGAGCTCTGCCTGGCAGACTTCACGCAGTGGTGTAAATGCCACAAAGAGGGAAGCTACGAGATGCTTATTTTTGCCTGCAGCAGTCTCCCTTGAGTTACTGGAAGAGCTGGGCTGCCCCATGCTTACTGGAGTCTTGTGGAGAAGAGGGACTTTGGGCTAGTTCCCAGCTACACAATGTCATATGGCAGAAAGTACTGCATTAGCCATAGACATGGAATCTTTTTGGATAACTGGAAAGATTGAAGGAAAATCCCAGAAACGAACCCTGCTCAGATTTGATGCTGGATATTAATTCTTCTCTCTCTTCCCCTTCAGTCTTCATTCACAAGTTTAACCATGCAGACCTTCTGGTCATGATTACCAGCTGAGACAGAGAGGTAGGAGTAAAACAAAGGAGGGACAGGACAAGTCAAAGAGTGCTTGTAAGGAGTTATTTTCAGGTGAGCTGGATGCTCTGTCACCTGTCCTAGATCACCTCAAGAACTGACAAGCAACCTCAAAACCATTAAGGAGCCCTGATGGGGCTGTTCATCTGCACTTTCAGGGTAAATAATAGGCATTGTGGATTTAATTTGGCACAGTTTGTTTCTGATACTTTCCTTCTGTGAGGATATAAGAGCTTTTGTCAATCCAGGGAGAGGTTGTGGATGTGGTAATTCTTTGCTATAGTATTTCTTTTGGCAGCCTCCAGATAAGGCAGGGTCCTTGAGTCTAAATAAAACTATTGAACATAAGGACATAAGGTGGAAAGCAGCACCTAGAAGGTGGTACTTAAGCAATAGCTTACTCTTGCCCAGCAGAGTTTGTCAGTTGAGGTCTGCATTCTCTGTCCCAGGTCAATGTTTTTTCATTAATGGTACGGACAGTGGTACTGTTTGCTAATAGATGGGCTTTGTGGTCCAGGCTGGGCAAGGTGACAAGGCTTTGCAAGGTGGAATTGGGTTTCAGAGTGATCTTGAAGGGTAGGAGAGAGCTGGGCTTGAACAAACAGCAGGTAAATTAGTAAGGGCAAATGCAGAGGGGGGTTTAGGGAATAGCCAGCTGTGGGAATACTCAGTGGAGAATGAAAGGCTAGTTTTCCAAAGAAGGAGCTGATCTTAAAAAGAATCTCAACCAACAAAACCCCAGCCCCCCAAAATACTCAGTGTGGGTCAACAGGGAGCAGCACACTGGGTTGGTCACAAAGTTATCCTGAAAGCTGGATTCAGAAGAAATTGCTCTGTTTGTGGTGTTGTGGGCTTAGCTGGAGGACTGCGAAATGAGGGTCAGTTGTGAGAGTTCAAAAGGAAAGGAACAAACATTGCCCAAGGGCTGAAAACCAGGACCCTGAGGGGGAAGATGTGGGGTAAGAGAGGGAGGGATTAAACAAAATGAAGCTCATGTTTACAGAGGAGAGAGTAGGTTCCAGCCTGTTGCAGACAGAAGTGTGTGTTGCAAGAGCACAGGTAATAAATGGTCTTGGAGCCCACTGTGGATAGCAGAAATAGCTTCTGATTTAAATAGCAAAAAAGGAATGAATTAGTTTGAATGTTAGGGGACCTTCTTAGATGCAAGGTTAAGTATAGGATGGATTAAGTGGTGGGTTCTCAAGCCTTTGTGAAACCGGTTAAAAGTAGGTTGGAAAATTATCTGTGAGGAGTGATTTAGATTTGGCTTATGCTACCTTGGGCAGAGCGGTGGCCTGGGGATTCTCCAGAGGCTCTGCTTCCAATGCAAACATGGGGTTTAAAGCCATGCTTCATTTCAAGCTTGTTAGAAGTGGAATAAAAGCTCTTGGTGGCTGTTGAGCTGGGTCACCCTGTGGTCTGTGCTGGAAACACAGAATAAAAGCAAACCATTTGCAGAGTGTTCCCAGCCCTTTGAGATGGATGTGGGAGAGCATGACCTGCCCTGTGGTGCAGGTGGATGCCCGTTTGCTGATCACTGGTGCTGTCTCCTCACTGATGCTCCCCTTGCACAGACCCTCATCACTGTCATAGTCCCGCGGCCATGGCTGTCTCTGAGCTGCCACGTCCTGGGTGGCCACTGAGCTGCAGCTCCCGGGCCTGCTTTGAGCAGGAGGTGGGACAGGAAGGCTGCCTGGGATCCCTTCTGAGCCTGGCTCTCCTGGGATGCTGTGGGAAGGGAAGGGAGGGCTGCTGCTAGCCTCAGAAGTGCCAGCCACAGTGCTCATGCATGATTTTTAAGCAAGCAAAATGCCTTTCCTGTTAGATTTAAATCTGTCTTAATAACCATGTAGCATCCTGGAGAGCTTTGCTTCAGAACCAGCTTGTATGTGGCTTGCGTGCCTTAAATATAATTCAGTATTCCAATAGAATTTTAAAATTCTGACCCATTACTTTGAAGACTTCTTTCCTGGCTGTGGAACCATTAATGTTATCTCCATGCTGACAACACCCTGAAATCATGGCAGCAGTGAGCTTATGCAAGCGTTAGGAGACCTGATGCTGCACATGGTGATGAGGCAGCTTCAGTACGGTTACTGTGTTTGCCGGCTGACTGGCAGCAGGGCCAGTGGGGAGGAGAAGATGTAGAGGAAGTACAAGGAGGTCCCATGGACCATGGCAACCAGGTCCAAGGTTACCATCACATAAATATCTTAAAGCTAAATAGCTTTACAACGTGAGCTTCTGATGTACATTAATAATCATGGCATCAGGGAATTCAATGGATTGTCTTGTTCGTGGATGCCTCCCATGCATCATAGAATAATTAGGGTTGAAAAGGACCTCAAGATCATTCAGTTCCAGCCCCTGCCATGGGCAGGGACACCTTCCACTCGAGCAGGTTGCTCCAAGCCCCTGTGTCCAGCCTGGCCTTGAACACTGCCAGGGATGGGGCAGCCACAGCTTCTCTGGGCACCCTGTGCCAGCGCCTCAGCAGCCTCACAGGGAAGAGCTTCTGCCTTAGATCTAACCTGAACTTGCCCTGTTTCAGTTTAGCTGGGCTGCATTAAAAGCAATGTGACCAGCAGATCGAAGGAGGTGATCCTGCCCCTCTACTCTGCTCTAGTGAGACCCCACTTGCAGCACTGTGTGCAGTTCTGGTGTCCTCAATATGAGAATGACATGGAGCTGCTGGAGCACTGCAGAGGAGGCCATGAGGATGATCAGGGACTGGAGCACCTCCTGTATTGAAGACAGGCTGAGAATATTGGGGCTGTTCAGCCTGGAGAAGAGAAGCTGTGTGGAGACCTCAGAGCAGCTTCCAGTGTCTGAAGGGGGCTGCAAGGATGCAGGAGAGGGACTTTTGCACGTGATACTTCCCTGGACGAAGACAGGGCTTTGCAGTGGCAACTGCTATGACCAGCACTGAGGAGCTGCTGTGGGGGATGAAGGGCCCCCCTTGTGCACCCTCTCTTGTGCTGCTCCGTGCTCCCGCAGTGGGGTTTCTGTGGCTGGTGGGGAGCGTGGAGGATGCAGGCTAGCACTGATCTGTCTCCTGTGCTGCAGGCAGAGTGTAAAGGCAGGTGTTTACAAATGAAAAGATAATTTCCAACTTGGAAAAATGGGACACGGAATAGCTGTGACAGGCTGTAATAGCAGTGGAAGCTGTATTGCCATCTACACTCAGCGTGAGGCTTAAAATGCATGAGGTAGGGAAATTAGATAGTGGAAAAAACAGATCTTAATGGGTTTGGATGCATATTTCCATCATTTTGTCTAATACGAATATTTTTATCATTTAATGTGATGTTTCCTTAGAGTAGGGATCTGTTCACAAAGCTCTTCTCAGGGAAAGATATAGTTAAGGAAGACTTCAGAATAGAAGTCATCCTTTGTTTGGATTTTTAGCTGCTTTTTTGTGTGTGTGATTGAATGTTTTTCAGTCTCCTTCCAGTATTTCTTTATACTCTCCCGGATTTTGGGAACAGGATGCCCCTGTGGAAGGGGATGGGATACCTGATCGGTTGTTAGTCTGGCATGACAGCTTTCTCAGCTGGGCTGAGATTAGGTACTTGTTTCTTGTCACAGTGTTGTCCCTGTCACGTAACTCTACTCCGAAGGCAGAGTCTGGATTGTAACTAAACCTTGTGAATTTGCAAGATCCTGGGCATGTGTAGTAGCTCTGCAGGGCTTTGTGTTACAGTCTGCAGTGATGCTCACAGAGTGGCTGGGAGAGGCAGAGGGGACTGCATTCCTCCAACCCATCTTCAGGGGCCACAAGGCACTGGGATGCCAAACACCCTTTTCTTTTAATATCTTTTCTTTTTCAGTCACCCTACAGAAGTCAACAGGGCTCTGGCAAGTTGCTGAAGAGGAGAATCAAGTTCACCTGCACTTGCTGAAATAAGAACCTGTGTTCTTATCTCTGTGGCTCTCAGTGTACCAGAGGACCCTTTGTTTCCTGCCAACTGCTCTAACTGGAAGGTCTGAAAACTGGTTTTGTTTCTGTCCTAGGTTAATGGAGACAGCAAAAGAAATGACCAGGGAGTCTTTACCTATCAAATGCCTTGAAGCAGTTATCCTGGGGATGTATCCTTTCATACTCCTGTGACTTCTCCCACTGCACTGCTGTTTAATGTATGTCCTTCCCAGGTGGTGTTTGAGATGGTTGCAAGCCAAAGGTGAGAGCCAGCAGCTCAGGGAGCTGCTGTGGTACTGATCAACAAGTGGCCCGATTGGCTGGGCTTACAGGTAGGAGCTTGGATGTCCTATGCCCAGCCCACAGGTGTCATGCTCTGCCTGTGCCAACCTAGCCTCCTGCCCTGGTAATCTGTGTGATGTCAGGATCTGACCCAAGGTGCCCAGATAAGTATCTGTCTACACAATCCCTATTTTGTTTGTTAGTATATGGCTGCTGGTTATTGTTGGAGCTTGGTAATACCTGAGGTACACAGGTTCTGTCCTGTTTGTCTAGTGTTTACACAGCAAAGTCATGTTAGTTTTTGTGTCTCAGCCCTGTGCTTTGTGCAGAAACGTATGTGTATTATCACAGACTGGTTTGCGTTGGAAAGGGCCTTAAAGCTCCTCCAGTTCCAACCCCTGCCACTAGAGCAGGTTACTCCAAGCCTCGTCCAACCTGGCCGTGGACACTGCCAGGGATGGGGCAGCCACAGCTTCTCTGGGCACCCTGTGCCAACACCTCAGCACCCTCACAGGGAAGAGCTTCTGCCTTAGATCTAACCTAAACTCTTAGGTTTGAAGCCATGCAGTTAAACATTTAAGCTTTACCTTAACGTAATGCTTGCTTCCTGTTCAGTCTCAGAAAAAATCCCAACAATATTTTCATTTAGAGACTGACTTGCTTCCTGACCCATTTGTGCTGTCACTGATAAATCAACCTCCATCATCCTAAAGCTCTACAGGAGGGCAAGGCAGGGTTACAGGAATAATCATATGCTGGATACGTTGTCCCACAAGTGATTCAGTTTGATTTAAACCAAAAACCAGCCCAAAATAAACCCCAAAGCAAATCAGCTTCTGGCATGTCCCTGTGGCATTTTGCTTGCTGCTGCTGCCCCCTCTCGTGGGTGAAAGACTTGGCAGAGCCTCACAGGTAATGGCCAGTGCGGATTCAGTCATAGAATCACAGAATGGTTTGGGCTGGAAAGGACCTTAAGATCATCCAGTTCCAACCCTGCCATGGGCAGTGATGCCTCACAGCAGACCATGTCACCCAAGGCTCTGTCCAACCTGGCCTTGAGCACTGCCAGGGACTGAGTTCATGAGAAGGTTCATGAGAAGGGGTGGCTGCTGTGGGGTGGGAAGGGGACATAGGCTAAGCAAGAGTGTCCTGTCTGAGACTTGGGGCCAGAATTAGTCCCTGCTGCACTAGGAGGTCTGTGGGGTGCACTGGGTGCTGCTTGCAGCTGTGCTCAGCTCCCCAGTACGCCAGGGATAAGCTTCAGGTCTCAGTCTGGAAGGTGGCTTTGGCTGACAGGGTCTGCATGCAGCTGCAGGGATGTGGGTCCTGGGGCTTGCCTCAGCAAGAGACTTAAATCAATGCGCTCCCAGAAACAGAAATGGTGTCAGTGGATGTGTGGTGCTTACACTTGTGTCGGGGCTGTTTCCCAAACTATATGGGGGAAGTAATCCCTGGGTAGAGTTGATGCTGCTCTGCATGCAGTGTAGCTTCTGGTGCTGTATTTCTAGCAATGGCCTGGTTATTCCACATACCACATGAGCAGAGGGTGATTAGTGGTGTACAGGTGAAAGTATGCTTGCTGATCTGAAAGTTTTGACTGTTTCCTCTTCCTTTGGAAAGAGGGATTTGTTCAGCTTGCCTCAAACCTGACTTTTGTTCGTTTTCATTTTGAGGGGAAGAGCAGCAGTTGAAAGTTATGGTTTATGCTCTTTGGTGTCATCTGGGCTTTCTTCAGACTTTCAGGATTTGGATGAATCTCTCTCTAGTGGCTAAAAGTGGTTTGTTTGGTTTGTAAATTGAGAAGGCTTAAACCTGTCCCATACCTTTCCCTGTCTGTCTTGCTATGCCTTATACTTGCTGTCTCCTGTGTGAGAACAGGGACTGTCTGCTGGGGTGCTGGTCCAGTAACGGATGTGTGAAAGTTTAAAAGACCCATGCAGTATAAAACCTAAGTACTGTACTTGAGGTTTGGGTACACAGAGTGTAGCAGTGCTGACTGGACGTGCCTTCTGAAGATGTGTGCTTTGGAAGTGGTTGGCATGAAGCCTGTGCAGAGCATCCTGGTGTTCCCGTGTGGGTTTTTGGAAGGCATCTTTGTAACTTCCTGTGGGGAAGTGTGCTGATTTTTCTCAGCCTGTGAGAATCTGATCTTCAACACTGCCCTCTGGATGCAAGGCACGGTGAGGCCAGCACTGTGACTTGCTTCCCGAGCTCAGGCAGTGCCAGATGAGAGATGCGCTTACCATCTCCTGAGTGTCAAACCGATGTCTTCACATGCGCCTGAGCTGAGCATCCCTGTGTGCATGTATGTTAACCTCTGGTTCCCTCCTCCTGGGAATAAGGTGCTGCTTGTAATCTGTGTGCTGGCAGGCTTTGCTGTGTTGCTTGGATACTGGAAAGAGCGCAGCCTGCTAGAGCAGACCCTTGGTGTGAGCCTTCATTCACAGGCTGACTAGCACAGAGCAGCTTAGCGAGATGTCATTTTAATTGAGCTGCTTGCTGGCTCCGTGCAATTGCCTTTTACTAAGTGACTTCTTATAGAATGCCTCTGTAATCCCTCTTGGTGCAGAATTCAGTTTTGCATAATTGCCTTGCGCTAGATCTTACAGCATTTGTATAGGGCAGTGACTTAAAATACCTGCAGCACCCTGTCTGAAAGCTGGTACAGATCTTGCAGTGTTATTTTGCAGCAGTCTGCTCTGTGTGGCTGTCTGAACAGGCTTGATGTGTGCCTGGTGTCAGTGCCTGACCCGAGGCAATCCTGCTGTCCTCCCCAGGGCATTTCCCAGTTCAGCTGTAAATCAGCTGAGTAATGGTGCGTTCAGCCCGTTCTTTCTGAGCAAGGATCCAAAGGTCTTGTGCTCAGGAAAGGGAATAGTAAACCAAAATGTGCCAAGGGAATTTTATCCATGCTCTATTCACTTACTTAAAATGGCGAGAGCAAAATAGCAGAGGGGGAGAGGGAAGTGGCACAGTTCATCCATCCTTGGGGAGTTTCACAGAGCATGTCTGTGTCGGGTTAGCACAACTCACTCCTGTTGCCTTCAGCATGCTTCTCCCAGTTCACATGAGGTAGTGTAGCGTATTAGACCTCCCCCTGTCCAACAATATCATTAAATGAGGCAGAGAAGTGCTGCAGGAGGGAGAAGTTATATAATAGGTTCTGCACTATCACTTTTGCACATTTAATCAGAGGATGATGTCTGTCAGCACTGGAGACCTGGGCCCATCCTGCTCCTCCTGCCTAGCAGGCACACATCTTGGCTCAGCACTAGTGTTTTCGGTAGAGGAGAGTTTCTTGCAGTCATTGCAGGATACTGATGGTCCCCACAGTGCCCCTCTGCCTCCTGCAGGCTTGTGCACAGCTTGAGCCACTCGCTAACCGCAATACTGGCAAGGAGGTTCCTGCTGAATATCTACAGCCCCTCTGGTAGCTGGGAGGAGCTGGTGTGTTTCAAGCTGCTGTGACCTCTGCAGGGCCTGGCTGCACTGTCTTACCTTTGGGCTTTTCTCCTATGGGGCTCTGAGGAGGAGGGTCTGCCCATGTCCCCTGCCCCTGGGGGTCCCTGTTGGCGCTGCAGGTACGGCTCTCCTCACCGATGCTAGCGCAGCCCTTGCTGCCTGTCAGCTTGGCCAAGGCACCAGGTTTCTTTCCCCCAGCTAAACTGCTGAGCTGGTGTCGACACAGATGGGCTGAGGTCCTTGCAGCGTGTCCCTTGCCTCCTGGTTCAGCTGCTGCGGTTCCTAGCAGAGGTGGGAAAGCTGCTGGTGGCCAGTTACCTGAGCTCATTAGCCATGGGGAGCCAGAGGCTGGCTGGTGGGTGCTGTCAGCTGCTCAGACCTAGTGCCAGAACTGTTTGGAGCCCGGAGCCACACAGCTGCTGCATGGAAAGATCCTGCTCTGATTATTTATTAATAAGAGAAAACAAAGGCAGGAGAGAGCACTTGTTCTAAAAGTTGCTGCTGGCAAATAAACAAGGTGAAGGGCTTCAAGTCTCTCTTCTGACTGGGAGCTGGTCTGTGCTCTGCAGTGGGGGCACCTGTGTAGGGAAAGATGCACTGTGGGAGGAAGATGCTGAGACTTCTTTGTGGGATCCTTTTGATTTTAGAGCTCACCAGGAGATGGGGAATTAAAAGCCCCCAACCCCACACCACAGAAGGGCATTGATTGAGTCATCGTGTGAGTGCGCAGGTTTAAAGTAAACCCATCCAGATCACAGACCCACAGAAGGGTTTGAATTTGAAAGTACCTCAAGATCTTCCAGCCCTCTGCCATGGACAGGGACACCTTCCACTTGAGCAGGTTGCTCCGAGCCCCTGTGTCCAGCCTGGCCTTGAACACTGCCAGGGATGGGGCAGCCACAGCTTCTCTGGGCACCCTGTGCCAGCGCCTCAGCACCCTCACAGGGAAGAGCTTCTGCCTTAGATCAGATTTAGATCTCCAAGTCTTGCTTCTATTTGCATCTGGGATCTGAATGTCTCCCAGGTATCCAAACTAGGCTGTGCATGGGCCTGGGTGCTGAAGGCAACTGTGAGAAGTTCAACCTGTGGCTCAGAGGATGCTTGTGTTGACTTGCAGGTCTGTAGGGGTTGCATGCTGGCAATGGGAAGTGTGTCCCTTTCTGCAGGCTGTCAGCAGTACTGGTGTGCTCAAGAAAGCCTTCTTGTTAACAGAGCCATGCTGGTTCACCCAATGGCCTGCTACCCCTCAGCATGTTGTATGTTTTGGGCCCAGTTCTCACACTCCTTTGACCTGAACCTGTCACTTTCAAAATCAGTCTCCTGGGGTTAAGAGGGCAGAATTCATTGCCTAATACACACATCCCTGGTTGGCATGTGTTAGTGTCTCTGTGGGGTGAGAGAAATTGAGGTTGAAGGGCTAATATGAGGCTGCAGAAGAGCAGGGTTTAGAACCTGCAAGGGATGGGGACATGCTGTACCAGCCCATTCCTGGGAGACCCTGGGGGAGCTCCAGGTATTGTCCTTGTGTGTTTCCTGGACGTGGGGGAAGAGGAGGGATACCAGGGCAAGAGGTGGCCAGCCAGAAGGTTGGTGTCCCTCTTGTGTGATCTCCAAGGTGATCAGCATCTCTCAGTGCTGTTTTTCTGCTGCTTTGATGTACACGAAGACCCAGGATCAGGAGGCCACAGAGCTTTTGTTTGCAGCTGCTTTTGCCCTCTCCTGCTCTGCGCTGCTTCTCTATTGTGGCATGTAATTTACTCCCTGACTCTCCATCCTGCAGTCAGAGTCCCAGCTCAGAAGGGTGATTGCAGCTGCGGCGTTGCTGTGTCGTTGCCTTTTGTTTGCCACAATACAGCTCTCCTTGGGCAGAGCAGAAAGGAGAAGAAATAATAATGATGCATGGATGGAGAGGAAGATCTGACATGCCTTTCCAGCCCATTTGCTGTGTATTTCATCTCGGGTGGGGACTCTCATTAACTAGTCACTCAGCAGAAGCAACCTATACCTAAAGGTTAATTTCCACAGCGGTTGTTGCTGGGTTATTTGATATTGGGCAATTTCTGCCCTCAAAAGATTCTTTTACTCCTACTTAGTATTTAATGAGATTAAATTGCAACTTCTCCGAGACCTCGTGGCAGATGCGTGTATGTGTGGCAGGTGGCCACCAAAGCTTTGTGTGTGGACTTAATAGAAAGGCACTCAGGGAGCAGAGAGAAAACCCTTTCATAATGAGGGAGAAAAATAGTGGTGATGTTTGAAAGCTTCATAGGTGTTAATAAAAGATACTGCTTTTTCAGTTACACAGAATGATAAATACAATGGGCTTCTGCAAGAAGCTGCCTATAGGGCACAAATTATTGTATCATGACTTTGATGTATGAGGGATGGTCCTTTTAAGCCCTGGAGCAGGGTGACCTTTCAAATAGGGTGATAGTGGGCCCCATTCTGACCCTGCAGTGTATTTATAATCTTTCATTCCACTGGTGGGTTTTTCTTGGGGAAGCTAGTCCTAATGCAGCAGTAACCCAGCAAGACCACGAGGGCAACAGAGCTACTTCTCTGTCAGTGTAGTTGATATAGACCCCCTGTATGAAGACAGGCTGAGAACACTGGGGCTGTTCAGCCTGGAGAAGAGAAGCTGTGTGGAGACCTCAGAGCAGCTTCCAGTGTCTGAAGGGGGCTACAAGGATGCTGGAGAGGGACTCTTCATCAGGGACTGCAGTGATAGGACAAGGGGTGATGGGTTCAAACTGAAACAGGGCAAGTTCAGGTTAGATCTAAGGCAGAAGCTCTTCCCTGTGAGGGTGCTGAGGTGCTGGCACAGGGTGCCCAGAGAAGCTGTGGCTGCCCCATCCTTGGCAGTGTTCAAGGCCAGGTTGGACACAGGGCCTTGGAGCAAGCTGCTCTAGTGGAAGGTGTCCCTGCCCGTGGGGAGGGGGTTGGAACTGGATGAGCTTTAAGGTCCTTTCCAACCATAACCAGTGATTCTGTATCAGGGTGAGGTTTGACAGTTGCTGCAGGGTGTTTGTGTTTGATGTGGTGGGGCAGCAGATGGACAGAGGTGGGCACATGTGGCCGTGGCTGGGCGAGGAGCTGTGTGCATGTGTGGAGGTCTGCACTCTGCTCTTCACGCTTGTCCAGACTTGCTTAGGGCAAGACTTGCTTAGATGGTGAAGTGCAGCAGGGGCTGGGTTCATGGTGTTGTCCATTCCTATATCCTCTAATCCATTTTCTCCTGGCTGCTAAAGCTGATGACAGGTAGTACTGAGCACAATGAAATGTGTTTGACGTTGAGCTGAAAAGCTTCCCTGTGGCTGTTCTGAGAGACTGTTTTTATCTTGCACTTTTGGGTTTTTTTTTGTGCAGAGGTTTAGCTCCTTTGACCTCAGAGTCTGGGCAGCTCATGAATCTCTTTACAGTTGCTTTTTGTGTTCACCTGGAGGGCCAGAGTTTGAGTATGTGAAATTCAGCAAGTGTGAGGTGGGTGAAAATGTGTTGGAGACAGATGAGAGCCGCTGGCTGCTTCTCCTGCATCCCTGTAGAGAGAAGAGGTGAACTGGGGGGTGTGGGTGGTGGGTCAGCATCCCGGGGAGCTGCACTGCTGGTGAGGTGGGGTGTCAGGCTGGGCAGGACTAGAACCAAGCTCAAGTTGTGCTTTAGGGTATTGGTGCAAAGGCTTTTTGTGTTCACAGGCAGCCGTGCTGTGGAGGCAGAGGGGAAGGCTGGCTGCACTAACATCCCAGGGCACCTGAGCTGTGCGGTGGCTCTTGCTCTGCTGCTGTTAAAGACCATCTTTTTGAGCACAGGGTAGGGGGAGGAGGGGATGGTCCTCAGAGCAGGACCCTTGTCTGTGCTGGTTCCTGCAGCTCCAGCAGGAGCTGACCCCGCTCTGTTCTTCAGGGATCTTGGTGACATGGTATAGTGTGAGGTGTCCCTGCCCAGGGCAAGGAGTTGGAACTAGACCTTAACGTCCTTTCCAACACAAGCCATTCTCTGATGCTATGCGGGCAGTGCTGCCCCTCCAGCCAGTGTATTTCATAGTGGCACGAACCTGACTGCCTGCCTTGACCGTGTCTGCCTCCGGGGTTAAAGCAGATACCGTCAGGCAGAAGTAACCCGAGGCTGGAGCATCCCTCCTCCATCCCCTTGGCTGCAGGGAGAGGACACCCGCTATCCCAGGGGCTGGTGCCAGCACATGGAGCCGGGATGGACTTCAGCTGTCCGGGGATTAGCAGCAGGGAGCCGCATGCAGCGTAAGCACCGATGCCTTTAAACCCCCCTGCTTGAGGTTTCCCTTCCCCCTGGCAAAGGCCAGCAGCTTTCTAAGGAGATGCCCTGGGCCCGCCTGTAGCTCCCCGCTGAGGTCACCTACCGCACTGTTATGGAGCTTGGCCCTGGCCCCTGCACGTGGTGCATTTGGAAAGGCCAGGCAGTGATTCGCTCTCTAAAAGTGCTTGGTCCTGACCATGCCTGTGTGCTTATGTAATGAATGATCTGCCTGGGAGCTTCACTTTGTTCCTCTCAGCACGACGTTACAAGGGCAACATGCAAAAACATCCTTGCATGAGGAGTGGCCATGCTGAGGACCTGTTAATGACGGGAAGGCTGACTCGAATACATTCAGAGTCTTTGTGCTGGTTGAAGATGTGGGAAAATAAGGTGACTCGTACCAAGCTCCAGCATGAAATGAAAGGCAACGCTCTTCCCTTTCGGGGCCATGGGATTTTGATGTTGGCATCAAATGGGGGAGTTCCCACAGAGCTGGGGAGGGTGGTCTCTCTCCTGCCTTGCTGACCCCAACACTTGCATTTTTTGCTTTTCCCCTCCAAGCATGGTTAAGAGTCAGTCCTTTCCCTGCCTGAACCATTGCATCTTATTCTCCAAGCAGGGTTTGGGCAGCATTGGCTGTTTCTAGGGCACAGTAACGATAAAATTGTGTCTGCAAGAAAGCTTTTGCCCTGGCACTTAAATAAAAGCTGCTAAAGATGTCTAGAGGTGTAACTGTGCGTGCTCCTTCCTGTTGTTGCCTTGACGCAGCGCACACCAGCTACTTAACCAACGGGCAACCCTCTGTGGAACGATTCCCCATCAGCTTTAAAACCCACTTCTCAGGGAACTATTTTCATCACGTGGTGCTCGGGATTTACTGCAACGGCCGGTACGGCTCGCTGGGCATGAGCAGGCGATCAGACCTGATGGACAAACCTCTGACTTACCGGACTCTGAGCGACCTCATCTTTGACTTTGAAGACTCCTATAAAAAGTACTTGCATTCGGTCAAAAAGGTGAAAATCGGGTTATACGTCCCACATGAGCCGCACAGCTTCCAGCCCATCGAGTGGAAACAGCTCGTCCTCAACGTGTCCAAAATGATGCGCACGGAAGTCAGGAAGGAGCTGGAGAAGTTTGCCAGGGATATGAGGATGAAGGTAGGTCTGCACACCTTGTCCCAGCCTGCACAAGTTGGTTTTGCTCCATGTCAGCAGGCTGACCACACCCTGAGATAAAGGTGGTATCAGGTGGGCTGTGGGTTTACTTAGATCTGTCTTGTAGAACCCCAGAATGGTTTGGGTTGGAAAGGACCCTAAGATCATCCAGTTCCAACCCCCTGCCATGGGCAGGATGCCTCACACTAGAGCAGGTTGCTCCAGGGCTCTGTCCATCACTCCTTTCCTATTGCTATAGTCCCTGAAGAACAGTCCCTCTCAGCATCCTTGCAGTGGCCTTAGCGATTCTCCCATTAGTTCTCAAGCTCCTATAGGTATTTGTTAGTTCAAGGTTCTCCCCTTCAGTCTGGGACACACTTGAAGCCATTGTTGTCCCTGGCCATCAAGGTGTTTCCCATTTGCTTTTCTCACTGACTCCAGAACCGTGGCTGGGGCTGGTGGGATGGGTGGCCTGGTTTCAGGTAGGGATCTCTGCTCTTTACACCTGAGCTGCAAGGGGTGCTGTGGCACAGGCGTGTTGGTGGTTGCTTCTCCTTGCAGGGCATGCTGATGGGCTGCCCTGCCTGATGTCCACCACCACAGTTAAATCACAAAGCAGGTTACGTGGGAATGGCGAGGAAAGAGAGTCCCTCACAGGCTGGTTGCTCAGACTGAAGAGCCCAGAGGGAAATGACAGGGACACAGGGCAGGCTGCCAGAGGGGTTGGCTGTCCTTGAGGATGAGGGGTGTCCCTGACCATGCTGGCATGGATGAGGAGCTGGTTGTGGCCCTAGTGAAGGGGATTTTGGTGCCTTTCCAGCCGGCTGCTGGCAGCAGGAGCAGAGCAGGTGTGTTGCTAAGTATGGGGCTGGCTCTCGTGGAGAGGTATGTGGCATCGTGTCCAAGCTATTCCGGGTTCCCTGCCCCTGCCCTCCTGAGGAATGGCTCTGACGTAGCAGCCCTCTGCCTTTCTGGCTCGGGCCCCCTCACCCTGACCTTGTGGTGAGCATCACCAGTGGCATCGTCCCTACGTCCTGCTGCCACCTCTCCTGAGGGCCAGCTTGTACCATGCTGTCACCTTAAGCACATGTGCTTGATTACAGACATAATGAAGGAGGGGGTTTTTCCTTTTTCATGTACTTTTAATGCCATCTAGAGAGCAAAGGGCTGAAGCAGGCTCAAGTTGAAGAAGTCCATGTGGGCGGATGACCTGCTGAACTTAGTACTTGCTTTTGATAGGGTGTGCTGAGCTGTGACACTGGGCCCAGTCCTTGTAAGCGCCTCAGGACTAGGACCACAACCCTGAACGCTTGAAGACCCTGTATCTGACTCTTCCCTTGAGTTAATTCAGAGTTCGAGCTGCTTCCATTGTGAAGGGCTGACTTTGGAGGATCAGCTCTTAAAACCAGCGCGGAGGGCGAGTGTGGTGCTGGTGGCCTTCTGAGGCTGCAGGGTATGGGGGATGCAGGCGAGTTGCAGACGTAGTGAAAAGTCTCACTGCTACAGAGAGCTCAGCTGCCAGCCTGGGAGACGATCACCTCTGTGTGTGGAGAGGAAACCTGGAGAGGGTGATGTAGCTGCATGAGTTCCCTTCAGCTGAGACTCGAAGCCAATTTTCTTATCCCTTGCGGTGTCCAGCTCTGAAGAAAGCTGTGTTTGAGAGCTTTTTATTCGGTATTTAGCTGGAAACCGAACTGGTGACACCGACTGATTTTTGCAGGGGGCCTCTGAACAGCTATCACATGATAAGAGCTTTGGGTTCCTCTCGACCTGGGCAGGGTTTGACAGAGCCCGAGGGACTGAAGGCTCTTTGTGTGCCGTCCCCGCCTGCCACTGTATGAGGCCCTTTATATTTATTTTTTATTTTCAGTGAATCGTGGCCTTTATCGAATGCTTCTTCCTTCCCTCCCCCATCTCTTGCAGATCCTGAAACCCTCAAGTGCCCATTCTCCAATGAAAGAGAGATCACGGGGTAAGTCGTTGTCCCCGCGCCGAAGGCAAGCCAGCCCTCAGAGACGGGCCTGCAGGAGAGACAAGTCGTGAGTATCCCTCTGCCATCACTGACGGGCAGGAATGGAGGGTCATGGCCTGTTATTTTGCTGTACAAAACCTGATTGTGCTCACTGGCACGTGGCTGATGTCTTGGTCACCAGGGAGGCTCCAGAAGCTGCTGATGCTGCTGGTGAGAGAAACTGGGGCTGTTCAGCCTGGACAAGAGAAGCTGCGTGGAGACCTCAGAGCAGCTTCCAGTGTCTACAAGGGGCTACAAGGATGCTGGAGAGGAACTCTTCATCAGGGACTGCAGCAATAGGACAAGGGGTGATGGGTTCAAACTGAAACAGGGCAAGTTCAGGTTAGATCTAAGGCTGAAGCTCTTCCCTGTGAGGGTGCTGAGGCGCTGGCACAGGGTGCCCAGAGAAGCTGTGGCTGCCCCATCCCTGGCAGTGTTCAAGGCCAGGTTGGATGGGCCTTGGAGCAACCTGCTCTAGTGGCAGGCATCCTTGGCCATGGCAGGGAGTTGGAACTGGATGATCTTAAGCTCCTTTCCAACCCAAACCAGTTCATGATTCTTTGTTCTGGCATTGCTGTGCTTACTGCTCCCCAGTGGCCTCTCTCTGTGGTGTCTGTGGAGGCCCCGATGGCCTTTGCTTGGTTCAGTTCTACAGGGGTTGGATGGCTGGGAAAGTGCAAGTGTGGGGTTTGCCTTCTTCAGCCTTTTACTGTATAATTCCTGGAGAAATGAATGTAGCCTGGGGGACCTGTACAGGAGGGAAAGCAGTTTGATCACATCTAAGGGTGTTCAGACAAAGGTATGAGAAACAGGAGGATGGACCTGCTAATGGTGGTGTGGTGCCCGGCTGTCATGGTCACTGAGACAGAAATTGGGATTCTTTGTGACGAGCCTTTGTACAGCGCTGTTCTGATGGAGCGGTTTTCACTGTGGACTGTCTGACACAGGAATAGTGAAAAAGTAGATCTTTGCTCTTCTTGCCAAAGCACAAACATCACTTACATTGTGTTCTTTGGTTTTAACCAGCTTAAAATACCCGCGACCACTTCCCTCATGTGCCACAGCTAGTGGTTTAACTGTGTGGGGAAGGGTGGACCAACTGCAAGCACTACCTCTAAATGGATAAAACTGTGCTTCCAGATCACAGGCCTTTTACAGCCACTGGCAATTCTGACTCCCATACCTTAGACGTGGAAGAGTCAAGTTTTAGCAGTTCAGCTTCATGCCAGGAAGCTGACAGCTGTGCAAGCCTATACATAACACAGATTAGTCACGTATTTATGATCGTTGCTTTTTAAATAGGCTCCCAGACGAGTGTCTCAGCACTTGTTTATTTATTTTCAAGCAGCCAACAAAGACATTAGACTCATCTTCTAAAGATAACTTCAAGATACTTTGGCATTTTACAGCAGCCTTTTATTTTTACGCATGAATTCACACTCGGTCCATGCTGCCACACCTTGGGCTTCACTGAGAGCTCCTTGT
Organism: Pezoporus occidentalis; assembly: GCF_034315485.1. Classification (NCBI taxonomy): domain Eukaryota; kingdom Metazoa; phylum Chordata; class Aves; order Psittaciformes; family Psittacidae; genus Pezoporus; species Pezoporus occidentalis. The sequence continues at coordinate 3,805,264 of NW_026915836.1, read as the reverse complement.
TTAGTGCGTGGATAATTATAGTTGTAATAGGCTCGGCTGCTCCTGGCTTCTTCATCTCCTACATGTGCTTTGAGGGATGGTTTCCTCTTTGGGTTTCTGGTAGTGCTTCTGCAGTTGCTGAAGTGTATCATGTATGTCGGGAGGGCAGAGTGAGTCTCGCTGGGCTTTGGAGGATCACCTGTTGGGCTGGTTTCATGATTGCTGCTGCAGTGGCTGATTCCTCCTTGGTAGCTTTGCTTTTCCAGAGCAGGAAGACAAGTGAAGTGCTGGTGGCCTTGCAGTAGCTTCAGCCCCTCACCTGCTTGGTGGTTCCGCTGTGCTGCTCTGTACCTAGGGTGAATTATATGCTATTCTAAAATAACACAGTACAAGTTCCAGGACCCAGTTATGAGATGATGTGGGGAACAGGAGACTGAGAGCGGGCCCCACACACAAGACCTTCACCTCTGCTTGGGCAGAAGGCATTGCAGCATCTCTGAGCAGGTGAGAGCTCCTGCAGCACGTGCTTTGTGACTGTGTTACAGCCCTGTGGGTCCTGCACAGCCCCTCACGGGCCTGGCCAGTACACTCTGAAGCAAAAGGGGAGTGAAGGAGCTTTTGAGCCTCTAAGCAGAGCCCAGAGGCTCTTCTGTGTTAGAAAAGCTGTGCCAGGGAGAAGAACCGGGTTCCTGATGTTAAAATAATGCTTCTGTGCAGTGGTGTGGGTGGCCTGAAGGCTCACTGTGCCTTTTGCCCCAGCGGAGGGGTGCTGCAGAGGAGTGTGCTGCTGTGAGGAGCTCCCTCCTGGTGATAAAACCCTTTCCTTTGAAAAATTGAGATCTGCTGCTTTCTGCAGTGGGAAGTCTCTGATGCCTGAAAGAAGAAACAGCATCCCCCCATCAGGGATGAGCTGGATGGCATGTACCAACACATACAGCAGTTGACACAGGGTGGGAAATACAGGAGGGGAAATCAGGTATTTTCTTCCACATCGTGATAGATTTCCCAGAACCGAGTTGCAGTGAGAGGCCTTTGTGTTACACACAGAAGAGGAAAGGCTTTCCAGGCTTGCTAGGCATTGGGCTGAAATCCTAGCTAAAGAATGGCCATGCTTATCAGCATTGTGTGTTGTTTCTTTGTGGGTCTCTTACTCACATGCTGTAATTACAGCTTTTCAGAGCTTGCAGGGGAGGGGGAGAGAAGTGTTTTGCTCTAACAGGAGCTGGCAGGGGCTGTGTAACACATTCGTTTGAGAGGCTTCACCCGCTGATGACAAGCTGTTATTACAGCCTGGGGTTTGTCAACAATCAAATCACACGGGCCTGCTGGGAGAAATCTCCCTGTGAAAAAGACATGAACTGGAATGGTGAACTGGAAAGCCTGGAAATGCAGCTACAAGGCAGACAGGGTATGTAGCAGGACATGGGTGGCAATGCAGTAAGGAGTAGGTGCCTGTCGATGAGACTGGTGTGTAGTCAAATGGCAGCTCATTGACTGAGCTATGCAACAGTCCGTGTGCTCTTGGCCCACAGCTGGTGCTACCCTGCTAGGGGTGGCCACCAGGCAGGATGAGTACAGAGCCCATAGGGTGGTGTCAATCTGCCTGACAAGTCTGAAGCCTTATTGTGTCCCCTTGTCCACCCGCTGAAGTCCCAAAGCAGGAGGGTGCAGTGAATTGCAAGTGCCTGTGCTGGAACAGTGTTTCATCCTCAACAGAAGTGCTTGGAGCTGGAGGGGTTTGGGAGAGGAAGCTGGGGAGTTTGGAAGGGAGCATCATGCAGCAGCCTGAAGCAATCTCTGCTCCTAAATGTCAGCTCACCAGATCTATCTCCCTGTAATTTCATACTGAGGCTTCAACAGATGCATGAGTGTCATAGCAACACTGGCCTTGTGTGCTTGCGGCATGATTTAGCTGTTGACAGGAAAAATCTGTTGGTCCATTCTATTAGGACATGCAAGGGGGCAGGAGTATATTGGGGTTATATTATATTAGGATGTATGCAGGATCAGGCAGCTCATGAGTGCTGTGTACCCAGCAGCTATGCACAGCTTATTCGTTTCGGTAGACGCGATCTGATGGGCTAGCACGGCAGAGCCCCCTTGCTTCAGAGGGGATGTTTGGCATCAGGTCATGTGCCAGCCCAGGAGAACAGGGGCTACCATGCTTCTGCTCCAACGGATCCTTGCCTATTCCTAAAACCTCATGGAGGACAGTCTGCTTGTAGCTACAAGTTAGAGAGCTGTCATGGGGTGCAAATGGGCATGTCGTCATGGGTGTGCAGTGACTCCCCATCCCTCTTGGATAATCAGAGAAGGTAGAACCATCCAGGCATGCCGTGCTTTACTTAAAACTACATTCTGGCTTTAATTAAAGGGAGGGAGAAGGGGTGGGAAGAGGATCCCTAAATATGAGGGAAGAAGAAAGGACACTGGGAACTGCATAGTGCATCTCTTGCTGGTCTCAGACTCCTACACGAGCTCTGAGGGATGCAGGTTATAGTTTGTTTTCCGGCTAGTCAAATCCCATCTGCTCTGAAGGAATAAAGTGGGAAAAATCCAAACTGAAGGACAGTGATTTCTTCAGGTGTGATCCCTTCCTGCAGTGGCAGAGACCACAGAGGCCTCCTTCGCTGTTGTATGAAGTACCTACAAACACAAGACAGGGTGCAGGGCAGTACTGCAAAGAAGCCCAGGTTGCACTCAGTGTGTGACTAGGCAGAAGTGCATTAGCTGTCCACAGCAATGGCTCCAGGTCTCAGATGCTGTGCAAATTCTCACAGAGATGTGGTGTTAGCAGCTCTGCTTTTAACAAGAAATAAAGACTAATTGAATGAAAGAATTCAGAACTGTTTCTGAGGCTCTGCCACACACATGTATGTGTGTGTACAAACGTAAGCTACACATCCCCCCTCTTAGGACCGCAGCAGTGTTAGCCTCATGTGTGCAAACTCATCTGCTGCACGATGAGCAAAGCTCAAGAGCTGGAAGCCAGATCTGAGGAGCTGCAGGAACGCACTGGAGACATCACCAGCTTCACCTTGCACTACTTGGGCTTTAAGCCGTGTTTCTGCAGTGGAGTGCACATGCTGTAAATAAAGTCTATGAGGAGAAATGTATTTTAAACCATGCCTTTCTTTAGAAAAGCAAACATACAGCTTAGTGTGAAATAACTGAGAGCCTGGAGCGAGGTCCTGGATTAGACACTTCCATAGGCTATATACATCAGCAGGATTGTTTCGGTTTGACAGCTTTGCAGGAGCTTTTCCATTGCCTGCTAAATAGGGAGAGACTGATGGCTCCGTCTCCAGGTTTCACGTGGTCCACTTGTTGATACACTTTAATGACCTAACAGCATTCCACGTGTGCATGGGATTACTGCGGTGAATGGCTGGATTGCATCAGAACACAAGATGCCTGGAGACTGAAAGGAGTTCACCTTGTGTCTTCTGTTTGATGAAAGATTTCTGTGGGTGAAACATTGGATGCTAGTGGGCAATGTGTGCTTGCAGCCCAGAAAGTCAATCAAATTTTGGGCTGCATCCAGAGGAGCGTGGGCAGCAGGTCAAGGGGGGTGATTATACCCCTCTACTCTGCTCTTGTGAGATCCCACCTGCAGTCCTGCATCCGGCTCTGGAGTGCTCAGTACAGGAAGGACATGGACCTGTTGGAGAGGGTACAGAGGAGGCCACAGAAATGATCAGAGGGATGGAGCACCCCTCCTGTGAGGAAGGGCTGAGAGAGCTGGGGTTGTTCAGCCTGGAGAAGAGAAGGCTCCTTAAGGGGAGACCTTGTTGCACCTTTCAGTTCTTAAAGGGGCTTATAAGAAAGGTGGGGAGAGACTTTTAAGGAGGGCCTGTTGTGACAGGACGAGGGGCGATGGGTTTAAACTAAAAGAGGGAGATTCAGGCTGGATGTGAGGAAAAAAATCTTTACAATAAGGATGGTAGAACACTGCTACAGGCTGCCCAGAGAGGTGCTGGATGCCGCATCCCTGGAGACACTGCAGGCCACACTGGATGTGGTTCTGGGCAACCTGATCGAGTTGAAGATGTCCCTGCTCATTGTGGAGGGTTGGACTGGATGAGCTTTGCAGGTCCCTGCCAACCCAAACTGTTCTATGATTCTGTTTGGTGGGCTGCAGCCCTTCACATGGACCTAGCCCAGAGGAAAGGGGAGATTCAGAGCAACAATATGCTGTGGCCATGGGAGAGGCTTTGCCTATTTGCTCTCAGCTGCTTCCACTTCATTCTAAAACCCGGAGTCGTGCCCTGGGGTAGATCCTGGGCAGGATGTGTCTGCTCTTAACTGCTCATTTAGGCCCTCTCTCAGCTCAGGAGAGGGGCACTCCCAGGACCCCAGGATGGGACAGCTTGTTCCTCACTGGTGCTTGGCTTCAGGGAGAACCCATAGGAATAGCACAGTCACACTGGTTCACCTGACAGATCCAGCAGGATCGTGCCTATGACGAGGAAACTGAATCTAGTCAGCCCTGTTCTGAAGTCAGAGGTGGCCACTGCTGCCTGTGCTCCTGCATGGCCGTGTGGCATTACTGGTGAGCAGAACCCTCTTCCCTCCTTTGCTCGCAGGCCTGCTGTGGTGGACAAGAAGGGAGACCTGGCTACGCTCAACGAGGTTGGTTACCAGCTCCGCATCTAACAAAGCCATATGCTGGACAGAGGGCTTCCTGGTGCTTCCCGCTGCACTTTACCTGCACTTCGTTGGAAGGAAGAAAGGAATGGGACAATTTATTACCTTGTTGGACTCTTATGGTGCAAGTTTTACCTAGAAAATAGAAGGGGGGCGGGAATTTGGTTTTGGTGGCAGTATTTATTCTATTTCAGTTTATAGAAAAGGCATCAGTGCAGAGGAACCTACAGTGAGGTTTGCCAGGATATGATGTTTTTTCCCGTTCATCATGTAGCAGATGACTCCAGTGGTGAGAGACTTTCTGCAAATACAGTTTGCCTCCACAAGTATAAAGTGAACTTGGGCATTTTGCTGGGTAGTAGCAATGGGAAAACTAAGAAATCAATATTCTTAGTGTTAAGATGTGCTGGGGTGCAGTGCAGTTAAAACAAATCCTAGTCAGTATTAATATTCAGTTCAGCAATAAAACCAAGCAGTGCAGAAGTGGCATGGGTTTTTAAAGTCTCAAAATTACCTCACTAAACTTAATAGATATGCAAACCTGTCAGTATTGTTGTTTTGTAACTAATTTGTACTGTTTCCCAGCATTTCTGGTAGTATTAAACCAGCACTGGATGTTTTACTGCCACCCCTATTACTATTTTGTGCATGTTGCTGAAAGCTGTTAAGTAATAGTAATATGCAAAGTGTATTCTTAAACACTGACATCTTATTAGGCAAGATAGGAGGGTTTGGGTTTTTAACTGATGATAATAATGAATTTTTAAACTTTCCTAAGTTTTTTATACTTTGTCACAAGCTTTTCATCTCTCTGGACTATTCTGCTGAAGCACAAAACAGAGAGATTGCTGTTGTAGAGACAAGCATTCGCCTCTCCGTCCGTCTGTTTCTTGTATATGTTCCTGGAATAATGCTAACCTGAGCCCACATGCTTCTCTTTCAGCAGTTGGTGTAGCTTTGAACCTTGTCTTTGAAAGGCTGAGCAGTCTCAGATGGTGATGCCTTGACATCTTATATTGAGATCAGACATTGCAGGCTGAAGTTAACCTTCTGCCGTGCTGCTGTAGGGAGTTTTTCCTCTGTGTGTTGTAGTAATAACAACAGCTTAGACCTGAATAAGGAAGCTTTAATGGCTGAAATGGGTGAAAATCAAGCCTGTCTGCTTCCTCCCTACTCAGTCCTTTTGTTCTAAGACTTAGCTGAGGACCTTTGATGGACACCGGCCTTCTCAAGTGACACGGTAAGACTTTCACCGGGGTCTGCCTTTCTTCTGCATTAGTGAAGTTCTCTGATGAGTGCTGCATTCCTGAAACTATTTCATTAGGTGCCTAAATAGAAACTGGATTATTGTACAAGTCCAGCCTTTACCCTTTGTGCTGTGCTTGTAGATGATACTGCCATGGGCCTTGTGTACCTCCCCTCCTGGGGACTGACTTTTTTGGGATCTCAATGAAGGCATGACATTGTAAGACGGTGACAGTAATGCCTACTCAAACTGAAGGATTTAAGCTCCTAGAACATTTGTCAGTCAGCAATTGAATGAATACAGGAGATGATTGCTTGTACACAGACCTCATTGCTCAAAAAAGTAAATGAATCTCCCCTACCTAGGACAGGAGGACAATACCAAGACCCAGCAACCTTCTACAACCAGTGGAAGGCTTTCTACTAATGAGCCTGCAGAAAGTCTAGAAAGACTTGTCTAATGTATTACATACACTTGTTTATACAAATTACCATATCAATTACAGGGAGGCCTTTCCCATTCCTCCTTCTCTCAACTTTTCCACTCCTGCGTTCACCGTCAGGATTTTTGTGGTTCAGGAGCGAAGTTGAAAAGAGGGAAATACTCTTTTGGTAGGAATTCCTGTACAATTTACACCAGTGGCAGCGTTTCACTGTTAACTTTGTGCTGTTTAGTATCTTGTGACCTATACAGGTGTTTTCCATGTATCCCTTTGATAAAATGATGTGAAAAACTTACTTTGATCAGCTGGAGCCTATAGCACAAAGTTACCTGATGCGTTGCAAGCTTTTTCTATGAAACCATGGTTTACTTCAGCTCAAGTAATGGTGGTTGTGTATAGTTTTTACCACTGCCCACCACACTTGAGTTATTTTAACCTCTAACTTAGCACTGAAACTTTTGAATGCTGTAGAGGCATGTGACAATTTGCTTTTGGTTCCTGTTTTGCAGTTCAGCTGAAATACTCTTCACGATGATGGCGTTTGTCTTAAGTGTGGTTCTAGTGACTGCAAAGTGGTCAAATAATGTAGGAAACACGCATGACTTCTGGGCTGGGGTTTTTTTTACATCACTTGTATGTATATGCACAGCATGAAACTTCAATAAAAGGATCATGGTAGTTCGAGGGGCTTTTTCTCTTTAAGACTTACGGTTAATTTTGGTCCCGTTCTGTTTCTATTCCAGAAAAGCTATTTGTTGTTTCTAGATTCAAGGAGTGACAAAGCTTATTGCAAAGAGCAGCACTTTTCTGTTCCCTACCTTCCCCTGTTCAGCTGCCTGCGTGCTGCCGAGGGTGCAGACACACAGGAGCTCACAGTTGTCTGCTGTGAAGGTAACACAAGAGTCCCCCAGACTACCAAAGCGCCTTAGGCTACAAGAGTTGCTGCAACAGCTTTTTTAGCTGTAACCGGTATATATCCAGAAATTGGTTGCATTTATTCAAGTATGTTTGCATTTATCAGCTCCAGCTTTGAGAATACTCATATTTAAATCAAGCAGCATCCAGTATCGAATACGCAGTCATCTTCCAGGAGAGGGAAGATCCTTATTCTCAATTACTTATGAGAAAAATATCCCCCCTCCACATTCTGTGGTAAGTAACCATATTTTGTTATGGAACTCTGAAGGCCTTTTTCAATTCAACTGGTTTTGTGGTTACTACTGTACTTACTGCATTATTCTCAAAGCACAATGTAACTGCAGTTGTAATTCTGCAGTCAGCAAAAGGAATGAACAAAGAAATGTTTCTAGGAGCCAAACACATCTGAATGTGATCTCGGGACCGTGGGTGCGGGTTTTTCAGCACTACACTGAAAGACAGTTCTCCAAATGGTACTGTTAAGGCAGTTTTACATACATACCCACATGCTGCTGGACTTGTTTCCTGCAAGTTTACTGTTCAGGAAGTCTTTTAATGTTGGAAATGGTGTGTTTGTCAGTGCATTGGGAGAGTAAATACAAATCTTGATTGTTTAATACCTCAGGATCTGTCATTTTAATATACAGCTGGCCAGTTTTAATAACTCCATGGCAAACCAAACTCCCTTCCCCCAGTTGTTCAATGCATACGAAGCCTCAAGATGTCAAGGAGTGATTGTTTTGTTCCTGCACTAGATCGGGGTTCTGTTAGGTTCTGTGCTCATTACACTCGGCTTTATTTCAGGCAGTCTAAAGAAGATGCCAGTGAATGCTACCCAAAGTTAAGCTTTTAGAAGTTTAAGAAGTAACCTTTAAAACTCTGCCGTATTGCAAAGCTAGCTTCTTCCTTTGGAGGGGTAATCCCGCAGCTTCCAGCCTGACTACAGTCTAAGTGAATTCCTTTGCAGAAGTATTTAGATAGGAGTGGCTACAGAGCACTGGTGTCGTAAAACATGATCTTCTGCTCATTAGGAAATGGGCTGTGCACACAACCACACTTGCTTGGGGGTTGGAGCTAGAGGATCTTAAGGTCCTTTCCAACCCAAACCATTCCATGAGTCTATGAAGCAGCACACGGTTCTCAGAATAATCATTTTTACTCTGATTTACAATAAAAACCATTTACAGCATCTTCATGAAAAATAATGCCGCTTCGAGGCTGGCACAGCTGTCTTCCGTTATCAAAGAGGAAGCAAATGTAAAAATCTTTTCGTTTGGCCTTAAAAGCTTCATAAAGTAATTTCAACCTTAAAAAAAAAGTCTCTTTAAAAAGTCTACTTTACACAACACTAACAACTCAGCATGCAAAAAACTGACTGAAACCGGACCAGCAGTGCTTGAATTAACCTTCAAAGAGACAGTGATCATCATATGGAGCGAGAAGGTGAAAGTAACTTTGTCTACACAAAAAGTCCTTTGGGTATTACCGTTCCATGAGCCTGAACTCTGCTAGCAAGGGCAGGTGGTCAGAAGAGTTATTTTCATTGGGAAGACCATTAACAGTCCAAAGATCCTTCTCTGTTAGAAGTGCCAGCCTGCCAAGGAGTTTCAGACCTCCACGACAAGAATCCTCTGCTCCTGGTTAAAACACAAACAACAAAACACGGGAACGTCCATCAGTGGGGGCTGAGAATCACATTTTCACACACCTGCGGAAAGAGGAAAACCCTAGGGCACAAATAATCCGAAAGTCATTTTTGTTCCATGTAACAGCACCAATAAGGAGTTCAGAAATTCTTCTGGTTTATGATTGCTCCCCCAGCAGGGCTTACAATCAGTACAGCCCAAAGCACTCAGGACACTACCCCTCCATTTTGCAGAGGTAGAAAGGGATTGAGTTGTTCATTGTATCTCTGAAAAAGCCTCAGTCCAGGCCTGTACTTTAGCACAACAGCAGTGCCCAACAGAGCTGACACTTGCAAAATTAAGCATCTTTTAGAGTTACTGGTTTACATAACCTTTTACTTGGGTATCATCAAGACCAGTTCTCCACCAGGCAGGAACTCCTCCTCATAAGGGTGAAAGCCTTCTGGCATTTCCCTTCCTAACTGTTCATCATCAGAAAGGGATCTTCCTCCATTATTTCCTGCTACTACCTATTCCTAATTGCCGAAAGACATGTTGAGCCTCACGTTCCCCACCAGCCTCTCCTTGTTGGTGAAAACAAGGTCCAGAAAACAACCACTCTTTTCACCGACTCCTCTATCACTTGGAGAAGGCATTTATCATCAATACATTCTAGGAACCTCCTGGATTGCTTATTGCTGGTGTGTTGTCTCCCCCCTGAGGACCAGGGCTGGTGAACATGAGGCTGCTCCTATCTCTATAGAGGACCTCATTTGCTCAGTCTTCCTGGTCAGGTGGCCTGCAGCAGACCCCTACTCTAATGTCATCTGTCCCTGCCCAGCCTTTATTATTACATACCACACTTAAAATATTTGTCCCCTCATTAAAGAAGAAACTTGGCAGTGCTGAGGAACAGCTGGACTTGACCTTAAAGGTCTTTTCCAACCTGGCTGATTCTATGATTCTAAAAACCAACCAACAACAAAAAAACAACCCCCTAAAACCAAACAGAAAACCATCATAAGTTTTTTTCAACTCAAGAAATTCCATTGAGAACAAAATCCTTCCATGATGCATCAAACTTTTAGACTTCTTGATCTACTTGAGTGGAGCCAACTAGTCAGCAACCGTAGCTATTGCCTGCAGAGCACAGGGATGATGCTGAGCAGGTTGAGTGCTTTCAGGGCCAGCACGAACAGCAGCTGTAACTTTGACAAAAATACTTTCTGTATGGAAGTGATCAGCAATTCCAGGACTTCCTGGCTGAAGCTGGTACTTACCAGCAGGCACATTTTAAAGGATTATCCAGCAACTGTTCAACTCCTCACATAGTTCAACAGCTTCACTCCTTTGGCACCTGCCAGCTTTGCAGCCCTCTAACAACCCAGCAGCTGTTTACTGCTGCTCTGAAGAAAAGCTTTTCCACTGCGAAGATGCCTTGGTAGCTTTAGAGCACACACGTCCTTGCGCCAAATTTATCATCTGGCACAGCACCTGCGTGTCTACAAAGGAGCAGTTTGTTGCTGGAAAGAGTTTGGCCTGCATGCAGTGATTAATGTCAGCTCAGAGCACTCTGCAACCACTATTCTAGTTTTGAAGAACTAATGAATAAAAACTACACCGGTTTAACCTAGTTTGAGAGTTCCAGGTTTGTCCCATTCTGTACTGTGATGTGGGGTGAAGAATCTATTTGAAAAACAAGTGCAGAAAGGAAGAATTGCTATAGCTCTGCTGGGGCAATGATGGTGCAACAAAAATAGAGAAGCAAGTGAATTAAGATTAAGTTGTGCACAGGATGCACTCTGAAATCACACAGGATTCAGAAGTCATTTAGGTACTTCTCAGATCCTGTTTTTTCAGTCAAAGCTTTTATTTCTGTATTGTGAAGCTTTTGTGTGTGGTATTTTACGTTAAGGTAGTACTTACTGTGCATGTTATGATAAATGAGACTTTTGTGCATTGACTCACCGAATTCTAACAATCTAGTCTCAATGCACGAGAAATGAAAGGGGTATTTTTATTTCACATATTAGAAACAATGTTAATTTATAAAAATCTGTTGCAATCTACAGTGGGAGCGGGAGTAGAATCCAGGTTTCTTTGTTCCAAGTTCTGCAGAGCCATTAATCTGATAGCACCGCACTGTGCAGTGACCTTTGATGACGGCATAAAACACAGAACTACCGATGACATGGAAAGCACACTGCTGGGAAGTATCCACGGTGAGAGCACAAAGCAGTAAAGGATGGATGTGTTACCCATCAATACACCCGCAGAGGTACCGTGTCTTTCTTGCACCATCTGGTGAGTTCTAGCTGCAACTACAATCAAGAGTGTGACAACTGGACACGGGGAAGGGACTGCTCTCAGAGCAAGACAGCACAGAGGTCATCTACTTGACAGATGTTACATCAAGGCTATCTGAGAAGTAACTAAGAAACCCTTTTAATGCACATCATAAACTGCTGTTTGCCGTTTTCATGACTGGAAACACTGCTTTGTTGTAGGTTCGCTCACCACCACCCTGCAGGAGTTACTGACAGCAGTAATTCTCAGGTGCTACTTACAATGCTGCTTTTCTGGGCCCTCAGGTCTTTTCTCCGTAGTTGCTGAGATGGCAACACGGCAATGGTCAGTTACATGGAAAAGTCTGCCCGGCGTGGCACTACAAGCCCAAGCGTGGCGAGATCACAAGCCCAGCCTCAGTTCTCAGATAGCAGCTGACATTCAAAGCACTGCCACAAACCTCTGAGGTAATTCATATGGATTGAATTACCACTGCATTTCCCTTGGAACAGCATCCAAATGCTCCCATTTAGCACTTGGTGAAAACAATCAGAAAGTCGTTTCTTTACCTGGCCGGGCAGCAGCAGCGTCCTTTGCTGCAGAATAGAAAATGTAATCCACGGTGACAGCACTCCGGGAGTGACAAGTTGTTACTTCTGGGATCCCAGTTTCAGGAAAGTAATGAGAATAGACCGAAGACAACTTAAAATGGTGCTGCAGTTTTGAAGACACCCTGAACAGGAATCAAAGAAAAGAACCTTATTTTCTTGTCTTTCCTAGAAAGAATGAGCATGAAGAAGTTCCCAGCTTTCCTACAATGTCACGACAAAGCAAACGTTCTGTTTATGTCAAGAAGTAACCAAAAATGTCAAAGACATTTTCTAATAAGCAGACAGAAAGTGCCCCCTAAACAGGACTGACACCTTGCCTCTGCATTCTGAAATAGTATCTGCAGGTTCCTGCAAGAACCCACACTCCATTAATTCCATTTCTAGTCCTTTGCTGCCTGATCAGCCTTTGCATGTTTAAATGGACAATGATTTTTAACCCAGATGGGCAAGACTGGGTTGGGTGAACATCTTCTATCCACATCTGGAATCACAAACAAGTTTGGTCTAAGCACAGGAATTCCATTTTTTATCCCCCAACACATACTTTTCAGATGCTATTACAATCTCCTGAGCATTGTCCAGTTTTCCTGCTTCCAATTTTTCTCCTGTAAAACAAAAAATGCATTCAATTTGCATTTAAAAATAAGAGGTAAGAAAGACCAATATTGAAGATCAATAGAAAAGCTAGACACAAGTATCTTTGCAGCAGGCAGGATATAAACTGGATTAAATTCTTCTGTTCCATTTGTAATATGCCCTTCAAAGACTTCCAAATTATGTCCCGTTCATTGGTGGATGAAAGATGTAGTAAGGAAGGAATCACTTGCTCTTCCCACTTGTTCCATAAATTGCCTTCACTGTAATACATAACCACTTAAGCAGAATGTGGGCTCACACTACGTACATGTGCTGCATTCTTCCATCTCTCTTTTCCCAGCCACAGCACAACTGGCTTTCATGATTCAGTCACAGTAGTTTAAAGAATATGCACCAGCTCCTGAAGGGCAATTTCTGTTATCTTCTAAAGATTCAAATTTGCAAATGCTTATGTGAGCCATAACTTCACACTCAAATGAGCCCAACAGGGAAGTCTGGCAAGCTAAAGTCTCACTGCTTTCCCCCTCCACTAGAGCAGAACATGTTTTTCAGTGCTACCCAAATGATGTTTTCAAAGGTCCACAAAATTCATCAACCCAGTAACTGACCTGCATTCTCTTCTTTTTGTTGCTGTTTTATTTCATACACACAGTTTTGTGAAATACCCAATTTTGGGGGCCAGATTGGAATAGATAAAATTCTTTGGCCCCTTGGAAACTGTTCTTGTCCAGAGACCTATGAAAAACAACATGAAATGAGTGGACTTTAAAGTTTAAAGCAAAAAAAAGCCACAGCCCCTTAGAATAAATCTTTTATCGTGGCTTGTCAAATCTCTGTCAAAGTAACAACAACCCTTACGCACACCCCCTTTGTTTTTGCAGCTATCCAATTTTTCAAGCCAGTTCTTGTGACACTAAGCTGAGATACTACCAAGAACACTTATCAACATAACAGGACTGAGTATACACAGCTCCCCAGCAGACACTTCATCTTCACAATGCTTATTCTTCTGGGAGCAAGCCAAGTTGAAGCAGGGCTTGAAACAACTACTCACTAGCAACAGACACCAGTGGGGCTATTTTTCCCCATGTTTTCTCATTGTATGTACTCCAGTTACTTTCTATTAAATAGCATTTGACACATCCAACAGCTACATAACAAGAGGTTACAACAAAACCCATCTAACCTGAAACAGTTTAGATTCAGCATCTAATTGCATTTTTTGCTTTTACAGTTATTCTAGCTACTGTAATTCAAAGTTTATCTAAAACAAGAGTCATCTTTCAATGGAGTACACAGTAGGTGTTTACTTAAGCCCTTATTTTATCCTATTTAAAGACAGGGATGCTTAAACACAGGGATACAAACATCCTGTAATACTTTTAATCAGCATCAACCTTTACTTGTGAGAAGTGAAAAGCATAGCCTACCTTTCCTATGGCGAGGCCTTCATAATTTAACTTCCCTTCCTTTATAAATCTGTACAATGGAGAACCAGGAACAGAATTGAAGTCACCACAGATGATAATTGGACAGAAGGTACCATCCTTCTGAGCAGCAACACTAGCAATCTCTGCCAGGAGGATTGCAAGTTGGGTCAGCTTGATGTCCCCACGCCTTGGGTTATACAGCAGATGTGTATTGGCTATACAGATTGCAGCGTTAGTTTTATAGTGAAATCTAGGCTGCAAAAGCAACACCAATCCCACGTTGTCCCTGTCCAAGAGTGGAATATCATGGCGAAAGAATTCCACAGGGTTTGATGAAATCAGGCTAAATTTGGAAGTTTTGAAGCAAATAGCACAGCCATCAGGTTTCCTCCCTGTCCTCATTTTATACTCACAGTGATACCCTGCAAGAGAGGCAGTGACAAACATAAAATGTCATTGTATAAATAGAGATTATCTCAAGAAATAATTAAAACCTTTTTGCCCTGTCTAGCTTCAATTTAGATACTACAGGAAACCTATTCTAATATCTTCTCTGATGTGTCAGCATCTGTTTAAGATACCAGGCATATTCTTATGCTCCATCCCTGGTGGTGCTCAAGGCCAGGTTGAACAAAGCCTTGGGCAACATGGTCTAGTGTGAGATGTCCCTGCCAATGGCAGGAGGGTTGGAACCGGACAATCTTAAGGTCCTTTCCAACCCAAACCAGTCTGGGATTCTGTGATTCTATGGTCATAAAAGTTTCATCATACCCAGGGATTCCAAACTTGACTTGATCTCTGTTCTATAGTGGTCTTCCTGGACTTCTTGTAAACAGAGTACCTGAAGCAAAAGTTCACAATTAGAAGATTATTAAATCTATCAAAATATTACCACATCACCTCTGTTGGACACTCTGTATGGGTATACTATAAAAATAATAATTCAGAGGCTTTTTGCCATCATAATTCCACAAAAGGATTCAGTCTCCTATAGAAAGTGCTCCTTAAGATTGGGAAAAGGGCCCCAATTCCTCCCACCCTCTCAGCCAGCTGCACATTTTCAGATGTGAAATTCAATTTAATCAAAGTAGTCACCTGCGAATACATTCCCAGCAGTTTAGGGGAGGGCTAAATGCCACAGCAGTGGGATGAAGAGACCAAGGGCACACTTTCCATTAAGCACAGAGTGGACAACAAGGTTTGTACTATAACCTGAACCAAAGATCAACCTCGAAATACTCCATTAAAGTTCTGAGCATCTTGGAGCCTTCTGTCTGTACACTGCAGTACAGATTTACAACCACCTTGGGACTCTGAGAAAGGACCGAGTTCCTGAAGGGCAACAAAGTTATGCCAAAAAGACCATTCCAGGAATTATGGACAAAAAAGGTAACTATGAGTGGTATGTACTGTGGAGTTTGCCTTTGCTCCACGTTCGGATTGCACAGAATACACTAACTGCATAAGTATAAATCAAAGCTAGTGTTAAGCACGACATAACTAATAGCTCAGTTGGATTCACTGGACAACCCACCCATCAAAAAGAACAGCAGCAATTTGCTACTGCAGTTTATCAGTCCTAAAGAAACGTCCACATGCTCATTGTCTACTCACATCTGCATCCAGCTGTTTTATTTCTTGTAGAATGTTGGGAAATCTGTATGTCCAGATTAACAGTCGTTGCCTGCAGTGTCTGTACAGGTGGGAGTTATCTTCCAACAGATTCTGTGAGAGGATATTGTAGGACATGACTGTAAAATCAAATTTTGCCTCACTTCCTGTACTGCTTTGGTCAGTTTCTTTATTTTCAATGATTTTAATTGTTCTGCTGTGCTGGCAAAAATATTCCCAGTGTCTTTTGATGGTTCCTGTTAAAAGAGCATGAAGCAGAAAAAATTATGTAATACACCATATGAGTTTTTACTGCTCTTAGAAATCATTCTGCTGACAACTGTTTGTCTTTGCTTAATCAATTCTAAAAGCTTATTTGAGTAGCAGTGATTTAGACCATGGTTCAAGATGAACTTTATATAAGCATCAGTAAAAACCAAACCAAACAAACCCAGGCCCAAGCCAAAATCATTAGATGCCCTGGATTTCAAACTGCTTTGGTATGTCCTAAGGAAATGGTTGTGGTCAGACTACGCCACCCTGCTGCTCCCTATAGAAATGCTGTCAAACTGGTAAGCCAAATCCAGTCTGCTGACAGTGTTACGCTGCCTTCTGCCACTACCTCCTCAGTGGAGATGCGGTATGTCAGTCTGAGATACACCCTTAGAACCGGACATGGGCATCTTGATCTGCCAATACATGACTAAGAAGGGGTTAGAAATCAATCAACATGTTCACCTCTAGCCTGTGCACAATCGGAAAAACTCAAGACATACGCTACAACTGGGTCCCAAACCAGATAATGAACCCGATTTGAGACTGAGAAATTAAAAACATTAATAAGCCTCAGAATTACCAACAGCTTCTAAAAAGGCTTGTTTTACCTTTCTGCCGTTCCTAGTTTCATACTTATTATATGGAAGGTTTTAAGAATGTATCTACCCATCATTAAGTATCCGATTATTTTTCAGATATGTATTTTTCCACTTAAAAAATTTATGAACCAGGTGGCTTGGAAAAAAGCCAGTTGAGGTCCAGCAGGGCTTACAGACTCAGGTACAGTACCAGGCACAAAGCTATATACAACTGCCAGCCCAGCTCAGCCCCGCAGCAAGTTATCTACATCTTTTTGCTTTAAGATTCCTGAGTTCACAGACAGGATGTGGCAAAAGACACCCGAGAGAGTTGTCTGAACCAAACTCAGGACTCCCCAGGAGGGCAATCCCTCCCATAACTGACTGTTCTACTTCCAGCCACAGTGAACCTAGCACTGGCAGGCTGTGTGGCAGCACAGAACGCAAGTGTGACACACCAAACAGCATTACAAACTGTAAGGCTTTTAAGACAGATGTTTTCTTGACCAAGGAGCCAAGAAAAACAGTAACTCAAAAGGTGCAGGCAAGATTGCTTATAGCTTAGATGAGTTTAGCTTTACAGAGAAAGAAGGAAAATGAACAAAGACCACCTTTTACCTTTCTTGCTGCTATGTTTTTTTTCATTCCGTGCTACAGAAAGACACAACCCTTCCTTCTGATCAGAGAAGTTTGTTTCTTTTTCAGGAGCTGAAATATCATGCTGGCCACTGACTCTTCTCTTCTTTGTCAGTGGCTCTTCTCCCTCAGATTTCATACTGGGATTGGGTAGGTGAAAGCAAGAACTTTGCATGAAGTTATCAAACTGCCAATAACAGTTCTGAAACTGTCTCCAAGGTCCAAAAAACGGAGGGAGTCTCCAGTTTGCTGAGGAATCAGCTGGAATGGGAAGTGGAAACGAGGCCCAAGGACAGTGTCCGGCCCATCTCATACAGCTGTAAATCGGGTTGCTCACGGGGAGTATCTGAGAACCATTCCAGTGGGCGATGCAGTCTCTGCCCAGCCTCTGCACATGACGGGCCAGCATGGGGGGTCTGCCAAAGAAAGCACAGATTGAATTACCTACACTCAAGTCATCCTGGACATGGCTGATACAAACTACTCCTTCCCCACAGGTTGACACATACAAGATATTCAAACCTTTTCAGATACATACAAGACATTTAAACTTTTATCTAAATAATACACAAAGTGGGACTTGACGAAGCAGTCGTGTATTCTTCCCCTTCAGATTTACAAATGACATTTCATTTCCAAACCCTGCCCAACTGAATAACTATTTACAACTTATTTTCTGCCTTACTGAATTCCACTCTCAGATCTTTCAGGTGCTCAGTGGAATGACCTTTACAACAAGCATGCAGCATTAACTTTATGATAAAGCTACTTGAAAGGAATCAGAAACCACTTTCCTTTAAGTTGCTTAAAAAAGCTGTTGACTTGGATCAAGCCACAGTGCCAACAGGACCGGGAAACGGAGGTACTAACTCTCATGGAATCTCTGGCAACAGCTTAAAGACTTGGATTCTCATTTCTTTTGCAGGTGGGAAAGCCACAGCTTAGCAATTAAAGCCATGAAAATACGGGGGAGGTTGGTTGGTTGCTTTCCATAAAAGAAGAACGTCTGTGTCAAAACCAAATGCAAAGCAGGAAGGATGTCTGAGGGCCATCGCTCTGCCCCGGCTTCCTCATTGTTTAAAAAGGAAGGCATATTTTGAGCTTACAGACAAAAGACACCGAAGCGCCTGAAGTTGAACCAAAGCGAGAACCTCCTCCCTGCCGTGCAGCCTAAATACAGCGTTCTGCAAGACCCGGCTTGTCCGCGAACACCCACCACAAACAGCTCGACAGACACAGGAGCACAACACGGCCCAGGGCACCTCGGCGATGGGATGGAGCAGGCAGGGAAGAGCCGCCGCTCCTCTGGGGAGGCTCCTGCGCCGCCCGCTCCGCGGAACCCCGCACCGCGGCCCCGCTCTGCTCTACGGGCGCTTCTTGCTGCCAACCGTCCGGCAGGGCCGCTCCCCGGCCCTGCACCCGATCAGGCCGGTTCCACGGCCGCCGGCACCACGGCAGCTGCAGGGAGCCGCACGCAGACCGCCTCGGCCTCCGGGGGCTGGAGAAGGAGGATGAAGAGCGGCCGCCACCGCGCCGCGCCGCCCCGGCTGCAGGCCCAGCGCTCACCCCCCCGGACCCGTTTACCTCCCGGCGGGCCCCGGTGCGGGCCCGGCCCAGGGCAGACCCGCTATCGGCTCCGCGCACCCCCGCTGCCCCCAGAGGGGGTCATTCCAGGACAGCGCCAGCTCCACCCTCGCTGCCGCCGCCGCGCCGCGTACCCCGCGCCAGCGACACCCGAGCCCGCCCCGCGGCCTCCCGCCCGCTCCTGGGACTTGTAGTCCAGGGCTCACGGCGACCCGGCAGCCATGTTTGGCCCGAGAGGGCGGTGCCGGAGCCCGGCCGCCATCTTGGGGCCGGGGGCCCCTCAAGGCGGGGCGGGAGGCGGTGCCTCAGCTGCGGGTGGGAGTCGTGGCGGCAGGGCGCTGGGGGAGCGGGCTGGAGGGCGCAGCGTGTCAGGGTTTTTGTTCTTTTAGGTGTGCTAACGTAGTATTTTCTGTATGCCGCCATGTTCCTGCGGCTACTGTGCCCCCGTGGGGTCAAGGGAGAGCTGCCCTGTGTTTTAAGGTACCTGTGTCAGGGCAGCAGCGCCGGCTTTAATGCTTGCAGAGACCGAAACTCACTCACCTGAGAAAGTGTTTTAACATTCCCAGGTTAAACCGCCCCTGAAGATGCGCAGTTGGACAGAGCCTTGAGCAGCCTGCCCCAGTGTGAGGTGTCCCTGTCCGTGGCAGGGGTTGGAACTGCAGTTGGACAGAGCCTTGAGCAGCCTGCCCCAGTGTGAGGTGCCCCTGTCCGTGGCAGGGGTTGGAACTGCATGCTTTTAAGGTCCTTTCCAACCCAAACCAGCCTGGGATTCTATGATTATATGCTCCGCCGAGACCTGGCCCGAGGGATGGGTGGAAGAGCTGCTTGCCCTGCAGACGGACCCACTGCTGCTTACCAGCTGCATAAACAGCCCTCCCTGTCCCTGGCGATGTTGCTTAAGCAGTTAACATGCTTGCTTGAGGTCGTCTAAGGACGGAGTGAATGCTGGCGCTGTTTACTGTAAGGAAACGTAGTACAGAAATACGATTGTGCCAAATAGCGCTGATGCTGCGCAGGCACTGCAATCGCGTCCAACACTGGCTCTGCATTCCTGTGACTGGTGTCATGGAAGTGACTTTAAACGACAATAATTGTAAGGTTTTCCCAGGGGTGGTAGGGAAGCCTGAACTAGAAGAATGAGTTAGGTGAGGGGAGCGCTAGGTAGGCAAGATGTCAAATCCACCGCGGGTTTTCTGCTTCTTGGATGCAAGTTACTGGCAAAAGGTAAAAACACCCATCCATTTTCTGTTAGTTTCTTCACACTGTAGTAAGAGAGCAAAGCTATTAGCTTCATAATATGTGGGTAGTACAAGACTTCCCAGCTAAGCTTTCCAGACCTGTACTGGTAATTTTTGAAGCATTCTCATGTATTAGGTATGTTTCTAAGATAGAAGACAGTAAGCCAGAGCTATAGCAACAACAACTGCTGTTATTTTTAGGAGCAAAGGGAATCTTCCTATGGAATGCAGTTAGTTTCTTCATTTTGACCTGTGTGAGACACCCAAGTTGTTCTGCCACTTCAAAGGTTGTTCCATAATAGTCATCTCAGTAGCGATGCTGGAAAAAGGAAAGGGGTAAAGCTTTTTTAAGGTAAACCTTAATGAAAAGGAAGATCTGCTGCTAAGCATGAAAGTGAATTGTGTAAGAAGCATAATAAAAGATAAGAAAAATATTAACCTATTAATACAATGCAAATTGTCTCTCTTCTCAAAGTTGCTATTATTTCTTGCCTTGATCTAGGAAAGGCTTAGCAACCCAGTAACACTCGATTGTGGATTATTTAGTCTCCTCTAATTATTATTTTGTGCATCTAGGTTGGTTGCACCATGTTCAGAGCTATTCTTCAACATGGTATCTCCAAATTCAGGTTTGTAACTAGAAGCCAAATTACTTTATGAGTCATTTGAGCTTTCGAAACTCCCTAATGAATGGAGGCTCACTGAGGGATGTTTTGATTGATTATCCTGCACATCAGAACAGCCACCGTGGTTCAGATCAATGGTCCAGTGAGCTCAGTTTCCTGCTTTCTAAAAGCGGTTAGCAGCAGATGCCTAGAGGTGTGCAGGGGCTGGGCAAACTTCAAATGAACGTTTCCCTGCCTCCAGCTGTTTCCAGCTCAGCAGATTTCCTAAGCCTGGTGTGTTTGTCTCTTTAGTTACTCTCAGTGACTTTCTCGCCCAAGTACTTGACTTTGCAAACGTTCTGCATTAGCAACATCCTCTGATAAGAGCCCTGCAGGTCTAGCACTCATCATATGAAGAACTCTTTCATTATCATTAGTTTTATGACCTCCTTCATACCAGCTTCACTGGCCTTTGGTTCTGGTGCTAAATGAGACTGAACAGTCCATCTCCGTCCATCTTCTCCATGCCACTCATGATTTTCATGGACCACTATCATGTCTCCTCATATTATTCCTTCTTCCACACTGAAAAATCTCAGACTACTCCATTGTTCTGCATGAGGAAAATATTCCATATACTTGATCATTTTTATTGTCCTTCTTGTTTCAGCCATGGAGTTATGCAGTTGCAATATACTCTTCTCTGTCTTGTTCTCTACTCCTACTGCTTCTTCTCCCTTCCTCCTCCCACCAAACTGCTAGCTTCTGAGTTACAAGATTGAAGTGTATTTTCAACTAGCTCTTTGGTTGTTTTTTGCATGTGATACCACTGCATCTGAGTAGCTGCAAGCTACAGCTAAAGTTAAAGAAGTTGAGTATAAAACCATGTCCTTCAGATCATTCTGTCCAACCCCTTCAATTCTGATCTAAATTTCACTTCTAAACAAACCTCACATTAGGTTTCCTCACTTGTACATTAAAACTACTCCAAACAGAAGATCTCCTTTTGGAAAGTCTCTTGCAATGAAACTTCAACTGCATCATCAGTGGTATAAGAAAACAATCGCTATCTAATGGAGTTTGATGCATATCTTAGCTTTGGGACTTGGAAACTTGCTTTAGAAGAATGATGATCAAGACCAAATTATCTCTGAGGTGTTCCCCAGAGGTGTTCCATGAAGTTAGATGTACCCAACGTGAGCTTGTGCTTCCAGATCTATGGAAGTGAATCTGATCTAGAACTCAGAAAATGAATGTGATTATAGACAATGACCTTTCATTTACACAGCAATGTTTGGGAATGGTGTAAAGATTCACAGTGCATTTCAGTTGTCCTCCAAGGAGAAACACTTGCTACTGTGAGCTTCAGTACAAGAGTCTCTGATCTTTTAAAAAGAAATGCAGTTAAGTATTTTTCTTCAGTCAAAGACCTGCATGGGACCAGAGAGACCTGGTAATGAAAAGATGATTTTTTTAACATCTGCTATTAAATGATGAACAATGATAAAAAAGAGAAAATAATCCTAACAGTTTATATAATCTAAAGTGTGATCTCTATTGGCATAGAGCTACCTTTGTATAGAGCCCACTACAGCCAAGCAGTTGAAGGTACCTATAATCTTACAGAAGGAGAATGTCTTGCAGCACAAAGTTGTGCTCCTCTGAACTGAAGCCATGCCAAACCCTGGAGAGTTCCCTCACCCCAAAGTGTTTTGCAGACCTATGTGCACATGAAGGCCCATCTGCAGGAGGGACTCCAGGTACAGCTTAAAGAATCTGTAAAAGATACTAAACACAAAACATGGAAATGCAATAACCATCAAACTTGCCTTTCTGTGAACATTCCTCTTTGAAATCCATTAGTCATTTATGTGTAACAAGCCTTTCTTTACATTTAAGGCAGCATATCTGAAAATAGAACACAACGAACACTGGAATTGGCAGACCAGCTCTGTCAGTGGAAGGTCTTGTTAAAGATCTGTAGGCACCATGTGGGTGCCTGTATTTGAAAGGGACTTGGTGGTCATTGCCAAGTGTAAACCCCTCACAGCCATGCCCTAGCAGAACACCTTTAATTGTCTCAATTTGACTGTAGAAGAAAGTGCAGAGGAGGCCACGAGGATGATCAGGGGCTGGAGCACCTCCCGTATGCAGACAGGCTGAGAACATTGGGGCTGTTCAGCCTGGAGAAGAGAAGCTGTGTGGAGACCTCAGAGCAGCTTCCAGTGTGTCTGAAGGGGACTACAAGGATGCTGGAGAGGGACTCTTCATCAGGGACTGCAGCGATAGGACAAGGGATGATGGGTTCAAACTGAAACGGGGCAAGTTCAGGTTAGATCTGGGGCAAAAGTTCTTCCCTGTGAGGGTGCTGAGGTGCTGGCACAGGGTGCCCAGAGAAGCTGTGGCTGCCCCATCTCTGGCAGTGCTCAAGGCCAGGTTGGACACAGGGGCTTGGAGCAAGCTGCTCTAGTGGAAGGGGTCCCTGGCCGTGGGGAGGGGGTTGGAACTGGATGAGCTTTAAGGTCCTTTCCAACCCAACCCATTCTGTGTTTGTACGATTCTATGACCATGACCCCTTGTCCTCCCCCATGCTAGGCAGGCTTTCAGACTCCGGAAAAGGCCACATCCAAGCTGCCCGTTAGGAACCGGGGATACTCATAACCGGCAGCTGGAAGCGGTGTCTCCCTCTCCAGCCCCGCCGAGGCTCAGCCTCTCCCACCGCTGAAGCATCCATAAGTGCACCGCGCCCGCCCCTCCGCAGCAGCTGCTCCCCGCGGCGGGCCCAGCCGGCGCTCCCCGCGGCGGGGCGGACCCGGCCGGGCCCTCGGCACCGCCCGGGCGGGGCGGAGCGTTCCGGGGCGCCGCTTCCGCCTGTGTCGGGGCCCGGCCCGGCGCGGCGGCGGTGTGTGGGGTTCAGCATGCTGAGCCCGCGGGAGCGCGGCGGGGACCTGGCCCGCTTCTACACGGTGACGGAGCCGCGGCGGCATCCCCGCGGGCACACCGTCTACAAGGTCACGGCGCGGGTGAGTCAGCGCCCGGCCCCGGCCTCGGCCTCCTCTGTGCCGGCTGCAAGCTCTGTCCCTCGCCCCCAGGTCCCCGGGCCCGGCCGGCCTCCCATGCGGTCTGTAAAGCCGCGGCTGCGTGCGGAATAGAGCCGCACACGGCCATGGGCATCCTGGCGTGCCCTGCGCTGGTCGGGCCGGTCGCGGTGTGGAGCCCCCCTCATTGAGGACGGGTGGGAGGGGAGGAAGGAGGGCTCGGGCACGGCGGGTCCTCTGAGCTGAACCTCGGTCGTCTCCTGCGAACTTGTGGCTTCACATAACGTGATGGCCCCCGGGGCGCTTCGCAGTGTCAGTTTCTTTCCTGTTTGTTGCAGGTTGTGCTTGAATAGCTTACAAACATCAACTCTCTGTTTATTTATTTGTCTGTTTCCCTGTTTGATTGTAAACTTGGCAGCGCTGGGGTAGCGGTTGGGCTTGATGCTCTTCCAGGTCTTTTCCAACCTGGTGGATTCTGTGATTCTTCTCCCAGTCTCTCATTTAGCCTAATTGTGCTGTCTTCCCACCTGCCCCACAGTACAGTCAGCTGTGGGAAAAACCATGGGAGCAGGGTATGTAGGTATAGCCTGCACTGGAAGCACGGAGCTCAGTTGGGTAATATTTATGCAGCCCCTTTCTGAAGGGTTGCATATGCCCAGCATTCAGCCCCATTGGGGACAAGAGCGTTTGAGTGCGTAAGAGAGGCCTAGCAGGAGGAGAAAGAAAGCTGAAGCGGAGAGCTGGCTTGATGCTAGTTTTAGTGAAAGCTCCTTCTGTTCCCGTAGGGAAATTTCCTGCTTCCTTTTCTCCTCCGCTTTCCTATTTAAGCCAAAAAGGGAGGGGAGTAAGTGTGGAGATAGGTGCAGGACGAGTTCAGGTCACAGGTATGGTGGGATATATTCAGAGCATCAGAAGGTGTCATGGAGGGACAGAGTTTATTTAAATGACCTGTGATCTTGTAGCTATTGCAGCTGTAGACATTCTGCCTGTGAACAGTGTGGGTTTTTTTATGTATCTTCTCTAAATTCAAAGAATACAATGTTCTGTATGTATGTATATATTGTAGCTCTCGGGTTGTTCAGCTATGATCACTTTGTGTGACTTGTGAAATTAAGATACTGTTTTAAATTCTTCCTTTTTTTTTTTTTTTTAAATCAAACATACACGTACAAATCCACCCACCATAAATGTGGGCTGTGTTTAAAACGTTCTTTTTAGTCCAGCAAACTGCAGTATTTGTTAAAGGAAAAAGGAAAAGAGGTGTTTTTCTCTCTGATGTTCTAATCTAAAAAGCCTTTCCTGAGATAGAGAACGGCGTCATTATCTCTTTCTGCGCTAGTCATGATGGGCTGTGCGAGTGTGTTCTAAAAAGTTGTGTCAGTGCAATGGAGAGTAGTAGAAATGAGCCAAGACTTCGCTTATTTTACTGAGGTGACTTTGTTCTTACTGGCTAAAGCCAGTTAAAAGGCTCTGTGATGCTTTTGTTAATGCAGAATTGTTCAAGAGCAAGCTATGGCTCCCTAGTGAGCAGTGTTGCTCTTTCTCCCTGCCCCACAAGTTGAAGATGCTCTGGTGCTTTTCCAAGTGAGGTAGTGCAGAATCGGGCAATGTGCTGACTGCGCATGATTCAGTGTAGAGCATGGAGCTGACCTGTCTGTGAGCTGTCCAAATTAAACTGAGCTAACCAGACATCATTAGTTCTCCAGGGTGTTTTGATATCTAAATCCTCTAAAAGGAGAAAATATGACTTCTTTGCAGCAAAGGATGCTCTGGATTTACAGATGTGGTAAATGCCCTATCCCAAGGCCAGGTTGGATGGGGATTTGGAAACATGGTCTAGTATAAGACATCCCTGCCCATGGAAGGGGATTGGAACTGGATGGTCCTTTCCAACCCAAACCATTCCATGAGTCTATGATTCAAATAATTCTATAAATAACCTTTGTTTCAGTAAGGCCCTGTCTGCTAATCTGTTATGGAGTACTTGATACTTGAAATGAGGAGTTAGATGCTGAACAAAATGATTTAAAATAAAAAATCTGTTGCACTCCCTTTTTCTTTCCTTATTCCTCCCCTCCTGTTCCTGCAGTGATCTGGCTCCATGGCTGGTATCACAGCGCTACAGCTGTATTTGCTGATCTGATGCTCAGCAGCTTTGAGGGACTGCCAGGAAAAAAGTGAGGTGGATCTTCCCGTTGTGTTGAGTACCCTTCTGGCTGAGATTTAGCGTACTCAGTATGTGCAAGTGGCGACTTTGGGTTCATTTCAGTGGTCTATGAATCCTTTGTGAAATGAAGATCAAGGAACTTTCTGTTGTAATATAACGTATTGCAACAGAAAGATGTAATTAATATTAATATATTAATATTATATAGTATAATTATGGATATGCAGGCACTTCTTCATTATGTCCTAAACATCTGACTGAAGGCACAACCACCCATGCAGCCTCTTCTGAGTGCTAAGGTGGTCTATCCTTACGACAGCTTTTTCTTAAAGACTTCGTCTGTATAGCAGAGAATATGTATTTTATTTTCTTATAAACTGTGGAATAACAGTGAATGCAGACAAGATTAGATTAATATTGCCTTTTATTATATTCATTTCCAAAGATACAATAACCTAAAGCGGGTTACAGTGTGAGGAGTGTCCTCAATGGTATCTGAAAATATAGGCCACAAATAAAAGTTCAGTTAACTTTGAAGATTAGATGATTAAAATTCTGATGAGTTATGTTGTATATCTGCTGGTCAGACAAAGAATAGGATAGTCTGAAATACTTTGTTTGCTAGCCAGGATCCTTGTAGGATCTATTTTCAGATCCTAACACAGTAATTATGCATTGCTTAGCTCATCGCTGGGTATCCTGATGATATTTTTAAGGATAAAGCTGCTTGCATTACAGATTTGTAAGAGTTGACTGCATTGATCCTTGTGGGAGGGTTAAAAACATGCACTGAAAATTTGGGGGGGGATTGGATAATCTTTGCCAAGTCTCTAGGTTGTTTTAAAGGGGCAGACCTCTTCTCAGGTTGACCTTCGGAAAAAGATATGAAGAACAGAGTAGGACAACACATAAATTATTACGTACTGACTTAAAGCTGGCATGGCTGGTAGCTATAGAAGGCGATGTAACATTAGAACAAGTATGAAACAGGGTCTGTGGGTTTTATTCCAGATTCTTACTAACTGGCTGGGTAATTACTCATCTCTCTGGGTCTCCTTCTGCCCATCTGGTAACTTACCTAGCTGCCAAAACTGTTGCAAGGCTTTAACTAAAGGTGAACTGCAAAGCAAAGCAGTTGTTGTGTGCCCTTTGGTATTCTATGATGTGTAGCCATACCTGTAATACCTTCTTCCCCCAGCTCTGCAGGCTTCTTACATCAAGTACACCAGCTATTAGAAAAGAAGGTTAGTAATATTTCACCAATTGTAGATATCAACTGCCTGGTAATGAAGGAAGGAGCAAGGGCTGCCAAGGTTAAAATTAGGTAAAGTTGCCAAATGTTAGGTTACTGCAGAGTGAGGAGAAGTTGAGGAAGGTTTTACTAATGTAGACTGCGCCGGAAGAAGAGGACTTTGATGTGCAAGGTGAGAGAAAGACTTCTGAAGAAGAATGTTTTAGGTCTTTTGAGAGCTTGCTAGAGGAGGTAACACTTTTCTGCCTTGCCTCCTCCAGAATGTGTGGAAGATGAGTGGCTGGGCTGTGGAGTAAACTGATGTTATGAAATCTGGGAGGCTTTGGCGAGGCTTCCTGAAAAATGAAAGGGAGGAAGAGAGCTAATATGCGGGGACTAAATATGAGGGGTTTGTTGCTGTCACTTAGCAAGAGGGAAGTGTAGATTCAGTGTCTTCCATCTTAGAGCAGCAGCTCTAAGCGTGGTGTTTGCGGTTCAGTGGGATGGTGTTGTAGCCTCTGGGGTGCAGGTAGTGTGGACTCCTCGCACTTGCCTACTTGCATCACTTATTCACAGCAGTGATTATTCTGGGGTGTGTCACTGTGGAGACTCTCAGTTGCATTGAGAATGCCCTGTCTTGCTTTAGCTAACAAGAAGCTAATTACTTTGTTAAACAGCTTTGGCTGTTATAATGAAGGGTATACTGACTTGCACAAAATAATTGCAGTTATGAATTAAAGATGTCTTGATCTGATTTGTTTGTGTGGATATGCGCTTAGTGCTGTTTATAAGCCCAATGCAGAACTTGGATTACAAAGGCTTTTGCAATCAATATTTATTTAAAGAAAAAAAAATCCTGACAAAAGACAGGCTTCTTTATGGTGTGGAGCCAAGCCTTGTTTTCACTGCAGTTTTCCTTTGGACAAAGTCATTTATAATTGATCAGGCAAAGAGTGTTTAAGGAGAAACAAATACACAAGGATCGAGCCAGACGTGTGTGCGCATTGATGGCTGTAAGTAAAGTGGAAATACTGCCTTAGTAAATGCAAAGCTTCGCATTCACAGTGAGGTTGTGTGCGGCTTTTATTAAGCCAAGTAGCTTCAATTAGCTCCGCTTATTGAGAGTAATGTGGTCTTAGTATGAATTAAATAGGAAGAGACTGAGAAGGTGATGGGGGATGTGCTCTTTGTTTTGAGATGCCTTCTGTGCCATTTTGCCTATAATGGATGTCTATTTCTAATCGGAGGGATTGACTCTGCTGCTAAAATACTTCACCGTATTATATTTGGATATTAGACTTCTCTCAAACTAAATGAAAACACTTCTGGGTGCGGAGGAACGTGCAAGTGTTTGCCCCTTTCATGATTTTTCTCTTCAGCAACAGATCACTGTCTATTCCTCAACTTCCAAACTGGAAATCCAAGCGCTTACATGGGTTTTTGTTTTGCTTTTCAGATTGTTTCAAGAAAAAATCCAGAGGATGTCCAGGAGGTAACAGTTTAAGCTTGTGCAAATGTCTTTGTGTGAATCTCGCTATGCCTTTTGAAGCATCTGTGGTATAATTTAGCAATTTCTGTGTGTTTTGTCATTGTAATTCTTTTATGTTTCCATTTGTCTTTAACTTTCAGTTGAAAACAGTAGCTAGTGTGACATGTTGCAGTTCATTCCTCAGTGATGAATCCTGACTTGAAACAAAGTCTTAGGGAGTAGTGTGTCTTTTGATGACAAAACTGCTTTGATAACTTTTCAAGCTCTTTTCTTAGGGATGGAATTGGCAAATTGATGGTTACTTGACTCCTACTGGTAAAATTAGAGATCAGTCCACAGTCCAAGTCTTAGGTCTCAGCTGTAGGTACTCTTTTCTGCTTTAACCAGTACTTCACTGAAAAGCCTACACCATTACTGTGTATTAGGGGAAATGGAGGAATGTAGAGTAGTTGAGAGAGATTAGACTGCAAGTCATGGATTATGCCTGTATCTCTGAGGCTCCTTTAGCAAAGCATAGAACTGGAAAATACTAAAGCTTTAAAACTGCTTACTCTTTGCCTCTTCTGAAAAGGCTCTGAATGAGAGTGCTGTATTCTCGTGCCTCTTTAATACCTCAAAAGACTGGCAGGAATCATTATTATTGAGACCAAAAAGTACATCACGTGTGTGTTGTTTGTGGGGTTTTGTTTTTTAGATTACACCCCTTTTTTTTCCACTCCCCCTTGATTTCTTCTGGACTAATGGGCACTGGTACTGTTGTATGATGTACATGCAAAATCCTTCCTTCAGAAGGACAACCTTATGGCTTTTCAGGCATTGTGTAACATATGCATCTGTTCAATTTCTGGTGCAGTTTCTTACTACAGTTGAGGAGAACCTGGATAGTTGATGAAAGAAGAGCCCATAAATGAATTCATTGCATCTCTGTGTGGTCAAGCATGAGTTACTGATTAGTGGCTTGGCAGAGGTGAGAATTAGCTAATACACCTAACACCCTTTTGTTGCATCCTTCTTTGAAATCCTGGGAATCAGACAATCATGAGCATTCATGCTTTTTGTATTTATTTATCCTTTTTTTTTTAATCTCTAGGAGATTAAAATAGCCTGTCAGAATCAGAGAGAATAATGGATCTGGGTTTAGAACTGCATTACTGTAGTCTAGTTTGGGGTTCACCTCTTCCAGGAAGACTTCTGAATTGAACTTTCCCATGGGCACATTCTGCCCTTACCTTAATCTTCATTTGTGGGAAAACCACTTTATAGCAAGCTGTCGATGAGCCATTCATCAGGAAAGTATATTGTAAGTGTCTTTCAGCTAGAGTATTGCATGAATATATGTTAAGTAGGTTTGAAACAATAGCAAAACACTATCTTTTAGTCATTGCTTTGGTTGTAGCTTAGCATGGCTGTAGATTAGCCATGTAGAGACAATAAGGGGGCGTGAATGTGCTATGAGCTTATTGATGATTGCCCTTCATTGTACCAAATTGAGTGTATTGTGTGTGATAGCATGTTAGGTGTGCTGTGATTCTGTTATAAGTGAGCATCTGGAAGTACCTAGGTGTTAAAAGGAATATCCTAGGTGGTAGTTGCCACACTGAATTGTAGTCGGAAAACCACACACCTTGTGAGCTTTTCTGTTTTATATTGGTTGCTTATGTTTAATAAAGATTGTGGGCAGCCTTTGAAAGAAAAAGAATATGCTCCTAACCTGTTCCCGTGAAAATAAATGTTCCTCAGCTTTCCAGAATTCTCAGAAATTCCATAGGCAAAATTTTGTGCACGCAACCACCCTGTTGCTTTATGATCTGTCCCATGCAAACCCCTTCCTGTACCCATATATGTAGCGATAGGACAAGGGGTGTTGGGTTCAAATTAAAGCAGGGGAAGCTCAGGTTAGATCTAAGGCAGAAGTCTTTCCCTGTGAGGCTCTGGCACAGGGTGCCCAGAGAAGCTGTGGCTGCCTCACCCTGGGCAGTGTTCAAGGCCAGGCTGGACAGAGTCTTTGATGACATGATCTAGTGGAAGGTGTCCCTGCCTGTGGCAGGGGTTTGGAACTGGATGATCTTAAGGTCCTTTCCAACTCAAATGATCCTGTGATTCTATATAGCACCACTTAGCTGTGCCTCCTTACTCAGAATTCTCTTTCAATACCACTTTTGTGATGTTAATACATACATTATGTATGTACAACTGCACATGAGGCTAAGTGTTGTGACTTCAGCTCTACTTGCCAGTTTTCTCTCACCTCCTTTAACTGCCCTTTGGGATACAAGCCTTTAATACAACATCTCTCCCACTGCAGCCAATTACAATTTGAAATGATTCCAGCTGTTGTTGCTGGGACAGGGAGGAAGATAACCTTGTAAGGGCTTTCTTCTCAGAAGAAGAAAAGGAGTTCAAGTTGAATGGAAGAGTTGATACAGAAAAGCTAGTGGACTTTAATTTCCTTGCTTCTGGGGACTGATGGTGCCAACATGGTGTGTGAGGCAGTTGTAGCTAGAGTAGTCTTGCGGGTTTTTTCTCTTATTCATGGAGGAGAAAGGGTTGTTCGTTGTGGAACAGATGACTCGCATGAGTTAACAGAGATCTACTGGCTGCAGCCATGACAAGCACCTTATTGCATTACAAGTCTAACGTATGTTTTGTGATACACTTGCTGTGCTTTATTGGGTCTCAAAGTACAATGTGTCCTTCCTCCAAATCTGATTTCTAATGAGTTATGTTAGAGTGGGAACTTTACTGAGCCACATGCACGCAAAGGCATGATTTCTGTGAGCTTGTGAAAGCTTTTGGGGTGACTTTGACTGTTTTTGCTATGCAAGCTACTTACAGTTATTTTTTTTTCCTCCTGGCTATTGGGGGATCACTTGCAGCAGTAAAAGTTGCTATTTTTTTAAGGGGAACAGAATCTCATGCTTTTATTTTTCTCGCAGCTTTTCATGTTGTCTCCAAGTACGGACAATACAATAACTTAATGTTTCAATACTTCCCCATCATAAGCAATTTTTTTTCTATATGCGTGCTGAAGAAGTGCTAATCATCCACTTCCAAGATACCAGATTAGATGGAAGTGCAGCATTGAAAAAATAGTTTGCCTTCTTGAGAGGTTATAATTTGTCTTCCTTTGTCTGTTGAACTCCACTAAATACTAGTGGTAGTGGAGTCCTGGAAATGTGTGCCCAATAGGTGAAGCTGAATCAGGGCTGCTATTATATCATATATGATAGCACTCAGTTATATCATAGCTGAGTTTATAAGGTGGAGAGAGTGTTGCCACACTGAAGCTTTGCATATCTACTGTTAATAGTCCTGTTACCATATATCTGTCTTGTTCTGTAAGTAGAACTTGTATCTGCTGAAGCTTAGAAGGCCTGAGACCTTAGTGTTAAAACTAACAAAAAACTTTGAAAACTCCAACAAAAGAACAACAAATAAAAGACCCCTGTAAAATGAAACCTTTTACTTGGTTTTAGGTCTGGTTTGCTTGAAAAAAGTTGTTTTTCAGTTACAATCACTCCTGAGGCAAACTGTTAAATCAGTCAGAAGTATTTGGAATCTTTATGGTTAATTGTAAGCTAATTGTGCTGTTTGACTGATGGAACACTGGAATCACCTCCTGAATGCACTGCAGTCTCCCTCTCTTGTTCTTTCTTCTGCTGTTCTACTTTAGTCACTTTGCATTAGTTTTGAGGTTTAATGTGATGGCTTTGTGACTCTGAGCAAAACTGAGGCCAAGATACAAAATTTCTTTAATTGTTTTCATCCTGATAAGAAACCTGTTAGCAATTGAGGGAGTGCAAATTTTGTTGCTCAGTTCTCTCCCTAGCCTGGTTTTGCTGTTGGGTTCTCTTATCCATTTGGGATCCTTGAATGGAAAGAATAAAAAGAATGGGATGGAGGAATGGAAGAGCGACAAGGTAGAAATTGACTGGGAGATGACTACTTCTTTCTGGAAGGGACGGATCAGAAAAAGCTGGGGTAATGACCCAGTGCTGTCTTTACATTCCTGAAGTCAGAGATTTTGCCTGGATTACAAAAAGAACATACTCAATTTTTGGATCAGGGTTATTACTAATAAACCCTTTTAAATGTGAGCTTGCATTTACCCCGATCAGCATTTTACAGAAACAAATTGCAAGCAGGTTTGTTGTCCTGGATGCTTAATGTTCTGTCCTTAAGAATCCCTGTCTTGTATTGATTTTTCTTGCCTTGTTTTCTTTTCTGCTGTTGTGTCACTTCACCATACCTGCAGCTGCATCAAGCACAGCATATTATGGAGTGTTGGGTAGTGAAGTGCTACCATTTGCCATCTTCTCCTCTCTTACTGGTTCTCTGTGTAGGTCTGGATCTCAGTGTGATGGAGACAGTGCTGCCTTTGCTCTCTTTGTTTCTTTCAGCATTTACTTGTGTTTTTTTTCTCTGTACTAAAGTCTTGGTAGCCAAAATGGGGTTGGGGACACATAATGACCTTTTTTGTTGCGGTTGTTAGAGTTGGCACTTCAGACTGTATATTTTTGTTAAACATATTTGCTGAAGGTAGTGGTCCGATTTGCTAAAACCCCAATGCATATACATTTGTATTATATATATATTATATACATTAGATATATATTGCATATGAACCCAATACATTTGTTGTGTGAGGCAATGTGAACAATGAACCTCGCTAATACTTCTCTCCCCTTTCTCTGCTTCAGATAGTCGTTTGGAAGAGATACAGTGACTTTAAGAAACTGCACAAAGATCTCTGGCAAATTCACAAAAACCTATGCAGGCATACAGAACTCTTCCCACCTTTTGCCAAAGCGATACTATTTGGTAAGCATAATTTCATCCTGATGTGCTGAAATCCCTTAACTCAATATCTGTAAATAAGTCTTGTTTCACGGCTGCCTAGAGCTCTTTTCTGTGTGCTTTTACTAATCTACTTTTAGGTTTGTTATATAGTACTTGCAGGTGTGTCTTACTGCAGGTCTGTCATAGTTTGATGCTTCACCTTGTTAAGTAAGGGTAGTTGAATCCTTGCTTCCGTGTTAGAGATGGTAGCTCAAATATGTATTGATGTGGATGTTCTGTATCTTTGCAACATACATTCCCTGTTTTCAGGAGCATGAGGTCTACATTAGCTTTATGAACAGCACTTGAGCAAAGACCAAAGATGTTTGTGTATGAGCCGTCTGCTTTTTACTGATGAGTTATAGTGAAGTAGCAAGTGATGGCTACAGAAAGTGGTGGGGTTTATTTTGGATGTTTCAGTGTAGTTATCAACTTTATCTAGCTAGGCCTTTGGAATTCGTTTTCTGTGTAGCAGTTAGCTATTTCACCAAAGCAACCTATAAGAGAATCGTGGCTCTGCATGAGAAATACATGACAAAAAAGCTTTTTGTTGTGCATCACCATGTGCTTTCGAGCCTTTTTCCCCAGACGTTTTAATGCTGAGTATTTTCAGGTGTCCAACGAAGTGTTTGGCATTCCTTTGCGTGCATCTACCATGTGTTCTTGGTTGGGTTTGGTTTTAGGTGAGCGTTTTGGTTTCTAAAGTGCTTTTGGTGTTACTAAGGCATTTTTGTTGTATTTGTTTTTTGTTCCTAAGGCAGGGCTGTGGCGTTCTTTGTGTCCAGGATTTCTTTGGTGTTTGTTTTTTTTTTTTGCTGTGCATATACTACACAGTTTTCTGTGGATTTTAAGTGTCCATCATGTTTTGACTTCATTTGCTATGCATCTACCACTTAGGAGTGTTTCTAAGGCATTGCTGACAGCCCCAAATGTGTTTGCTGCTTTTTATCGTGCATCTACCATGTGCTCTTTTTTTGGTGTGGTTTTTGGCAGGCTTTTCAGTTTCCAGCACTTCTTTGGGGGTTACTAAGATGTTTCCATGGTGTTTCTAAGTTGCTTTAATAGATTTTGAGGTCTTTTTTAAGCATCCAGCCTGTGTTTTTTTTTGTGTATGGTGGTGTCTTTTCACGTACCTTTCATGTGTTTGGGCATCCAGTGTGTTTGGCATGTATTGGCAAGCATCCTCTTCATGCTCATTCATTTGTCAAGGCTTCTGGTGTGAAGTCAGGGCTTGTTTTGTGTGTGGTTTTTTTGGTTGAGGCACTGCTGTGGCAATTATTTTTCAGTGTCCAGCATTTCTGAGGTGTAGCTTTTCTTCATGCATATATTGCATGATGTTCTGCCTTTGTTTAAGCATTTTTCAGCATTCTTTAATGTGTCCAGCATATTTGGCATTTGTTTGGGGCATGCATCTACTGCATGCTTTATGAGTGTTTCTGAGGCATTTCTAAGGTGTTTCTAGCTGTGCAGAATAGTGCTGCTTTTTAGTGTTCTTTTTTTAAGTGTCCAACATATGTTTGGCGTTTCTTTGCATCTTCCACATGCAATTATTGGGTGTTTTAACAGGTTTTTAGGCATCCAATGTGTTTGGTGTTGTTTTTTTTGGCATGAATCTACCATGCTCCTTTTAATGGGGTTTTTGATGGGTGTTTTGGTTTGTGAGGTGTTCTTTGGGTCACAAAGACATTTCCACGGAGTTTACAAGTTGGTTTTGTGCTTTTTCTTTTTAAAGCATCCAGCCTGTGTTATGTTTCTTTTATATGGCCTTTGCATGGTGTTTAGTGGCCAGCATGCTTGGGGTTTTTTGGCATCTATTTACCATGTGCTTGCTCTTTTTCGTGTGGATTTGGGGCATTTGTAGGTGTGGTTTTGGTCCCTAGGGAATGCCTATGATGTAATTTCATAGATCTTAGCCTCAGAATGGTTTGCGTTGGGAAGGACCTGAAGATCATCCAGTTCCAACCCCCTGCCATGGGCAGGGATGCCTTACATTAGAACATGTCCCCCAAGGCTCTGTCTCACTTGGCCTTGAAGAAGACCAGGATTTCTTTGTTATGTATAGGGTTTTTTGGGGAGGGGAGGATTGCATGTATACACTGCATGATTTTCAGTGGGCTTTAAGTTATTCAGCACTTTTTTTGTGTGCCCAGTATATCTGGGGCTTTTTTAGCATGCATCTCCTGCATGCTATTATTGGGCATTTGAACAGGTTTTTAAGCTTCCAACACGTTTGGCATTTTTTCTTGGCGTGAGTCTACCATGTGCCCTTTTTTGATGGAGTTTTTGGATGGATTTTTAGTTTCAAGGTGTTTACGGGCAGGCTTCAGTGTTTAAGGTGTTTTGGGGTTAAGGCCTCTGTGGTGTTTACAGTTTTGGTTTTTGGCTTTGTTTAAGCATTCAGACTGTGTTTATGGCTTTTGTATGCACCTTGCATGGTATTTAGTGTCCAGCCAAGGTTTTGCACCCTTTCTTGGTATGGTTTTCCTTTCTTTTTTGTTTCTCAGGCATTGCTCTGGTGGTGGTTTCCATTGCTACATTATTCCTCATATGTTTTGGTGGGCTTTTAAACACACAGCACACTCTAGGGCATTTCTTTTTGTGTGCATTTATGATATGCTGTTAAGAGGTTTTAGCATCCAGCATGGGTTTGGCTTTTTATTCCGTCTTGCTACCACCTGCTTTTTTGTGTTTCTTCCATATAGTTCTAGCATTTTTAGTGTCCAGCATATTTGGTGGGTTTTTGGCATGCATACAGTGCGTGACTTTGTGTGTATTTGCATGTTTCCCGTGCACTGTGCCCGTCTTCTGTGTTTGTCAAACATGTATTTCCCATGTATTGTCTGTGTTTTAGCACCCAGCCATTGCTTGCTGTGTTTTGGCATGAATCTAGTGCTGATTTGTGAAGGGTGCGTGTGTGTGTGTGTGTGTGGCAGTTTTAGCAGTGTTAGATATGCATCTAGAGCATTTTCCCCATATCCTGCCCATGGCAGGAGGTTAGAACTAGATGATAGCAAGGTTCTTTCCAACCCATTCTATGATTTCTGTGGTTTTTGTCTCACATTAGCATATTTAGCACTTTATTGACATGCATCTGTTGCATGCTTTTACATGACCTTGTAATGATTTTAGTATGTTTTAGAGTCTAGTTGGCATGCATCTCCTACATACCTACTTCACATGGAAAAATGTGCAAAAAGATTTTTAGCATTTTGTCATGTTTTTAGCATAAGCTTTTGTGCCATTTTGTGCACCCTGGTGTTTTTGTGTGGTTTTTTTGCCCCTGCATTTTTAGGTTATTTGTTTGTCTGTTGTTGTTGTTGTGTTTGGTTTACATCTATTTATTTGTTTATTCAGGTTGCCCAAAGAAGTGGTAAATGCTCCATCCCTGGCAGCATTCAAGGCCAGGCTGGACAGAGCATTGGGTGACATGGTCTAGTGTGAGGCATCCCTGCCCATGGCAGGGGGTTGGAACTGGATGATCTTAAGGTCCTTCCCAACCCAAAGCAGTCTGTGATTCTATGAATATTATACTTCTTTTAGTGTATTATGCTTTTTGTATTTATTTTTTGTTCCCTTTGTGTATGTGTGCGTTTACTATTGCTGTGGGATAATTAAGCCTATTGGATTGGGAGCTGCCAAAATTGAGGGTGTTTAGTCAGCCTCTTTTCCACCAATATAATAATGCTGCCTGGGGTTATGGTACTGCAGCGGTATTTGCTGACCCTCCTTTGCCTTGAGTGCCAGAGAAACTGAAACTCCTCTGGAGGTAAAACCTCAGCCTGGAAAGCACAGATTTTCCCTTTGAAGTTTCGGGATCAAATATTGCGACAGGCTTGGAATTTTTGGTACTTACTTTTTGGTTTTGATGGCTGCTGCGTGTAGGCATGGCACTGAGATGCCCTGAAGAATAAACTAACATAAAGAACTTTCAACGAGTTGAAGTTAGTTTATAACCCAAGTCCAGTCTCCCTGGGGAAGCTGAGAACAACTGCTTTCTGTGTGGAGCAGCAAAGGGAGAGGCAAGGGAGCTGAACTCTGATGCAGGCTTCCTGGCTCTTTGCGCAGAGCTGGGTAAAATTCCTGGTTTAAATTGTCTTTCCCGTCAGCTAAATTGTATCCAACTTTTATGTAATTTCATTTTTAGTTATTTATGAATTTGAAAGTGGGGTAAATTTTGGTGCTATGTCAGAAGTTGTGCGTTAATGGTTAGAGCATGTAGTATTAGTTTCGTCCTGAGATGCTTTTATAGCTGATCTACAGAGTTAGAGTGCTTACTGGAGAAATTGTTTACAAAGCTAATATTTGCAAAGCATAATTGAATTTCAGGTAGAAGATGTGGTAGCTGTTCGTAGAGGAGCAAAGAGGGCTAAAAAGAATCAGGATGGAAAGAGAGTATGGGCTTCTAGTATCTGAAATCATTTTAAATTGCCAGAAATGCAAATTAACTGCTTTTATACTAGCCCTGTAAGCAAGGGAAGAATTGAGTGAAATTCCTTCTGAAAGACATCCTTCTTCTATTGTATTTGGTGAACAAATGCACATTGTAAAAGTAGGAAGTGTACAGGAATATTCAAGGTAGTTTATAAGAAAGCTCTTTGAAATTAAAACTAAACCAAACCAATCCCCACTACATGTGACTGAAGCTGAGCCACAGAAGAATACAGGATAAGAGGAGGTAATGTAAAAACAAATTTGAAGTGATTGCTCCGTAGCTGAAAGGAACAGAAATATCTGGCTCTGCTCTTTGATTTAAGAATTATTTCTGTTTAAAGCATGAAATTTTATTGCATATTCTCTGGTCTCACTTCTACATATAATAACTGCTGTGTGGTTTGTTTTCATTTAAAGCATTTACCTTCAGATTCTTTAATTTTTGAGTATCTTTTGTGCTAGAAGGGCTTTTATTTTTAAGTTTTATTAAGATGTGTGCTCTAAATAACCTACATACACTGCTCTATAGAGAGTACACTTTACACAGTGAGCATTGGTGGTTCTGACAGTGAAACTCGCTTGTATTAGAAGTATTAAACCTGAGCAGAATCTCAAGTTGAGCATTCAGAGTGTTAGGAGATGGTGTGGAGAACTGTGATTTATTTAGAAACAACTGGGTCATGCTGTGCTTCTACATTTCATGTCAACAAAGACTTGCCACATCTGCAGAACTCGGCCGCGTCTCATGTTTGATACCACAGCTTTTGATAATTATAATGTGCAAGTACATGTATTTTCATGCTGTTACAATAGAGCTGCTCTCATCAAAGCATGGAACTTGCTAGGGGTGGGAAAAAGAAATACTCTTACTCTTTTTTAGTTCGCTTGAACCTTTCCCACCCGTCTTAGGGAGGAAACATAATGAACGCAAGCATGGGCATATACAATGTTCCAGTAGATCCAGCTGCTAAAACCTGAGATGTTATGAAACAATTAGGTTCAGGTTAGATCTAAGGCAGAAGTTCTTTCCAGTGAGGGTGGTGAGGTGCTGGCGCAGGCTGCCCAAAGGAGTGGTAAATGCAGTGTTCAAGGCCAGGTTGGACAGAGTCTTGGGCAGCATGGTCTAGTGTGAGATGCCCTTGCCTGTGGCAGGGGGTTGGAAATGAATGATCTTAAGGTCCTTTCCAACCCAAACCGTTCTATGATTATGATACCTGTTTCTGGGGAGTGATTACTCTCCCACCCTAATATGCTTCAACATAATTTCTTCAGTATTTTCAAACTATTTTTTGTTGGACATTTTTAAGCATTCCTGTGTGTTTGCTATACATAGCACTTTCCCAGACTGCTGGTAAACCTGTACTCAGCATGTCTTGTATCTAACAACTGCAGAAATGTACTCTAGTATGAAAAGTACTCTCCCCACCCCCTGGCAAAAAGAAACCAAAATTCCCAGGTGATGGCAAGTTAGCAGCAAGTCAAAAAGATGATTCACGTCATACAGCTTAGATAAGGACGCTTCCTGCATTTGAAAATACCAAATGAAGTAGCATATTTAAGATTCCAACTTAATTATAGTTGGAAGCCTTGTGAGAAACTGAAACACAAACCTTGCTAGGTGTTTTGTTGTTCATATCTGCTCCACAGAATGAACTGTGCATTCTCTTCACAGGGATTTACATTTGGTTTGTATGTACGGAGCAAGTTTTGAATGGATTGTTGCTGGAGGAACAGCAGAACTGTACAAACGCGTTTGTTACATGCCAAGATTGTAGTTAGCACTTCCTAAAGCCCTGGAAAGACACCATCACTGTGATGAAGTTGCCGTGTCTCTGAGAGATGTTGATTTATATGCAGGAACACCTCCTAATGTTTGAAGAGGCAGCTGGGTATCTAAGCACCTTTGAACATCTGATTGAGAAGGGTGATAATGAAAGTGTTGAGCTATCCAAGATTCCGTGAAAGTATGAAGAAGGAAGAGGGGAAGGACTTAGGCAGGGCTGGCTGGAAATGAAGCTGCCAGCAGGATGCCAGATAGTCTGTGAACAGTATGAATTATGTTCTTCCTTCCCCCAGAAGTCCTCTACTTCTGTAAGCAGTTGTCCTGATAGTGTATCATGATGCTGATGAGCTGGAAAATGTGACAGTGACTAATGTTTCAGTGGCTCTGTTCAAACGTGTTTTGTTTTCAGCTCAGCTTCCTAAGAAAATAACCTTATGTAATTGTGCTGTCAAAGTCAAACCTCTTACTCGTGTGGCTAATATCGGCTAATTATGAGTGGGGGTGCAGTTGCAAATGTAATTCTAGTTCTCTAAAGTCTGAGGAACACCAGCTGAGTGAGAAGCTTGGTGGGGCTACCAAGGGCCAGGCAGGCTCATCCCCATGAGGTTTGCAGCTGCCTGGGCAATCGGTGAACCCTGCCAGGCTGGTCCTGACATGGTGCCCATCTGGTGGCCACTGGAAGTACTGGGATGATGTGGATGAGGAAAAGGAGTTTTTCTTGGGTTTGATGAATTAGAATGGGGAAAGGTCCCTGGGAAATCGGGAAAAATCTCAGATGCTTCCTGTTTCTGGCCTTGTTAGGTGTTTACTTCTTTGCGATTCGTTTTTCTGTTGCATTATAACAGTGTTCATGTCATTTTGTAGATTCATTTAACTGGCCTGTGCTGCTGTGCTGTAGTGAGGGGAGCTGATGTCCTGTTTTGCATGGGATGAAACAAAAGCTTTAAGGCACCCCAGTGTTGCTCTGAAGACACAGGAAGTTTGAGGAGCAGTTTAATGAGCCTGATTTCAGTGTTGCCGCTCAATGTGGTAGCATTGCCTTTGCTGCCTTTTTGCTTGCTTGTTGCTTGCTCTTTTGTACAGCTTGCTAATGTTTGTGCAGCTGAAAGGGCAGGGTGAACAAGTCACGGAACTGATCCAGCTGCAAATTAGCCCAATGATGTCTTTTCTTTTCTTTCCCAGAAAAATAACCCCCAAAAGCTTTGTTTGTGATCTTGGATGTGTGTGTCTTTCTAGTGTTACTTTCCTTTTTTCTGGTACCACATGGGCAGGAGCTATTTACTTGGAGAATTTCTGGAAAGAATCCTGCTTTGATACTTTCTTCTGGGATTATTATTTTTTTTTTGCTTGCTCCGAGTATAAATGAATTTTGCTTTTTGTATTCAATGTTTCTTTTGTCCTCTTCAAAGGTTAATGCCACAAGAGCTGTCACAGGTGGTTCTTATTTTTCCGGTCATGCTGTTATAGCAATACTGTTTCTTGAACTTGTCTTCCCAGTCCTTTTTTCCCCTCTGTATAGCTGTTCCAGTATCTGTTCTGTCCTCCTCCAATTATTACTGTTAACCTCTGCCCTTTTTCTTTTGTAAACTTGTAACTATTTCAACAACAAAGTGATGTTGATATGAAAAGCTAAAATAAGTTGTGTGCGATTGTGAAGAATGTGAATTTAAGGTAGCGATCCAAGGGTTTTCTCCTGAGAAACAAATCTCTTCAGGTGAACTGTGGGATTGTTTTTTAAAGATGGGTTTTTTCCTAATTGGAATGTCTTGGGTGCAGGGTAGGAAAAAGGGAAGGATCATACGTTGTTAGTAAATGAGCTGCTTTCCAGCTCTGTTTACCTCTTGAATCCAGGAGGAGATGAGACCCTGTGTGCATGGGGCTACTTCAGAGGAAAGCTTCAGTGCCTGGTAGCAGGGCTTCACCATCTCCCCTCCACTTTGTCTCCTCCATAACTGGCACCTTGGAAATGATGATCTGTTTGGGGGCTTTTAGCAATACTTTGTTTACTGTCCGCTCATATTGTGTGTTGTTCTTGAGACTATGTGAAGATTGCTCAGCTCCTTCCAGGATT
This sequence comes from Pezoporus occidentalis, assembly GCF_034315485.1. NCBI lineage: Eukaryota > Metazoa > Chordata > Aves > Psittaciformes > Psittacidae > Pezoporus > Pezoporus occidentalis. The sequence continues at coordinate 3,763,906 of NW_026915836.1, read as the reverse complement.
CGGGCCGTAATCAAGGCTGACACTGACTGGCATATTGTCAAATTGTGCGTGTCTCATTTATTGTTAGATAACATTGGACATCCGTTAGTGTCTCTTGGCTAATGAAGACTGTTGCCTCCCATATTCTTACGATGAGAGGGCGAAGGATTCTTGTTGTAGCTGCCAGCTTTCATCATCCGAGTGGATTGCAGAAGACGGGACTCTAGGGACAATTGAGAATAGGAAGTTTGAAGATTCGCTGTGTTCTTCTGATGCATTGGAATGACTTTCATAGACTCAGGGCATTGTCTCCAGAAGGTTGCTTTTGCCTTGTGTTTTCTTTATTGTAGTTATTACAGCAAATAACTGTGTACTTACTTGTAAAACTGTCAAGCTATGTGTCTGTTCCAGGGCGATTCGATGAAACCGTGATTGAAGAAAGAAGGCAATGTGCTGAAGATCTGTTGCAGTTTTCTGCCAACATCCCTGCTCTCTATAACAGCAAACAGCTTGAAGACTTTTTTAAGGTTTGTTAGTATTTGCAGACATATTTGCTTCTTACTGATTTGAATAAGATACAGTGCTGATTCTGCTTTACTCCATAAACCGTGGCGTGACGGTGAGCTGATGTGACATGCTTTGAGAAGTGACTGTGAGTTTTCCATTCACTCTGGAAATAAGGCTTAAAACCCCCCTCATGCTATGTCTCTACAAGGTGGAAAGTTTTACAGGAACTTCAGGTGAAAGAATTTGGAATTCTTGTTTATTGAATGATGAGCAAAACCCAGGATGTTAAATCCAGGTGTTCAGTGGGAAGTTATGCAAATATTGTCACTGTTTTCTATGTTTTATTTAAGCATTCATAGTTTCAAACCAAAGGAGGGAAGACTCCCTAGACTGATTTCTTATGGGCTGTTATGGATTAAGGTCCATGACAGCAAATCTGGCATATAACTAGTCAAATGTGCTGCTTGTACAGTGTTGTAAGAACCACTCTCCAAAACAATGATAAGTTGATCCAGATTTCCTCCTTATTACATCTGAAGTAGTTTGTTTTCAATAGTTCTTTCAAACCTCTTTATTTTTGGTAGCTTACTCCAGCATTCTGCAAACACATAAACATAAATTTACATGTAAACATGATAGTAATTCCCTGGAATTAAGGGCATGCTTATCTGGCTGGGATGGGACGTAAGTGTATTAATGTGTTAAGTATGTTTAAATGATACATATGCTAAAGCAAAACAAGAGCAAAGCTTACAAATCTTTACTTGTTTTCATGGTGCAGAGTTCTTTAAACTATCAGTTTTCTTAAAGCTTAAAGGTAACAGAGATTGGGAGTCTAAGTTAGGTTATTTTGCTTTTCACTTTATTTGCATTTGCACTTTTCAGTTCTTAGGAAATACCTCTGTGTTTTGGGGTGTTTGTTCAGAGCTCTCTTCCCCTGCTTTGCTCAACAAAAGTATTTGTTTTACCCTTCCAATGGACCTTTTTGGGCTTTGCAAGGGAATGAGTAAAACTAGCAAGACATTAGTTTTTACAGGAGCGAGTGTGTTAACAAGGGGAGTTATGCAAGTGTAATAATTTAGGCTTATTTGTCAGCTGCCCTTGTATCATATTTTCCTGTAAGAAAGCTTTAGGTTTTGATCTGTCACCAGCTCAGCCATGTCCTTTAGCTCTGCTCAGGGGTGGTTTTGTGCCTTTTCAGATTCCTGTGCAAATAGCCATGGAGAGAGAGACTTGGACAACGAAGTCTTAGAAACAGCTGAAGGGAGTGCTGTGTGTATCTGTGTACTATAGACTCCAGAAAAACTGGCTGGCTAGTGTGAAGATGTCCTGGGCTAGATCAGAATATATTAGCAATGCCCATTTGTAATAGTGCCTTGGAAATGGTGCAGTTTCTGTTGAAGTTGTGTGGGAAGTATTCACCTGACATGTGAAGCAGAAGTTTATGAAAGAAATATTTAGGTGCTTTCTAGTGCAATCAGTTGTTCCTGTTGTTACTTCACTTGCCTTTGATTCCTTTCAGGCTTGGGAGGGAATAATGTCCACCTCCTAGGCTGGGATGGCCTTATCTTCCCTCTGTGTCCAGTTTTGACTATGACTGGACTCAAGATAGTGGGTCATGGGTGGGACATTAGTCTGATGGGCAAACACTGTGGTGTGGGAGACCTGCTGAGCTTGGGAGCACCACTGAAGAGCACAGAGTGTATGTACCACAAGAGAGCAGGAGCATCAGGTTTTCTTCTCCCTGTTAAACTCTGGGATTTCAGGCAGACGTGCTGCAGCCTGTTATGGCTCAGGACTCTCAGGCTGCAGTAGGCTGACTGTTTAGATACCTGGATAGTCTGTGGCAATCAGACACTGCCTAACCAAAACCCCTGTTTTAATTTTGCAGGTTTACAGAGTTTAATTAAATACATTAACTCTAAAGTAATGGAGCATTCACTGGTTAGGAAAGTTAATTTTGTCTATTGCTTCTGTGTAGTGAGACTTTTCATAGAGCACAGCAGCTAAATAATTCCTTTCCCTCTTTCTTTGCAGGGTGGAGAGGTGCATGATGGCTCTGAACTGATCGGTCCTGTTGAGCCTCTGTCTGACTCTCTGACTGACAACCTGTCTGACTGCAGCTCTGAAGGTTTGCTTGCTTTTCTCATGTAACCCTGTAGTGTGATCTGTTTTAAAGCAGCAAGTGAGTCCAGAGTAGGCGGTGGAGATGCTCCAAGGGCTGTATCTCCTCTGCAATGGGGACAGGTTGAGAGAGCTGGGCTGGTTCAGCCTGGAGAAGAGAAGGATCCTTAGGAGGAGACCTTAGAGCAGCTCCAGTGCCTGAAGGGGGTACAGGAAACCTGGAGAGGGGCTTTGGACAAGGGCCTGTAGGGACAGGATGAGGGGAATGGCTTTAACCTGCCAGAGGGGAGACTGAGATGAGCTCTTAGGCAGAAGCTCTTCCCTGTGAGGGTGCTGAGGTGCTGGCACAGGGTGCTCAGAGAAGCTGTGGCTGCCCCATCCCTGGCAGTGTTCAAGGCCAGGTTGGACACAGGGGCTTGGAGCAAGCTGCTCTAGTGGAAGGTGTCCCTGCCCGTGGCAGGGGTTGGAACTGGATGAGCTTAAAGGTCCGTTCCAACCCAAAGCAGTCTGGGATTCTATGATAAATGACAAGTGCCATATCTGTGGGGCATTGGCTTCCAGTTTCTCTTTGCTTGGTATGTCAGAAATGCCAGAGCCGAGATTAACAAAGGAGAAGTTAGGCTCAGAAGAGCTCTGTCTGCACTGCTGGAAATTTACTTCTCACAGAAAGTTTTCTGGGAGTTTGTCTAGTTCATTCCAGAAGTCCTAGTGTTCTGTTGCTCAAATTGAACTGCTTTTGGTGCTAACTGAACCCTCTAGTTTAAACATACATAATCCTGCCTGCTTCCAAAAGGTTGGGCAAACACTGTGGTAGTGTTTGCTACGAATCATGACCCAGGGCTCAAGCTGTAGAAATTTGCAGAGAACTTTAAAACCATTTTGAGGTTGATCAATAAATGGAAAGATGACTGAATTTGACTAGAGCATGAAAAATAGGTCTAGGAGTTGAACTGTCCCATTAATTTCAGAGGGTTCTCATTCAGCTGTTCATGCTCTGGGTGTCCCCATGCTTTTAGTGCTTAGTAAATCCAGAAGAGAGTAGGTGTTGTATTTTAAAAGTCCAGGTATGCCTTCTGGATTGAGCATATTGGAGTGGTGAATGAGAAATCCTATCGCAGGGTTTGGGAGGTAAGCAAGTTGTTAAATTCTCTCAAGAAAAACTGATGGCAGTTTTTGTTTGCTGAAAAGAGCTCCCCATTGAAAGAATGAGAGGTGGTGTGTGATGTGTTCAGTTGAAAACTGGAAATCCCTCCCTTAACTTGCTAATGCTTTCTGGTTGTGCAGTGGCAATGAAGGATGTGTCTCTTTTCCTGTGATTGCATTTCCTTAGCATAGTGTGAAGATGGATGCGCTGACTTGGATACCATGTATAGCGTGAAGTGGCACTTCACTTTTAGTAAATAATAGTATAGCTATAAGGTAGGGTCCATCAGCCCAAATAAATGCTGTGCTGGGGCTTCTTGCCTGCTTCTGGAGGCTGAGCTAGCTGAAGCATCTCTGTGTGTAATCATCTGCCAAGTACCATGCAGTCTTATAGGTAGTGCAGCAGTAAAAGTTGGACCTCATGACCTTACAGGTCTTTTCCAACCCAGTTGATTCTATGATTCTATATTTATGTATTTCTGAGTTAAGTTTTGGTCCTTCTGTCTTCCAAAAAATTCATTTCCAACTCTTCAGATTATTTGGAACTGTTTTATACTCGTGTATAAATACACATGATTATACAAACACACTTAGTTGGGAGGGGGTTTGGTCTTAACTACGTCAGTTCCTCTGGTCTTTCTGGTGTAGAACTTGCTTTGGCAAAACTCTGGTTGAATAACAGGAACTGCTTGTGTTTTCTAATAGGGTTGGTTTATTTTCTGCTTGAGGTTATACGCCACTCTGATCTCTCTCTGTCAGTAACTTTGTTCTTAGCTGTAGAATACATCCTACTTGGGCAGAGAGTTCTGTGTTTTATTTTGGAGTGTCTTCTATGATGTCAATAAAATATCTCCCCCACAGTATTTTATTCTGTGAAGGGAAAGGTATAGAGCTGTTTAATTACATGGGGTAGTTATGGTAAATGCTGGTGACACAGGGGCACTATTTCTGTGAAATGAACATTCCAGGTTCTGACAGTGCCCTCGCTTTACACTGTGCCTTGTAAGAGTGCTTAAAAAAATGCTTCATGTGAATGTTTCTCTTCTTTATTCACAAGGGCCTCATTTTGAGGAGAAAAACACTTCCTTTAGGTGAGATAAAATAATGAAAGGAAAAAAATGCTGTAAAGTAAAGAAACCACCCCTCTTTAATACCCTTCTTCCGAGTCAGCTGGAGTGCTTTTAGGGGATGCTTGCCACAGCTGTGAGCAGAGGATTTCCTGATGCCGAATGTGGCTTGTGGAATTATATTTTCTAAAAACCCATGTGTCTTCCAGCTCCTGTTTTCTCATGTTTGACGCCAAATTTTGGGCCGGGGTTAGACTAGGGACAGAAGGAAACATCTGTCTTCAAGGCCTCTAGATGGCAGTGGCAATACTCGGCTCTGCGTCCTCTCCCGCATTAAGGGTGGAAGATGCAAACTGATGGGGGTAGAAATGTTTTGTTTTGCTTGTAAAAGCAGCTGGGCAGCTCATGCTTTCACGGGTATCTGCTTTTCAAGAGGCTGGGTTATCCAGGCTTTCCACTCATTCCTGGAAACCGTTTGCTCCTCATACGTGAAATTCCCCAAGGCACAGACAAGTACAGGGATTTATGTTTGATTTCAGCATCATTGTACTCATCCAATATTCCTGACAGTCACTCTGTCTTCTTCTCTGGGTACGTGCGATAATGCTCAAATATGCAACTTCCTCTCCAAAAGCCTTTCTATACAAATAGCCAGATTCTTTAGAGAGTTCGTTGGGAGCCTCATCTTTTTTTTTCCTCACTGCCCTTCCCCTCCCTTCTTCTGTTTTACTATGTTCACATTGTCTTCCCAGAAACAAGCATATGCACTTCAGACTGTTCCTACCCCTTGGGCTGACTGGAAGAACCATGGCTGTGGTTGTGTGGTGCCAGACCAGGCCTTAAGCAAAGTTTATTAGCTCGGGCTCTGTGCCATGCTAGCTGCTTTCATACAGCTTCTGGTCAAGTTGGCTGCAAGAGAAGAGCAAACATGATTTTGTTTGGAATGGAGGGGGGAGAACTTGGGTCTGTGTGGATTTGCTCTAATTCATCTAGTCTGGGTGGGCAGCACACCCTTCCCATGAACTCCCAGCTTTTCCATTCATTCTGCCTGTACCCTTTGTCCATCAGTCAGTTCTGCTTCCACCTATACGTTCTCCGGCTAGCAATTTCTCTTCACTGAGCAAAATAACTTGTCTCTTCTAAATGTTATAAATACTCAGTCCTCTGCACCCAAATTTGACTCTGCTATCCCTAAAATGGGCAGGTGAATGGCCCATTTTTTAATACCCTGCTTAATGAATCTTCTGTCTTCCTCCAGCTGTTCTGTGGTGAGGTTGCCTTCTTTCTTGCGGGGCTTGGGGCTACACCAGCACTTCTCTTCTCTGCGTGGACACTTTATGTCCATCCCTGAAAAGATCAGGAGCACTGTCTTCTGTGCAGCCTCTCCCCTGCTCTCAAGCAGTCTTGTGGCACCATCACTGTCCCTTCCTTTTCAAAGACTGGCTGGTAATCTGTTCTCCATCATGTGTTTTTCCGCTCACTCGTGTTAAAGGAAGAGCAGCGCTTTGCTCCTTGGGCCCCTCTTCCACAAATTGTAAACTCCGGGGTTGCAAAATCCAGAAGAAAGTTTGCATTAGCTGCCCTCGAGTCAGCTCCTTGCTTCTGCCTCATACTTTATGGAGATAAGTCAGGACACTACCTGATAATGGGGTTAAACTCTCGACTCCTGATAATCCAGAAGAAAACGGATACCAGTTGTTAGCCCAGAATTTACTTTCTCTGTGTGTACGCACTGCTGAGTGTCTTGACCTTGTTGCCCATTTTATTGCCTCAGTGGGTACCTGTGCCAAGGTGATAAAACAAACTGTTACTTGATATCCAGGTGGCACTGCCAAATTCATGGCTTGCTCCATATGTCTTGTGCAGGGTACTATTCTGGAATGACATTTTTGAGACTGAAGGCTAGCTTCCCCCCCACCTTGATGTGTAGGTCCTGGCTTTGAAGGCTCTCCAGTTTTACGTCTCCTTAGCTGTAAACCATCAGAGCAGTGAGAGATGGGGATTAAAGTGCTGCTGCTGTTGAAATTAGGCGAGTTGGAGTGCTGAGGTTTGAATTAGCTCCCTCTGAGCAAGCACTTGTGTTTTGGTTTTTAACCACAGAGGCAATGAGAAATGGCAAATCTTATACCAATGTCACCATTTTAATGGTGTGTTACTGAGTGGATATCTCTGATAGCTGGTCAAAGAGTAGTTTCGTATTATATGCTTTTACCTGTAGTAGGGTTGTGCCCTTTCATTTGGATGGCAAGTGAACATCTAATCTGTTGTACAAAAGGATGTCAGAGACATTTTTGTCCTTCTTGTCCTTTTCAGTTCGAAAGGATTTAAGCGGGCTTGATGATGTGACGCTTACAAGCCAGTCGGAATGTGGAGGTGAGATCTAGAAGTTGTTTCCATTACATTTGTGGCCTTTAAATTGTTAGAAAGTCGTATTTATGAGTGAATGCTTTTTGTGGATAATAATCTCTACAGAATGAAATGGTGTACATGTAAAATGTCTTTGTTGCCATTTATATCCAAATAACCCTGTGAAGTTGCTAGTGGTTCAGTTACTGGAGGCCAGCTTGCAGTAAGTATACGTACTTCTAGTTTATAGCAAATGCAGAATAAAATGTGTTTGCTCAAATTTCAGTGAAAGAGGTGTAAGCCAGTTTGTTTTACCACATGGTAGCAATAAAGAAGGCTATACATGGTAGATATGAGTTAAAATGCTGCATGATCCTTCCCCTCTACTCTGCTCTTGTGAGACCCCACTTGCAGCACTGTGTGCAGTTCTGGTGTCCTCAGCATAAGAAGGACATGGAGCTGTTGGAGCAAGTGCAGAGGAGGCCATGAGGATGATCAGGGACTGCAGCATCTCCTGTGTGAAGACGGGCTGAGGGCATTGGGGCTGTTCAGCCTGGAGAAGAGAAGCTGCATGGAGACCTCGGAGCAGCTTCCAGTGTCTGAAGGGGGCTACAAGGATGCTGGAGAGAGGCTCTTCATCAGGGACTGTAGTGATAGGACAAGGGGTGATGGGTTCAAACTGAAAGAGGGGAAGTTCAGGTTAGATCTAAAGCAGAAGCTTTTCCCTGTGAGGGTGCTGAGGTGCTGGCACAGGGTGCCCAGAGAAGCTGTGGCTGCCCCATCCCTGACAGTGTTCAAGGCCAGGCTGGATGGGGCTTGGAGCAGCCTGGTCTAGTATGAGGTGTCCCTTCCCACAGCTGGGGGTTCGAACTGGGTGATCTTAAGGTCCTTTCCAACCCAAACCATTTTGTGATGCATAAGCTGAGGGTAACTCTGTTGTAATTCAAACTCCTAATTTACTGGTTTTGGAATGCTTCATCTTACTGATTTAAGACAGTATGTTGGGATTTCTTGCGACAGTAATTTGGTTCCTACTGATAGACTTTTCTAATAGCAATTATGCAGAAAGAGTTAGTTTTGGTAACTTCCTGGAGCCCACAGTGAGCAGGATTTGAAAGTTTAAATTGGGTGTTAGATGTTGGTCTTTTCATTACCAATACTATAATGAAGACCAGTTGTTCTGTGGAGTTTGTAGCTGATTTAAAAAACCCTGTTTGTGTAGGTACTAATAACTTTTAAGACTGCTTTACATGCAGGGAACTTGTGTGCATAAAGTCTCAGGAAGTGTCATAAGTGAAAATAAGCTAAAGTCTTTGGATGGGATAAAGAATTTTGGAGGTTCCTAAGGTATATGAGAGATCTGGAGTAATGGATGTCTTTCTAACTGTGTTTTCAGGCTTCTCCAGTGACAGCGACCTGATCTCTCTAACAGTTGATATAGATTCTCTTGCTGAGTTAGATGATGGAATGGCATCCAACCAAAGCTCTCCCAGTAGAGCTGCTGGCCTTTGCCTTACTTCTGAACCCCCGGTACAAAGCACACTGGCATCTGAGCAGGAGTGGAGCAAACCCGAAGCAGAGAGGGAAAGTCATGGTTTGTTTTCTGGAAGCTTAAAACCCAAACCTGGGAAACAAGATTACCTGGAGAAAGCAGGAGAGCTGATAAAACTGGCCTTGAAGAAGGAGGAGGAAGAAGATTATGAAACTGCCTTCAGCTTTTACAGAAAGGGGGTTGATCTGCTTCTGGAAGGTGTTCAAGGTATGGATCTCCCCATTATGTTTGCCTTACCTTTGGTTACTTGTATTTGTTTATGGCGTTTCCTTAGTTAACATCAACTCACTGTGTTACGAAGAGGTGAAGTGAAATGCAGAATGGTTTGTGTGTGGCTTTCATGTGCCTGATAGCTGCTGTGCATACAAGAGTGAGAAGTCTTTCTAAGACTGAATGATAATTTAGGGTCTCCTCTTCCAAGTGCCAACTATCTCCTCTTTGGAAATTGCAGCACAACCTTTGATTTGCAGGTAAGTAACAAAGTGCTTCACTTTTGCCTCTTCCCTTTTTATTAGCTAGTCATTTATTAATATGTGGCACTTGCAGCACTGTTGAAACATTATTTAATTTACATGCTTAAGTGAGGATTAATTATCCCCATTTTACGGATGGGGAGAGGCAGACTCAGGTTAACTTCCGAATCACAACGGGATTAGAACTGTTCTTGGCTCACAGCCTCTTAGCTTCTTCCACTAAACTGTTCCCCTTCTGAAGCTAAAGGATGCATGCAAACTACAAACTTACATTCCTGCCCTGCTAGAGGAGAACAGGATTCCAAAGCTTTTGGTGGGTCAATATATCTCTACCAAAGCTACTGTTAATGCATCAGATGCAACTACATGCAGATTTCTGTGGAGTGTCCTTGCACCTTGTCAGCCAGGGAACAATTTCTCCCCCTCCCCCCCATTTCCAGTTCTTGAGAATCTAGTGATAACCTCATATATTTGCATTTTGTCCAACAATGGCTTAAAACTATAAAGCACAGGAAAAGATTTGTTCTTTCCTGGAGTGATTTCAGCGTCTGTGTGTTGTATTGTCTGTCCCACACAGATCAAATGAGTGAGATTAGAACTGTGCCTTTGTTTGACAGTATACAGCATGGATGCATTATGCTGCTCCAGATCTGAACTCAAATGCTAATGTACCAAAGCACACACAAGCAGAAGCCTTTGCTACATCTCAGTATGATGCACAGCAGTGGTCCAGACCCTCTGAGCAGCTCTAGGAATGGAAGTTACCTGCTGAGCTGCTGTAACGGGGCCTGGCAAAAAATAATGGATAGGTTACTGATAAAAACTAGAGGTGTGGTCCAAGATATGTGCACAGGCTTTGCTTAAATGGTCTTGTATGTTTGGGCAGAAGTAAATCCACTCTTCCTTTTGAAGTCCCACTGATGTCAGTAGGGTGGCTGCTTTGCTGTTTGTTGTGGCTTTTCAATAGCATCCTATCTTTCTTTGCCCATGTTGTCAAAATGCTTTTCATTCTTGATGCTGAATGTGCTGGCAAACCTTCCGTTGGAGAGCCCAGCTATTCTTTCTTGGCTAATACACTTCTTCATAGACCTGTGTGCCATTCAGGTATGGTCTTATGAATATCCAGTTTCATCATGTACGCATCTTCTTACCAGGATACAAGGCTGCATGATGCAGGTTTAAACTGACAGTTCAAGTTTCAGCTTCAGAAGGCTTTCTTTATTAAACCGTTAGGGCATGAACACAAGGAAGGCTGTTGTACATCAGTTGAGCTGTGGTAACTGTGCACGCATAGTTGAGTTGCGGCAGTGGTTAAACATGTTGGCTTTGAATCCATGATAACCCTTTTGGTAATAAATTTACCTTGAAGTTGTGAAAGGCTTTCCTTGCATGTGTTGTAGAAGATTGCTCAACTGACTCACACTAACTTGTTAAACAACTAGAGTGAGTTGGGCTTCTTGCTTAATTTGCTGACACTTCCTCCAAGGACTTCTTTGCTGTCAACTGGAGTCATCCAGCTGTCTCAGACAACTGCTAATCCTTCACTCCTGCCCACTGGCATCCATGCTTTTCAGGCTAGGAAGATATCAAGGAGTCTTAGAGAAGTGTGATATTCTGTGCTGTTTCCCTGATTCCACTCAGCTAGTACAGTGGATAATACCGATAAATGTATTAATAAGTGGTGGTACCTCTGTGTGTGTGTGTGGAGGTGTTCTGGATGGATGTAGAGCTGTATAGCCAGCACCTGCAACTTCAGTGCAGCCGCTGACATTGCATCTGTATAATACAGGAGAGGAAATAATGGGAATGTGTTGCTTTTTAACTGGCATCTTATCCTTTTGGAACATAAATGTACACAGGCTAGTTCCTAGCAGTCAGCTCTTTTTTACTCCTTTCTCTGTGTTACCCTGCATGGCTGTGAAGGTGGAAAGCAAATGAATGTTCATCCTCTGCTGGGTACTTACACTAGATTTGGGTAGATCAGCTCATTTTGTGTCCTGTTCTCTTTGCAGCTTCTGGAAGCTGGCAGGGAGGCTGCAATGCCTTCTTTATAATGACAGGGCTGATTCAAATGCCTTCCTAAAATACATGCCTTCTCGGGATCTATGAGGGCAGCAACCCCCCACCCAAACCAACAAAACCCCATGAATAACTCTCTGTATTGCACTTTAAAGTCTAGCTGCTTTGTGAAGGTGCTATGTGTATCGTTGATACGTGAATATTCAGTGTATGTTGCTTTGTGAAGGTGCTATGTCTGACATTGATATGTGAATATTCAGTGTATGTTGCAATAAATCCCCCCCTTTAATCATTTCAGCTATGTAAAAACCCCTGGTTATGTATTTCACATAGATAATAATGTGCTCCTTTCAAAGATAAGGATGGTGCAATTGTTACAAAATGCCTCTGGTCTTCTGCCATTGATTATTTTCAGCCTAAATAAGCCTTTGTGGTATCTGAAAGTGGAACACAACGTTCATGTATACTTACACACATATAAAGTGACACGGCCTTTCAGCATACAGGCCTTGCAGGTTGTGTGGCCTCTCCATGAACGGACTGGACTTTTGCATGGAAAATGGTAATACATGTTTTTGCCACATGGTGGCACCAAGAAAATAGAAATTGAGACCCAAAAATGGGAATTGGGAAGTGTAACAGGGAAGTGCCCTGGGGGGGGGGAAATATCCCCAATCCTCTGTGCTTGAAACTTCTGTCTGAATAACCTCTGAACTGTAGTGCCTCTAGGTTGGTGAGGTGTATGTGAAAGATAAGGCTGTCTCTGTTGTCAGCCCTTCCTTTAGGCTTGGTACAAGTTCTCCTTAAGGCTTCCTCATCAAAATCATGTCTGAGCAAGTCTGTAAACTCACAGTAATGAACTTGTGTTGTTCAGTTTGAAGTAGCTGGCTTCCATAAAGGCAGTGGAGTGCACTTGAGTCTGTTACTTCTGACGACTTTGCAGCTCTCTGTGCTGATGGCAGTAATGCTGGATGAGGCAGGTGTTGCCTATCCAAAGAGATGTCCCCCTGACTTGGTTTTTAGCTATATGCATGCTCTCAGAAGTGTGGTGGTGTTAATTATACTGTGCAAGGTGCACATGTATTCTCTGCTAGTCCCTTGCACAGTTTTAGTACTAAATCTTTAAATGTCCTATTCATACTCCTGCCAAAAGTGCTAATACACATGTCACTTGGGGAATGAACACCGTCTGTGCTCTGAGAGGCTGGGCATCTGCTCTTTATACATCTTCAGCCTATTTCTACTCTGTACATGCATTTAATATTAAACATGTTTGTCAGTAAAAAGGAGAACGAATTCTTGGACTGGCAGTAGAGCCCTTGAACTGCCATTGAACTACCTGGTACCTCTCTGTTCCATCTGTACGAGTGCTCCTTCACATGTGGTGGGAGAGAGTAGCTGCCATCATTGCCTTTTTTCAGAGTATGTCCTAATGCTGCTGCCCCTCTTGTGTTTTGTGGGCATTGCTGCATGCAGGAGTTCCGAGGTTTTGGAAGGCAGGTCTCTGAGGTTGCATATGGTGGTTAAACAGCTCTCCAGGAGCTGAAACCTTCAGGAATTCAATTTTTCTGCCTTTTGAAGCATCTAAGTACACTAACTGATAGAAACTTCGGCTTACAGTTATAGCTGTTCCGTTGTTTTGTTTGCATGTCAGAGCACTTTGAGGTCAATGCATTGCTTCAGGTCTAGTGATGGAAAAAACATGCACTGATCGATAGCAAGCCACCAACTTGCAGGGTGGAAGTTAACTGTGCTTTATGCGAAGTAGTGCTTTCCCTGACTCTGGCATAGGGCATTGTTAAGTTGGGAGAAAATAGATGGGGAGGCTGAAGTTACGGAAAGAATTTTTTGTAATAAAGGAGGGATTCCTGTTTCCATAAATTGCTCCTCTTCATCCAACTTCAACTGTTCTCAAGTTATGTCTGTTATGGATGTGGGTGATGAGCATGGAGTTAACGCTATTACTTTTTTCTGTGTTTTGGTAACCTCAGTAACAGGCACACAATGAATCATAGAATCCCAGGCTGGTTTGGGTTGGACCTTAAAGCTCATCCAGTTCCAACCCCCTGCCATGGGCAGGGACACCTCACACATAGACCAGGTTGCTCCAAGCCCCTGTGCTTAACCTGGCCTTGAACACTGCCAGGGATGGGGCAGCCACAGCTTCTCTGGGCACCCTGTGCCAGCGCCTCAGCACCCTCACAGGGAAGAGCTTCTGCCTTAGATCTAACCTGAACTTGCCCTGTTTTGGTTTAAACTCATCACCCTTTGTCCTGTTGCTATAGCACCTGATGAAGAGTCCCTTCGTACTATGGTCAGTCTAATACCTGTAGAAAAGTACATATGTATTCCATGAGGTTTAGAAAGCAAACATGTTCATTGCTGGTCTGTTACATACATGGCTCCATATCGCACATTAACATCTGAAGGGAGATGATCCATTTACTCTGAGAGATGTGGGGTGTTTTTCATCTGCGTAGCAGCTGTGACTGCACACAATGAGTATTTATTTGTTTTAGGGGGCTGGTTTGGCTGGGCAGCATGGACCTTGTTGCATGAAGTATGTGATGCCTCTTAAGTCACAGCACCACAAACTGTTCCCAGGTACCTGCATTTTGTTTTAGGTATCTACAGCTTGTAGATAAGTGGCTGGTGTCTTTGAAAGCAGGCTGTGAATGTCAGTTTTGCGCTGCACCATGCTATTTTAATGTTTATCCAGTAAACAGAGCTGGAACAAAAATTACACAAATTACTGGAACCTTGCTAAAATGACTTTGCCTTTTAACCCAGAAATGCATATACAATGAAATGCTGGGAATACTTTGGATGACTACATGATATTTTTGGATATACTGAAAACAAACCAACTTGTGTCTAATTACTGGGATTATGATGGGCTATGATTTGAACTTGTGATGGAGCCAGGGATGCAAACAGGAGCACGCTTGACAGAATGCCAAGAAGACAGTACTTTGTGAAAAGGCGATCAGCCATGGATGTTCCATGAGGGCTTCCAGAGTGAAAAGCACCTTTGCTTGTTTGTGGATTGGCACTTAACTACCACAACTTCTGTTACAACACAGTAGCTATTTTAAATTTCTTTCACTTGATGATTCCTCAGAGTAGTTTCTCTTTGAGAGCAGCAGTCTCTTAGGCAGCTCCTGAGGAAACAACAGACCTGTTTTCTAAGAAGATGCATTGGATGTCTGCAGGGAGACCCTTAAAGCTGTGCTGGGTCCCACAGAGAGGTTAATGACAGGGTGACTGATGGACTGTAAGTCTCCCCTGCCTGCTCTCAGACCTGTGTTCCTATGGTGTATCATCACTCGCCTTATTTGCTGTTACAGCTTTACACTTATCCTGGGACTGGAACCAGCCAAGACAAAAACTTCCTGCCCTGGTTCCTTGCAAAGGAGCTGAAAACTGTTTCTTGTTATTGGACTGTAAGGGTGCTATAGAACTGTTTGGGTTGGGCTTTCCAAGCCAGCATACAAGTGCTCCCTGATTCCTAGTGCTTCATATAACCTTGAAATCACAGCTGCCGTTTTGGAAGGTCCGACGGTTGTGAGAGGACTTCTCTGTTGGCAAGCAGCTTGATTAAGAAGGGATGTTGGAAATGCTATGATTTGCTTTATAAAGTCATCTAATCCTACTGTGCTGCCAGTGGTACTGAAACCCATGCTATTACGCATGAGCTACGAGCTGTTAATAATTGATACGTTGGTTTCTATGCCCATTGTAGACCATACAGATCTTTGGACCAGGTTAGTGCTGTATGATCCATCACTGTGCAGTAGATGCTGAATGGGTCACCCTGGGTGATGTCTTTAGATATTCAGAAAGAATGCCAAGGGGAGCATGGCACTGCATCAAAGTTGCTTCTGCCACCTCTTTCTTATCTGGGCCACTCATGATGCTGGGGACCTCAGCCTCAGCTCCAAGATGCCATTCAGATTTAGAGTTCATTGTGGCAAGGCAGTAAAATATAGTATGTGTCTGTAAAGTGTGGTGAAGTTATTTATGTGTAAATACAGCCAGATTCAGCTATGTAAGGGCATGCTTAGGGCACAGCTCAAGACTTCTGCACCAAGAGGCTGATAAAGGTCTGGGGTTTCATAGCTGCAGCCCTGCTCACAGCCTTATAATACATGTAAAGGGTAATATCAGCAATACCCATATGCCAGCCTGTAGCGCATGATATAGAGATGGCTCTGAATGCAGATGCTTAGCATGTGGCTGTTAAAGAATGAATAAATATGTGACCAAGGGGCTTTAAAAATCAGTTCTTTCTTCTCTCTTCTGGGGGACACAGCTAGCTGCATTGGCTTGAGCTTGCTCTGACCTTTCCAAGACATCCAAGTCGGTCCTCATAGCAGCTTCTTGCCAGGCTGCTGCTTGTGCCCAGCCTCTTTGACAGACATCTCATCCTGCCTGCACAGCCTTTTATCTTATCTGCTGTTAGCCAGCATTTAGCTGCAGCTAAGTGCATTCATCTTTTTTTTGACTGTTGCTATGTGGGGTTTCTGCTGCCCATCAGAAGACCTAGTAGGGTTGCCACACTTCTTCCAGCATACGGTGTAGACAGAACAGACTGACCTAGGTTACAGTGCCACTTGTGTCCTTAGGTGACAAAACTGAAGTCTGTGGCTGCAGAATTAAATGCTTTGGGCAGGGTAGGTGAATTGAGGCAAATTACTAGCCGGAGTAGGAAATGGCATAGGTGTGTTTAAGGGCGTGATGCTGTGTGATAATCGGTGCTCTGATTTCTATACTACCACCCCCTGCCTGCAAACAGGTTTTGCATATACAGCTTCTTTCTTTTCACATCCTCTTTTTCTCTTTTCCTGTCTTTTTTCTCTTTTTTTACTTTCCATTATCTTGAAATAGCCTCTCCAGCTTCCAAGCTATGTAGAAGGACTAGCATAGGCTTGGTATCTATAACGTCTGCTGTTTGCCCTTCTGTTTTAGGGAATTTAGGGATTGCTTATGGTAAGATATAATTTCCCATAGTGCTGTATAAAAGCACACATGAATTATATTTAATACATAGATATGAGTACTATTAGACTGTCAGGATTGATGAATCTCGTAATTGTGGGCTTTTTTCATGTTTCTTTTGCCTTTAATTCTTTCTGCTTCAAACTGCAGTAACTTGTTCTTGAAGGGGTTGGTGTCTGTGTGCCTGGGTTGCCTCTGCTCTGAAAACAGGAGTGTTTGCAGTTGCTGGGTCTAACTGGACCTGGCTTTTTTGGTAGGAAGGAAGAGTGCACAGGACTTGCAAAATATTTCCTCTTTTCTGTGGTGGTGGCGGCCTGTGTAACTTCTTTCCTTGCTCGGACTGTCAGTTCTCTCCTCCTGATGGAGAACCTGCTGCTGCTTTCATGTTTCGTGTCCTCATGCTGTGATGCCACTGCTTGTCCTTTTATCTTGCAGTATCCGTTGTTTTCCCTTATGTATTTTTATAACAAAGTGTTCAAGAATATTTCTCACAGGGTGAGGTCTTTGGTGAAACACCTTTGCAGTTGAGGACTGCATGTTTAACAGGTGGATGGGAAGTTTTTCTTCCCTTCAGTGGTTTGTTGTGGTGTGACCATTCATTTTAGTTCTTTCCAGACAGTCCTACACGTGTGAAAATCCACCACCACCTTGTGGGTTTAACATGACTTGCTCTAGAAATAGATGTTGATTGATCAGTGTTGCTGGAAAGTTGATATTATCTATGTATCTTTTGCCTGGAGAAGAGAAGCTGTGTGGAGACCTCAGAGCAGCTCCCAGTGTCTGAAGGGGGCTACAAGGATGCTGGAGAGGGACTCTTCATCAGGGACTGCAGCGATAGGACAAGGGGTGATGGGTTCAAACTGAAACAGGGCAAGTTCAGGTTAGACCTAAGGCAGAAGTTCTTCCCTGTGAGGGTGCTGAGGCACTGGCACCAGGGTACCCAAAGAAATGGTAAATGCTCCATCCCTGGCAGTGTTCAAGGCCAGGCTGGATGGGGCTTAGAGCAAGCTGCTCTAGTGTGAGGTGTCCCTGCCCATGGCAGGGGGTTGGAACTGGGTGATTTTAAGATCATTTCCAGCCCAACCCGTTCTGTGAATCTGAATCTATGAATCCTATGATATTGAGTGTTACTGACTCCTTTACTGGTCACTCGCATTTCACCCACACCGTTCTTCTGTATAATCTTAACTTTGGCAAACACGCCAAGATCTTTTCTCCAGAGAAGAGTTTACCTAGACCTTTACACCACTGCTGTCTAACCTTGGGTTTTCTACAGGATGCAAAAGTGGTAACTTCCCAGGAAGTGCAGATCTGTAAGTGTGCGGCTCAACCTCCAGTGATCTATAAAATATAGACTTAATAGTTATAAGCACATGGGAAGTTTGGAGGAAGACTTCTTAAGTGTCCACTCACTGTCACTCATTTGTGCTTCAGCAGGAGAGGTTTTTTTCTTCCTGGTTGCTAGAGTACAGTACTGTATTTTCAAACGTTTAAGAAAGAATGGTTCTGATAAATGTGGCGCATCTTAAAAAGATGCGACTCCTTCAAAATGCAAGAGAGAAAAAGAGGGAAAGAGGAAGGGAGGAAAAAATTGTTTTACCATTGTGGGCTTAACCTTGGTGTTAATTTTTAATAATTACATATTTTTCAGCTGCAGAATTTGGCCACCACCTCAAAGGAACGCATCATTAATATAATATGTAGCATACTGGAGGTGAAGAACTAGCAGGCTTATTTCCCAATCCCAAATTGCCACCTGCTGCTAAAATCTCGAGCATCTTCCCTTGATGCTGAAGTGCCCATTTGCCCCAGCACCTGCCACATCTCACTTAAGTCAGTGTTTAAAATCCCAGGTTACCCGCTCTCCTGGGAAAGTTGGTGGAGACTCGTTCCAAAATCAGCAGCTCTTCCTGCAATACATTCAGGGGTTATAAAAGTGTGTCCAAAGTGGTCACAAACCTGTGCTGGATGATGAGCCGCATTGTCACTTACGGGGTGCCTGAGCTTTTGTTTGGCTAATATGGACAAAGGAGTCTGCTTCACATGATGTAAGAAGTGTTTGCCCTAAGAAGAACAGAGGTCCTCTTGAACCAATTAGGCAAAAATAACAGCTGGGCTACCCACTAATAAGGAAGGTGCTGCTAAACCTCTTTTCATTGTGAGAAGAAATAAATCTTTTAAGGCTTACTCCCTTGCATTTTTATAGAGAGCAAGGCTTTGAAAAATCCAGCAATCCAGCTGGGTGATACGTGCAGGAAGACTGTGAAGAAGATAAAGAAACTTTTAAAAATAAAAAATGGTATTATAGCTGTTAGATTTGACAATTATAAGCGTTTCATTGAAGATTTCGGTATTTAGAGAAAAGTTTGACTGTTTAAATTGTTAAGAACATGGAGTTTGGGGTTAGCACAACAGGCAGTCTCCCACAAGTTCCTTGTAGCCTGTTCTGCAAGAGGACATTCCTTCCTGAAGCATATCTCTTCTAATATCTTCTTTAAATAAAGGCAGCCCACATATATTTTTAGTAAGTCTGAGAGAAAAGCAGGAAGATTTGGAACAGGAAGGTTACAGAGGATTGGGACAGTTAATGCTAACTTTTAGCCTCATCTTTCCTGTGGAAAGATCCACATCCTGGTCAAGGAGCTGGTTGGACAAGGAGTGCACTAATGTTGTCCTGGCAGATAGGCTCTTCCTGAGGCTCTAATTCCCACTGAGGAATGACTTGGATGTGATGAGAAACAAAGGAAGGAATATTTACAGTTCCTGGGTGGGTGCTATATACTGTGATTTATTGAATGGGGGCTGTTTTGTATGTTAGTGGCAAATGGAGACTAGAGCTATCTTTGTTACCACCCAGGAAGATACATCTCTTCCATGTGACTTCATCCTGGATCTGTGGAGGGAAATAGTTAGGACCAGAGCAAGTTTGAGTTCGACAGCACTCCTCAGATGTGTTGTGTTAGCAGAGCCCCAGGTTAAGTGGGGGAGAAGGACAGATTTTATCCCATGGTCCTTACTGCCCAGGTTGTTTGTTTGAGCTTATTGGTTATGGCCCCCTTTCAATAGTTTTTTGCTATGAATATCTGAACATAAGTCATTTTCCTATAGGATAGCATTACAGAAGATTTGATGCCTGAATAAACACTTAACTGAGCTGAACACTTCAGCACTGAGTAAGCTAATCTCTCAAAGATATGTGCTCCTCTGAGATGCTCTGAGGTGGGAGGAGAAGCCCCCTGTGCTGCTTCTCTGCAGTTCTCCTTCAAATGATGGAAAACAAGTCCCAGATGAAGTCCTTGGCACAATCATTCCGATATTTGTGGGTTTCCTCTGTCAAAGCCTCAAGATCATTTGAATGTTGTTAGGAGTGGTCTGGTTTTGTACATGTATTGTAGCTGAGCTGCCCTTAGAAATGAAAATTAAAGAACAAATTTTAGGTTGTTGGCTGCTGTCCTAATGTCCTGGCTACTGTTACTTTGGTCAGCGGGTGGCCTGGTCAGCCTTTCCAAAGCCAATTTTCATTTAAAGATACTTCTATTACTTTGAAATAAGCAAAAACCTTTGGACAATGGGGGAGCAGCCTGCTTGTGCTTGTGTGGATGAAGGATGCTCTGTGTGACAAAGTAGCTGTAGAGTTTTTTCTATACTCTGTTTGCAGTTATAGTAAACAGAGCATCTAAAATAACCACTTGCACGTTGCAACAAACACATCATCATTTGCTTAAAAAGAGTTATAATTACAGTTGACGAAGCATGGACACCATAAAAAATGCATTAGTTTGGCTTGACACATTAATTACCTGTTTTTGCAGATGTTTTTATATATTGTTGTGTGAACAGTTTACGAAATAATTACAGGAAAGTCATATGGAAAATAAACTAAGTGGGTGGTTTCTCGCCTTAATATTTTCATTCATGTGAAGCTGTGTGAGGCACAGCTGCTTCCTAGCAAATGCAGAGGGAGAGAGACAGGGAATCTTGAGGGGGTTTTATTCTAAGGTCTCTATGATCAGCCTCGCTACACTTTCATATCTTGCTTTAGCAGCGTAGTTTTTAAACGTGTAAAATGACATTGCTGATTTAATCCCAGTGATCAGGAGAGGGGAGAAGCTTTGATCCTGATCAGATGAAACGTAAATCTCGTAGTATCTGAGCAAAGAAATGAAAAATCAATATTATTTTAAGCAGGATGATCTTTTATGAGTAGTTGTAAAGATTCATCAAAGGCTTTGACACAGTTTAAACATCTCCTGTTTGCTGCCATTTAAAGAAAAATGCCTTTCAAGTTTAAATTGTAATTAGAGATACTTCTTTAGATTGTCGTGGGCTAACCACAGAATAGAAAGAGGAGCGCAATACGCTCACACAATGTTTAAATCAAAAGTTCTTAACTAGGAATAAATGAGTTGATTCTTCTGAGGATGCATTTTGTGTAACTAAAAACATTATCCTGGAGCAAAATGTAATGTTGCATTAAAGAAAAAAGGCATAAAGTCTGTGTCAGAGCATTAACATCTGTCAAAGAGAAGGATTTGTTCTAGTGCTGTGTTTCAGTGATTTATTAGAAGCGAAGAGTTCCATGACCTGAAATTTGGCATAAATGCTAAAGATTATTTTTAGTTTAATGGGCCTTTATTATTACTCATCCCCCTGTGTTTAAGGCTTTTTAAGTAACATTTATGTTTGAAATCATATCCTATATCACAGATTTTTGTGAGATATTGGCTGTTAAAATGGGAATCTGTGTTGGAATGTAGCTTTTTACATTTTATTGGTCAAACTAACACAAAGAATAGGAAGCAAAAATCTTCCTTCCATAAATCCAGTTCTCCAACACTCACCAGTTAAAGCATTCAGACTGAACTGTCAGTGGTCTTATTCACAGCAAGAACTTGCTGATAAATGTTGCTTTGTGAATCCATACCCTCTTTTATGGCTGAAGATTTTAAGAAGTGAACAGTTTGCAAATGTTAGCTAACAAATTAGGAAGGAAAAGTAGAAGGGAAGCTGAGATGGATGTGGAAGTAGGGAGAATAAAGGCAGCTGTAAGGGGGCATCCTGGCTTGTTTGCATTAATCGCTGTAAAATTACTGAAGCATTGGAAAAGAGCAATAAACATCCAAACTAAATACACATAACTAACAATTAAGCAGTGAGCTTGACTTTTATGATAGCCTTAGACACTAACCTAGCAGTTTTCTACCAGTCTGCTTGAAGGAAATGCTGGCTCAATAGTTTATTGTTGCTGTGCAGATGACTTGGTTTCCTTGAGCACCTGCCACTTCGTGTGTTTTAAGAGAGTGTGGGTGACCACCAGTGGATTGGCACAAGGGAGTTTTATGGTGCTGCAGGATTAAGTGAAGAGATGAAAGCAAGAGTGTTAGTCATGCTTTAAGAAATTGCAACGCTTATGAAACACTGTGTGTTTCTTGTCTTCTGGTCAAGCAAAATCCACATTCAAACAATGGAGTGCTGTTGAGTTGTTTTCTCCTAGATGGGAATAAAACTAGCAGTCTTATCTAGGGGAGTTTCGCCCGAAGAGTCCTACCAAGTGGAGACTGCTATTAGAGGTGCTGGACCTGGTACAAAGTCCCCTCTGTGTTTAGAATGAGAGAAGTTACCGAGAAATACCCATAATATTGTATGCTGCGAGTGCACCGAATTTATGACTGTCCAGCTTTTTTTCCCAAACCAAAGGTTTTTGCAGGGCAGGGCACGATGTCTGTCCAAGGAAGTGACAATCACTTTTCCCTCCTGCTGTGAGGTGGGTAATGAGATTTACAATAGGTCACTTACTGGAGAGCGTGGAGTAGATTGCATGTCTCTTCTGTTCATTCTTGGTGGAGTCTGTGTGGTGATTCTGTGTGTTTAGGTAACTTGTAGTCACAGTATGAAAGGGAGGGGGAGTCTTTATTTTATAACAGGGTCAAAATGATTGGTAGTAGACCATGGCAACATAAAGTGAAAAAGAGTCTCTGCCTTCTTCCCACTCTGAGTCTAAGGACTGTCTAAAGCAAGAGCAATGATTCATTTTCACTTGTATGGGGCAGGGGGAAAATAGCAACTCCTAGAGCCTACAGCAGAGCAGCTCTGCTGACCTTTCGGCAGAGACCTTGTACTTAGTTTTTCATTGTTCTTTGCCACCTAGCAAATGGAACAGCCAGACAACCTGCTCCTCCTTTATTAAGGAGCTGGTGTTAGAGCTAGCCAGATCTGGCTGACTGAAGGATCAGAGCGGTGGCTCCTGCCCTGAGCTGCTAGAGAGATCTGGCTGCAGCTTATCCCTATCCCTTTGGGTCCTACCAGTAGTGAAGCTGAGTGCAGATTTGTAAGACGAGCTTGCCTGTGTGTATATATACTCTGTATGGACGTGGCTGACCACACATTGACACAGACAGAAGCATCTTGCCTTTGCAGACACCTACATAACGACAGGCTGCATGAATGACCAACTTCTTCCGACCTGTTGCTGGTCAGGGAAAGATCCTCTGTTCAGGTCTCTCTCTGGTGGCTATGCCAGAGCTCCATGGTCCAGCTCTCAGATGTTTTTCTCTGACTTGCTTGCTTATCTAGCTTGAATTTTGTTGGTGTATCTTATGCACAGAGAATAATAAGCACACAATAGTGTGGAGCAGAGTTTCATAAGAAGGTAAGACAGGCGGCGGTGGTCAGGTATGGGGCTCAGTCAGACAAGCAATCATCAGCCTGCTTATACACAATCAGCCCATGAAATTCTCACCTCTGCTTGCTCATGCTTGTGCTCCACCTTGACCCTCTCCTTTTCCTTACCTTTAATCCTGCTCTTAAACATCTCACAAAGCCTTACACATTGCCACAATCCCCCCATCCCCCAAAATCTTCCACAATAACTTTTGCATGCAAGCATTTACACAGTAAAGTCTCTGTCAGACATCCCATAATAAGTTTGCTCTTTTTTATGGGACTCATTCTTGATAACCTACAATAATCTGTTTTTTTCCCTTATCAGTTACCAAGTTTCTGGTTGAACTTCTTCAAGGTTACACTCAGATGGTTCCTTTCATGGCCCATTGATCAGTATCTTACGAGTTCTAGTCTTTGTTATTGTCTCTGTTATCTGCTCTTGGTTAGGGTTTGTGTATTTGTGTGCTTAATTTATTACCTCTCATGTTCCTTGCCTTGGCTTTCATGTTGAGTATCTGTTAGGCAGATATCCTTGCAGTTCCTTGCCCTGTTAGAGCATTGGTTTGTGAGAGGTGGTGGCTTGTACCTGTTGGTGCAGAAGCCTATCATGGCCAAGGCTGTGTTTCTGAAGTCTTGGATGGCCTCAGGGCTGGAGGAGGCTGTCAGGGCCACATGAAGTCTCTGCCATCATTCAGACTTCTTCTGGAACAGTTGTCTCTAACTATATTTCAGCATAGTAATGTCAATTCTCTGTTATAGCAGTTGTGACTCACAGTCTTATCTTTGCTTGGCAGTTGACCGTTCTGTTGTCATCACAAATTGAGTCTATTATAACAATATACTGCTCGTGATAAACTCTTAAGTTTTGGAGTGAAGATGGAGTTTCTGCAGGATCCTGGGATTCTCACCTCTTGCAAGAGGCTGGGTAAAGTGGACATAACACTGTGGTGGTTCAGCCACCTGGGAAGTGAAATAGTTGGTGTAAGTGCTGCTTCTTGTGTAGTCGCAGGCCAACAGGCAAAGAGCTAGCACTGGAAAGCTGTGGGCAAGATTTCTTGGTGTCTCTCATATTGTCTTTTGTCTATTAACAGCATTTCTGGCTTTCCTTTATATTTAGAAAAGCCAATATTAGAAACAGGAGGCAAACCCCCAGCTTCCTTATAGTTTTCTTGCAAACATCTTATGTTTTCTCTAATTGAGGTGTTTTTTTTTTTTTGGAGTATAATGTTTGGATAAGGGGTCTCACTTCTTATGTTACCATAGAAACATATACACAGAAAACTGAGGTAAGACTGTTTACCTTGGTCTGTAGCAAGGTTTGAATTGTTGGTTTTGTAGAACTCTGATATCACAGCATTTGCTTTTTATAAGGAAACCTATCTGTAGGTTTGATTAGGCATAACCTGAAGCAAACCAAAAAGGTAGAATCAAAGCAGCCATGTGCTTTGATTACTTAGTGCTTCTCTCTTTTCCCCCATTGAGGTGAATCAAGTCCAACTCGTCGTGAAGCAGTGAAAAGGAAGACTGCAGAATACCTTATGCGTGCTGAACAGATTTCCAGCTTCTGCCATAAACCCTCAGAAGATTCATCTGTTTCTATGGTAGGCTTCAGTTTCTTCTCTTTCTGACCAGAATTTCATGTAATTAAATTGTCCTGGCATTTAGCAAAACAAATATGAGCTTGAGGTTCACAAACTGTCTAGAATTTCTCTTTCAGGGAGCCTGAGGAGTGTTTTGATGTTATTCTGTTAAGTTGCCATTCTTCTCTGATTCTTCTTGTTTGCATTTTGTAGCACTGAGTGCTTCATATAATACAGGTCTGTTTTTTTTGCATGGTTTCCTCTACTTGCAACTTATATAATGTAAATGATGTAAGCACATGATGACATAAACTCTTTTAATCATGCTAAAGAATTTAAAGCAAAAATCTACACTAGAACATAACACTGCTTTTGACTTTCCCTTGCTATTGCTCAGTCCTATAGGGAGCAAGAAGGCTGTTGGCTTCTTTAGCCTAGGGTGTAACAGTGTATATCAGAAGTGAGTCAAGCACATTGCAAGGGGAGATGAGATGAGTTTCCCTCAAAATAAGTACTTAATTGAGCAAAAGTTCTTCCAGATCCCTTCAAATGGATATCCTGAAGTGATCAACTGCTTCTTGCTTTTTGAGGAGGTCCTGTAGTAATTCCTACCTTCTTAAGCAGAAACACCCTTATCTGTACTTGTACAAAAGACAAACAAAGCTTGTTCCAAGATACCCTCAATAAATTTCTACTTTGCCCTTCCCCAAACAGGTCCTTTGGGACTTATCTGTTCTTAACTTCAGACTTTTACTGCAGTCATGCTAAACTGTGTGTGCTTGTCAGTGACCGCCCTATTGTAGTAAATATAAAAGTCACCAACTCCCTGTCTCTCTACATTTATATCAAGTGAGGACAAAAGGGGCACAAGATTATTGCTTCTTATTTTGCACAGATCTAAAAATGCTTTAAGGAGACCACTGCTGCAAAAATGGGAAGCCTTCTAAAACCCAGCTCCCTAATAAGTAAATGAAGAAAGCAAAGGCAGTGATTTTGAAGGGTAGCTTTTTAATGTTGCGAGCCCACAAGTACAGTTTTGAGGATGTTCCAAATGGGATATATTTTGTGACATTTGGAGTCTTGCTGCTGCTATGAAGTGTACTTTGAACAATTTAGTGTTTTGGACTGATACGAACTCCTACTAGGTAGTCTTTCTTTGGGTCAAACACCCCTGAAAATGGGGAAGAATCTGTATTGAATGGAAACCTCAGTGTGTTTGGAAACTGCAGAACAAGATAAAAAAAAAGTGAACAACCTATTTTTGCCTTTTTATAAGTTTAAAAGTGAATTGTGGTTGGGAAGGAGGAAGAAATAGGTTGTAGTTTTGTATGTGAACTTGAGAGGTAAAGTATTTCCTCTTTTATGCTGGACAGAATAAGGCACATGCCTTCTTTGCAGACCCAAAGGAAAGCAGGACTAATTGGGATAAGACAAGGAAGAAAAAGGTGATGAGAATACAAAACCATTCTTCTTGTGTGTTAAACCTCAAACCTGACAAGTTAGGGCAAACCTGACTTTGCACAAGCAAAATGGTGCACCTGGCTTATTCTTCTTTTCACAAAACCCCACCCTGTTCCCATGTTTGGCTTTGCTTTACTAAGTCTGTTTGTGTATTTTAATATCCTTTCTTTGCTCTTCATAATGCATAAATTTGACTTTTATCGTAGAGCTTTGGAATTTGCTGGCAACAAGGGCAGATGGTGCATCTGGGTCATGATAGTGATGGTGAGGAACAGCTTGTTTCCAAGTTGATAGCTGAAGGTGCATTGAGAAAAGGACTTATCTCCAAAGTTGCTGTAAGGGTAGTGGTCGGAACCACTAAGGATTGGCATGCTCTGTGCTTTGGTTTAGTGTCTTGAGGCAAGTGGGGAGTGTGACTCTTCTGCACGCTGATTCCTGAGCAGACCTGAATTGTTGCATCTTAGTGCTTTTCATGGTTACTGCTCCAGATAGTTTATATTAGAGTTTGCATGAATTATTCCACCCCTTGCAGACAGTGATAAGTGAGCTGAAATGACCTGCATCTATGTATAACATGTCCTCCTCCTAAAGGAATCAAGTCTATAGTGTACAGGTGTGTATACCTCTTTTCACTGCCACTTCACACCAGCTTGTTGTTTCTCTGACTGCCATTTACATGCCATTGGTCATACTGGGGCAAGGCTGGTCTGTTGCCACCTCCTGTGGCACTGCTGTAGGTCATGCTGACTGATACCATCTCTTCAAATGCTGGTGCTTGGGCAGGATATGTGTGCCAGTGTTTTAAATAACACTATACAATACCTTCTCTGCCCACATGGATCTGTAAAGAGGTCTCTCATCAATGTTTCTGGAGACATACTGAAGGCTGAGAGAAGCCACTGCATGCGTAGGATGCCTGTCCTAGAAGCATGGCCAAGTCAGCACAGTTTGAACCACACAACTGAAATTGGTTTGCGAGAAAATGAAGGACAAATCCTGTTCTTTAGCAGTACCTGCGGCAATATTACATTGGCAGAGTGTGGTTTTGTTATGGGAAGCATGGTTCAGTGCTGGGAACATCATGGGCAGTGGGGGTGCTGAGACTTTGCACCTTGTAGAAAGAGGTCTGACTTATAAGCAAGCATAGGAATTTAAGGCAAAGTGTTCTTGTTCATGACCTGATGTTACAAGGCAGAAGTGCTTTGTCAACCGTGTCTGGTGTAGATAGCTGTGTGCTTCCTATTATGCCCTTACAAGGAGCAGTCACAGTGATCAGTATCAAAACTAGGCTTACCTGTCCTTCTTAGACATGACATTTTACTTCTTTCTCATCCACCAGAATGAGAAATGTCTGGCAAGGGAAGAGGGAAGCTCAGAAGTGCAGGTTCAGTTATCATCCTGCACCCTTCAGCCTCTCGCATATCCCAGAGTCTTGGGCTAGCAGTTGGGTGCTGAGCCGTGTGCCGCAGTCTCAAAAGACTGCCTGCTGAATGCACCCCAAGCCACGTATTTGCCATCTGAACACCACGTGAAGGTAAAGCGTGGTGGATTTTCTCTAGGGGCCTGAGGCAGAAGGAATCAACCCATTCCCCCCCAGCTTGAAATGCCAGGCCCTTTGCTTTGAAAACCCGATTTCCCTAGAGGCAAAGGCCTGCCATTTCAGAGCTGAGAAGCAAAAATTATCTTTGATGCCATGGAAACCAAACAAAGAGCAACAGTAGTTTGTTGCTTACCTTCCCTCAACAAAAGCCAACAGTGTAGTCCTCAAGGATAGCATCCTTAGTAACCACCCTACTGCTGGCAAGTCTGAGTGCTGAAGAGAGGAGCACAAGAGGAGGTGTTTGAAGAACTCTTGGCGCTGTTGAAAAAAGGTTATGGGCAGAGGGCTTACGGATGGATAGAAGATTTCTTAAGGCTGAAGAGAAGCACAGGGAGTTAACGCAACTATGACTGACCATGAACTGGGAATTCGCTTGACAGGGTCTTGTAAGCATTGAGAAAAGCCTTCCTGTGACCCATCGGAGATGCGGAGGCAGCTTCTGGAGGTTGTAAACAGGCATGTAGACCTTCTGGGAAAAATAAGCTGCAGCAAATGCTGTCCTCCTCTTCTTCCTTTGGCACAGCACGGCAGCCTCAAGGGCTTTCTCGCCGACAAGCACTCAAGGATGCTGTGTAACAGCAGTAGCAGGCCATTTTGCAGACACTGAAGGTGTATTTTCTCCTCTGCCCCTTTAGTAGCAGCTCTGGGGAGCCACCTCCAAACCTGAGCACGAGCTACAGCACAGCCTTTGCATCTCACTGGATCGACCGTTGGGCAGCTGCAGTCTCACAAAGCTGTCAGCTGCAAGGCCCAGCACGGCTGCATGTACAGGCTTAGGGTCTGGTTTGACTTTGGCATTTTTATAATGCATGGGGTTTTTTTTTCACTTTTTGAAATCATTTATAGTGCTACTTATGCCAAGTTTTTTATATTGAGAATTGTTTCTTTGTGCACCATTATATGTGTGTGTGTGCATATATATATATATATATATATATATATATATATATATATGTAAGGGCCTGGCCAAGCTACAGTTACTGAAGTCATGAGACACAGGCCTCCGAATGGTGAGAGGAGATCACATCTTGATGTGTAGCTCTGCACCGGTGTTTGTGAAAGTGCTCTTTTTGTATCCTCAGCTTCTGTGGTAACTGCTGTCAAAGGTGGCAACATCAGCAGTAGCATCATTTTCTATCAAATGGTGTTTGTGTCACTGAGCTTGGGATAGTGCTCTTGCCTTAAATGAGTTTAACATATGAGGCTTTTCCTCTTGCTTGGCTCATGGTGTACTTCTCTTTCTCCCCTGCTCTTACAGCTGCTAGCAGTGATGCCAAAGCTGGGACAGGAGCTATTGCTGTGTTTCATTGTGTAGCTTGCAAAAACTAGAGCCTTCCAAAGGCAGGTGGAGGCCACAAGCTGCTGACTCTTTGCAAAGAGCAGTATCACAATCAGCATCATCCCTTTCTACTTGAAATTACCACACACTAGGCAAAAGGTGGTGGTGGGAAAGGAACTGGTGATGCCAATCCCAAGTCAGGTAACTCCAGCTGTGCTGCTCAGAATGTAGTCTGGAAATGGTTTCAAAACACAGAGGGTCTAGGCACAAGAGAGAATATGCTGGGTTACCTGAGCAGCATGCTGAGCATTTGGACAAGCTGCTGATGGCCACCTGCCAGCAGAGGTAGCTTGCCACTTTCTTTAGCATATAAATGCCTTATTTTTATAGGCAAAGGAAGCTTTTGACTTTGTTACTCCTTCTGTATTATTTTATTCTGTTCCTCTGTTTTTGATGAGAGAGCTAGCTTTTCTTTGTTACTGATGGCTGGATGCAGAGCTTGGATTTTCACTATTCAGAGGAGCAGGAGGCTTCATAGAGTGCTTAACTGGTGTAGTTCTGGGAATTGGGTATTTAGAGTGTGCTTGCTTCACGACAGAATATGATGCCTCCCCAGCACTGGCCTCTGCTATTAGACTTTACAACAGTGAAACCAAAATACTGTAAAGAGCAAAAATAACCTGAAACTGATAAAAATGGAGAAGCCACTGGGAGCTGTGGGTGTGACCGTAAAGCGTTTTAAGGTAAGAAGTGTCTGTATAGTGCATAACTGAAAAGCGGTGTGTGTACATGGTATTGCTGATTGTGCCACCACTGGTGATGTTCTAGAGAAGGGCCCAAAAGTACATACTGGGTTTTTCTGCGGGCTCTTCAGATACGATGGGTGAAGAAATCTGATTCTGTAGCATTATTAGACTAGTTAATTAGTTAGTTAACTTAATAGTTAACTATTAGTTAACTTCTGTAGAAATGTAGGAACTTCATTCATGGTTGAAATGGTATGCATAAGAGAAAACTTTAAAGGCTTGATTATTGAGGAATGGTTCTAAAAGGTAATAACATGCAGATAAAAGTGGAAATGTTGTATAGCAGTCAGGAGGATTTGGAAATGTCTCTTTCATTAAGTATATTCCTTGGAATGCTTTTGAAATCTTGTCATGGGTAAGCTCTGTGTTAGCACCACTTCTTGTTTCAAAGCAAATTGCAGAAGAATTGCACACACTCAAAGTACAACCCAACACAAGAACTCCCTCGACCTTCCAGCAGCTTACTAGGATGTGAAACCTAAATTAGGCTTGGAGGAAAAAGTGCATTTAGAGGCTTTTAATTTCTTCTTCATGCAGAATCTGGGTGGTTTTATCGTAACTGTTGCTGGTACTCTTGCTTGGCAGTGTTGAGACAAATGAAGAGAAATAATAGTCTCTTTTAAACATCAAGCCCGGTAGGCGAACACAAAAGCACATTTTCCTCCATGCTTTTTGAACGTGTTCATGACCCTTTCTTTGGAATTTTGTGGCCAATGCTTAAATAAATGTTGATTTGGGGAAAGAATTTGGAAGGAGAAAAGGTGATTGACTGGCAACATGAAGCAGAACCAGTTTTGGGGTGGGATTTGAAGAGGTGCTCTGGCCGTTGGGGATAGCACAGTAGGGATGCTAGAGAAACGCTTGTGGGGAAGCAAAGGGGATTGTCCTAGTTCAGGATCTTCAGTTTTTCTGAGAGTTTCTGATCATATGGAAGGATTTCTTGATCTTTGATAAACATTTCATCCACAGCATAATTGCTTACCAGCAGTTTTCCTTTGTGATGTATTTGTTAAATATTACTTCAGGATGCTGGCAAATTAAACAGCTTTTACTTCTTAGAAGCCTTTCACCTTCCTTTACCTTTGTGCAGCAGCAGTGTGCTGGGAAGGCCAGGTTATGGTTAAAAGGAGTTTGGTATTCAACAACTCTGCAAATGAATTTACCTTATTTCTGAGGAAGAGATCCAGGTCTGTGGTTCTGGTAGAAGTTTCACGTTGGGTGTCTAGAGGAACATCTAATGAATTCTCCTGGAAATGTTTGTTAATGTGCCAGAGGTATATGTGATGCTTGAGGGGTTGATCTTTGTTCCAGAAGACTTCCAGTTGCAATGTTGTTCCCCCCTCTGACGTGCAAGCTTTGAGTGCGCCCTGAGTAGCTACAGAACATAGCACAGACAAGAATCTGTGCATATGAACTGCTTGAATAGTTAGCTCCTGCCAGTTCTCTTGCTATGGTTTAATTTCTAGATGAACGATACATAGCTAGATCCTTTTTCTAAGGCAATTTGAGGATGTATTTCTGTTGTGCACCTTGTTATTAAAAGGATTTCATAAAGCTCACCAGAGAGCACGAGACCCCTGTTTGTAATTCTGTATTTTATGTTCTTCAGGCTTAAAAAGCCTCTAATTTGCTTTCCACTCAGTGATCTCTGAATTATTTTGTATCCAGAATACCTGTAAGGCTTTGATTGATTATTGTGATGGGTAAGAACTGAGTAATCAATTGCCAGGTTCCATTAAGCATAAAAAATAGAAACATTCATTATATTTTCTTTTAAAATTTTGGTTTTCAATGTTATCTCAATGATTTTTATTTACTTGCAAGTTGTTGTGGTTTTTTTTCCAATCCCTTCCACTAAGGACAAACAGAAAACTTCTCCTTTCATCTTCACTCTCTCTGATTTATGATAAATTTAGTTTCCTTCGGCCTGGCATTTGCTTCAGCAGGCAGTCTTCCTTCAAGTACCACCCTGATTGATGTATCATCTTTGATATCTTCCATTAGCCTCCAGGATCACTAAGTTCAAGGCCCTCTTGGAACCTAAGGAGCCCTGCCGAGGAACTGAAGGCCTTCAGAGTCCTTGGGGTGATTGACAAGGTAATTCTTCAGTGGCTCTTCAAGAATTCAGTCATAAATCGACTGCATGCTGACATTTTGTCTTTGAAGCTGTGGATCTTAAGGATATGAAACAAAAGGGGAAAATGACTCAAATGCATCTGCACTTTAAAATAACAAAAGTAGAAGAAAAAAGGCTTTTATCTAAGCAATTCATGTAAGGTCATGCAAAATGTATTCGAGCTAAAGGATAAGGTACATGTTTGGTGGCATTCAATAGGCTGAGGCCTGTTTTTCAAAAGTGAAGTCATGGTCACAGTACTGGGGTAAGGACGACTTGATGTGTTTTTGGTTGAATAATCTGCTGAATATGTGAAATGAAGAGGGGTAGCGGTTCCTACTTTTGAACTGTTACTTTTGAAATGGGGGCTTGGGGACACATGGCTCT
Source organism: Pezoporus occidentalis (assembly GCF_034315485.1). Lineage (NCBI taxonomy): Eukaryota > Metazoa > Chordata > Aves > Psittaciformes > Psittacidae > Pezoporus > Pezoporus occidentalis. The sequence continues at coordinate 3,731,806 of NW_026915836.1, read as the reverse complement.
TCTCCTTCCCTGAGAACTTGGAGTTTAAATCCCCTGCCAAGACAGACATACAGCAATGAAGCCAAGTTTGCTTTTGACTCATGCAAATCATGGCTTCCAAACTCCCAGGGTAATTCCCTTCTTTAGACAGGAAAGCACCATATGGATATTTCTGCAAGCCTAATGAAGAGACCAGAAGAATTGCTGCATTGTTTTGATGATGCTGATTAGTTATCACCCTACCAAGTACTTCTAAGATGATGCGTTATTCAGCAATGTGGCAGTGGCTAATGCAGACTGTAAGGGCTCATTTCCTTTTTGCCATGCCTATTCCCTGCTGCCTTTTGATGGTTCCTTATATCGTCTTTGGTTTGCGTGTGATGTACTGAGGCATGGTCAATTGATGCTCTTGTATCATACACCAGAAAACCTGTAGCTGGTCCCTTAAGGTCTGGATTGCTCGGTTTCTTTTTCTTGTTGGACTGATGCTAGCTATGGGGACTGATTTTTTTGCTTTTCTTTGCCTATTTCATTGTAATTATGTGCCTAAGTCGGTAACTTCTCCTCAGAGGGCTATATACGTTAGGTATTATAGTTGTTTTTATAGTACACAAGGTTTTCCCAGCTCTGACTTCACATGCGTTATATCTTCTTTCCTCAGTTGTAAGTACAGAATTTAGCCTGTGTTCCACTTAGTATATGTATCAGGGAGACAGGTTGGAAAGAGCAACTATCTGTTGAATTAGGCACTAACTAAATTAGTAGCGACTAAGCAGATGCAGTAGGCATGGCCTTTGTGAACTAGCTTGGCAGTGTGAGGCTGCAGAAGTGTTGGAAAGGAACCTTTTCAGTATCCTCATTTTTGCATCAGAATACTGAACAGCAACTGGAAAAGATGCTTGATCAGAATTAAGCTTTTGGAGTCCTTGGTGGGATCAGATCTCCTCGATCTTTCTGAGCACATGGCTCCAGTAAGTGTTGCAGGTGGGAGCTGAACGTATCCAGATCTTTCAGGCAGAGTTGGGAAGAATCAGGGCTCTGGTGATGATAGAAATAAAAGATGGTAGTGTTGGAGATGTGTGTGAGGAATAACGGGCCCATGTATACAGCTGGTATGCTCCTGTGTGAACAATATCATAAGGGGCAGAGTTGATATTTAATTATTGTATGAAAAAGGGGGCAATATTCTTTCTGGTGTCTTTGTACTCTGCATCCATGCTTCCAGATTCTCCTTATTATGAACTTCATCTTATTCTGAGTATGCTGCCTTTTGTTTTCATCTATTTTAAGGTGTTCATAAAGTTGTGAGGTGAATGGAAAACTGCTTTAAGCCCAGATGTTCAGAGCATCTTTTACTTGGGTTTATAACGCCTATGCAAAATGCATGTGAATATAAAACAGAAGTATGCACATGTATCTGTGTGCTGGAGACTATGCCCCTGCCTTTGGTTTAAAGCACCATCTCACCTCCTTCCTCACCATCACTGTTCTTTGCCTCCTTCTCTGCTTATGTAGTGCCCTGAAGCTCGCATCACGGAGAAATCTGAATAAATGTGGAAGTATCCTCACTGGAGACACGTAGATGACAGAGGGTGTTTGCTTTTGAAAGTGGATTCTGATTTTCAAGGCCAGTGTTGAAGATGCCGTGCTTTTGGTCACAAGTCTGTAGCAGATTCAGCATCACAGAGTTTTGCCTGAACTCCTGTTCTAACCCTGTGGTAGCTGCTTTGGTTTCAGCAGAAAATGGGTGTGTGGAAAGTAACTGGCATATTTTAACTGCTGTCTTGCCTAATCCTGTGCAAGACTGGCTTAAACACGCTGTCTTAAAAATGGTGGTGGTTGCTTTGCAGTCTTGTTCTCCTGCTGCTGCTTGAAGCCCCGAGTGGTGTCTGTCTGCCACAGTGCTGCCTCGAGAAAACCAGCTGTTAACCTGCTCTCCATCAAATGCTGAAAGGTTCAGTGCCTTCCCTCAGAGTAATGTCAGTCTTTGTTCTTCATTTGAAGCCTCTTGAAGTGTTTTGAATTGGCTTCATTTTCACAGACAAAATGCTTGTTGCTACCTGAAACTCAGGGTTTTTCAAACTATTTTAGGCTAGCCAGAATGATTAGGCATTTAATTTTAGCCTAGTTTATTCCCAGTGTGGCATCTTTCCCTCTTTTTCTGCCTTTCCACCTTCCTTGTCGCCTTAACAATTTTTGCTGCGTTGACCCTTTTCTGCTGAATCTGAGTTAGAGATCTTAGCATTGTTAGACTCTCTAAAACATGAAAGGTCATAGAATGATGACCCTATCTGTGCCTTGCCTCCCATCCTTCTGCTCTCATGCAAAGGATGTGCTGTAAGTCCAGCTATCTTACTAGACCCAAGAGGGCTTACACTTTATGTAAGGAAACCAGGTTTCCTGCATCCTACTGCTGCTATGCTTGCTCACTTTGTGGTGTCAGCAGTTAACTAGGTGGTGTTTGCAGGTATTTTATGTGTTTGTTATGGGAAAAGTCTACTGGTGAGTAGGTTTCTGAAAACAGGGGTTTAATGTAATCATCAGGGTGGCTTTTGTCCTGCAGATGTTACGGACTCTGACATGCTGATTGGGCAGCAAAGCTCTTGTTAGTGTTACCACAGGTACCACACTGAAAACAGGCTAATATCTAAATATTTTACCTACTATTATCACCAACGTAGAACGGTCAATTATTTTATCAGTTCATGTAGGTTGAAGTAGGAAACTTCTTTTTGGAATAGTAGGTTTTGCTTTCAAAATTTGCCTAATTAAAAATCAAGGTTGCAGATTCTGTGCTGAGTTTCTGCCCTAGGCAAATCTTTGCTTTGAAGCTATAACTGGCCCCTAAAGAAACGACTTTGTTATGGTGCTGTTGGATACCTTCACAATGCTGTTTCAACCCCAATTTCTTATTCCTTAGAACCCTCTGTTATTTAGATTCATTCAATTTAAAGATTCATCTTGAAAGCAGAGTGCATTAAGTAATAACTATGCTGCTGTAACCAATGACTGTCTTTTATGTCTTTTCTATCCCCTCCCTTGGTCCCCCATCAAGCCACATTGTCTGTGTTGGCACTGGTGTGACTGTGATCAGTCCTTCCACAGATGTCTGTACATTTGGGCTTGTTGTTCAATACGCTGTTTGTTAAGCTCTGTTATACAATCTGAAACCTTAGAAAATAAAATACTCTCTTTGCTAAAATTTTCTGAGTTTCTGGAGAGGATTCTAGAAATAAATGACTTCTCTGAAGAACTGGAAGTAATTCTGTTCATCTTGAATATAGAATCATAGGATAGTCAGGGTTGGAAAGGACCTTAAGATCATCTAGTTCCAACCCCCCTGCCGTGGTTATGTTTTGTGGCTGTCGTGCTACGGTGAGAAGTCTGATGGTAATACATTTGGATGAATTGACCTTAGAAAGAGGCAGTACCACCAAATCAGTGTTACTAATTATTTAGAAAGGGTGATTACTACTTGTCTACGTGATGAGTGAAAGTGCCAAAAAGCAGAAGTACACAGAGTATATGCAGAGTTCACATGCATAATCTGCTGCCCCGTAGCTGAATTCAAATCAGGTTATGGTTAGTTTTAATGGAGTTTAATCAGAGGATAGGAGAAATGGGCTCGGTTTATGGCAGCGTGTGTGTGGTGCGTGAATAACACTTAAAAACTTTGATGTTCAACATTGTATTTCGAGGTGACATAAGGACTTTTGCAGTTGTAAAACTGAGTTGTCAGTAGCAGATGTTTCTTCTCTCCTGGCTCTCAGGTGCACACTGCCAAGTTTCTTGAGATCATCTTACGGATTCGAATGAGTGGCTGGGTGTATATAAGGGGTATGGGGGAAAGGGAGCTGTAATCAACAACACGATCCAGTCCAGACTTTCTTTCCTGTTTCATTATGGTGCTTTGAAATGGAAGCTGTCTGTAAACAGGGTATAGTGAATTCACCTGACTGGCAAGGTTTCCTCATCCAAACAGGGCATAATGGAAAATAGCAGTGGCAAAAATGGTTGCAAATCTGAAACTGAGTAATAGCAGTAACTGTTAATACAAACAAATAAGCTTTCAAGAGCTTGGTTTATATTTTGATAACCCTTTAGTTTCTTGAGTGACTTGCCAAGTTTTACAAAATCAAATCAACTACAGGGTCGTTGTCAAAACTGATTTCTTGGCTCACTGCCTTCCTTTCCCTGTCACTGTGGGATTAGTTGTAAGCTACAGTCACATTTCAAGCCCCAAGTAACAAAACTTGCTCAACTTCAAAACACATTCTCTGTCCCAACTTAGACTCCTGTCCCATCTTCTCTGTCCCCAAACCCCTGCCACTTGTTTTCCTGAAGTCTTTCCATTTGTACCAGTCTGAACATTTCTGAGTGTTCTGTTGTCATAACCCTTAGTCTGTCTTTAGCTTCCCTATCTCACGATTTCTTTTGACTTCAGTGAATGTTTTGTTTCACCTGACATGGGTCCTTCCCTTTATAAAATAGAAACTAAATTACTGACTATTTCAGTGCTGGCCTCCAGAAAGAAATAATTTCTAGAGGTAGTTTCTTTTAAACCTTTAATATTTAAGTTAGTCTTAACTGTTACTGAGTTGCTCAGTCCATAATTTGTGCCAGGCGATCAGTTGGTGATGCTGAGTGGCATTTCACGCTGTAAACTGTATTCTCTAGTAAAACTTGCCACATATATTTCCTAGGTTAATATTTCACCATTTGTCATTCACTGGCCAGCTTTTAGTTTGCTCTAAGAAAGTGGACTTTCCTCTCTGTTACCAACCAGCTAAAAGTATTTAAAAGTTTGACTCTTTGCTACTTTCTTAGCATTTGCATTATTCAAAGCTGCACCGTTTGTCTTTTAAGTACACTATTATTGCAAGTCACAGAATATACAAGCTCTAAGTTCCGTAGAATAATGGTTTGAAAGGAGGAATAATTGCAAACTGAAGATAATTCGTATTGCACAGGTACAAGGATAAGCGATAATCACATTTCTCATACATATTAGGCAAATGTAATCTTTTTATAACAACAGAAGGAGACGAGCGAGAGTCCGGGTGGTGTAATCTGAAAAGTGACAAGAGTAAACCTGTGTTAAATGGATCTTTTAATCCTGGAAGCCTTGACAGGACACAGCTGAGGAGAGGGGGGGGGGGAATTGCACCCCTGCTTCTGCCTTGTCACCACAACCATATCCTGAGTGTGGCATCCTGCTCTGTGCCAGCCCCTGCTAAGGTTTTCTTGCAGTCCAAAGTACTCATGCTAGACTCGGGTGACCAGCTTGTCTTGTCACTACCTATGACAGGATTTTCCAGCTCTATATGCAAGGAGAAGAATCCCGGGTGATCATCTGATACATCTTTGAGTTTGTAGGACTTGTGCTAGAGAATATAGCCTATGAAAACGGGCTGATAAACTTGGGGCCGTTCAGCCTGGAGAAGAGAAGCTGTGTGGAGACCTCAGAGCAGATTCCGGTGTCTGAAGGGGGCTACAAGGATGCTGGAGAGGGACTCTTCATCAGGGACTGCAGTGATAGGACAAGGGGTGATGGGTTCAAACTGAAACAGGGCAAGTTCAGGTTGGAGATAAGGCAGAAGCTCTTCCCTGTGAGGGTGCTGAGGCGCTGGCACAGGGTGCCCAGAGAACCTGGCAGTGTTCAAGGCCAGGTTGGACAGAGCCTTGGGTGACATGGTCTGGTGTGAGGCATCCCTGCCGGTGACAAGGGGTTGGAACTGTGTGATCTTAAGGTCCATTCCAAGCCAAACCATTCTGTAATTGTATGGTAAGAGTGCTTTTTCTTAGGAGCTAAGGACCAGATTTGCTAGATGGGCCACTGGTGACATTATTACCTGATGTGTTTTCAGTGTAGAATAGTAATTTAATAACAGAATGGAGCTGTTTTTAAAGTAATTCCTTAGCTCTGGTGTGTCTTCAGAACCTTTCTGGTATCTGGTACTGCAGTAAGAGATCCTATTCCATTTTCTTTGATCAGGCGTGAGGTATTCTTCAGCCTGTGTTAGTGACTTTAAAGTCACATTCTTGTAAGCCAACATGTTTTAAGGTGCTTATTTTGGTCAGTGTTGAAACCTTCTCAAGTAAATGAGAAGCACAGGTATGTTCTATGGCACGTCCTGATAGTGTGAAGACTAGAAAGGAGTCAGTATTAGATGCTGTGTGTGGGGTAGAGAGGGGAAAAAGAAAAGAAAGGGGAACTGGGGGAGCAAATGTATGCAGTGTGACAGAGGACTGCCTTCATGTCAAAGCCACCCCGCAGGAGAGCAGTGCCTTTAGAGCAGTCCTTAGTTCTTCCAGTGCTGTCCCCTGCGACCTTGGTTGGGTGCTCGGTGGGGTGACTGATGGTTCAGCACGTCCTTTTTTCCCAGTGACTTGCCTGTTGCCTGCCTCTGGGTTTGTGATTCCCCTTATGCTGACTTCTGCAGTATTCCTTCGGTCTCTTATCTCAGGGCTTTGATGCATATGTTCTGAAGGTGGCCACCGTGACTTTGGGTGGCAGCAGATGGTAAACCTTCGGGCTGCCACCGGCTATAGTGGTGTTAAGTTGGAAACTTCACGTTTGATGAAGAATCAGTAGTGCATATGAAAGAGCTTTTACTGCAGAAATATCTTTTAATTAAAAAAATTAGCATACCGAAACATTTGCTAATTTCTGTGCATTTAAAGGCTCCTAAAATGAACTGTTTTCTTAAAGCAAGACTAGGGTTATTTACCAGGCAGGTTTTATTTTATTCTTCTCCAATTAATTGTACCTACTATATTGAATTGAGTTTAATTTATTTACCATGAAGCCGTTGGATAAACTGTAAATCAAATCTAAGAAGCTAATTTTTTTAAGTAGCTGCTGTCAGCATCAGAATTAACCCTTGACTTAGAAAAGAACCCTAAATATCACAAGTAGAAAATCCTCCTTGGCATCACGGGGTGTGGGGGGGTATTGCTTTCTGCCACTTTACTGAGATGCTGCCATGCAGCACTGCTGCACTGGCTTGTATTTTGGGATATGCCTGAGAGCTCAAGTGCTTCTGCAAAATAGGGATGTCTGTGCTGCTGAAGACACTTATTTACATTATATATTTATCTGTGGCAATTGCTACTTGTCTGCTGGTGGTTTTGGCCACGTTGAGGTTGTCATCAGTGCAGGAAAACAGGGCAAGGATCAGTAAGCAAAAGTGCCCTAGAAGCCAGCCGTGGTATGTAGACCTTGACTCTACATTAGTATTGTAAATAGGATTTTGCCTTGTCTCCTTTTGTGTCACAGCCTAGTTACTCAGTGCCTAGGAATGCCCTGTTGTGCATTCTTCTCCCTCCCCTCCAAGTCAGGATGCTGAATGTTACAGCCAACAGCTCCCTGTTAGGAGGTATTAAATATTGCAGTGGTCATCATCAGTGAAACAGGCTCCCTCAGCTTATGTGAGCTAGAAGCAGCCTAGTCTAATGTGAGCATCTCTGTGATCTGCTTCAGAGAAGAACAGTGTTATGCCACAGGGAATGCTACGTGGAATCCTGTTTTGCCCCATTGTGCCACTGGGGTGGAGAATTGTCCCTTTGCAGTTTAAAAAGAACCCTTAAAAAAAGAGTTACTGAAGCACCCTCATTTTGCAATGGGGGAGAAGTGTGAAGGAATGCAAACAGGAAGGGCTTGTTGGGGTAGCTCTACTATCTAGAAATTGGCTGTAAAGCATGAGGCGGGGAGGGTAAGCTGACATTTGGGTCAGTGGCAGGTTTACTGTTACTGCATTTCTGCAGGAGCCTGGTGGTGCATCCAAGAGCTGCTCACCTTTCTCTGCTCTGGATGTGTGATAAAACGTCAGGCAAATATACTTGCGACCATCTTGTTCCTGCTCTTACCCCTTCCTGAGTTTTCTGATAGTGATTTGTTCATTCGTGAGGTCCTTTAATGATTTGGTGAACCTGGTTAAACCACCTTTTTGTGATATGCATGCCGGCTGCCTCCCCTTGAAGCAGGTTCTTGGTTAGGTGGGCCCATGTCTGCAGTCTGTCAGAGCCAAATGGAGCATCACTAGGTGGATTTCTAAAGTTACAGTTATGGCTCTTCCTGGGCTTCTTGGAGTGCCTTTTGAGACAGGGAGTCTTGCAGAAAGGTCACTATTGAATCAGCAAAGAAATAACTTTCCATGAAATGAAGTGGAGCTGGAGATGATCCTCACTGCAGGGAAGTCTGATGCTTGATGGGAAGGTAAAAGAAAGAAGCTGGTTAGTGAGACTGCTTCGCCCATGTTGGCAGTTAACCTCAAAGGCACACCGATACTATTTGTTGTTATTACAGTTATAAAACTGTAGCTGCTGCTTTCATTTTGATGTTGTAATGGACAGATGAAGCTAGCCCTAAAGGGACCTGTTGTCTGCTTTAGTCGCGTTAGTGGTAGTCATTCTATATGTTGTCTTATAGGGCGAGGGCTCAGTAATCTGTTCTGTACACCATATGCTAATACAGTGCTGATAAGCAAGTGTGAAAAATGAAAGGGAGGAATACATTAATTGTATTTGTGCAATAAGGTATGCTATCAAAGGTAATTATTTCATGACAGTTTTAGTTATAGCAGTTGTTTTATCATGGAATAAAAGATGGCTTTAGGAGCCTGTTATTGGGAAGACAATTGTATCGAATTAGGACCAAATTAGATTTTTGTCTTTATAAAGGTGAGCAAACCCATGAGCAGTTTTTAAATTGGTGTCTTCTACTCTACAAATGAACAAATCCTGTTTGAGGGTTAAAGAAGCTATTATTCTGTCCTTTATGCTGACAGCTTCATTACTGATTGGCCTACTGTTGGTATTAAAAAAATGTTTGGCTCCTTATGATCTTTGTGCATGCAACTATAATATTAATACAGACCACGGAACTGTTCATTAAGAAATGACTTTAAATGAGGTTGGTGCTTGTAAATCTGGAGAGATACAGATGTTAAATGCTGCCATTCCTTTTCATATACAGCCGTATGGCTAATAATTTCCAAGTGGCTAAAGCTCTTGTTAGCAAGAGTGCTGGTGTGTTAAGAATGGCCCCATAAATAACTTTAAGACCTGAAGTTGAAGGTGCTTCTTTTAAAGACTATTGTTAACTAAACATTATTGCCAAACAGATGGAAAGCATTCACCAGCCTGATGTTTTTAGGTCTAATTATATTATCGCCAGTCCTGTACGGCTCAGTTGAAGAGGTGTATCCAGAGGCCAATTTATAATCATTTAGCCAACACCTGTTTGGGAGATATTGACAGTCAAAGGGCACATTTGGAGGAAAAAAATCACATATGTTCTCGTATTTATTGCCTCAATGTGAACAGTGGCTAGTTACAAACAAACTTGGGAGGAGAAGGAAAGTGACTGTAAGCACATAGTCCTTTCCAAACCCTTTCGGTCTTCTTTTGGCACCTCTTGTGAAGTGGCTTTTCTTTTTTCTCCTGTTATTTTGGTTTTCTTTCTTGGTTGGTTGGGTTTGGTTTTAATTTTAACACCTTCTGGTTAAGCAAGGATAACAAAACCAGTTTTACAGTTATGTATTCCCCTGGTTTCCGCTGTGTCTGGAAGGCCCAGGTAAGAGCCCTGAGAAGCTGTTCAGCAAACTCAGTGGCCTGGGGACATTTGCCTTTTGTTTTACCATATCCTTGACATGAAAATTCTGTGTCATTGTCAAAAAAAGTCCCAGAAACACCAGCTTCTGTTGATTTATTTGCTTTTTTTCCAGAAGAGATAGAACAGCTTTTAAATGTGGGTTCAACCCTAGTAAAAAAGGATATCTTTGAGATGGAGTGCAACCCTGCTCTGAGACCTCCTCTCCTGATGAATCCAGCACTTGGTTACACCAGACATGTCATTCCCCTGCAAGAAAGCTTTTTTGGTGCGAGATGACTTGGTCTTCACTGCATCCTATTGACTTGGAGTTGCTGCATCTTGTATACTGAACTCAAAAGTCTTTCAACCCTAGTGCTGGCATTTGCAGCCCCTTAGGTGTTTGATGTTTTGAAGCCTAAATGTTTTGGTTTGACTGTGAGTGTTTAGACTAGAACTTTACAACATCTATTGTAAATAAACAACATCTATTGTAAATCCTTGCTGCTGGAGGAGGGTTGTGCTTGTGCTGCTGCTGCTGTGGCTGTCTTGCAGCTGGTGCTTTTCAAGTGCATCTGTGTTCTTGGAGTTTGAAAACAATTCCTGAGCAGGGTGATTCCAAGAAGGAGATGCCGGGGGTTCCAGCTCCCTAAAGATGCCGTTTCCCAAACACGTATATTTTTGTTTTCAGCGCATAAATAAATGGAGCTTGCTAAGAGGGTAGTTGTTCTTTAATACTTCGCTCATTGGTGCTGTGTTTGAAGTGCTTTCAGTAGAGGTGATGCACTGTGAACAGAAACGCGCTCTCTGCAGCTGTAGGTGTTCTCCTCTCTGCAGCAAACCCATCCACTCTTTTCTCCCTAAATAAATCCACTTTATTTTGTTGCTGGTGTTGTTACGTTAATACCAATTTACAGCAGCACAAGGGGACTTCCTTGCAGCAATTTCTGTTATGGCTTACGAGTGCTGCAAAATGAAAACACCAGTGGAGAAATGAGACAGCAGTGACTACACAGGTGATAAAAGCATTCTTGTGTGGCCAGCTTCTAGCTTGGCTTCCTGGAAAGCAGTTATGTAACCACCCTGAGAAAAAAAAACCCGAAACAACCCATGAAAGCCCACTCTGGTAACCCACTGGCAGGCAACCCATTTGATTTAGGGGAAGCCTGATGGGGGGAAAAAGTGATGCACTAGGAAAGTAGGTACAGTGAGGACTTCAGCACCGTGACATAGGTACTGCTCTGTGAAGGTTGCTGTTTGTGCTTCGTTGTGTTGCTACCACTGCATTTCTATAAAGTGGGTTCTGCTAGATTATTGCTATGATTATGAAGTGCTCATTCTTTCTGTTACCAAGTTAGCATTCATTCTGTAAGTTAGCTGATTGGAAATTGGGGCACATTCTGTTAGCTCTCTTGGGATCTATATCCTCAATCATATTTCTCTTCTAACAAAAGGCTGGTTAACAAATATATGCCACAGGGCTTTAGACTGTTTGTGTTTTAATGATTACTTATAGCTTCCTCTCTAATGTTGAATATTCTTAATTGAAGAACTGTGTTTTGTTAACTTACGTGAATCTTAAATATTTCTCTGAATACTTTTTGCTTAGGTTTTGCTTGTGATGGACACTAGAACGCAGCAGACTTTTATACTGAAGGTGGGTAAAGTGTTTTATTGCTCCTCTAAACAGTTTGGCCTCCTAAATTACACAAAGATCCATTTGCATCTAAGGTATAGTGTTATCCCTGTGTTATATGATGTTAATACATGCGTCCCTATTAAGCCCACTGGTATTTTTGTATTTGGCGTTCAGCTGCAGTCCCTGCCTTTCTTTTTAGTGTCTCTAGTGCCCAGATGTGCTGTTTAGTCACTTGAGTTGCCACTGATTATTGAGGCCAACACCTTAGCAGGCTTCAGTAAAGAATCACTGTGCTGCAGGGCTTGCATCTGTAAAGCCCTGTGTCTCAGGACGTGTGCAGGCTGCTGCTGAAGGTGAAAATTCTCCTTAGCCCGAGTACATCCGCAACACTTTGTTTGGTCTTCTCTTGGCTGAAGAATATGAGATTGGCTGAAGTAGATTCTGGATGAAATGGACGACTGGTCTTATTCAGAATTGCTTTCCTATGTTTTACATCAATAGGCTGTGAAAACGGAGTTTAATGTTACTGAACGATGGGATGAATGAATAGTTTATTGGTCAGGATGACATTTTTCACCTTACTCTTGTGTTTCAGAAAGCGCTCAGATCAAGATCACAATATGCTCAGAGCAGCTGTGATGCTGAGCATTAGTTTAGTAGGAGCATTGTTACTGTGGCCATTATTTCAGGCTCCCCCTGACAGGAATTCCACTGCTGATGGGAGAAAGGGCTGAAAAGCTGCTGTCCCAAACACAGCGCTGTAATTGGATATTAACGTTTTGTAACTTCAGGTCTGGCTTACAACCCTGCCTTAACATTGTGCATCTGGCCTTGTATGTGCAGGGTACAGAAAAACCTGTTTGTTCCTCAGAAAGGATTATTAGTGAAGATTGTGTATTAGAAGCTCACTCTGTCTACTGGCAGATAGGGTAACATTGAATTTCCCATTTAACTGCTTATGTTTATCAATATTGTAATAGGTCACACTATTGACATAATTTTTTTTCCCCTCTTTCTCTCTCCCCTCCCTTTCTCCCTCCCACATCAATTTTTTCACTTCTGGCAACTTCATCTCTGTGCTACCTCCCAAAAAATCATTACCTCTCAAGGAGACTAATCCTTCCTTTCCTTTTTGTTGTGGTGCTGCAATGGACACGTGAGGGTTACCTGTAAGGCTGAGGCACTTCTTTTGTCTGTAGAACTTGGATTTGTTTTTTGGTAATAGTGTCTTTTGGTCACACACAAAAATCAAATTTTAAAGAAAGGTCACAGGGAAATAACTGAGTGTCATCCTGATGACTTAGTTTGAGAGAGATTCTAATAAAAACATTGACCCATGTAATTGATTTTAATGGCAGCTTTGTGCCATCTTCTGTTCTCTGGAAATGCGCCAGATGCCATCAGCACAGCCTCGGGGGACCGAGGGGCATAGAGCAGCAGATGAGTGGTTTCTCTGAAGCCCAGAGTAACTCGGATAGATTAGTTTGGTTGATAAACACAGAGCACAGCAGGCTCCAAAGGCAACTGAGGGTACAACTGACCTTTTTGTTCTCTGTCAGGGTCTAAGGAAAAGTAGTGAGTACAGCAGGAGCAGAACGACCATCATCCCCCGCTGCGTGCCCAACATGGTGTGTCTGCACAAGTACATCATCTCCGAGGAGTCTGTCTTCCTCGTGTTACAGCATGCAGAAGGTTTGTCTCTCGTTTAAGTATATTGTTGGAAAGAGTCAAAGGTTTAAGTTTTAATCAATGGAACATTTCATTATCAAATTAATCTCTTGTGCATCCAATTAAAACATATTTAGTGTGCCTAGGAGATGTCGTGTAAGACACCCCACTCCCATCCTCTGTCTCCCTCCCTGTTTCCCCCTCATTCTGCAGCGGATCTGATTCCTCTTTCAAATGGCCTCAAATCCTGGTGGGTTACTTGAATTGTAGCAATATTGAAAGCTTCCAACTGTTTATTTTCTACAGGAGATGGAGTGCTTTGACTGCAGCAGCTATCTGCAGTATTTACAGTTGTCTCTCAGAACTAAAGTCTTTGGCTACTGTTGTAAACTTTGGCTAGTAAATCTTTTCAGCATCTTATAGTTAAAATGGCAAGTATTTACACAGGAATTTAGTAACTCTGCTAAAAACCATGAACATTTGCCCATTGGTTAATATTGCATAGTTATTCTGGTCTGGATTGCTAAGAAAATAGCTACTGGCATCACATGGGAGTTCAAAGCAGAGCCACGGAGTTGTGCCTTCAAACCATCTCTAAAATTCCTGTTAAATGTACAGGGAACAGGTGGCACAAAATAATTGCATTTTGATTTTTTTGTCTAACACCTGGATTTAAATATTCCCTAAATGTAATTATCCGTACATGTTTAGAATGAGTGCAGAATATAAATCTGGGAACTGCTAATAGTTCCCTTTTAGGAGATGTTAGTAACTCAGAATGGATGATGTGAAGGAACTAAGCTAACTGATAAAGAAGGTAATTTTATTATATTGAATATTATTTCTTCCCCCCCCCCCCCCCCCCAATAACTTAGATTTTGGCTTTTTCCTGAACAATTTGTCACATGAGGCCAGTTAAAGTTCACTTTGCAACGTGAATGACTGTTCCTACTAAGTGTGACTTCATTTTGCCATGGCCAGTGACGCATGAAGAAAAGCCTCACATTACAGTACTGCCTGATGGTGATCTCGAGGGTGTACAGTGCTGCTCTGTGCAATGCGGCTTTCCTTGAGGTGTGTGTAATTCAGCAGAATAACTTGGAGGCTCTCACCTGAACTGTAATCTCCACATAAGGTGGTACAGTTTGTTCAGAGAAATAAGGTTTAAAGAAGTCCCAAACAAACCCCAAACCAAACAAAAACGCCACCCTCAACCCATGTCAGATGCAAACTGCTTAAGGCTGGCATAGTCAAAGGATAAGAGGCAGGATAAAATGATAATTCCTAGTATTTCTGCAGTTTCTGAAGATCTGCAGTTTTGCTCTTCAGGAAGAACAGGACAGATGGATAACTGGGTGAAGAAGTAGTAGAATCTGGGTGGACTGGTGGTCAAATGGAGAGAACAGAAGTTTTAAGGAAGGCTTTAATGTGACCAGTGACAGAGGTGATCTCCTGGAAGTGATAATTGTGACAGTAGTGAGAAAAAATGAGACATTGCATGATGAGAGCTCTTCCATTTAAGAACTGAAACCTCAGCTTAACATTTGGGATGGATGGAGTGTTGTGCTTAAAAAGGAATGACTCTCTCCTAGCTGTCATGGTCACAAATCCAGTGAAATGTGCTTCACCTGAATGACTTGCTCTTACCAACATCAGCTGTAACACGTTTTGAGTTCTGTGGGGGAAGGATTTTTAATTTACTGAGTGCCTTCTAAATCAGGTTAGTGCAACACTGGCTGTGTGCAGCACCTCAGGCCACTGGTTTGTTTTGCCAACAGTGAAGGTGGTGTCTGTCAAACATCCTCCTCTTGGCTGTGCAGGCAGCAAGCACGTACTGGGAGGCAGCTGCAGCTCATGCTGTCTTTCTCCCCACTGTTGGTCAAAGCTGTGCAAGCGAAGACATGGGAGGGACATGGGTTATTTTGAGCTGGGGTTGAGAGAAGAGGAAGTGTGATGATATAAATGCTTTCTACAGGGAGAGCTCTGAAGCAGGATATGGGGTAGGGATTGTGGGAAGAACTGGGAAGCAGTGCAGAGAGGATGCAGGACTGTGCTGGGGAAGAAGAGGAGAGCTGCAGGGACCGGAAGGGATTTTGATGTGGGTGAGGGCTGTTGTTAGTAATACATGATACAAGGGTTCACTTGACTTGGACACTTACATCTACAAGTTACAAACTGCATAGGGTTTTCCCTCATTTTCTGGTAAAACAGCAAGCAGTTTGGAAATGGATTCACCTCTATCCTTGTTTACAAGCCATTCACAAATGATGATGTGCTATAAGGACTTTTCCCTGATGATTAGGGAATTAGTAAGGTTAATTATTTAAGGGTAGTTCCCTGCTTTCATGAATTTGCTGTCAGGGCTTGGAACAGGCAGAAGGAAAGCAAAAGGAGTGATATATTCTGTTCTACAGAGGGATAGCTAGGGTACAAAGTGGTAAATTGCCCAAGAATGCATATAACAAGTGTATTGCAAATATAGGGGCTGATCCCGGATCCATAACTGGGGCAATAGTTTTGTGTTCCTTCTAGAACTGCATGAGCTGTGCACCTGACCCTGTCCCAGGAGACTGATGCTGGAATGATTCAGAAGAGCTTCATTTTCTAGCTCTACATGAATAAAGCATAAATAAAAATAGTTATGCTATTGCTTAAGTTATGCTGTATTATATGCAGGGACTAGTCTTGCTCACCCCACTCATGGTCTTGATCGTATCAAGTCTTTCGCTAGTAGCACTCATTCTTTAAATTACAAGGGTAATTGTAAGGGTAATTGAAGGGATGCCATCCAGAGGGACCTTGGCACGCTTGAGAGGTGGCCAGTGCCAGCCTCATGAAGTTCAACCAACCCAGGTGCAAGGTCCTACACATGGGTAGGGGGAATCCCAGGCACAGGTACAGGTTGGGCAGAGAAGAGATTCAGAGCAGCCCTGCGGAGAAGGACTTGGGGGTGTTGGTTGAAACTGCCCATGTGCTGGGCTGCATCAAAAGCAGTGTGAGCAGCAGGTTGAGGGAGGTGATCCTGCCCCTCTACTCTGCTCTTGTTAGCCCCCACTTGCAGCACCGTGTGCAGTGCTGGTGTCTTAAACATAAGAAGGACATGGAGCTGGTGGAGCAAGTCCAGAGGAGGCCATGAGGATGATCAGGGGCTGCAGCACCTCCTGTATGGAGACAGGCTGAGAACATTGGGGCTGTTCAGCCTGGAGAAGAGAAGCTGTGTGGAGACCTCAGAGCAGCTTCCAGTGTCTGAAGGGGGCTACAAGGATGCTGGAGAAGGACTCTGCATCAGGGACTGTAGTGACAGGACAAGGGGTGATGGTTTCGAACTGAAACGGGGGAAGTTCAGGGTTGATCTAAGGAAGAAGTTCTTCCCTGTGAGGGTGCTGAAGTGCTGGCACAGGGTGCCCAGGGATGTGGCTGCTCTATCCCTGACAGTGTTCAAGGCCAGCTTAAACACAGGGGCTTGAAGCAACCTGCTCTAGGGTGAGACATCCCTGCATGTGGCAGAGGATTGGAACTGCATGATCTTAAGGTCCTTTCCAACCCAAGCCATTCTATGATTCTATGCCACTGCATGCTTGAAATTGGGTGAGTGAGGTCTTGGATTCTCTTACACACTTTTCTCATGGCCATAGATGGAGGCTTCAGCAGTGTCACAGAAGCATGGAAGTCCATGAAGTTATCTTATAGCTTTGTTGGAAAACACTTGGCAAATTCCAGTGTGGTAGAGAGCCAATCTCATGTTAATAAGGCCTCACTTCTTCTTGGCACTACCAACTCCAGAAATTTTAGAAACAGATGCTTCAAAAATAGGCTCGGGGGCTTCCATGGGACATCAAAGTTTAAGTGGCTGTTAGAAGCTGTCAAATCTCTTTAAGCATGAGCAAGCTGGAGTTCCTATCAATCTGGAGAGCACTCAAGAAACTTCATGCTGAAGAGGCTTGCTGCATGCAGGAAATGAGAGATAACACCGTGTTAGTGTTCTGGCTTGCAGAGCTGGGCATTCGTCCTTAGGGGAGGAGATGGTACTAGCTGTAGGTTTTCAACAGCACTCAGAAAACATAGGAAAGGTGATATGGTCCCTGGCAAGTGTCTTTTTCAGGAGGCTGCTTTGAAATAATGGCTTTTTCTCAATGTGCATTGGGAAGTGGGAGCTTTGCCTGAACTAGCAAACTTTGTTGCAGAGATTCACCAGCAGCCACGTATGTAAGAGTCTGGTGTTAGTAACTACTGTCAGGTTAGAGATTTGGTTGGAGACGAGCTTCAGATTCATGTGCACACTGTGACCCCACTGTGGCTGCCATTGGGATGCTGTGAAATGCTCGTGTATCATGGTAGTGCCTGTGTGTCTGGTTCCCTTTTGGCCTAGAAACTGTACAAGCATAATTTAATGTAGTCATTGTATAGTAACATCATGAAGTTTACCATGTCCTCCCTGAAAAAAGGAGGGCAGTGATTCTAAGAAAACCATAAAGTGGTTCTTTTTCCAGCAAGGAAGAATATTAATTCACATGAGGTGCATGACTTATGATTGGTACTTCTGGGCACAAACAAATACTTATGCAGTGATGTAGAGAGCTGGGCCCAGTTTTGGAGAATAATTCAAGCAGTTGTTTTTCAGTACTCTGTTTTTCTTCCCTATCCGGTCACAGTTATTGGGAAGCCTGGATTGTTCACTTTGACTTTGGAGTTTCCTAAGCACAGTGGGTACTGCATTCTTAGCTGCATTCCAGTTCTGCAGGAATTGGAGTATATTGTTCTTCAGAGTCAACTCATGGGCCAAGCTAGCAAAAGTCACTGATTTATTCTGGAATATGTCTCCTTAGCCAGCCAGCCTTTCAGGATGTGCAGCTGCAACAGTAAGTGTCTGAGCACTGGCTGAGGAAGAATCCAACAGATCATCAATTTACCTTGTCAGCTAGAACAAAAACGTGTTTAGGAGGCTAAATTTG
The DNA here is from genome assembly GCF_034315485.1 of Pezoporus occidentalis. NCBI lineage: Eukaryota > Metazoa > Chordata > Aves > Psittaciformes > Psittacidae > Pezoporus > Pezoporus occidentalis. The sequence continues at coordinate 3,713,976 of NW_026915836.1, read as the reverse complement.
CTGATCTGTTAGGTTTCATTTTATCCTATGATATAGGATATAGATATAGATATAAAGTCTTCGCATCTTCTTCTCTGGAAATGTGGTGAAGTCAATTCTAATAAGTAGTTTTACATTGAATAACTGCAGAAGAACGTAGAACTTGGTGGTTTTCATGTGCTAATCAAGCCAGACAGTGTGAGCTAGGTTGGTTGTAGTTCATGGTCGAAGAAAATACTACTTGGTTAATACTGTACTTCCGAAGTCATATTAAACACTAATAAACTTCAGCGTAAAGCAGTAGCTTTTATAGTTATTTGTTATGTTAGACCATCCGACAATGACTGAAGCTTACTTGTGTGGACTGATTTCTGTGATTTTACTTTTTACAGATTCCTGATACTGTATTAGCATGGCTTGCTAATGGGTTTTCTTGATCTTACCCAGCACATGGGGAGAGGGGGAAAGATGATTAGTATGTCATTCATAAAGGCATAATTATATACCCAGATACAAATATCACTCTTGTTTGACCCTGGATTGGACTTTTTCAGAAAGGAACGAAATTGTTGTTTTTCACTATAGAACACAATTATTGAACAGCATTTATTTACGTGTTTCTGCTTGACCAGGAGGCCAGGCTTGAAATGTTTGTATGGAAACAGATTTGGATGCAATAATGTTTTTGTTTGCTTTTACTTGCTTTTCACTCAGAATTGCAGTTGCAGGAAGTGATTTTTAAGGCCAAGTGATTATAAAGGCAGTTTCTTTTAATACAAAGGTAAGATGATACATTTACAAATAACAAATGAGTCGCTGTTGCAAGTTCTGTCTGTTTTCAGAGGTGTCGGGTGAATGCCTGAATACTGTAAGGATACAGAGATTTTGTCTCTTGCAAATTTTAGTACATTGAATGTACTAAAACACAGAGCCCCTTGACTCTTCCAGTCATTTTTCTGTGGGGTTTTAAAGGACTGATCTCAACACATCTGTTTTCATTCCTTAATCCTTCTTGGGTCTTCTTCTTTCTTAAGCTACACTAGTGGAGGTTGCATGAAATCTTGGATGATGGGAGGCGGAGGGAGCAGAAGGCAGGAGGTGTCCTGGGAGCAGCTTGACCTCTTGATAGGTGAAAAGCTAAGTTGTGCAAGGATAATTCTTGCCCTTTTCATACTGACAGGCAGCCCAGCCACTTCTTACCTTAATATGGGGGTATGAAACGTTTAGGTAGGCAACAGCCGTTCAGGTGTCGCATGTAAAAGCACACCAGTAATGACAGGAAGAAAATGCGGCAATAGATCACAGAAGTAAGGTTTTGAGCTTTCTGCATCCCTGAATCAAAGCTCAACCCAGCTTTCCATCAGAAAGATGTTTTCTTACTGTTTGCGTCTGAAGAAGCGGTAATGCTAATATTTGCATTAAAGCTGTGCCTGGAGGCTGAGGTGCTGCTGTGCCAGGCCCTGCCCAAAGCTGCAGTTATGTGGGTCATGTTCTCTGAACACCCTTTGAAACCCGGGATTTGTGTCTTCACAAGACATTTGTGAAGCACAAATCATAACCACTAGTAATATGAAGATGGAATTATTTAGCATCTACTTGTACTAATAAATATAATGCAGGTGGGATGGGGAAGACTGTGTTTTATGAAATGCAGTGGTTTATGGTTGTCAAATGAGATTTTATTGTTTGGAAAGAGCCTGAATAATTCAATGCTCAGTTAATAAACTGGGCAAAGTTGATTTTGCCCAGTTTACTGTTTGCTTAAAGTAATTATAGTGTTTGCTAAAACTAATCTAATTGAATAAAACTTTCAGTTCGCTTAGTTTAAGAAAACCAGTTGGTCACAGATGAAAGTGTGGAAAAGAGAAGAAAATCTTTCCCAGATCTATAAAAACACATATATTGTTGCTCTTCCTCGTTCTCCTTTCTGTTGTTTTCTGTCCTTGCCATTCCATAGCAAAAGCATGAATAAATGTACAAATGTAATATTAGAGAAAGAATTGTTGGTAATTGTGGAATGACCAGCTTTTATTTTTACCAGATCAGTTGAAACCCGGGAATTCTGAACTCCTGTGCCAGCTGCAGGGCTCAGGAGGCACCACAGTGCCCCAGCTTTGCCTTTGCGCGGCTGTAGGGCTGTGTAACGTCTTGTATTCAAGGCAAGAAGCCCTGGTTTAAGAGTCTGCATGGACTCACTGCTTCTCAGAGAAGCAGGGTCCTGCTCCTTGGGCTCTTGTGGCAGGGCCAGGGCCCTTGGTCTCTTAGAATTCCCTCTTATTTTTAGTATATGTGGTTTCATAACAACCAGCAGGATTGGTTTTTTTTCTCCCTTCAAAACCAAGTCTTGTCTTAGCAAGGGGGATGGAGGGCAAGAAAACCCCACATTCAGTTAGTCAGATTCATTTTTTAAGCATCAAGGTTTTGTGCCTTTGATAAGTGAGTCTTGAAATACCTGGGAATATACAGAAACCTGTTCGTAGGCAATGAAAAATACTTTTATTGTACTTTTTAGGGGAATTTTCTTGATATGAAGAGTGTCTAAAAGTAACTGTTAAAGACTGTATTTTGGAAAAATAGAAAACTCTGTTTTATCCAAATAAGGAAAAAAAAAAAGGAAAATCAATCAGAATTTTACAGCTGCTCAGTGGGGTGGATACTTGTTTTTATTATTATTTTACAAAGATTTTGTTAGAACTCCTGCATTTTCCAGGAAATCTGGACAATCTTTTAAATGGAAATGTCTTGATTTTGCATTTTTCCATAGGTTGTCAAGGGTGGCTTTTTAGCTTTAGGCCGAACGCTTTGGCATGTGCAGGATATGCAGTAACATCTCAGTTTGTTTTGTGCGAATTATGCTTTTTAGTCTGTAAGCTTTTTTATCTGTACAATATTTGGAAACAGAGAGAGTCCTATTTTGTAGTTTTAAAATACAAGTGTTGCTTTTGAAGCTGTAGCTTTAGAGTATTTGAGGTGAAGGAACTGCTTTGCCAGTGTAACTTTTGATATTGATAAATCCTTGTGTAGTGCAGCAAGGCGCAAAAGCTTGAGTTCTGAAGTTAAAGGGAGAAATAACACCCATATTTAACTAGCAAAACCACCTCTTCAGAGAGAGAATATCCTGCTAATATGAGGTAATTCCCTTCCTCTTACCAAACTTGCTAATTAGTTTTTAATCCATCTCCCCTAATGTTGCTCAGGAGCTTGGAGCTGCGATACAGAAGTATTCAGTACAGGCAGACCTGGCAATGGACACTAAGCCATTTACTAAACTGTTTGATCTTCCTGAGTTTTTCCTTTCTTTTGAGACAGCAGATGGAGAGTAGTGACCACCGTGCAACTTGAGGCAGACTCTAAAAGGGGACTTTACTGAAGTTAGGAACAAAAGGCAGCTTCATCTCAGATGCGGCTCTTTAAATATTTATGCAATAATACAAATCTGCTTGAAAAGCAAGTTGTGGTCCCTGTAAGTACTTCCTCCTGAGGCGCTGGATCCAGCGTGCTCTGTGGGCATAAGGATGCAGCGTATTGTGACAATGAAGTTATTTTCCTGTTCCACAATGAAACTGATCCTGTTGTGAGTGAAACTAAGACTTTCTCTCCTCTCCCTCTTCTCTTGCAGGAGGAAAACTGTGGTCTTATGTCAGTAAGTTCTTAAACAGGAGTCCTGAGGAAAGCTTTGAAATCCCTGAAGCCAGAACATCCAGTGCAACTAAAATTCACCTGGAGCAGCCAACACCTAGTCCTAAAGAAATTGGCAGCAGCACTGATTCCAGAGAAAGCTGTGGGGAGAGCGTGCTAAAGGTGGTCCCACTGAAGAACAGCCTAACGCCGAGCTCTCAGGATGACAGCAGCAACCAGGAAGATGGCCAAGAGAGTTCCAAGTGGATGGACTCGGGATCCAGCTCAGAGGAAGAGTGCACTACTAGTTATTTAACATTATGCAATGAATATGGGCAAGAAAAAATTGATTCTGGCTCTCTAAATGAGGAACCAGTGGTTAAACTGGAGAGCGAAGGTCTAAATCCCAAAGAGAGAAGTTGCTTACCGAAACGCAGTGTCGTTGGCAGCGACAGTTTCACCTCTCAGATTGCATCTCAGGAACGAAAGCTTTTCATTGAGGATAGTGAGTCAGAAATAGCTAGCCCTACTAGGATATTGGACTCGTTAACTAAATCAAAGAACAGCCCCATGGAACTCTTCAGAATTGACAGCAAAGACAGCACGAGTGAGCTCCTGGGGCTTGATTTTGGAGAAAAATTCTATAACCTGAAATCAGAGCCCTTGAAACCGTTGTTTTCTGTCCCAGATCACGACAGAAGCTTGGATGCCCTAGAAAGCAAAATGGGTGTGAAAGCTCATGACACTGTAAGCAGGGGTTCGAATGATTCTGTCCCAGTTATCTCCTTTAAGGATGCTGCTTTTGATGATGTAAATAGTGCTGATGAAGGAAGGCCTGATCTCCTAATAAACTTACCTGGTTTGTCTGATGAAACAGAAGAGGCAGCTGTGTCAAGGCCAACAAAGTTTACAAAAACTGATAGGGACGTGTTGGAAGTAAAGTTATTAGAAACCCCTGATGTCTTACAGCTAAATAATTCTGCAGAGCCATGCAGAGCATTTGATCAAGAGCCAAATCATGTGGCACCAGAAGTGGGTGATGCTTCCTGCAAGGAAGCAGATGGACAAAGTGGTGTCACTCAGGGAGCTCTTGGGACTCTCTTTACATCTGACCAAGATGTAGGTAGTTCAGAAGATGGGGATCTGTTTCTAGGGCTTGGAGCCTGCTCCGTAAATGTGACATGTGAAGAAGAAAGTTCATTTGTTTCCAACCAGCTCTCGGGGGCTCAAGATGTGAGCTTGGGTTCAGACATACTAAGAAATGAAGCAGTGTTGCTGTTTTCAGATCAAACTGAAGACTTTGGGAAAGAGGAAGCAGACTCAGCTTTGTTACCAGCACCTGAGAGTAAAAAGACAGCACCAAAGAGGGAAGACAAAATATCAGTAGCAGGGGAGAAGGAAATACATCAGATTTTCCAGGACCTGGACGAAAGATTAGCGATAACCTCCAGGTTTTATATCCCAGAGGACTGTATTCAAAGATGGGCAGCTGAAATGGTTGTAGCCCTTGATGCTTTACATAGAGAAGGAATTGTGTGCCGTGATTTGAACCCAAACAACATCTTATTGAATGATAGAGGTCAGGAACTTTTGCAAATGCATTTCTTTTTATTCGCTGTTGCTTCCAATTAACTGAGTAGGCGTTTTATCTTGTAATTAGTATCTTCATTTCCTGTCTAGAGCTTCATTATCAGTGCAGCAAATTCACCCCCAGTAATAGCTTCTAGTACTTAATGATGCCATTATTCTTAATGATACTGTTTTTAGCTACAAAAGGAGTAATTACAGTTCACTTCTGCAGAAAATGGAAGGGAAAAATGTTTTGATTTCTCCTGTCGTTTTGTTTTTAGGACACATTCAGCTAACGTATTTTAGCAGGTGGAGGGAGGTTGAAGATTCCTGTGACAACGATGCCATAGAGAGAATGTACTGTGCCCCAGGTTAGAGCAATCACCTACAATGTTTCACTTGGAAAGTAGATGAGCAGCTTTCATTTTCTCACAGAGCCTCTATAGCATAGTGCTCGAGATCATGCGATATCTGAATTTTCGTTGCCTGAATGTCTTGAAAAGCTGGAGGGCTCATAACTGCTTTATTGTTGAACTGTGGTGGTGTTTGTTAGATCGTTGCCATAAAGAGTAATTGTATTGAATGTCTTGTTTAAGCAACTTTGAGGAATGTTTTGTTTGCTTGCGCTTACTTTCAATAACTTTCCATAACTGAAAAGAGCAAAGAAGGGAAGGGGCAGATTGAAAAGATGATACCGAGAGCCTTAAAAATGCAAAAATTTATGCATGCAAAGGACATGGGGGCAAAACCCCAACGTAGCAGTTTGACAACCCCTTACTATGCTCAGAGGCGCCTCTGACATTTCTCATGAGCTACAGTGGGCTTTAAAATAGTTTAGAGAGCTCTTTAGTTTCATCAATCAGGAGTGTGATAAAATCAATATCTCTTGTTTTTTTTATAGCAAGGTTGGCACTTGAAACAGAGCCTTCCCTCTTTTCCTTTTTCCAATTTATTTTCTGCTCATGTAGTGATCAGATGACGGCAAAAGCCAAAAAGCAGGTGTTTCTTTAAATATAAAGCTATAAGCAATTTCATAGCTAGCTTAAACACCTACTCTTTGAGTTAAAGTGAGTACTGGGTGGCTATTTTTCAGTTTCTCTTCTTTATTCGGAATTTGAACTGCCAACATACCCTTTCTGCTGAGCGCTCTGAGCTTGGCATGCAGCGAGTCCTCAAGCTCAGTCTCCAGATGGGCTCAGGAGAGGTCAGAATCCAAGTTATCGGCAGTGGAAGTTCTGAACTGAGCGTGGCATCAGGTGTTTATTCTGTGACTTAGTCCTGCGACTGAAACACAGTAAGAAACTGCTCTCTGTGAATAAAAGTGCTAGGATCTCAACAAGGAATTTGAATGCTCTTGAGATAAATAGTAAATAAAGTATTTTCTCTTCAGGTGCCAGTCAAAAAGGCAGGTATGACAGAAAACAATCCTTTTTACCTATCAAAGCAAACCCAACTCTTGTGTTCCACTCTCACCCCACTTTAATTCAAGAGCAAGAAAATCAGGGAATCCGAGTAGTTCTTGTGGTGGCTAGGTAGAGATGTGTCCTGGTTGCCAACATACGTGATGTCCTGTTAGAAAGTGGCATTTTCCTGCCTCCCTAACCCAGCCTTGAACACTGTGCTCCCTAGTTGAATAGTAGCAAAGACGGGAGTGAAGCCTTCTCCCACCCTGTCATCATTAATGAGCTGGGAAAGTCAAAGCTTAATTTTTCTGTCTTTTAATGAGGATCCAAAGAGAGGCTTTTTTTGCCCCTTAAACCCCAACCAGCCAACTCCTGCAGTAATTAAGTGCATAGGGAGCAACTGAAATCATATTTAGAAGTCCCCAGATGCTAGAACAAAGTTTTCTGCACCATCCTTATTTCCACCTCGCAGTATGGATGTGGTATCCATCCGGGCTCTTCTTGCTTAAGTTGCCTTCTCTCCCTGTCCTGTCCTGAGCTGCACTTTGCTTTGTGTGGCTGTCACTGGTGAGCTGCAAGATTAAGATTTGCAGATGCAAATATTAGATACATGCAAGATGGCTGCATTGATACTGCTCTGGGGTTCTTTCATATTTCTTTATGTTATCTCTGCTAAGTGTACTTTTAGTAGAGCTATTTCATGCTACTTTTTGCATAGGAGAGTAATGCTTGGTGTAATTTAGCAATATAAAATGTATTTTTGGAGCCAAGTGTCATTCTATTGTGAGCAGTGATTTAATGCCTGTACCTTTGATGATGATGTGTGGTGGAGTCCAGAGTAGCTTTATAGTGCCCCTCCTGATGGTAAATCTTGCTCTAGAACTTCTGTTCAGTATTAAAAATATAATCATGTTAGGGGCCTTTCTGCTTTCTGGTATTACAGAAAAACCCCTTATTTGGATGATCATTTTTCATTTTAAGGAGTGTACCATGTCCCTGGAAACCTATGTTTCCCCATTATCCTGAGAGCATTGTTTCTCAACCTGCTGCTTGGAATAAGGAGTTTGAAATGATACTTACGCTTTAGTTCAGTGCATTAAGAGAAATGGGCAAGTGGGTTATAGTTTTGTAGAGGTGAACAAGTAATCTTTACAAGATTTCATCACGTATCATAATACAACACAGTGACTAAATAAGGTGTCTCAAAGTGAGTCCTTACCTTGCTCTGAATTTTCCTGGTGTTTCCAGTGTTGTGTGCTGTGTCTCCCTACCTCAGGTGCTGAGCCTTCCGTCTCCTTTTCCCTCCTAACTGAAGGATGCAGTGGAACTTGGCTTGTAAAATGTTGTCACTGTGTATAGCTTGGTGTGTGTTTTTATCAGAGTTTGGGATAGACAGGGTTTAGGCATAGTAATGTACATGTTACGTGATTGCAATGTTTTGTTATTTAAATGCACTTGTTAAGAGTATGTAAGAAAGGGAAGATGCTTAGCTGGTGTTTGAGACTCGGAGCAGATGATGAGTCTTGGGATGCAGTTCTTTTTCTGCATTGATTTTTGAGGAGCAAGTTTTGGAGGCAGAAAAAAGGAGGATGAGTGTGAAATTCAAACAGATTGCAGGAGATGCTCAATTTAAAACAGGGAGGAAACTTGCTGAATTACGTGAATGTTGTAAAGATGTATTTGAAGCAATTTGATCTTTTTAATTGATAAGGTTTCAGGTGTTAATTCTTTACAGCGCAAGTTATAAAGTGCTTAGCAGTGAAGTGCCTCAGGACATATTTAAATATTAAGTTGCTTTATTGGTTGCATGTAAACGTGGAATCTGAATTCTACAATTTATGTATCTGAATCTAATTCCTGGAGGGGTGTAGGGATAGTAATGTATTAATGGTGAAGCTTTTCACACCCAGGGGTGAACAGAGGTCCATCTACGTGGAGCTTGCTTGCAGCATGTAGGATTTTGTATTTGAGGCTTTTAGAACCCCAGGTTGTAACCTTGTATTAATGCAAAATGAGGTAGTATTGGAACAGAAACAGTGATCAGGTCCTCGCCGTGGTGAAGAGCAAGGGCTCGCTCAGCGCTTGGTAATGTATGAGGAGCAGGGAAGCAATGGGACTGCATGTGTAGAAAAGAGATTATTTGGTGTGCATGTATAAAATAATGGCACAAATGCAAACATTGTAAATGGAGAAGTGTCAAAAAGATGAGGGAAGAGATAGTTTAAAAAGCTGCATACCGTTCCCTGCTAGCAATGTAATTAATTTTGTATGAAATAGCTATTGTCATTTTATATCGTGCATAAATTAAAAGCAGGGCTAAATCTGTGGCAGGAGGTGGCACTTTTCCACTGCAGACGGCAGATGGCATTGTACCATTAATGGATTTTGCTGTTGCACTTGCTGGCTCTAATTCGCCTAACTTCATCTAAGAACTGGAGACGGGAGATGTGATTTATTTGTAACGATTTGCATATCGACAATTGTACTCACAGCTCTGAGTCGGGGGGTGTTATAGTGCTGTTGAAGCTGCTGGTAAAGCTGGAGAACTCTCTTTACTCCTGCATAGTTCTACCCAATTAAAAATAAACTTCATGCTGAACCAGCTACTGCAACAACAAAGCTATCTGCAGATGCTTAAAAGTAGCGCCTGTGCTATACTTTGATTAATGGCCAAACTAAATCTTTGCTGTTCACCTATGATAAGTCAAATGTTGTTTCTCTAACCCACAAGGGAAATGATGGATTATAAATCATCCCCTATAAACTCAACACCACTTCAAGTAAAACTGGGGGGGGTTTGGCCAAGAGGAACCTATTTGCTTTTAAAGAAGAATTAAGCACTTGTAACTGTGAATTTCTGCTGCGTAAATGCAGTTCAGGTGACTAATGTGAGGTTTATGTGGTTTATTTCTTTAACTTTTCTCCTCTTTATAGCAATTTTGTTTGCTGAATGTTTTAAAGAGTGCTGAGCAGCTGATGTCTGAACACAAAGTTATTAGCAGATCAGATGAGAATGATTCACTTCTGTTTAAACAGCCCTTTGCTCTCCGTGCCCCCTGAGAACTCTTATCACATATTTGTCCAAAAAAACCCCACAAAAACTAACAGAAATTCCCTCGCATTATCCACCTGCCTGGTGGCTGATAGTATCAGCAACCTATCTCTTTATCTCTTGGTTAATGTGCCTTGGTATTCTGAAGGGGGGGAAAATTCTGGTAACAGATTCAATTTACAGGGACAGAAACTTGAGCAAATGCCAGCCTAGCAGGGGGGCCATTATTCTGCTCTATAAATAAGTTTAAAAAAGAAACAAACACACGCACAAACCTGTGAATCAACATGTTTTGGTCTAATTGAGGGAAAAGCAAGATAGATGAATTTTGAAATGCAAATGATCACCTTCTGTTATTGAAGTGTCGGTTTTGCCAACTTTGTGATCTTAAATATAAAGAGTCATTACCTTTTAAATGGAGTAATAATTGTATTCTGTTCTTGATAGTCGGGGGGGTTAAAAATCAAATAGTTAACTTTGTTAAAAAGTCCCTTCATGGCACGCTTAATGCCTGCGAGAGAGAGAAAATTGTCTCCAGCCTAGTCAGGTCTGTCTTCAAGTAAAACATTTAAGTTGAGCATTTACTCATAAAGAGAAATCCTTTCGGTTCTTTCTCCATCTCACCAGTGAAGTGTCATGTTGTAGAAGCAGCTTTCTGTTCTAACATCTTGTGCAAATACGCCGTGCGAATGAGATGTTCTGTTTACACTCACAGAGTTCTCTTTCCAGCAGCAGGGATGCATTCTGTCGCATCCCTGTACTGCTTTCAGAGGATGAGATCTCAGAACTGGGCAGCCTCTGGAGTCTTTCTTGCTTGCTTTCTTCTCCAAACAATGAGTTTTCACCAGACTGTGTTCACTAAAAACTGGAGGTGTGCTTGTTGAGATCATAAAGCCAAAGAGAGCTTAGCTTCGTAGAAAATGTAAGCAGGAAACTGGCCATCAGTAATGCATCATATTATTGTGATGCTTTCATGAGCTGTGCGCTGTAATCAAGCCTTATTTACACGAAGTAGCCTTCACAGAAGCCTGCACATAAATACATGGTATATTTAGTTTTATTTAACCTGCTGCTGATTGTACAGAATGCAAAGCCTACGTTAAAAGAAGGCTTTGTGGGTAGACGATTTTGTTCCCCAAAAAACCAAACCCACCAGCCAACAAACTGTTTCAATGTGCAACCTGATTTTTGTGCTCCCAAATGAAGATGTCACTTCTGCTCTTAGACAATTGAAAATACAGATGCAAAGTGCAGCTGATAACCTAAAGCATATGGCATGAAACTAAAAATTGCTAGGTTGCTATTATTAGCCTGTATGCTATAATTTTTATTTACTGAATAAGGAAAAAATGGTTTGCCTCTGTTTACCAAATAGATATTTGATGCTGGAAAATCTGCATATCATTTGTGTATGTGTTTTTCAGTAGGAGCTTGCAGGCACTCATTAAATCTGCTGTTCTGTATTATAGTAATTTAATTTGAGTAGATTGTTTAAGAAGCGAAATAACTGTGGTAGATTAAAGTGCCATTGACCCTGCGAGGTGTCGAGGGGAGGGCTGGTCTCCTGCTTATAGTGTAAGACTGGACTTCCTAGACTTTCTCTCTGCCTCTGTCCTAGCTTTGTGTGTGACATGAATGTCTCAGGGTAATCCTAAAAAGGAAAGGAACAAACAGGGCAGGTGAATGAGCATTGAGCAGCAAAGACAGCAGGATGGGCTAGCTTGATTTGAAAAGCCCTGGCAGTAGGAAACAGGACTAAACATTAACATGAAAAATATCTGGTTGTTGTGAATAACGAGGAAAGGGCTGGAGCTGCAGAAAAAGTGCTGATTATTGTGGAGTACCAGCTTTCCAGCGAGCGTTTGGAGTGCTGCAGCTCTCCAGTGACACCCGAGTGTCCCGCAGAAAGGGTGACAACTGACTGCTCCCAAAATAGCGAGATGCCATCCATGAACCTGGAGTAGGTAATTGAAAGCATTAGGTCTGGGGAGAGAATTGGGTGTGTTCCGAGAAGAATCTGACACAGTTTGGCACTCAGGCTTGTTATAAGTACACAACGTGTTCAGGTGAAGTACGTGTTCTTGTGGTTGGTTAATACCTCTGGGAGGAGCTGTAATTCATCCGTGTGGTGTGGTTGGTTTTTCTTTATTGATTTGATTTATTTATTTCTTTTAATTATTATTACAGATGGGGCTAAAAGTTGAAGATAGCATAGAAGGTGCCTTTTGAACGCAAATGGAGCTAACTGAAAGGTTAATTCGTGTTTGCTTTGATAACAGAGCAGTAAAAGGTTTCTTTGTCTCTTTTGTCACCTACACATTTTAGAAGAAGTTTTAATTCCATCTTGGGTTGCTAAAAGGAAGAAAGAACAAATTCCTTCTGTTCGTTTTTCTTCTCTTAGTGGCATGAGGAAATTTCTTCCAAAGAGGAACCTCATATGTTTTGAATACCTTTAAGATGAAACTTCCTATTTTCATACTCCATTTGATGTTAGCAGATGTTCATTGGACTTGCCTCACTACTTTATTGTTTAAAGACCATGATAAACTTTTTTTTTACTTAACTATAGATGGTTCAATACTGTGGTTTATAAATTGCTAAAGCATTTTAGGCAAAGCATTATGGCCAGATTGCTTGTGTGATGTGTTATTTAGTCACTGCATCTTACGATATCTTGGCTGACTGAATCTGCCTAGAGTAAATTAGCTTGGACTCATTTTACTTGGTTTTCTGCAAATGCTTCTTCACATATATCGATATTAAATATGATAAAATAGTAAGCTTTTAAAATCAAACGAGTGTAAGGTAAATAGAATTTCTGAAGCGACTCTAATGGTTTTTCATGCAATGCTGTTTATCTTAATGGCCACAGAAGGGGAGAACGTTGTGTGTGATGTTTGCAGGATGTTGGACAAGTCCATTTCCTCCTGAATGGTTTCAGGTGCCTGATAGTAGTTCAGATGGGTCTCCTTGTTTTCTTAGCAGTGCAGCATGATTCTAGAAGGTATCCGTTGCTGCTTGAAACATGGGGTAAGGGAAAAGGGCTCCTCAGGTTTTAGAGTTCTTACCAACTTGCCAAGAGTCAAATGTTCCCTTCTTAACTCAGGCAAAGCACCTCAGTGCAAAGCCCTTCCTGACTCTTAGGTGTTTGGAGAAGCAGCTTCCACCTAGAGCCTGTTTTCTTGTGAGCTGGCTTCAGATGCAGGGGTTTTTTTTGGATGTTATAGTTTATCCTGCAAAGCTCTTGGTCTTTTTGTTCTTTGGAGTTTTTGTTCTTGGTGATTTGCAACCCATCTGGCCTGAGTTGACTGAATGTCTGAGTTTACCCTTAATCTGAGCTGCTTTTGTGTTAAGCTAGTGTTTGTGAGTGCTGGGTGGGAGGCCCTATTGTGGGCCCTGGAGGAACCTGTATTTAGGAGGAAATGTTTGAGGTGTGGTAATAAAAGCTTTTGAAATCCTTCAGCATGAACAGTATATTTCAGGTCACAGTGCTGTAGATAGAACGAGAAAATCAGCCTTGCTGTTAGGGTTAATGACTTCATCGGGGATGTGTGTTCAAGAGAGGTGAAGTTCTGCTTTTTTACTTTAGAACTGGCACTTCTGTTTAGAAATACAGAGCGTTGTCAGCAACATACCCCTTATCAGGAAGTAAGGTATCACTGTGTATAATGCAAATATTGAGATAAGTATGGAAACCATAAAGAAATGGCCTTTCAGTTGAGACCAGCTGCTCTGGAAGGAGGATGGTGCTGGGTAGTGAAGGTGTTTACCTGTACCATCTGTCTCTAGCTGAACCTGATAGCCCTTTACAAATCTCCTTCCCTTCGGCTGCTGTTCAGATTGCTTTGTGCAGGAATTTAGCATTGCTGTTGACATGTTCTACTTGGTGCTAGATGTCGTACAGGCATCGGGAAGGGAGAAAGAAGAAAGCTCTCCCTCTGAAGTTGCAGTGAAGAAGTAGGAAGAGCTCCTGAGTATTTTTTCACCCTACTTTTTTATTTGAAAGGATTTTTTTATTGCAGAATAATATGATTTTTTTTTCCTGCAAATATCCTACTGCTAGTCCTAGAAACACCACCCGTGTGTGCACGTTTATGTTTGTACAAATGGGGATAAGGTCCTTGATTTCAAGGTTCATGAAGTAAAGAATTGGCACAAATATCCCCATGTTATTCACTTAAGCTTATGGGTTGCTCGCATTTATAGTCTAAATTACTTTGCTGATGGATTGAGATGAAAATGTTTTTTTAGTGAAGGCAGATATTGTAGTTCAGATTTATTGCAATATTAAAGCTTTAAAAAGAGCATATGCCCTGTGTGGTACATTACATTAGCTAGCTACTCTGTATCACTTGAAAGCACTTCATAATCTAGTTTCTGAATTTCCCCAGGATGTGTAGTCAAGATAAAATGCAGTAACATCGATGCGATATACTGAACTTATTATGATCAGCGTATTGTGACCTGTTTGAAGTAAGGAAATGTAAACAACACATATTTATTTGTAGTATTCACAATGATTTTGGGGTTTTCTTTAAGGTGTCTTAATCTGAAGTAAGGAAACTCTAGAACCTAGGAAAGCAGACACTGGGTAACAGCAGAAAAGCTGAGCTAAGATTTAGTTTGTGTAAAAATGGATGCTCAGATGTTTCCCTTAGCTGAGGAAACTGTTCTGTTCTGCATTGGTTTGGATGACTTGTCATGCAGTTTCTGATGGGTGCATGAGGACCCAGCCAGAGCCCTTCAGCCCAGGTAGAAATCTGTGTTATTTGACTGTTCTCAGTTTATCCTACTTGTGTCATTTTGGTCATGGTAAAAGTGGATGAAGGAGTTCAGTACTGCTTTCTTAGGAGAGATGACTCTTCTCGATGACATTTCTTTTTGACCTGGCATGTGTTGAAGGTGTTCTTACAGTTGAAAATCTGAGCTTGGCTGTTGGAAAAGTGGGCTCCGGTTTACTTTTTTGGCTCTTTGTCCATTTTCCTCATCAGTGAAGTAAGGGAGGTTATGTCAGTAGCTGCGTGTGGTTCTGTGAAAGAAGGCAGCGTAACTTGCTTCAAAGAGCTGGATTGGCATCCATGACTGCCAAGAGAAAATGAAATAATTCCAAAACTCAGAAATGAATTTTTTTTTTGTAGTATTTCTTTCCCCTGTGCTCAGAATGATGTGGTTCTCACCTTTAGACTATTGGTTTATACTTGGCTGTAACTCCAGAGGCCCATTCCCCCGCTGAATGGCTATGGGGAAGAATGGATTATCTCCTTTGTGGCATTATATTCTAAAATGTAAAATGTGTCAACGTGGGGAAGCTAATGGCAGTATAGGAACTTATTCTGGAAGAAGTGTGGAATTTAATTTAAAAATAAGCCCCGTTATTTGTTTGGAAGAAAGCGCTTTTGGTCTGGATTATCCACGGGGTAAAAACCACATGGGAAGGAAAACTCCGCTCTAAAGAAGCCTAAAGTATTTGGTTTTAGATTTCACTTTCCATTCGTGTTATCTTGGTTTTGAGTGTACATTGTTGGAGCATACAGCTCTAGGAAATCCCAGTCGGACTGGAAAGCCCTTTCCAGTCAGGAGGTTTCACTGAGAGGTGATGTGAAAACCTTTCGGCAGCTGGTTCATGTGTTAAGGCCCGAGTTTGGTTTAGTTTCTCTTTTTTTTACAGGACAGTTACCTAGAAGGTCTGTGAAGGGATGTAAAATTAAATTGCAAGAACAGATTTTGATTTTTACACAAATTCTCACAATTTACCCTAATTTCAGCTTCATTTGGATGCTTGCCTGGGATCTTAAAGGCATTTAAAAATGCATGTAATTATGCTGCTACAGTTCCTCACGTGGCTGTCATTAGATCTTTGTAGAAGTTTCTCCATGCTGATAGAAACATTAATCTGTAAGGGATGGAATAAATTCTAACGTGTGACACCCGTATAGTGATGTATTGGTCATTCAAACACCATTAACTGTAATAAACTTCTCAATGTGAGGGATGTCCTGCCCAAAGGAACAACGAGCCATCCTTCCTTGTTACTCTTGTAGCAGCAACCTCAGCCTAGTCCTAGAGGTGCTGAGTGTCTTGCAGCTCATATGCCCAAGGGGGGGGGAATCCCCTTGCTCATTCCCATGCTCCATCCCTGCATCTGGGGAGGGCTGGGTCTACTGCCTTCCTTTCCCTGACCCTGGACTCTGACTTACCTGTAGTTCTCCTTGGCCATGCTCATGCAAAGCTCCATAAAATGATGAGCAAGATTTTTTTCTTACACATGCTACAGTGCTTTTCATGGCAACCACTGTGTAACTGTATGCTAATTGTTGTCCTCTGCTGGGAAACTGGTGTGGCTTTTGCCACCAAAGCTATTTTAGTGCAGCTTCTGCACTTTTTTGACAGTCTAAATGAAGATTTCATCTTTGCTGCAATCTGTTTTCCTGCCTGTTTTAGAGCAGACAGCGTGGTGTGTTTGTATTTCATAATTTTTGTAGTTTAAAGCCTGAGTCAGGGAAGGCCAAGTTTTCTGCATGCATCATGCTATTGAATGTGTGAGTGTGTATGGCAAGGGACTCTAACTCCCATCTCACATCTCCGCTGTCTCTTGGACAGCAGTAAGAGTGTTGATGCTGGCTGGATGCTAAGAACAACAACTATTTGTACCTAGGTACAATTTGGGCTGAGCTGTAGCAATAGGCAGTTGCTGGCTGTGGTTAGGCCATGTGAAGTAGATTTAGCATCTCCATCTGTTTCCCAACAGACAAGAGAGGCTATTGTGAAAAGCCTCCTATGGTGATCCCAGCAAAGGGCATGGGCTAGCCATGAGGCAAATCGTGCCCTCTAAAACACACAGTGGACTACTGTAACCTCCCTTGTGCTGCACCTAGGGATGCTTCAGGCCACTCTGGTCAGTTCAGCTCTTCTGACCATGGCAGATTGTCTGATTTGCTCTGTCGCTGTCCAGTTTTAGTCCAGTATAGAGCAATCCTAACCGTAGTGCCCATAAGTCTTGAAAATGCCTGTGTATGCATGGGAAAAGCAAATTATGCACACAACAGATAGCATTGCTGTGTTTGAACAATGCAAACTGTAGGTGGCTAAAGGGCTAACTAAATTGCAGGCATAATGAAAGCTCTGTGGTATTTAGTACATGTTCTGTCAGCATTAAACAGTCACCTTGTAAATATATGTTAATTTTGAAGGTGTAACTGACCCTTTTAATATTAATTGAAATGTCTTGTGTTTAGAGGTTGGCGCTATCCTAGAAGAGACAGAAGCTTGTGACTGGTGGAGTCTGGGTGCAATTCTTTTTGAGCTCCTCACTGGGAAGGTAGGACTGGGGGCAGCTGCCTCAATAAAACTGACCTCTTGGCCAGTAGTTTCTCACAAGTAGTGTGCCCGGTTGTGGTTTTCTTGCTCGTCTTTCTCAGTTATGCTTTGTCGACCAGAGTACCCTCAACTGGTTTGGTCCGCATGGGACCAGAGCAATGAAACATGCTCAAGCTTCAGCAGAACAGCTTGATAAAGCTGTGTAAAACTCAGGGCTGAAACAACAACCGATAACCATGCTGCCCTCCGAACTGCAGTGAAATCTGAGCTCCCAAATGTTCTGTCTGTATGTTTATGAAAGTTTGCCTTAATTTCAGTATTATTTCCTGGGACAATGTATAAGCCATGTGTTGCTGTTACACATTAGTTCGGCCTTTGGAGACAGAGCGTGCTCAGCCAAATCAAACAGGCGATTAGTTGACAGTTCTGCATGAAGAAAGCAAAGTCCACCAAATTCCCAGACTCTTCAAGTTTGAGCAATAGAGCACAAGCACTAAGACGTAAGCGTTCTAAAGCTGTATCTCCAGGGGCCTCAGTGCCTGCAGCCATTCCTCCCAGAATCAGTACTTTGTACTAGAAAGCACCAAGATTTTAGCTGTGCACGTTGATTTGCGTGTCTTTTAGGAGATAATCCAACACTACAATTGCTTGATTAATAAATTGATCTGCCTACTTGGATGTTTCTTTTCTTTCTTTCTTTCTGCAGACCCTGATTGAGTGCCATCCATCAGGAATAAACACTCACACTTCTTTGAGTATACCAGACCATGTATCGAAGGAAGCCAGATCACTGATTCAGCAGGTAATTGAGGGGAAAATTCGTTCTCTGTAGGTACACATATAGACTGGACAAATACTTCTCTACCTAAGCTGTTCTGGTGAAGTAAATGCAGAAGCAGAAAGCTGCTGACAGGAAAGTTGGTGGCTCTTTTGTCAGCACTGATGAATTTGCTCAGCTCTCTTGTTGCATCTGGAGACTTTGAGTTCTGCTGCCAGGAGTCTCTAGAAAACTGGAATGCTTTGCCATTGCTTTAAAGAACAAGTTTGATCAAAGCCTAGTGCTTTGGAAGCACTTGCTGGTGATATATGGATGTTTTAAGAATCCTGCCCTAAATGATCATGGAAACGTTTGTAATAGATTGAATTAAACTGAAATGTGTTAATGCCAAGTACTGTGGAACCAGTAACACACTGTTTAGAAGTTACCACCTTGCTGTGGTTGAAAATCTGTGGCTGTCCTCCAGGAAACCTTCTGTATGCTATTTGTTAAGGAAGGTACTTGAGGCTGTGAATACAGTGACTTTTGTAATAAGAAGGTAACTGATAGGTTGGACAAAAGGCAAAATAGCAAACTTTAAAATACAGACAACCTTCCAGACTGATACATCATTTTCAAACTTAATAGGGGTGGTATTGAATGCTGGTTGTAGTTTACTCTTAGCTTTAGGTGGTCATGACTGAGAGAATAAACTTGTAGTACAGGGTCTTGAATTTCAGGTAATGCCATCTTCCTTCTAGTGAATTTTGACATAACTGAAGAAGTGGAGCCTGGATCTGACCTGTGTCACTTGTTCTGCCCAAGTGGAATATGTGAATTGTGTTGTTTGGCTTTGAAGAGCATCTTCCAAGTGGATGCATAATTAATGACGTGACTTAGATGCAGATTTGAACAGAGTGGAAAAAATAGTTTTTGAAGAAAAAGGAGGAGAGAAATGTTGAAAATTCAGTGAGTCAGAAGACCTGATGACTGATTTCTGTGCTGTTACTGTGAAACAATGAATGGAAATGGAACATAGGTGTTTGGACCTCCTGTTTTGGCTAGGTGACATGAAGTTGCTGAAGGTGAAAGCATGTATCTCTGTGTTTCTGGCAAAGGTAGAATGGGAAGGGACTAAAGAAAAACCATGTTTCTGTATAATGTACATCTATAATGTTAGATGGTAGCAAATTGCTACCCTCACCCACAGGTGCTGCAGAACTCAAATGTCTAAGGAAAAGCAAACCTACACTTAATTTAGGGAATTCCCTCCATTAAGACTAGATGGGAAGACAAATGAAGTCATTCAGTCCTCTCCTCCCTGCCAGTGTAGGACTGTTCTTCACTGCAGACTAACCTAGTGCCTATTTTCCCATATGCCAAAGAATGGCTCTTTTGCCATCTGGGCTTTAGGTGAAAAATACATCTCTGCCACTTGCAGATATATTTACAAGGCCATATCTGTTCAGAGAACAGTCACCCCATTGCCTGTGAAGTTAAGCCTTCTAGTGCAGGGTGGTGACTTATCTGGTGGAGGTTCAGCTATATGAAGTAGTAAATCACAGTTTTGTTGTGTGACTATCCAAGGAAACTGCCATTCATTGTTGAGGAAGCCTTGTCAGGAAAAGGAAGAAAGCTCTCTTGGCATGGATAGCCATTTGTCATTGTGACTTTCCTTCCCCCCACTGGCAAGGGTAAACAGGTCAAAGCATCACAGAGTAACTCTCCAGGATCAATGTTCAGCTCTATAGAAAGCTGCCAGGCGTTGTCTCCTGCTGTGGCTTCCAGTGCAGGTGACTTCATTGTAAACACCCCCTTCATTTAGCCAGCTTCTAGGAAAACAGTGATCTCTTTATTCCTGCTGACAGAGGGAGCTGTTATTGTTGTGTTGGTTTGGCATTTTGTACCCAGTATTTTTGTCAGGCACCTCCAGGCTTTACCACCAACAAAACATTCAGCGTGGCTTTCCAATAGATACTGCAGCTGGTGTCGCATCTGCTTGCTGAGCTTAAAGTTCTCCTGGAAGGACAGACTCCAGAAGATAAGTGTCCATGCTTTCCCTCTGCTGGTGCTGGTTGCCTTTCAGCAGAAGGCTGAGACACACTGACTGCATCTCTTTCTGGTGGCTTGGGGAAGATGTCACAGTAGCGCTATTCGCTGTCACTGAGCTACCTTTACTATGTGACATTATGACTGCAAATAGCAGAGCCATCTTAGAATGTGTGAATTCCTATGTTTATGGATGTGGACTCACTTAGATGTTGAGTGCATTAAGATATGAATACACATTGTTCCAAGTGACAACTGGGAGAAGTTATCCTATTAGCTGTTGCAGAAAAAGCAAGAAAGAAATCATGCCTTTGTACTGCCTGTAATTGAATAGAGTATAAGCAGTTCTAAACTAAATATTTGTGTTGTGTCTTTATTAGTCTCTTTGGAGTAGTACCTTTGCATTCCCTATCTATGGAGTGGTGTCTTTAAACAGATGTAAATATTGTGATTTCCTTTTCACATTAATTCAGCATGTGATGTACAACTGAAAAGCAAACGAGGTGCTGGATTTTAGGAAATTTCCATGAAGCCATGACACTGTTTTGTTTCCCTCACTGGGGTTTGCATTTTTCACTTTTAGTCCATTAATACGACTCTAAAAGTTGGGTGTTTTGTTTTTTTTGTTTTTTTTTTTAGGAAATAGAGAACTGGCTGTAATCCTGGTATTTTAGCATCAACTCACAATGTATGCAGTGGAAAGTTACAGACCCCTGTCCCTGCTGTAGCCATAGTGCGGTGATGGGAGCAAAGGTTAACATGAAGCAAACGCAGTGTCCAGAGTTCTCCTGATGCACCTCTGGCTGCTGCTCTCTTTTGTTGAAAAACGAGGTTAAAATGAAGTCCCAGTGTGCAGTGCTTCAGGGAATTGCATGCTGTGATCAGTAGTCTCTGAAGACTGTAGCGCTGAGACTCAAGGAAAGGAGAGTCTTCTTCCATTTACTAGATTTTAGGAATTTCAAGCATGCTTTCACACTCTTGAGAGTCATTCTTAGAGCAGGAAAACAGTAGGATGTCCTTTACCTTAGACCTTTCTGGAACTTTTAAGCGGTTGTTTTTGTTCTCACTCACTGAATCATCTCTATATTTTTCTTTTCATATCAAGCTTTTGCAGTTTAATCCTGCGGAGCGTCTTGGTGCTGGCGTTGCTGGTGTTGAAGACATCAAATCTCATCCCTTTTTTGCCCTTATAGAATGGGCAGATCTGCTGAGATGAGAGGTGCGTGTCCTCTGAACAAACTCGGGTCAAGTGGACAAGTTTGTCTGGCACAGAAGCACCCTGACTTGCTTCCTCTGGATGTCCCAGACTGTTTGGACGTGGTGACTAAAGGATGTTGGAGCAATGAGGCCAAAAGCTTGTAACAGGAATCACAGGTTGTACAGGGTGCTGGCTTGTTCTTACGGCAACTGGTTGCTACGTGTATGTATGTCTTTTTGCCAAAGGGTGGTTTGTGATGTTTAGCACTGCCAGCTCGTTGGCCAAGCAGAAACAGGAGGGTGCTCCTGGTGCTTTGTCTAACGGTGGAAGTGTCTATAGGCTGTGCCAGTTCAAAGTATCTTTCATAGTGGCAGTCGACCATTTCCCTGTGCTAAGTGCAGCTCTGGGAGGGGGGGCAGAGGAAGGAAGGAGCAAATAATTTATTAACGGCATATGCTGAATAAAATACTAAAATGCTTTATGCAAAAGTTGACACATTAAAAATAATATATCCGTTAAAAATTAAGAAAGCTGTTGCTTAATATTGTGGAATGTGTCTTGAAAATGGCATATCGTTTCCCACTGTGGAAAGAGCATATAAAAGGCAAATAATGCTGTCAGATGTTGTACTTTGTTGGCTGGCAATGTCTGTTTATAACTCTTGACTTTGTTGTATTTGATGAGCTACATGTTAAAGTCACTACAGAAAGGGAAATCATCTTTTCCTCAGCCAGATAAACACTGCTTCAGCACTCTAATAAGGAGCAAGAACACATAACGCTAAATAAATGTATAGATTAAAAAAGGAAAAACTCTTCTCTCATCGCCGCAGCCACCACTTTATCACTTAATGAACTTTGCTTCCTCTAAGTGTCCTATTTTTAGCTGCTACTTCAGGAAAGAAAACCCTTTCTGCTTGTCCTCTTCTGCTTGAGGAAGCTTCTGAACTTTCCTGCTTGGTTGTTAACAGTCTTAATAAATCAAAGAAAGCCTTCACCCACTCCGCTGCTCAGGCAGGAAGAAGCCTGGGATTTGCTCATGCCAGATGACTAAGTGACATCTCTGAGCAAACCCTAGTGGGTAAGACTTGGGCATGAGCCAATTAGCTGACCTGTTTGTTTGTTAGGGACGCCTGGAGAATGGGAGAAGAGTATAAGAAACGCAGAATAGTGCGCTGTGTGCTGCTGTTGCTGCTGAGCAGCCCTGCTCGTATGGGCTCCTGACACACAAATGCTCTATGCTGCAATGCTCGTACAGATCATGGATCTGTGGGGTGTTTTCCCAAATGTTTCCTTTGCTCTCCCTTTTTTTTTCCCCCTCCTTTTTCTTCTTCTCCCCAGCTTTATCCGGAGAACAAAGGGCAAATTCCTTTGGGAAAATGAGGTGACAGCAATGATTATTGAATTTACAACTCCAAAAAAAAAAAAAAAAAGGGAAAAAAGTATCCCTCCATTTGTATTTTAGCAGTGTATTTTATGGGCACTCCCAAAAGTGCATCTGCACAGTCTCCATCTGTTAGACACCGGGTCTGTGTGTTCAAATAAAGTGGAAAAGGAAAATGCTTCACTTAAACAAAGGAAATCTGGAAAGTCTTTTTTTTCTTCCTCCCCCCCCTTTAAATTATTCCACTCCCTTCGCTTTTTTTCCCTTTTCTTCCCTTTCTTGTGATCACCAGGCCAGCGCAGGGGCTGTGACAACACTGCAGGTTGTAACCAGGTCACTGGTATCACTGCCTACGGAGCGCTGTCCAAGATTACATCACTCAGAAACTGTGTTTCAACCTACCACCCTCTGGCTTCATAACAGGAACTCCCTCAGGTGAGCCACAGGAACAACTTCCTGCGCTGAGCGGGTCGGAAATCTCTAATGCGGAGACCAATGTGATCCAGAGCTTCCTTCCAGCACTGCCCTGGCTGTCACTTTGGAGGGGGCTCGCTGCTCAAGGGAAGCCTCCCTTCCCTCAGCCGCCTGACTCCATCCCTGGGGCTCTCCAGCCCGGCCATGAGAATGTCACTGCCCATGTTGATCTGTCCCATTGCGTTTGCCTGGTGATAACTGCGGAACAAATATTTTCCACGTTGCTTTAAAATGCTTTTCTTGTTCAGGTTGTGCCCGTGTGCTGGTTGCAAGTGAAGGCAGGATAAGATAGCACAGGAGCACAAGCTGGGTTTGTGAGCAGCAGAAGGAGCACGCTCTTCTAGCAGAAGGCAGGGGACCCGTCACCCACGTTTGGTTTAGCTAATGACACAACTGTTTCTTTCTCGAGTACATTAGTAGTGAGGGCATCGTGATGATGGAGTCTAGAAGGAATGAGGCACTTGGCAAGATGGCTTGTCAGAAATGAGCCTTTACTGGTTTTTGTAACCTCACAGCTGACTCAGATGATGGTTTTGCTTAAGGAATCACGGTCTGGAGTTAATTGCACAAAAAAACCCCAGCCTACTTCTATCTTTATTATTTTCCTTAAACATGTATTATATTGTATTGGTGTTTACATGTATTCCTTTAATAAACAAAACCTTTCAAGCCTAATTCAGACCTTGGTTTTGAACTTTAGTTCTTGAAGACAGTCCTTCCTACCTAATAAATGCTTTTTATCTGTGGCTTTTAGGACTTGAAATGCTCAACATATATCTTCTTTTTGGTGCCTCTTACAAAGCCCTGTGGTGCCCATCTCATTGTTAAGTAGTGCAAAGTCCACTCCAGCTTCCTTCTGTTACACCTAATGGCTGCCAGCAAAACAAATGAGTGCTGCTTTTGTTCACAGGAATTAGTGAGCATCTATGTGAAACATAGGAAAATAAACCTGTAGATTTTCCTGTTCTCCTGTGGATGTTCAGGTAAGGCAGGCAACACCCTTAGGACAAATAATTCTGTTTGTGGTAATTCATTGCGCTCTATAATGTTTTTTGTGTCCTGCTAAGAAACACTGTGAGATGAGTGTTTGAAGGCTTGCACTGAGTAGGATTGAGCCAGGAGTGAGGTTAGCCCCAACCTATGGAAGATACTGAATCTTATGAAATACAAGGGGCATAACTTTGCTTTTAGTGGCTGTATTCACAGCTTCTGTGCTTGTAGCACAGCTCCTCTATCTCCTGTGAAAATCACCTCTCAGACAGCAGTCACTGTCCCGCTGACTCCCTGCACACCTTTGGGATGCTGAGTCGACAGGGTTACCTGCACCGCAGCATCCACCCGGCTCCTCTCCCTGGTGCTAAACCTGTTCCTTGGTGTGTCCCCGCAGTGAAGGGCACTGGGATGAAGAAGGCTGGGGAGGTCAGCCTCCTCTAAATGAAGCACTCAGCATAACAAGGTACAGGGAAGTGCGAAGAGAACCGCTCCGGGTTTGTTGGAGGGTGTTTAGTGAGTGTGGTGTCATTTGTTTTCTCAAGGACACTGAGTAGGAAGCTGGAGAAACAGAAACTTCCTCTCAGGTGAGATTTATGGTAGGGGTTTTAGCAGTAAAATGAAAATGTACATTTGTTGATTTCTCAGGGTTTGTGCTGAGCTGGCCTCTGCGGTCTCCAGACGCTGCCCAGCCCTGTGCTCTGTGTGAGAGGACCTTTACCTGGTCCCCAGCATGTGCCACTGAACCAGTGAGGAGTGGTCCATGGCTGGGCACCCCCAAAGTCCTCTGGCAGCCAGCAGCGATGCGGCTGAAGAACACCTCTCTCAGCTGGCCCTTGGCTCTCTGTCTTCTGAGCCACTGGTAGCTTTCAAATCGGAGCCTCACAGCTTTTGCAGGGTCTGAGTTGTGTGGTCAGGATTTCTCTGTCTACTTGCATCCCCTTCTCTCGCTTCAGCAGCTCATTGCCTCAGCACTGCCTGTCCTCGTTGCACAGCATCCTCAGGGTGCTGTCGGAGATGCTGCTGGAGATTCTGTTTGTGTGACCAGTGTTCCTGGTTTCCTTCTGCCCAGTGGGCTCTTCCACAGCGTGGCTGGCCGGACCTCCTGCGGGCTCTCACTGCACCATGGGTGGCACCATGTGTGTTATCAGTTGTTGCTTAGCATTTACCCACCAACAAAAAGGGTGCAGTGACGACCACCCCGAGTGCTTCAGGACTTTTCCATATGATCCCACCCGGTCCAGGGCTGGACCCTGTGAGAGTGTTGTACCGTGGCACTGTCCTCATCAGGGCACAAGGCTGGGGTGCAGCTCCTGTGTGTGTGAATGTGTCTGAGGGTGACATGGGGGTGCGAGGAATTGGCCAAGCAGCAGTGGGGCCACAGGGTGTGCACGACAAGGTGCCTTGTGTGTCTCCAGCTGCAGTTTGGGAAGGGGTGGCACAGCCAACTCCCAGAGGGGGAATGGGACTTGCTTAAAAGGTGCCGAGCAGCTGCTGCTGGCAGCAGTGGTTCAGACTGGCAGCACACGCCTGTGTCCTGTGCCATGGGGCCGGTGCAGGCTGATGGCTGCTTGAGCCATCTGTGGGAGCTGAGCTGGGGAGCCCAGGTCCAAAGGTGCAGTATCCTCAAGAAAATCCTCACTTTTGGGTGGCAAAGCCAAAAATCCCAACTTTTGGGTCCCACCCAAAGTAATGCTGTGTGGGGAGAGCAGAAGGGGATAATCAGGGTGCTGCAGCGAGGATGCTCCAGGCACCGTGCAGCGGGTGACAGCTTAGGAGTGCTGCCCCAACAGGACCTCAGCGCCTCTTGGCAGAACAGAGCCTTTCCTTCTCCAAAGACAGTTCTGTCTCCAACTTTGTGGCCCAGGGACCCATCGGGAGGGATTAGAGCTGCTGCCGGAGGGTTGCTGTGGCACCGTGGTGGGCAGGAGGTCTGGGGAAGTGCACAATGCTGAGCAGCGGGGAATTTGTGTCTCCTTGAGAAGGCTGCAGGCAGTGGACTTGATGCCTCGCTGCTGAGATCCTGATGTTGGCATCTTTGGGATGAGTCCTTCTGGGGGCAATAAGCTAGACAATCCAATTGGCAAGTGGTGGAGCTAGGTAACGATGGGCCGGCCAGGGGAAGAGCAGATGGGTCAGCGGTCCTCCTTAGCAAAGCCTTGCTAACCTCCTTTTGCTTTGCCTTGGAGAAATCTATTCTGCCTTGGTACCACCTCGCCTCTACCAGTTTTCTCTCATCCCCTTCTATGAGCTGAGCCATTTATCCCCAGGGTATTTTCTAGGTTTGCCCAGCTGTCTCCATCCATGTTTTGTGTTACGTCCTTCGCAGATTTTCTTGCCCTTTCTGTGCCCTTGGTTCTGAAGTGTTGCCCCAAAACACCAGGGCCTGGGATCGGATTAGTAGATGCAGCTGTTATCCCCACGTACCACTGAAAACAGAGGATTGCTCCCACAGAATGGAAGCGCTGGGGTTGTAAAAGCGTTGGGAAATTGCTTACCCTGGCAGTGTGTGAGTAACAGGAGTTTTATGGTGCCTTGTGCAGTGGTGGGATAACGAGGAAGGAGCTTCCATGAGAGGGGCCCGTGCTGCACTGTGATTTAGAGCACCGCTTGTGGTCCTGCTCGTGTGCTGTGGTTTGACATTTGCAAGCTCATAATCTTCCTTTATGAACCAGGCATGAAGAAGAGCTACTTAGCAATGTGGACTGCATGCCAAGCGGCAGATATCCTTTGTCTAGGTTTTAGTACTACTTCTTTCTCATGCTTCCCCACCTTTCTGCTTCCTTGGGCCCCTTCCTTTCCAGCCTCCTGCCTGCTCTGAGCCTCGGAGAAGCTCCCTGTAACCAACCCCTGGTCTCCCATGGTGTCTTGCCAGGACTAGTAAAGCTGAGACTCAGGAGAAGCAAGAGGTGAGTTCTTGTGGGAAGGACCTTGGCTGTTCTGGCTCTTTGCAGGAGCAATGTGATGCTGCAGTCATAGAATCCCAGAATGGTTTGGGTTGGAAAGGACCTTAAGCTTATCCAGTCCCAACCCCTTGCCATGGGCAGGGACACCTCACACTAGGTGATGTTGCCCAAGGCTCTGTCCTGAGCTTTCTAGGGTTAAGTAGCTGCACAGTGTGAACTCCCAGCACTGTTAACGTCACTGTGAGCTTTCCCATTGACTTTGCTGGGGTCAGGAGCTTACCCTTCTGTTACAGAGAGAAGGCAATTTCAGGAAAACAGGTACAGAAAGCATATTTGCTTCCCTGCTTTAAGCATACCCATGTAGCTTCAGCCTCGGAGAAATGAGGTTGGGTTTCTTCTAATAGTTGCTTTTCTGGTTGGGTGCAGTTACGTGGCCATCCAGGTACTGGCTGGGCTGAGGTCTGCACCTCTTCTCCCTCAGCCTTTGCTGTGCTGCTGATTGACTGTGTGAACCTCCCAGTAAAACAGGGAGGGCATTTAGTTAAGTGGCAGAGACGGGAAGAGCTGGCTAGTGCCTGCCCTGCGGTTTCAGGCAGGGGAGTCTTTGATGAGCAGCACGGCACATGCCCCGTTAGGGTGACTGGAAGCGCAGAGGGCTGAAAAAGGCAGGCATCTGGTTTCCTCATTATTCCTTTTCATAAATAATCCCTTGTCCTTCACCCTGGACTCTGACAGCATTTAGAACATGCCGGGTGTGTTGGTTTTACCCCCCCCGCTCCAAAACTTATTCATTTGGAGAGCGGTTCAACACTAGGGTTTTGTCTCGGTCTTTACCAGTGCAATTGTCAGCAGAGATTTCCGCCCCCCTCTCCCGTCTCTCCTCCTTTTGTCTCCTTCAGTCGCCGGGGTCAGGATCCGCCGCCAAACGGAGACCGCAGTTGCTTTTCCAGGCCCCAGATGCCAATATGTGGCAGCATCTGGCTGGTTGGCAGGCGCCGGGGCAGCGGCACTGCCTGCGCTCGGTGGGCGCCTGCTTCTGCGAGGATATGGTCCCAACCCAAGGAAAAGCTTCGTAATTACATCTACCAAAGGAGCTGAATTATCGGCTGCCCTCGGAAGCTGCTCGGGCTCCCAGCCCTGGGTTTTTATTGTCCTCTTCAGCAGCACCTTGTGTAACCTCTCCTCCTTGTGCTTCGGGTGCCTTAAGGCATGGAGCTCCTTGAAAGAGAAATACAAATCACTAAAAATGTAGAGATAAAACCCTCTCCTTAGAGGCCATGTGCTTGGCATGGGAAACACATGATAACAGCTTGCTTTAGAAAGGTGACATTTCCACTGAAGGCTGAATAATAAAAAATGCATTAGACTTTTGTAATGAAGACAGCTTCTGGGACCGGGGAATCTACTGCTTCCTTGAAATATATGCATGGGAGCTCTCCCTGGCCCTAATGGGTGTCACATGCGGCTCCGGCTACATTAATGTTGCAAGCTCTATTAAAAGGGATTGTCGGTAGCCCTTCACGTGCTGTGAATCAAAGCTGTCTTTCCCTAACTTTGCTTTCGCTCAGGCTCGTGTGTATGTAGACTGAGTTGCCCAGGGTTAAGTCACTTTTAATATGAAGATGGATAGAAAAGATTCTAATACGTGTGTTTGGGGGTTATTTATTCCCCTCCCTTTCAATTCAGATCTTGCTGGTGAAGGACTCTGGAGGGATGGGGAAGGAGGAGACAGCCAGGCAGCTTAAAGAGGCCTCTGAGGGTCATGTTGAGTCTGTGCTATTATGTTCCAGCGAGGAGAATGGCTTTATTGACAGGCAGCTGCTTGACTCCTGCAGCCGTACAGTGTTTGCTGCAGAGCCACATAAAGACTGAGCCCGTGTTGACAAATTCCTTGTCGGCGCGAGGTAGTTAAACCTGCTTGTTTAATCACTCGTGTGCTCTTACCTCCGCAGCTCTGGAAGGAAACGAGCTGCTGCTTTACACAGCGATGCAGGAGAAACCTGGAAATGCTCAGAGCTGTTTCAGGTGAGGTTTTTCATCCAGACCCTTTTAGCAGTGTGGTGCTCTATTATTTTATTGTGGTCGATTCAATTTTTCTATTAAAAAGGGTTTGAATTTTGGGTTTGAAATCACAGACCTGGCTTGCTGGCTTTACAATACAGGTAGCAGATCCCTTGGCAGAGCTTAGCTCCTGTCTGTGATATTCCAGCAGCAGCAGCACGGTCCCCTTAGGAATCCCACACCTCGGCTCGTGGCACGTGCACGGAGGCACGTGAGGATGTGTGTGTTTTGGTTTGGCTTTTCTGGCACAGGGGGATGGAACCCGTGCTACCGGTCACCTCCTGTCCATCGCTCATGGGGCGGCTTTTTGACCTCTCTCCTGTTTCACAATAATGTCCACCTTCATACCAACACACCGCCTCGTCACGTTGTTGGCCTCGTCTCTGGAAATATAGTACCTAAAATTAAAGGTTTGTTTCCGTTTTGGAACTTCTGAATTGACCTTTGTCCCTTCAACAGGGAGAGAGTGGGGTAAAGCAGGGCTCCTGCCACGCAGTCAACGGGGAAAATAACAGGGACATCTTTTGAGACCTTCTTCAGGCCCTCTTTAAGGGCAGTGTCCTTTCAGAAGGTTTCTGAGCAATCAGAAGGTAAGTTAAGAGAAGGCCCCCCTGGGATGGGAACCTGTCGTTTAGTCACACAAACCCTCAAAACTAAAGTGGCAAATGGGTATTTAGAAAGACGGGTCACTGCATGCTTATGTGGCAGGGAAGGAGAGGGACATTTCTTTCAGCATCACATGTAAGGCTGCTGATGGTTGAAGTCGCTGGTAGCTGGGAGTCTGTCTATGGCTGTAACTACTGAGCGTGCTGCTGGCTTTTGAGACTTGTTCCCAGGTTCCTGCTTAGTGCGGGGAAAAGCAGCGTTCTCTGACTTAAGTACCGATGCGAGGACAAGACACTAAGTTATAATGAAGATTTACACTTGTGGGATGCACCCTTGGGAGAAATCCCGGCAGGACACTCAGCCTGGTCAGTCATCTCTGATGAGGCTGCAGAGATCCGCATGCAGGAGAAATCCCAGCAGGACACTCAGCCTGGTCAGTCATCTCTGATGAGGCTGCAGAGATCCGCATGCAGGAGAAATCCCGGCAGGACACTCAGCCTGGTCAGTCATCTCTGATGAGGCTGCAGAGATCCGCATGCAGGAGAAATCAGGTTTCCATTGATTTCAGAGCACGCAGGTACTTCTTTGCACCGATTTAACGACAAAAATCCCCCGTGTGAGTACAGAGTCTTATGAGTATGGCCAGGCAGCCTCACTTGAAGCCTCAAGAGCCTGGAAAAATCCTACAGTACTTCCAAAGGAGTTACCTCCTCCTTTCTCTGTTTGTATGCTCCTTGGGGTTTTCCAGTTATTAACCAAGTAATCCATTGAATGTTGTTTTTATTATCCATGTGATGCCGATTTCGATTCATTTGTTTCTCAGCCTTTTTCCAAGTGGACTTTGTTCTGACTTGCCTCCCAGCCACAAATGTTGTCTTTCCTTTCATTCAGGCATTTTAAAAGCATGTTTCCTTCTCTTTAGCACATCCCCATAGCTGTGTGTTGGGACCCAAGAGCTGCACAGCTTTGTGTGGCTACGAAATACGAAAGTATTTCCAGATGAATGAGAAATGTTAAAACACCCTCAACACGATCAGGAGCTTTGGTTGAAACTCAAACTGGTTTGGCTCAGGGCATAAGCCAACCTTCAGCTAGAGGTCTTTTAAAACAAATTTCTTTCTGTCCCTCATTTAATCATTATAAGAGGAAAAGCAGCCTATCTTTACATAAAATTCATTCAACTGGCCACTTAAGTGATTTTTAAGTGTATGACAGCCACAAAGAACAGCGGACAAGGGTTGTAGGCTAACTTATTTTGGTATAAAACCCAAAGTACCAATGTTTCCTGCCACTTGGTGTGGTCCCCGTCCCAACTAAGCATGAAATGGACCTGCTGGGGAAGGACACCAAGGCAAAAGGCTGGTGGATGACAGAAAGAATCCTGTTCTGTGTTCAGAGAGATGCTGCACTTTCATCTTTATGTTGTGGTCGTGTACAAGCCATGTGCAAGCCTCAAGGAAGGAACATCCCAACCTCATGTCAGAGGGCCTGAAAAAATGGGCTGAAGCCGCAGAGGTTGGTACTATTGATAATGCTGGGCACTTCAGTCTCTCCTTTAGGTGCTCGATAGTTACCAGGTGCTTCCCAGCCCAGTGTCCCAGTCACCCTTAATAAGAAAGTTGTCAATGATTTATGTTCCCTGTAATTCTATACCTTGTTTGACTTGTTCCTGGGTGATGAGAAACCCAGCTATGGTGGCATCCAGGTGTCTCTGTGGTAGCAGTCCCAGAGGATGATGTACATCAGGTCTACCCTGAGCAGTGGGTGACCACCAGATGAAGACACCGGGATTGCTATCATGTGCACCTCTCCTTGTCTGGAAGTGTGAGAGGTTTTCCAGCACAGGACGTGACAGGACTCTTCTGCAGCCATCAGAGAGTGAGCGTTTTCCTTGGATGCACAGCTCATTTGTTCCGAAGCAAGCTGTATTCCTGCTGTGTGCCTGTATGCACAACGCTTATTTATTACAGCCCTTCATCAGAGCTGGGTCAAATCCATCTGAGGAAAACATAAATGTGTTACAATGGATTTTTTTAGTAATTAAAATCGTATCTCCTTCTCTGAAGTCCTGATTAAAAGGCATTAAATGTCACAATGCTATGAGAAATAGCCATTATCAACAAAAATCAAACCAGGTATGAATGGCTAAAGGAATTCTGCCCGGAGCAGTCAGGTTTCAGTGCAAACACAAAGGGTCAACTTGTGACACTTGGCTCCTGTATTCTGCTCGTAAGCATCCCGGCATATTTGCTTTGCTCTCCCTGTCTTTTTCCTCCTCTGTTGCCCTGTCCATATATCAGTGTCGGGGAGTTCAGACATCACAAGGGCCGGTGGGGGTTTTATTATTATTGTAGTGCCTAATGTGGAATTTCGCATGAGCAACATTCCTTCCTGTCGGCACTTGGAAACTCTTTTGTGTTACGTCCGTCCTTTCTCTGAAGTAATCGCTCAACTATTTCTAGCAATAAAATATTCCTCTCTAGCCCCATCAGATATGTTAGAAAGATTAGGGCAAGATCTGAAGGCCCTGTCCAGCTAAATTCCATGGGCTTTAATGTTCTCCTTCTCTTTCACTGCAGATATCACCTGAGGACACAGCATAGGAAAGAGGCACCCAGGTACTCCTTGATAGACGCAAGATTTGTACTCTATAAAGAGGCTTGTTTGAGTGAAACAACTCGTGAGCAGCCTGCTAAGGGACAGGGACTCTATGAACACGAGTGTGTGCATGTCTACATCCTTCTTTTCTCTGGTGTTTAAATTAACTTTCAAAAGCACTATGCTGGAGAGTCGTCTGAAACTTGTTAGGGGACTGGGAATGGGACCTGCCTCTGCTGTTGGCTGGAAAGGCAGTGGGGTTTTTGTCTCTCCGCAGCTGGGAAACTGAGGTGAGAAACCATTCTCAACAAAGCAGTTTAAAAACCTAATTTGGGGCCTGAGATGCACTTTGTGGGAGGGAAGGTTTTCCTTGGCTAACAGTGGGAGAATTCTCTTCCTCTGCTCCCCATGCAGGGACAGACAGTAGCTGAAGTAGAGCTGAAAGGCAACTTCAAAAGAAGAACAGAGAAGTGACGACCATACCTCTTTCCATGTTGCACCAGCTGGAAGGATACATGCAAACCGAACTGACTTTCAGTGGTTGCTTCTATCACTTGTTTTCCTTGTTCCAGAATGATGAGAAACCCAGTTCCCCGCTTTGGGAAGCGGGGAATGAGTCAGGACTTGCTTGTGTTACGAACCAACTTCTTTGGCTTGCGCAGCTCCTCCATGAGGTGAAGCACCGGGGATGAAGGATGAAGCTGCTCGTTCCTTGCCTTTTCTTCAAGTAGAAAGAAGCCATCTGGGGAGACTTACCTCCATGTAGCAACGTTTGTGCTGCCTGGAAGGAGCTGCTGTCCCTCCCGGCCTTGGTCCGCACTGCCGTCTCCTGTGGCTTCGGCTCTAAGGGAAAAGTTTACTTCAGTTTGAGGGTATTTTTGTGCACTACCTCCTTTTTTTTTGTTTTGTTTTTGTTTGACAGCCATGACAGCCTCTCCTCATTATTATGGAAAATATAGGGTTGGTGGTAATTACTATCTGAGCCTGAATGGGAGCAGAAGTGGGCATAGACGGCACTGGCCTTTCTTTGACAAGGTATAACTTTCTTCTGAATTTCTGTGTTTAATTAATGCTTATTTAAAAACCACTTTAATTGGCAGTAAACACCTCAACTTTTTGTACTCATTAAAATGCACCCATTGATGTGTGATGGATTTTTTTAAAGCTTAATTAACTTTCTTCCTATATATATAACCTATAATAACGGCAAATACTGAAAACTGCCTTCCTCCCCCCAGTTTTTGCCCTCCTCTCCCTCCACCATATTTCCATCACTTGAAGAAAGGCAATAGAAGTATCTCCTGCCTTGGCCAGGATGGGGAGGTGCCCTGGGGACACTGATTCAGCCCCTCTCAGAGCACCCAAGTGCCAAGTCGAAGGAACCAAAGAACCTCTACAAGCGCTTTTCTCTTTCTCCCACATCACATTCTCAGCCCACATCTGAGCCACAGAGCAGGCTTTAGTGTAAAACTTTCTAGCATGATGAAGTGAACCATGATTTCAGACTGTATTTTTGAAGTGTTTCAGCATTTTGGACTCTGAAATTAGATTCACAAATCACTTCTGAATGTGGGATGTTGGTACTTCTTGCAACTGCGATCCTTCGTATACAACGAAAATCACCAACAAGCCAAGCACATTATAAGTAATTCATGCTAAATATGCCGTTTGCTTGGTTCAGCTCTTACACAGATCATTTCCCAGTTTTTCTTTGCAATTGCTGGAATATTCTTGTTTAAGGTGGATGAATCAGAAGTTTTAAATGGGGTTTGTGAAGGTGCCTCTACTGAGTACCTTTTAAATGCACGAAGCAATGATTTCATTTCCAAAAGTGCCTCATTTAAAAAGAAAAACCTTTTATCTTCAGCCAAATGTAAACTTGCTTAAAACACCCTGTAAAGTGTTCTTAATTCTTCTTTACTCTGTGTGCTCTCTCTTACCCAGTTGATAATCTACTGCTGCTCAGTTCCTTTCTCTTTACCTGGCTCAAGGAGCAATTAGGCTCATCATCTGAATTTCCCACTGCACTAATAACTACACTAAGATATTCACTCCTGCTTTGTAACTGAGCTAGGAACAATATTTAATGGCCATTGCATCTTGTCTGTGTTACAGGAATCTGCCTTTCTGTGGTGATGGACGCAAACCTTGAGGAAACGGCCTCAAGCTGCCCCAGGGCAGGTTTAGATGGAGCTGAGGAACGATTCCTTCCCCAGAGGGTGCTCAGGCATTGGAACAGGCTGCCCAGGGCAGGGCTGCAGTCACCGTCCCTGCAAGTGTTCACACAGCGTGGAGACGAGGCCTCAGTGCCATGGGTCAGTGGTGGCCTTGGCAGCGCTGGGGAACCGTTGGATTTGATGCTCTTTTCCAACCTGGTTGAGACTATGAATGTATGATTCTAGCTGCAGCTTATCACTCAGTAGGGCATCTGGTTTTTGGAAGTATGTAAATAAGTGCCCGGTTCCTCTGGGACAGCCAGTCTTGTTCCCCAGCTTGTGGTCACTTTTCAGATACCTTTTCAGAGAATGACTTTTTGTTCCTGGCATTTGTGAGAGACTGAACCGAAATCAGGCTCCACCAATCCATTGTCTCAAAGATTGGTATGGGAAGTTGAGATGGGATTCCACCATCCATTGTCCCCAAGATGGGTGGGAGGAGTTGAGATCAGACTCTTGAGGATTGGTGTGAGGGATCAGCTGCCCCCATTATCCCAAGACTTGCTGCAGGCATGTGCAGTTGATGGGCTGGCTGCAAGGCCAATGAAACTCGTCCACCATGAACATGCTGTACGTGACACTAAGAGCAGAGGTATTGCCCCCAGCTCATTATAAAAGGGGAAAAAGGTAATCCCCAGGGAGGACACCTCCATGAGGACGCTCTCCATGGATGATCAATACAGTCCCTGAGGGACACCCTCCATGAAGACATCGCCATGAGGACAACTCCATAAGCACACCTTCTCACTTCCTCTTGCCTGAATTGTCTCCTTCCAGCAGGCAGGGCTCGGGCCTGTGGCTGCGCACACTTCAAACTATGAAGCTTGCTGAGTTTCTGCTGCTGCGTGGTTTTTCTGTACACAGTGGGAACAGAACAAGATGTGCACTGATTAAGGACTTGATTTCTCTCACTTGCTCAAGGTAACTTAATCACAGAGACAATATTTAGTTCTTACTTGAAAATCCACATCCATGTGGCTAAATGTGGACGGCATGCAGGAGCTGAATGTTAATGCTAACTTTCTTCCTGGGCTGATTTCAAGGCTCTCGTTACAATAAAACGCTGCTGCCTGTTAATTTGACCATGTCAATAAATAAAAATGTCCATAACAAGTGGATGAGGCTAATTAGGATTTTATGGCTGTGTTGTTGTGGTTGATGGCTGTGCTGCCGGCTTGCTGGCTCTTTATGTTTCAGTGATGTACACCTCATTGATGCATAACATGTAACACCTGTTGATGCCTTAAATGTTTAGTCCTGGCAATTGGCCCTAGCATCATTTCTGGGTACCAGGGCTTTGTGAGCAGGATGCAGGGCTCATAATTAGGCTTCCTCTCTTTAGAAGAGCTTTTCCTAAAGGAAGACTTGAAAGCGTCTGTAGTCCTGGTTGAAGTTTCCTGGAGCCTGTGGAAAAGGCCACTGTTATTTTCTGGTGCAAAGGGGCACCAGAAAGTTTACAGCTGTAAGCTGGTTTGGTCCTTGCCTCTGAGGCAGGGCAATCCCTTGCAATAGGATGCTGAAGGCTCCTCCATATGCTCCATGCACTCTCCATCATGTCCCAGCAAGCACACAGCACCTTAGCTTAAGGTACCATACAGAAACATAGGTGTTCTGAAATAAAATCAGTTGTCACTGAATGGAGCATCCATTCTTCCCTGTTTTTCAGCACAAGACCTGCCTAAGAGTTGCATCTGTATAGCGAAGAGCCATGGAATGATTTACTTGTAGGTGGAGTTTCCTGCTGAGCCAAACTTATTTCAGGCTTGCTTTGAAATGTAAAAGGTGATGCCCAGCTTACCTTTGTTTAGTGGAATGGATTTAACTAGATCTGCTTGAGCTGTTGCTAAAACATATTTGGTTTAAAATATTTATTTATTGTTCCAAAAAACCTGTCAATGTCTTGCTTCTAACAGGGTTTTCCATCTGGATTGCACAAGCCCATTTAACACTATGCTTAACTAGAAATACTACCTTTTGCCTGGAGCTCCCAGGCTAAGCTCCACAGTGGTTTACGTGTGTCAGGGGAGCCACCCTGTGCCACTGGAGGGGGCAGAGGCACCTCCCCATAAGGGCAAATAAGGCTGAGCAGGGCTTTGTGGCAATTGTAGCCGCACACCTTGGGTTTCTGTTGTGTGGAAGTTCAGCATGGGTGAGCAGGTTCCTCTGCTTCTTCCTGTTAGAAGACCATTAGAAATGGTTAATTCTATTATTCTGCACTATAAAACTATTAATCACAGTTTTGAAGTAACTGGCAATTAACAGGACAGAAAGAGAAAAAAGGGTAAGCAACCGAGCTTGGTACGAAACCCAGCAACTGAACGCAATAAATAACTCCAGCAGTTTATTCTCCCTGCCTCAGTCTTGTCATTCTGTACCATATTGAAACTTCCTTTTTCAGAAAAGGCCATGGTTGCCAAATGAAAATAGATGTATTTCCATTGGGTACAATGGCAGAAACGGGCAAGAGAGCAGCAACTAAAGCAGAGAAGAAGGAAGAAGATCTGATTAATGGCTTTCCTCGAAAGGTAGGTGCATTCAGATGGGGGTTTCAGAGTTTTCTTCCTTGCTTTATGGCAAAAATTCTCTCTTACAGGAAACACCATGTTTTTTCACAGCAAACAACATGAAGGAAATAAAGAAGGGGGGTTGTAGCTTGGATAGTGGCCCCTGAAGTGGTGGGAAGTGTAGTTGTGGTCAAGCTTGTCCCTGACCCATGCTTGCTGTAAGTCGCCCAGCACCTACCATAGGTACCTGCAGTTGGTCCTGGGGACAGTTTGTTGCTAAGACTCTTCTCCTGCCAAAGCCATCTCTCTTCTTAAAATGGGGTTTCCTCCCATGTTCATATCCATCTGCACACGTTACACAGTGTAGGTTTGTGCTTGCCTGTGATTTCCTTGTTGCCAAGATGTTAATGACTTGAATCCAGGGGTTAGTTTTATCGATTGCCATGCTGGTGTCACAGCTCCAACAGGTAAACTGCCTTGAGAAGCTACCATGGAGAACTGATGGATTGAATGGGCCAGGATTGTTCAGGAACCCGATTGGGTGATCACCGATGTCACTAATTTGTCAGATTTTTGCCACAGCAAGCTGGTAAAAATGAGGATTTTTGGAAACTGGATGATGGTTTCCAGACTCTTTAAATAAGCCCTTTAATAGAGCTCTCTCCCCCATGCTAGGAAGACAAATGCAGAAAACTGGAGGAGTGAAAGTTAAAAGCAAAAGAAACAGATTTTATGGTTTTTCACCAAGAAACTTTTACCAAAATGAAGAATTTCTGTTAAAAATAATTCTGTTGAACAGGCCGCTTTGCTTTGATGATTGTTTTTATTTTTCTGTGGTGAGTTATTTACTGTTTTCTTCTCTCCTCATTGTGTGGCCCCAGGCCTTCCTAAATGCGTTCTATTCAAACTCTGCTCTGAAGACAGAAATATTAATTTCCACATGGGCTTTTCTATAGAACTCATCGCTATGGTAACTGAATGTTTCATAAACATTAATGAACTTACTTTCACTGCACTGCAGTGAGGCATTGGGTGGTAGCATTATCCCCATTTCATGATGAAGAACTGAGGCAGAAAGAGATTAAGTAGAAAAGTATTCACTAATTTTAAGTTCCCAATCTGAGATGCATGGTCTGATTTTTCAGAGGACTTCGCTTGTTATCTGTTCAAAGCACAGCTCCCATTGCCTTCGCTTGCAGCTGTGAGTTCACATTTCTTTGTGCTTTCTGTACTCGGGTAGAGACTGCTTTAATCCTGTTCAGACATGGCCTCTTTAATTTCTTTCCCCCAAGATAATCAGAAGGAGCTGAAACTTATTGGGTACTGGCCATCTATTCTTCTAGCCGAAATGACAATAGTTAACCTAATTTTTTCCAAACACTAATTTGTAGCTTTGATGTTATAGCTAAAATAAGAGCTGCCCTTATCCTAACTTCTCACAGATTAGAAAAGCATTTGCTCTGGTAGACTTTAGTTTTTAGCTTTCATGAAAGAGAGCAAAACTCCTGGGAGCCACTTGTTTTGAGGATAGCTGCTGATGTACCAAACAAGCTAAACGAATATATTCTGTTATATGGGACTTTTCAAGCAGGTGAATCGAGTGTCTTGTTTCCAGCACACCTGGGCTTTGGCAAAGTTCAGATTCGAATCATCCCCCTGTATAAGGAGGGGTCTAAAAAGATCATTTTCTGTCTTTAGGCAGTGGGGCTTTATAGTGGCTTAGGATATCTTGAAGACTCAGGCCTTAATTTGCATCAGCATATGTCACTTGGACCCATGGCTCCCCTCATTTAGAGCAACTTTGCAGGCTCCTGTCCCATTCTTTTCTTTAGAGCTACAAGCTGTAAAGCTCTCAAATGCAAAGTTTGCTCTCAGGTCTTTCCCAGGAGATTTACTTCTGGAGCAAACCTGTGTAGATGTTTTTCTGAGGCAGTGGTTTAGGAAGGGAGCTCTGACCCCGTCTTAACCAACGAGGTGCAAACAGGCTGCTGTAATATTGTGTTGTTGAATTTTCCTTCCAGTGCTGAATGACGGAGAGCTTGCCCTTTTCCTCAAATCTCTGCCCGATCGAGAGATGAGTGAGCTGGTAACTACAATATCCAACAGCTTCACCAAGTCGAGAATGTGATGTTGGTGTAATAACGCTCAATTTTGCACACTTCAAATCCATTAGTAGCAATTACCTTACCTGAGGTGTTTTGAGTTAGTTTTAGCATGGCATTCTTGCAGTTGGTAGATAATGAGCATAATAATGTATACAGCATTTTCAAGTCTCTGTTTTTAGGTACAATAATGCCATTAGGATTCTATTTAGCAAATGTGTGCTTCACACAGAAAGTTAAGACTTTTTTTGTTCATGTTTCCCTCCCGCTTTTTCCATCACATCTCATGGCCTATTCTGTGCAGTGCTGGATTTTTTGAAAGAGCAGGAAGGTGTTTGAGCCACTGCACTTGTGTAAGAGCAGTGGGGGCCCAGTATACTGAGCACAAAACAAGGATGCAGAAGAGCAGGGTTGTGCTTTAGCCCTGCCACAGCCTGCTGGCCACCCTTGGGCAAGCTGCTGTGTCCTGTTTGCCCAAGGGATGAGGATGCTGACACCCTTGCAGCATAGTGGCAAGAGGTGCATGTGGGCTGTGTGGTGCTGAGAGATGCAGATGTCGCAGTACCTTTCGCTAGGCATACTGGCTCAGTCATCTGCGCTGGGGGTCCTCGGGCCCCCCAAGATGATCCTCTGCCCCACTGAGGCTTTTTTCCTTCTTCAGAGAAAGAATTTATAGCCCAGATGGAGAGTTACATCTGAGAGAGGATTCCACCTTGGGCCTGGGACATAACAAGGGGTGGATGGTAAAGCAAAGGTGGCTGCAGCGCATGTTGCCCCATGCCTGCTTGCTTCCAGAAGTCAGTGATGTCAGACAGGCCTGCTTTGGGTGGGATAACCCTGCCCTTGCTCGGGGCACCCCAGTAAACCACCATTACAAGGTCCCTCTTCATCCTGCAGACCCTTGCTGTCCTTGTAGCAATGTAACCGTTTCAGGAAAAGCTCAGATTTTATCCTTCCAAAGAATTCCTTACCAGAGAACGAGGAAAGGGCTGAGGAGATATAATTGATGCCTTTGTAGATGTCACTGCTAAGGTCTCTGACACAGATCATACCAGCACGTTAAAAACAGCTCTAAAATGTTACAGCGCGCCTTTGGTATTAAATCTGAACAAACACAAAAAGCAAAGAGTGTGTGGGCAGCCACACAAAATTATTTGGGAAACTGGCTTGTACTTGCAGTTGATGTGTTTAGAAAAAGAATAAGAGCTTGGAGAGCCTTCTCTGTTCCAAAAGGAACACGTGGACATGTCTTTGGCAGATGTGCACCTTCTCTCCAGCTTTTTTGTACTTGATACTCTATTGAAAAAGCAAACCAATTCTTTTGGCATTGAAATCTCAACTTCTTACCTTCTTTTCACCTTGATCTTTCTCACCTCTTAGTTGCTCTGGCACACCAACTGCATGCTCATCCACTGCCTCCTCCTGCCCTGTGAGAACACCTTCACAACACTGGCTATCCCATGCTCAGTGGAGGATGGTGGAAAGCTGTCCTGGTGGTGCTCAGCAAGGAAAACTAGGCTGGATTCCAGGACAGCAAGGTGCTCAGCAAGGAAAACTATGCCGGGCAAGGACAAAGTGATGAGAAAGCACCCGGCTGCATGACGATAACAAAGCGCTTCT
Source organism: Pezoporus occidentalis (assembly GCF_034315485.1). Classification (NCBI taxonomy): domain Eukaryota; kingdom Metazoa; phylum Chordata; class Aves; order Psittaciformes; family Psittacidae; genus Pezoporus; species Pezoporus occidentalis. Next base: position 3,673,574 of record NW_026915836.1, on the reverse strand, counting down.
GGCTGTGGGGTAGGCGGGATGAAGGGGCGCAGAGCCTGTCCCCCCTCCTCTCCTGCTGCCTCTTCTCCCTGCCTGCACCACCTCCTGGCCCCTTCAGCTGCCACGGTGACTGCCACCTCCATCCGTCTGCTGCCCCGGATGTCTGCTTACTTGACAGCGGAGCCCCAGGGCTGACCCCATGCGCAGGCTGCACGCTGAAGGGGAGCCGGAGGAGGCAGATATCACCTCTCCGTCACAGCGTGCTCAGGCTGCTCCGGGGGCAGCGCAGCAAAGGGCTGGACCTGATCTCCTTGCATTGCCATCACCTACCCTGAAATTAGTAACAGCACGTCCAAGGTTAGTGGCAAATTCAGATACCCAAGCTGCATAGGAGGAGGGTGAATAAAGGACAGCGGCTGCGTATAGTATAAGCGCTTGCCTTAGACAATGCGTGACCTCTGAATTAAAGAGCCCAGGATTAGCGGTGAGCTTTTTGCATTATTGGGCCCATTTACAAAAAGCTTTAGTCCTAATTGTATGGTACCACAGAGCTTTAACTTGAGCACATATTGGTTTTGTAACCTGATCCCCACGTAAATCATAGTCGGTGAGAGCGGAACAATTAGTGCCTTAATCTACTGGAACTGCACAGTATCTTTAAATCTGAATTTTCCTGATCATTATGGGTGTTACAAGAGTCAATTAATTTACACCTCACACCAAATGTAATTAAATCCCACGATAACCTGACTGTGAAATGAATGGGGAGGGGGGAGGATGAGGAGCAAGGCGGGGAAAGGCCTTTCCTCAGACCTCACGGCTTGCCATGGATGGAGGTGCTTCCTCTTCAGCTTTACAAAGTACGGAAGTCTTGGGTCGAGGGGGTCTTGATCCCTAATTTCATGCTGAGCTGCTCTGTACTCCCAACACAGCCTGCAAGAAAAGCATTCCATGTTTGCTAGCCCATTTAAGTGCCTGGGAAAAGAGGAAGGCCTTGATGTTGCAAAGAGCCCAATGCCTGTAGTTGGTCACCTAAGGGAATCCACTTATGACTCTATTACACAGTAAATTAGCAGAGTGGTTCAGTCAGGTATATTTATCATGAAGAGAACTGAAGATAATTAATACACTGCATTGAATGCAAATTGCACCCACAGCACTTATCTCATTTTCAATTAGCACAAATGTTACAGCACTGCAGGCTTGTTATGGTTTTACCATGGGCTGGGTAATTAATTTCTCTGAGCTACATATCAGACACCTGATAATGCCGTTTATTAATAAATGTCACCCCAGGTATCAGTTAGGAGAGGTAAATAAATTAAATGTTCCGTTGTCTGCCCTGTGCAAATCTATTCTTACAGCTCATTGCATCTTTTCTCTTGTTTGTTTATCAAGGAGAATGACGACGGAGATTACAACGGCAAACAAAGGAGCACGAGGAAGGATAATCTGGACCCCAAAGCGGTGCTGCTCCCAGAGGCAGCCCCACTGCTGACAGCAGGAGCCGTGCCGCCGCTGCCGCCGCACGTTTCCCTCCTGCCTGGGTGGCCAGGACCTACCAGATGGGTAAAGCTGAAGTGCCCCCCAAATCCTCCGTTCTCAAGGAATTTGGCCTCTTGCTGGTGCATGTTTCTGCCTGTAACTCTGACCCACAGAGCATTTTATCATCTCTCTTCCTGCATCCGTGTTTGTGGCCGTAATGGCCAACACAGAATCATAGAATAGTTAGGGTTGGAAAGGACCTTAAGCTCACCCAGTTCCCCCCCATGGGCAGGGACACCTCACACCAGACCATGTCGCCCAAGGCTCCGTCCAGCCTGGCCTTGAAGGAACACCCGGGCAGCTCCCCCCGGCTCCTGAGGTCATTCCAGGTTTGTGTTTTCCCCTTTCCTCCCAAACCCTCAGGAGAGGAGGGTGGGTGCGGGTGAGCCCCTTGTCTTGTCCCAGTGTGGTGGGCGCACGGCCATGGTGCGGGTCCCTGTGGGCGCCTCAGGGTAAATGGCGGGAAGGCATGGCTTACGTCAGGCGTTTTCAGAGGGACAGATAATGATTCCAGCAGGAATGGAGCAGCCACGTGTCGTCTGACCTGTTCCCAGGCTTCGGGAAAAGGGAGGAGTGGGAGGAGGAGCAGCCTCAGGAGCCTGATGGAGGGAAAAGCTGGGTGAGGCAGGAATACGGGAAGCTCGGGAATCACTATGTCCCCCAGACCCTGCACTTTCTTCTGTTGACTGGGTGGTTCATACTGGCAAACTTTACGGCCAGCACCTGCTTTCATAAGTCTCAACGTGAATCTCATTCCCTGTGTAAGGAAAGGTCCTTTTTCCCTCTCATTTGATGAAATCTCAGCCAGCCACACTAACAAAAACAGCTGAAAAAGCTCCAGCTGACCTCAACTGTGAACTGCTAGGGCTGGAAAACATTCATGGTCAAACGCAGCCTGTTGTGGCTTTTAGCTTCTCTTCTTTTGGGTCTGTTCAAAGCGTTTCTGCTGCTCCTTCAGTTTTCACAGCGGGGACCTGTGCCACAAGCGCTGGTGGTGGATCCCTCTCCCCAGGAAAGATCCCAAGCAGGCGGCTGCAGTCGCTCTAAGCTTTGGTTCATCTCACACCACGCAGGCTTGATTAAATCAACACAGCCTCCACTGTGAGGGTGCAATTCAGGTGAGAGGGAGTTGCTTTATGTTGGTGATTGCTTACTGCAAGTGGAGAATGAAGGCAAGTAGAGCTGTACTGTAAATACCTTAATTGTGGTGAACATGAAGAGTTGTACGAGGTTGAATACCCTGGAAAAATACCTGTAACTGACCATTATATTGGTAGAAATCTGAGCACGGAATAAGCATCGATCTGTCTTGAATATAAAGAGAACTTAGATCAAAAAATTAGATGAAATACATCAGTCCCCCAGATATAGACATGTTTAGGACTAGCTGCAATATGAGCAACTTGAAATTTACCTATGAGGAAGGAAGCCTCTTAACTAGTGACTCTTGCCACAATAAACAATGTGAATTTCAGAAAACACTGCTCTTAGTCAAAGAGCTTTCATCCTTCACACAGATCTTCATTACCTTTCTTAGTTTTATACAGTAAATAATTTCCATGTGCTTCCTGGTCCTGTGACCTACTATCTTACCATCGTCTGCTGTGATCTTTGAAGACTGCAGGACTTGGAGATAGTTCACTGTTTGAAGATGGGATTTACAATAATGCCTTAAAAATACTGCAGCACTTGAAGAATCCATTTGAAAAAGTCTTATTTGGATTAAGGAGAAGAACATGTGATTTTAAAGGCCAAATGACCTGCCAACAGCCTTTAAAACCACATTTACTATGCTGAGACAAATGTACAAGCTCTCAGTTTAAACCATTACAGTAATATCCATGCTGAGGAGCTGGCAATGTACAGAATTAATGCACATTCCTTATTTGAGCAGGGACAATATGTAAAATAAAAATAGGACACATTTGGTTTCTTTCTGGTCAGATCCAGGTATCTCCCAGGCATAACAGGCCCAACATGGACTGCTGACCCGTGTGTGCCCTGCATGTTGGCATCCCTGTGTAGCTATGTTGGCCCTGGTGCCAGGGCCATGCCAGGCCAACTGTACCATGCTGACCAGGCTTTGGCTTTGCTGTTGGGACTGCAGAGCAAGGGTCTGCCATAGGGAGCAGGCACTGTGGAAAACGCTTCCTCCAGGAAGAGACCCTGCACCATTTGTCAGAGCCTTCTAATGGGATCACATGGCAAAACAAGGAGACTTTTACATGGGGAGAGGCCTAGGAAAGGGTCACTGGTGGCTGAGGCTGGGAGTAAGCTCATGTGGCTCATCCACATAATAGCCAGCTCCTCACACCCTATTGATGAGCATTGTACCAGTGCATCAGTCACACACCGATTCCCTCCCTCACCTTCCTGACAAGGGAGAAGTGGATGTAACGGAGCACCTTGGTTTTGTGTTTCTGATGTTATTATTTATGCAAGTCAGAGAAATATGCCTTATGATGGAAGGGAGGTTTGGTAAAGGTTTTCATTCCCTGAAGATGTTAAATCCACAGGCTGAGGGCTCCGGACAGATGTGTGTGATTCTTTCTGCAGAGAGCTCATTGGGCAAGTGGAGCAAATCTGTCAAACGTTTCCTTTGCTGCAGCTTTATACAAAGTGTTAGATGTGACGAGGATGATAAGAATGAAGTCCATGAACTCAATTAGGAATTCCATGGGAAGCTGGTGCCAGGCCCAATGCCAGGTTTGATACGCCTTTGTCACTGAAGAGATGCATTGCAGCAGCAAATGAAGTTTTCTAAGCATGAATGCTGCGTGCTTGCATATTTCAAATGACTATAGTCCAGCTGAGAAGTGACACAGCCATGAATAACAGAGACAAGGTCATCACCTGCCAGGGTGGCAGAAAGCCTCCTAGCCAATGGGAGAGAATAGGGCTGTTACTTGCAGAGGGTGCTGTGGGAAAACTTAGCATCAGTAACAAATCCAAGAGCACTCCTAAATTATAAACCAAGCACACCAATTGTGGAAATGCACCATCCTGCCAGGCACAGTGCACTCAAGTGACAAGCTCTTAAAGATGCTTTCCTGTCTCCCATCTGTCTTACCTCTGTTTAGATTGGAGTTAACCAGCTGTTTTTCTTCCACTGAGACGTTGGCAGCAACAGTGTGTTTACGTAAACAGAAATTTAGGTTTACCTGTATTTCCCCTGCCTATCTCTGGTAATCCAGTTTGTCCCATGTCACCTACTGGCTCTGTGTAGGCACAGGAAAGCACCATAAGGAATACAGATCAGGAGCCCACAGGAAAGAGGAGTGTAGTGCTGAAGATAACACTTTTTTCACAAGTCGTGGGGTATGCCTCAGTAGGAGTGACTCAAAACACTTTTACTGCATTACCCTGGACTTCTGCCACCTATCAAGCAAGACAGCAATATCTCACAGTTAATGCTGAAGTCAAGGAGGATGAGGATGGATGTCTGCTCTCTCTGCACTGACAGGAGGGCGTCATCCATCAATGCCACTCAAATAGCTTCATTTCCACAGCCTGCCTTAAATCCAGACTGTGCCAGATCTAAAAGATTCCCTTCTAGCAGGTTTAGCCCAAGTTACCCTTTGCCTAGCAGCTGCAGGATCTTGCCTGGGAATTGCAAACCCTCTTGGATGTTAGTTAGGAAGAGTTCATGTCTGCAGGGTGGATTAGCTCAAGGCTGGGTGAGAGTTAATTCCCAAACTGTTGATAGTTCTTGGTTGGTGTCCCCTGGGTTCCCTCTTTCAAGACTTCAGCCTTCTGGGTTGGGCTCTGGAGCAATCCTGGACAGATGGCAGAGTGAGGAAGCCAGACACTGTCGCTGGGTTAAATCCAGGACAAACAGATACTAAAACAGAGTGAATTCTGAGGTGCAGCCAGTGCAGCCAGAAGCCCTGTCCTGTCAGCACATTGGTAAATACTCCTCTGATGAGCTGGGCGAGAGCACTTTCTAGGATTTTTAAATGAAGCTAAGTTTGGCCAGATGTAAAAGAATGCTCTTGCTTTTCATAGGAGGGGATGGGAAGCATTTACAGAAGATAGAACTGTTTGGATTTGTGTTGTAGGCATACAGTTAAAAAATAAAGAACTTAAGTAGGAATCTACTTAAAATTGGAATGTATGCTACTGTGGAAAAAGCCTAAACAGATACAAGGGCCTCCTAAAAGGTCAGGATGACCTGGGAACAGCACTAAGAAAGAGAACTGATAACCAGGGAGGAGGATTTGGCCTTGTGTAGGTGGATTAAGAAACAGGGCTAAGGAATTTCTTACCAGAAAAGACTATCCTTGAAGACTGGTACATCCTGAAAACACATGGAAATCACCAATATATGACTTTGATACGTCAACAGCACATGGTTAGGGTGTCCTTTCAATGAACTGTCATCATTACACCCTCGTTATAACATTAGAAATCATGCCTATAGGTCAAAAGACCCCCACCCCACTTTAAAGGCCCTTCCCCTAAGCATGTGTAGTTAGAAATGAATGAGCCAATCTTCCGTAAATTAATTGACCAATTGGTAAATGGTGAGAGGGTTATGGGGAGTTACTAACCTCAACTGAATTGTATTAATATGGGAATTTTGTATGGAGTGGTGTGCTAGCTTTGTGGGATACCACCTAGAACCCCTTTTTTTCCCTCAAACTTGGAATAAGCTCTTGTGTGTGAGAACTGGCTGTTGTGCACCAGGTGATGGATCCTGTTTCTAGGACATCATTTGGATCCTGCAAAGAAGCTGGGTTGAATTCCACTTATGAAGAAGTGACTGATCCCTCCTGCTAATTAAGTTGTAGGAAAGGACAATAGGTGAAGAATTCATCCATTCATTGGTATGATTTCTCCTTTGATGAATGAGAACCACTATGATACTCGCAGTAGATGTATGTACTGATACTGGTGATGGCAGCACGCAGCCGTGGTCCTGGTAACTGCTGGCTGCCCCATCCTCAGGCCACTGCTGCAGGGAGGAGGTGAGGAATGCTGGCTTGCACCACATCACGCACACCAGTGGGACCCACTTCTCCAATGTGCTTCGCCTGACTTGGGGCACATTCAGCCAAACCCTGGCTGTGCTCAGTGCTGTGGAGGCTGGGTGAGCCCAGAGCACTGTGCCTCTGTGCAGATCGGTGTGTGCTGAAGTGCCTTGGGAAGAGAATTGCAGAAAAGAGAAAGTCTATTAGCTGCCTCTATTTAGCTCCCTATGATTATTTATGTCTACGTGTGAGATCTCTTTTGATTCCTCAGTTACTCCTGGATGTTGATATGGAGGAGGTCCATGGTGGTGGTTACTATGGTTTGGTTGGGACTGAGGGAAAATAAACATGAATAGCCTGAATATACAACAGCTTTTCCCTTCCTGCCTTGTGGGTTTATGTCAAAGCCTTGAAGTCTTTATATTCCAGTAGTTTTTCTGTAGCTACGTGTTAATTACGTGTTTATATTCTTCGAAATGTGGATTTACATTTACCTGTGTTTCAAGATGATTAGTGGGTACCAAGCAACTGATTACACTTGTAGCCAATCATGTGCCATTAACGGTGAAGAACGGCAGGTGTTATTGTTTCAAATCTCATTCGGTTTGGCAAGGGTACAATGGTAAAAAAGAACAGCTAAATCAGTGGCTTGAATGTACAGGCTTTTTCATCCTCAGGCATCTTTAGCAGCACAGTTTTGATTAATATCTGTATATTGACTGGCATGTTCTGCTGCCCGTAGAGAAAATGTAATAGGTTGTTTACTCCTTTTCTTGAGGGGGTAGATTTCAGAAGACTAAAAGCAATAAGGAATTACTCCATTTTTACCCTTAGAGGACAGCAGTCAAACTTGATGATCCTCATATTTGACCCACAACCTGAAGAATTATGTGCAAAGTTCTGTGAGCTATTTAGCTGACTGAATTACAACACGATGCTTATTGTTATACAAACATGTTACTGATTTAACAAACACAAATTCAAGCAGAATATTGTTTGCCCCCACTACAAACAGGACAGAGTTCATGATAAGCATACATGTAATAAAGGTAAACTGATATTAGCAGGCAGAGGAGAGGGTCAAAATGCTTAATCTCAAAAGAAGTTCTTGCTAAAAACAGGCAGTTTTCTGTCAAACAAAATGAGGCATGATTTTTTCTTGCTTTTAGTGAATTGTTTAAATTTGAGGGAAAAGGTAAAAAAGTGCCAAAACCCCTGTTTCTTTTCAGCATTTTTAAACAGTCCAACATCATCTACAAGTAAAAACTTTGATTCTCAACTGAAAATATTGTTTCATTTTCAAGATTTTATAAAAAAGTTAAGAAAGGATAAAATACAAATTAAATTATTTCGTTTTTATGATACAGAAATGGCATCATAATTTGCCTTTTTTTTTTTTTTTTTTGGGGAAAACCTTCTGGAAACTCCTTTAGGTCATTACAGTTCTATATTTTTTGATTTGGCTTTGATTTGATTTGGCTGCATATAGCCACCTGAACAAATCTCATAGGAAGAAATGTGAATTTCAAGATCCCCAATTCCCATAAACAGCTAAAATGTCCTGATTGTTGGAGTTAAGTAGGAGAGCCAATGGGATGCTGTGGACTTCACTTCCTTTGGGGTCAGGAATTTTGGAGTTTAATCTTGTTGCTGTGAGAGTCAATAGACTATATGGGCAGGATCAAGCCCATTGTAACTAATCCCACAAATCAGAAGTTTTGCCTATCCAGGTGCTTTCTTACTGCTAATGAATCTACAGAATCTACAGAAAATCACCTTGACCCTGTAGTACGTGCACTTCTTTGCTGTCGTTAACATCATTAAGGTCCTCGCAATCCTGCTCAGTGCTGTAGCTATCGTGCTTCACCACCTAAGGACTTTTTGTTTTGGCAATCTTGGCTCTAACAAGGAAGCAAAGGTGGTTGTGAGTGAAGACGAGGACGGGGGTGGGGAGGATTCCAATCAGCAAGTGATCCGAGAATAAAGAAAGGTTACCTGTTTGTTTGTCAACAGGAGGAAGTAAATAAGAGTTAAAAAAATCCGAGACACCAGTCAAAGGCAATCAAATATGTATTTAATTAAAGCAAACATAAAAATTAAAGTTACATGTTGAATCAATAAACAGCACTTTTTTCTACATGCATTTTGAACAAGACAGATCAGAATCTTGCATGATGAAGACATAATGTGTCATAATAATTAGGAACACAGACAAAAGAACAGCTAATCAACATGCAAATTTATGCAGTTCTGGCGATTCAGATGAGGCAGATTTCTACCTCTTTTTTTGCTTGATTCATCTTCATTGCTAATCATCTGAAGGCTGCCAAATGTTCACTGACACTAATGTATTATAGGTCAAGAGAGGCAGGTCTTCACCTATTACCCCCACAAACAATATGCTTTCCTTCCCTGTTTCCTCTTCAGGATTTTCAGCAATTACTGCCAGATGCAATCAGACTCCTTGAATAGGAGCAACTGGGGCTTGTTTGTGGCTTGGATTCATTAGAATCAGGAGGATGAAGAAAGGAATAAATTACTTAATTGCACAAAAAAGTTGCAGCCAAAGTGATGGTGAGAGAAGCTGATTGTGTAGTTGCGTATTAGGCCACTCTTGGAATGGAGGATCTTAGAATAGCTGGTAGTTTGGCCTTCCTGATTCAGACAGATTTGGGTGTCCTCCAAAACAGATGGCTCCACACACCATCTATTCTTCTCTTTGTCAGGTTTTACCATTTATTTGATCTTGTTCATCTATGATGCTAGTTGTATTAGATGTAACACAAATATGCATTCAGATCATATCCATTTAGTCTTGCATCCCAACTTTTATTCTTTTAGCCTTGTTTGATGAGATGATCAAGTTGAACAAAGCTCTTGTTGTCCTATTCCCGCACAACATCCATACATAAAGCACCAAAACCCGTGACTAAAGCCTTGCACAGACAAATAACTCTCCTGTGTCACAGGTTTTAAAGGTTTATTTCTCCCTGTTTTAGCAAGCAGCCCCCAGCTCTGTCAAACGATAACCAGGCACAACAAATAGTTAATCTTTATTTGATCCCATAGAAACAAACATTTGCATATGCCCAAGCAAAACTGCCCCCCTCCCATCCTTATGCTGAGACCCCTGTTCAGATATTCTCTTCAGGTTCCAGGCCATGTGTTATGCTTGTGGGTGGTCTTAAGATCTTAAAGAAAAGCTTTGCTCTGTGAAGTCATGCAGCACTGTATGCAATTAAGAGGATTTTTTTCGTTTTTGTGTATTTTTTTTGGCAGAACCCCTCTATATTTCCTAATTTCATTGCTGTGGGGAATAATCAACGCCTTGTGGAAGAGCTGCCCTTCAGGTAATGGTTAACAATAACTTTTCTAAGCAGAGGTATGTGGTTAGGGGTTCGCTTTCTGCATGTTCTGCTGATCCCATTGCTTCTCCACAGTACTGCTCACTCCCGGGGGCTGGAGCAGGGTCACACACGCTTTCTGATCCCTGGGTCTGAAGCGCATGTTGCTGTGTGTGTAGTTGTAGGAAAGCCTTGGCAGCTGGGGGAGTTAGGGTATTCCTTCTTTGCCCGATTACTGTGGGGATCTGTGGCCAGAGAGGGGCAGGTTTTTATGCAACATGATGTGGTCCTGGATTACAATGAACTTTCAGGATCTGTTCCTTTCTCTTTTGGTCCATCCAGCCTGATGGATGCTCAGTAATGCTGCTTAAGTCTGTGGTCGTGTTTGGGTCTTGAGTGCAAAATGCAGGATTTTGGGGTACAAACTGGAGTTTGTAAAAGGTGTTAACTTTGTTTTCAAAGTAAGACGAAACACCCATGGGTATGGCAGTGCAGTTGCAAGGCTGGAGGGAATGCTCAAGCTCCCAGTTTTCAAGGACACATGCTGGAGACCCACGTCTACTGAGGCTGGTGTCCTACAGCTGTTTGTTGCCCTTGGAGGCAGCCATTCAAACACCCTCAGATACCTTCTGTAGTATTTTTAGAGGCCATGTGCTGATACAGGTTCATGAAATTCATGTGCCTTTCAGGTGGCACCTTTGCTTTTGAGACTGCTGAAGCTGATGAAAATTTTGGGTCAGAATCCCTGCTGCATGGCCTTTGGTGGCTGTCACATCCCCTTTGTCCTCCCATCAGCCCCTCCATGATGCCCATGTGCCTTTGGTCCCAAGGTTTCTCTGCTCCTCTCCCTGGATTAGAGAAGAAGGAGCATCATGTCCCTGGGAAGCAGCGGGGCCCATCCAATGGCTCTCCTTGCCCCGTGGAGCAAATCCTGTACCAGGAGCAAGTGCGATTTTCCTTTGGGGTGTTCCATAGGTCACCGGTGAATGCATTTTATTGCAAGTCTTGGCGACTTAGTTTTACTATAACAGGGGGAGATTTGTGAAGGCACAAATGCATTTAAATGCTTGCCTCTCTTTTCAGTGTCAACAGGATTTATGCATCTAAATGGCCTTTGTGTTTGAGGGAAATATTCAGCCTGAAATGGGGAGAGCCCATGAATCTGCTGTATGATGAAGCCAGTGGGTGAGCTACACTGAACTGCTTTTTTTTTTTTTTCTGTTGGCTTTTTCATTTTAATATTGCCCTCACATCCTTCATTTTCTATAGGCTGGGGTTTAGTTTGCTATGAAGCGTTGTGGTACCACATCTCAGTCAAAATCCTCCTAGATGGCTTTGTGATAAGACCGAGAAAATCCCACACAAGGAACTTGTCTTTGTATAGGTGATACCTGGCTGCTTTTCTGTCTAAAGTTATAGCGATTCAAGAGCTGATGGTGTCTTACAAAGGCTCCTTCTATCTGAGGGTCCTCTCAGAAAGGCGGGGGGAGCTTTGCTTTGACAGGCTTTAAAGTCTGTGTAACCTCTTGCAAAATGGCCTTTGCTTTCACAGCTTCTCATGTTGCACCATGTCCTGATTTCTGCACTTGTATTTGTCACTGAAACGTGGCCTGACCAGCTTGGGTGAGCAGTGCTCAGTCTGAGGGCTGCTCGCTTTGGGTATTTATCATGTTTTACTCTGTTGGGAAACTATCCCAATGCACAGAATAATATTAACGGCACCCAAAGGAATGACTAAAGTGCTATGAATAGAAACCTGAGGGAAGGTAAAGGATGCAGATGAATACTCTTGTCTGCCTGAAATACAGGAGCACTGGTAAAGCCTTGGGCAAATAAAAGGCCATTTGTGCGAACACTGTTGAAAAGGCTATGGACATGGAGCAAAATGTCCTCTGCGATGTTTGTGTTTGTGAATGATGCTTTAACTAGGTCTAAGCACCTCCTGGGCACCTGTGACCACAAGCACCTGTATTTGCTATTAGCAGTGTTCTTAAAATGCTGGTGTTTCCTATTAGAGCAAGGCACAGGCTTGGAAAATGTGTTTTTTTTTCTGTACGGAGCTGGCATGTCTATGGGTAGACCACCATATTTCATGTGTGTGCAGAGTGGAGGTTCAAAAGGTTGCTGTCCTTTTGTGTCAGGAGTGGCATACGTCACCTTGCTGGTCTCTGAAGGCTCTTGAGGAACTTGTGCCGATGGGTGAACTCATTTGTTCTGACAGTCTATTGCCTCCTTTGTTTTGACATATTTTCACTCTCCTCTTAATGTTTCCTGTTTTCATGAATCTTCCCCTTCTGCTGCATTTTCCTGTGTGTGTTTTTTGTCTCCCAGATGTTGTATGACTGGCTATTTCAGTCACTCTTTGCGTACTATAAAACCAAAGAAAAAAATGCAAGTGGAAAAACCCCACGGTGAAATGACAGTGTATTTTCCATGCACGTCACACGTTGGCTGAAACATGTTCAACTGATATGTTAAACATCTATCTAAAGTATCGCAATACAAAGTGCTTAATTATTGTATCTAGTATATGAGCTGGCATCTGCTATTTCAAAAAGCAAGATGCTCTTTTAAAATAGCAGTGATTTGCTAGCAGTGATGGATTTGATATTTGCTCGGTGCTTGAACCTGTTTAAGCGCAGATTTGTTTAATATAGGTAGTTTAGGATTATGGACTTCTATGGAAAAATATGATGTACTTATTAAATGGCCAAAATACACAGACGTATAGGGCAGGATATTTGAAGATGCACACAGTAGCTCTTATTCTGACTTCCTAATGTTCAGTGCTTCTGAAAGCCAGGCTATTTATTTAGGTGCCTAACTGCACGTTTCTACACTTGAAAATGTCAGCCTCCTTTGTAAAGCTCACTCTGCTTACCAAAGTAATTCTATCTATATTCAAGCAGAGTTACCAGGGTTAGTTTTCCTGTATAGTATAGTTTATATGTACTAGTACACAGTGATTGCTGTGGGGGATGAAATGGGATGATCTCCTTAGTTTTACATCTCTGTAATGCCTGTCTTTGACAGCTGGTTGCTGCAAACTTTGTGATGGTAAATGCAGACAAACTTGGGTCCTGAGCTCCAGAGGTTTTGCCCATTCACCTCTGAGATTTAGCTGCCATGCACATGTGTTGAGAAATCTCACACTGGAAATGAACAACTAATGTACAAACCAGATTATTTGGAACAGACAGAGACCATCTTTATCATACTTCTCTCAGCCTTCACCTCAGTTCTGCAAGAGAACAATTTCTAAGTAAATGCCCTTGAAGCACATTTCTTCCCCCCCCCACTTCACTTGCTTTATGAATGGGTGTCACTAGGTGAAGCAGTCGTAGAGTCTACAAGCACACTTGGCAAGATTTTCTCCAAGTCCCAACTGTTGGGGTAAGCATTTAACCAGTACACAAATCCTTGGGAAATGTCTGTGATGCATACCCAACTGCTTCAAAAATCCCAGGGTGTGAAAAACATACTGCCTTTGAGCAAGCTGATCACATACAAATAAACGGTGAGCGAGTTCAGCGCTGCTGTAGTGCGTTGGGCTTGTCATGCCCATCCAGCCAACAGGATTCATTGAGTGGGTCCAGTGTAGGGGAAGTTTGACCTATGAAACCATCAGAATCAGACTCTTCCTTGGCATCTGCTCTGGCTGTGGAATGGTAAATCTTGTCCTTACCTTTCAGCAGATTCAGATTTAGTTCTGTTATATGAGAGCTCTGATGAGTTTTCTTTAGCTCTGCTGCTTTTCAGTGCATCTCTTTTTGTTTAGAGAAGCTGCCTCTGGCCTAACCTCTCTATCAGTGTAGTCCTCACTGGCAGGTGAAGATGGACATAATGACCTGCAAGACAGGATCCCAGAATTTCTTCTTACTCCCTTTCTTCTCAGGTTACTAGCTGAACATCCTGGAGGATGCTAAGGATCAGAGGAATTCAGTCCATAAACACAATTAAATCCTTCAGAGCAGACTGGTGGTGACATTCGGTCCTTTGCCCATGGATCTAGGAGCTGCATGCTGGACAAGAGCTCCCAGCTTGTGATGCACTGGTAACCCGTGACATGCAAGACACTTCAAAGTGGCAGCTAGTGTGCCAAGCGCAGAGCTGGAACCCTTGGCAAAAAGGATTTCAAAGCTCTTGGTTTAAAACCGTGGCACACATGATTTTGAAGGGTAGTGTCACCAGTAAGTCTTCCCTTGTTCCTCCTTGTATTCTGACAATGCCACCAGACACTGCCAAGTGATGGGGGTGCTATCATGCACTCACCCGATTCTTTTACCAGACAGGCTTGTTGGCAGAAGATTTAGGAAGTCCAGGAGTTTGGACCCTTGATGGCAGCAAAGTCTTCTTCTCTTTAAATGTGCGACGCATTTTCTCTGCCCTCTTAAAAGACAATGGTACCTGGGATTTCTTTCAGATCCAGATGGAAAGCTTTTGTTAAAGGGAGTGGTAATGAGGCTTAGCAAGATTTGTTTTTTATTAAGAAAAGATCATCTGGTGCTTGCTTTTGGAGCTGGTTGCTCATGAAGGTTTCTAATTCAGGGTCTTAATTTTTGTAAAGCGTGAATTACAAGAAGTCAGAAGAATGATGCGAAGAGCATTTAATAATGCACATTCACAAAGAAGTGGTGTAACTACGTTAATTAGGCAAGTCTTGCGTAAAGATGCAATGTAATTATATATTTGAGACAGTTAATTAGGGAGCTACTTGGAAATTTCAGTGAATATTAAGGTAATTATACATAAATACTATAACCATTAAGACTGCACCCATAATGAAAGCAATAACTAATTACATAAATAACAGCATACTTATGCTTTTACATTACCAATACCTAACAATACTTCCTCTCTTTCCCTGCTCCCTTTGCAATGCAAATGACAAAACTTCCATTTTTAATTCAGATATTCTTGCAAATTGTTGGGGAAACAATGAACTTTCCTCTTGTTCTTCTCTAGAGAAGACTGGACAACTGGAGTTATGCACACCTAGCAGGGAGGCAGTTAAACATACTGCAGTTGTCTGCAAGGTACATGTAGAACTTTTAGTGGCTGTCCTTGGATTTCACACAAGCCCAGGTCTGAGAAGCTTAACAAAGAAATGGTGTAAATGTAAAGAGAATGATTTACACTGTTAAGGCAGCTTTGATTTAATTGATACTGAATGTTAGATGAATGGCTCCTATAGAAACTGAGGCCTGCATTTCATAGTGTTGGGCCTATGGCAAATGCCTGCTCTTTGATAAAACATTTCTTACCATTTATTTCTGTCAGGGTTTGGCGTATTTGTCTGCTAGCACCTTCATGTTCACCTAAATCTAACAGCTTCCAATGATGAAGTATGGCAACTACTAGTGTGCTGTACATGTTGCTATCATTTTCTCATGCTACCTCATCAGAACTGAAACTCAGGCTCTCTCAACCCATGAGAGCTACTAAGCTAAGAGCTTTCTGTGAGGAGCAGCCCTACTGACTCAGCCGAAATAGACAGTTGTTGCTTGCAAATATAGTTACTGAGTTGATGATAGTTTCTAGCAATTCTCTTCTAAGGATCTGAGAGTGTCTCAAAAGCTCTAATGGATACGGGCTCAAAATGAATCTGTGGTTCTGCAAACTATGATGATGGAGATTTACAGGTGGGGAAACTGAGGCACACAGAGCTCAAGTGGCTTGTCCAATGTCATGAAGAGCATCCAGAGTACCACTGTAAGTCTTTCTGCTCTGTTTCAGTCACAAAATCCTCCTCTCTCCTGCCAGAGGGACAAGGCACAATGTTGCAGGGTCTAGCGATGGTGCTATTTCTCTCTTTGTTAATCTTCTCTGAATAATTAAATTGACCTGGTGAGACAGTGAAGTTCACAAAGGAATGATACTTGCAGCCTGTTGTCCGTAGTATTATGTTTCCATCAGACATCACAACTAGCTCTCTGAAAGGACCCACAGCAGCATGGGCTCTGTGCATGTTTGTAATACTGAAGTCCCTGTCCCGCAGAACAAGGTCATATCTGTGTCTCAGCTGATGCCCGAGAGTTCTGCACACTTCCACGTCCTGAATGCGAAAGAAACAATAAAAGCACTTCTTTCCCTGCTAAGTCCTATTTCCATTAAGATATCTACACTAAGGTGTAAATGCTGAGGCAAAGGTAAGGATGATTTAGAACAACACAGTAAATTTTGCTGCACTCTCATTGCAGACCCCAAGGTGAGTAGCTCTGTGCAATGGAACCATATTTTCTTAGCTCAACAGCAGTGCCCAATGACGATTCCTGCCATAAACTTGAAAACATATAAAAGGCTGGTGGGACCTTCCAAATTATTATGATTCTAGGTAGATTGTGTCATAATTTTGAGCTGGTTAATCCTTTGATTCTCTATAAATGATTGTACTGTATGAGCTTACACTGTGGCTTATGTTCCAAGGCAGATCGGGTCTTAGAACTTATCTTGTAGTGAAATACTTTCATTGCCTTTTTAAGCTCTTTATTTCTAGCAGAGTGATACTGGGGGGAGCTGACCTTTGTTGTCATTGTAATACATGGGCACTGAACTTTGCATAGATCTGTTGGAAGAAGGTTTAATTAGGAAATACTGTAGCAGCAGATAGGCTACCAAAGATAAATTGTGTCACATTGCAGTGGTATCTTTCTCTGAGTTTGTGACCAAGAGAAATATAGTCGCTCTAATTCATCAAGATTTCTGTAAAGTGTTTATTGCAGGGGTTTAAAACGTGAAAGGAAAGAATTCAGGCTGGAGAACATAGGGCACAATAAATGTAAAGAAATGGCTATAGGAGGATTCCTGAGAACTGAGCTGAAAGGACTGTCAGGGGAAAGCAACAGTAACGAGCAGAGTATATTAATGATCAGTCTTGTGACCCATCTGAACAGTTTTATTTGTGGCCACAGCAGAAAATGTGTGCAAATGCAAAGTCTGTAAGAGACAGAAAGCTGTGAGGCCTTGACAATTGAGAGGAGGACTGACCCTGACAAGAGGAGAAATGGAAAATGGATAAAATTAAGTACTAATAAACCACAAGGTCATGCAGATGTTTTTTTGCTCTGAGCAGGAGGCTCATCAGCTGGAAGAAACACAGAAGTGTTTTGCTGAGTCTCACAATGACTGACAACTGCTGGAGCTCAGCGACAGCAGGGAAGGGAAACATTCCCTGAGATGTTCCCCTTGGATGTTGCATCAGGGGAAGCATATCCAGGAAGCACGTGGGATTCCTGAGTACTTTTGTACAAGGCACTGGGGAGATCCAGAAAAAGAGAGTCCAGAAAAAGGGATATTACATTGAAACAGGAAATGGGGAGTAAAAGACTGTGTCTTAAGTTTAGCAAAACTAAAACTGAGTAGGGGTATGTTGCTCTCTATAAATATATCATCAGGGTAAGTGGTGAGAGAGAACTGATTAAATTAGGGATGAACTGAATGCCTTATGAACAATTGAAGGGAGCCAACTGAACAAATGTTCTTTGGAAAAGGGCTGAAGATTTTTAATATCATGAAGTTTTGGAGCAGCTTTCCAATAGGAGTCACAGGGGCAAGAAGACTACCTGGTTTCAAGAAAAAACTCAAGGAATTTATCAATAAGATTGTGATGTTCTGATATCAATGAGATATGATGCATCAAACGTAGCAGGGGATGACCTGGGAGGACTCTTCCAGCCCTATTTCTTATGTAAAACTATTCAGTAGAGCCCCTGGTCTCCAGAGTATTTTCCTGTAAGAACGCTTCAATAGCAAGCTAGGGAAAATGGCCTTTCCTTTGGATTCTTTCTTTGCCCTTATCTATACAGAAGACATAGATCCGATCAAAGTGCCAATGAATCTTGTGGTAGGTTAGATGCAGATTTCTATTATCTGTATGACAATACCTCTCAGAGGTCCTGCTCATTACTGGGGCCCAGCTATTTTCCATGACCTGACTTTTATGATCCCTGTTCATCTCTTAGCTAAATCCATCTGAAGCTGTTTCCTTGATAGCCCCTTTAATATTTTGCAGGTTTCTTACAGTTCTTGTATTCACGTAATCTTCTGAGGTCCTTCAAAGCAAGCCAAACAATCTTCTGCCTTTCAGGGTGCCATCAGCTAGCCAAACCCATGAGTAGATCCCTAATTCTCCAAGACAAGATCAATAGCAAATCGCCCTCCACTATCCTGAAAAGATCTGACAACTCAGTCTGGTTGTAGCAACTGAAAGAACTGTTAATAATGGATGACGACTGACAAAATTCATAGGTGTTAAAGGAGATATACCGGGAGCACGGTGCTCATGCGTGCTGCTCATTGATTGACAGCCCCACCAGGTTAGAGGTTACCCATGGAATACAGCCTTGATGGCCTAGGATGAAATGTTCCTTCTGACCCTTCTGTAAGCGAGTGATATAAAGCACTGGCTAACATATCATTAACTTGCAACGCCATGATGATGGGATTAAGACCCAGAGGGCTTTATCTCTACCTTATTAATGGCAATTAAAAGCTGTGTGACCGTTTTAAAACTTGTTGATGTAAGGAAAGTTAGTACCTGTCTTCCAGCAGCACAGTAAATAATTGTCTGGTTGCTTTGCTTTTCGTAATCTGCCCGTGCAGCTGTATATTATCATTATTTTGCTGCAAATACAGCTTTTCGATTTATCAACAGAAGAGCAGGTAAGGCTCTATGTAAATAATAATGAAGGACACTTCCAGGTTGGATTTTTTCCCATTCAGACTGCTGAGCATGAAAGAAGCAGAGGATTTTCAAAACTAATGACTATATCTGTTAGAGCTGGGTTTCAACACCTAATTCCCCCCCAGAAGTTTTAAACCCAATTTTAGTTACTGCAGACTTCTTCTGGCTAATTCAGAGGGGAGGTATTAAAAAATCTCCCCAACCCTCTTTAGATGGAAGTGATTGTTTATCCCTTGTTGGGTGTTAACCATTGGTGGAGCTATACTGGTTTCAGGGCAGGAAGTTTCATACCTCTTGTCCTACATACACAAGGAAATGTGACTACTGACACAGCAGTGCTGAGTGCTATGAGCTAGACCCAGCTCTTTACATGCTTCTTCTGTTAAAATCTCAGTCTACGTTAGAAAGGAATGATCAAACCTAAATGTGTGCTCTCTCTGGGAAGTCCCCTCCCTCTCAAACATTTAGTGGCTGTCCTTGTGAACTACATGACTGAGTATTTAACTACTCTGGTTGTGGCATCTCATTTCTGGAATCACCTTACTCACTCCTCTTTCTCTGTCTGAATGTGCTTTGGGTGCTGTTTCGTGAGAACTGGCTGTCATGGTATTGGGGCACCTCACGTCCTGTGAATCCTTCTTGTTCCCTTGGGAAGCACAGGTTTTGTGCTCCCAAAAGCTGGTCTTAACTCTGCAGAGTGACAGAGGAGCAAAAGCATCCATGCAGCCCCCAGAGATACTTGTCCCCACTTGTTCCTCAGTGAGCTGGGACAGAGGAGCTAGCCCTTCCTTGCTCTGTATTAAGATTTGCTGTGTCTTTGCCTCAGTACTACAGAGGCTGGAGAACCTTTAGGTATTTGGTATTGCTCTCTTGCTTTCTGACTAAAGAAAAGGAGGCTTTGCTTTTGCCACTGCTGTTCTTTCAGAGGTATTGGTGGCTGTGGCAGCCTTCATTGGCCTGTGCCTGGTTGTGCCAAGCCAGCTTCAGGATTCCCACTGGGTGCTTTCTCCCCCCGGCTACCCAGAAGCTGTGGGACTGGGAGATGGTGCCTGTCATTGTAGCCTCTTGCCACTCCGAGACAGAGATTGCCTTACGCTTGTAGTTTATACAGCCCCAAGCACAATGTCAGCATTGCACATTAATTAATAATAGTGGCTTATATTGCTAATCACTTAATTATAAATTATGTGTGCTGGTTATGCCTGCCATCACATATTACTTCGTAGTTACATAGATATACACATAGTGTATCGGGGCTTTTGTAAATCAGCTTGTAGTTGTTCAGTGATACAAAGGCTATGCCAGCACATAAATCCGATGTAAACTGCTAATCATTTTTAACTGAAGACAAAGCAATCTGAGTTTTAAATCCATAATGCAAGAGAATTACAGTGCATGGGCCTGAAATTTAGGGAGAGAACTTGCTTTGCAGACGTTTCAATTGTAAGCAAAATTGTGACGTTATGCACATTACATGGTATTTTACTGAAATCGCACTCAGTGTCAGATTTGCATAAATGAATGTATTGTATTTTTTATAACTGTGAAAGCTTTAATTACCTAAACTCTAATTAGGCTTGCATTTTTCAGAAAACACAAGATATTAGCTTATTTTGTAGTTGGCTCAACTTTAATGTTTTCGCGCATTTGTAACTCATATGCAACAATATACTCTAAAACCACAGGGAAAACACAGAGATGAAGGCAGCCCTGGAATTCTGAAGCTGATTGGTTGTTTCTCCTCTTGGTGGATTTAAGCCTCAATTGCGAAGAGCAATTTTTCTTGGAAAGAAATTTCCTAAATTTCCTAGGGTCAAAATCACTCCTGATGTAAATTTGCCACAGCCAAATTCGGTATCATCTAAATGAGTATATTTTAGTAATTTCTAGGCATAAAGGTGGTCTGTAAAAGGGAGTTATAGATGAGATGTCTTCTAGTGGAACTCTTGCGAAGTTCCACAGATACTTTTTGTACAGGGGGTAACAGTGCTCCCCGAGTACTTGACCTGCTGTGATTGCAACAAAGATTAAGGCACAAAACACAGACTCCCACAACAGGGCTCTCACTTGGCACCTAGTCACTGTGCCAAGTCACTGCGGTGCCCTTCGTAAGTGGGGAAAAATGAATTGTATAAATAAAACTAGCATTAACCATTACTCCCCTTTTTGCCTAACCTATGAAGGAAGAAGTGCTAATGCATCTGGTGCTAATTCTGCTGAATTTTCTCATTTGCTTCCATATCAACACGCCTGCTTGTGCCTCTGTTGAGCTGTCTCGATTTTGCCCTTTCCTCTGACACAAAGCTGTGACAATTATCTATGCTTTTGTCACCGTGTAGCTAGGTTGCTGTAACATGCTCAAACAAGAGCTACTTTGAAAGGCAATTCAGAAACCTGTGCTGGAGCAGAGCATACTGCCCAGCGTTCACTGAGGGCATGCTGCTGAGAGCATGCTGCACCTGAGTTCTGCACTTGCTGTTAATGCAGCCCTACATGCTGTTGACGCGCTAGCTGCGGTGTGTAGCCTTCCAGATGCTCAGGAGTTTGGCTTTTCTAAGTCAAAGGGAGGTGAGAATATCTCACCTCTTGAAGGTCTGTGGGTAAATCTTCCAGCTTTACTCTAGATGTTGCTTGTAAGTTTCTGTCAGGTGCAGTCAAACAGCACCACAGCCCTAGCATTGCCTGAACTAAAAAGAGAGACTGATAATATTTCACCTATTCTTATTAATGAGGGTTTCAACTACATTTTGTCAGTAGGAAAGAAAAAAGGCAAAAGAGCATCATATGCATTTCCGTATTTTCTCCCTTTACTGCTTTTAACCCTTGCACGACTTGCAGCAGAAAGGTTTGCACCTTTCACTTAATTCATCATTGTGCTCCGGGAGGCATTTCTCCTTTGCAGTGCAGGACTGGTGGGAAGATACTGCAGTTTGAGGTGTGTTACTGTATTTGTGCTAATAACACCAACCAGAGTGGTGGACAGCACATTATTAAAAGTGCCCTTCTGATTTTCTTACACATCATAATAGTGCCCTAAAAATGTTATTTTGAACTCATGCATACGTGTGAGACTGCAAGATAACACTCAAAATTCTATACCAGGGTGGACCTGTGAGTGGATTCAGTGATTGTGTTGCACCTGCTAAGAGCAAACAGTCTTTAGAGGGGCTCTAAATCCAGAAGCCTCTGTGTCATGCTCCCAGCCACCTACATCATAGCTCTGGATATTCTGCAGGCTCTGTGTGTGTGTCTGAAGCTCCTGACCTGTTCCTGTATGGAAGCACATGTCCATGCTTGAGCTCTGAAAAGTCTGGCCTTCAGATGATGTAGATACAGCTACTGGGAGAGATGATCCTGGATGGCACGGGGTACACAGGTACATCCATCTCCTGTTACTCCTCCTAAAGGACTGTGATTATAGACTTGGATCCACAAGAGGTGCTGTACGTGACTGCTATGGACCTGGACAAGGACAAGGAGCAAAACTTCAGCAAACTCAAATGAGGACTGGTAAGTTGCTGTCTATATTTGAGGTTCTTAGTCCCTCAGAAAATAAGTCTTTTTTGGGGATATCCTCTGGGATTAAGGTACTAAACAGCATGGATGAAGGTTGGGGAAGGGGATCAGGCCTTATGCTATGTTATTTGACATTGATACTGCATATGTTGCTGTTCTCAGTCATTTTCAGACAGGCTTAAGGGAATGGGGAGACCTTTTACTCCAGGATACATTAAACGTATATTCTGAAGAATTAGAAGTAATGCTGATGTTTTGTGCTTAAGTGGGGTCTTAATTTTCTTAAAACCAGAAATTAATGCCAAATGACACCATCAGCTTGAAATCTGGTCAGTATAAACCAATGAACTCAAACAGATTCAGTTCCTAGACCTGCTTCTTAGGCCTTCCAGTAACTGTTGGCTATTGCGGTTGCCAACTCTTCTTGTCTTTAAGTAGTTTTCTTTTCCATGTGGTGTGAAAAGAACCCAGAAAATGCAGTTCTGCAATGAGACAGCATTAAGTGGACCCGGAGGTAGTCCATCAAATGCATAAAGTAGACACATATTTGGAGAAGAATGAGTTAGTCACTTCACACACTTATAAGTAAACTTTTATTTGCATTTGTGTGTACAAGAAAAAGCAGTAAGTTCCAGGAGAGAGAGACTGAGCCAGTGTTTAAGTCTCAGC
Organism: Pezoporus occidentalis; assembly: GCF_034315485.1. Taxonomy (NCBI): domain Eukaryota; kingdom Metazoa; phylum Chordata; class Aves; order Psittaciformes; family Psittacidae; genus Pezoporus; species Pezoporus occidentalis. The sequence continues at coordinate 3,650,868 of NW_026915836.1, read as the reverse complement.
CATGGCACTGAAGTTTGGGTTCAGATCCCTGAGAACATTTTCTGCAATACTTTTGGCAACAAAACAACAAAAAGTTGTTTTGATACAACACCACGGATTGCCACAACACCAAAGCATCACAACACCTACCTGCAGTGGCCTAGTGCCTGCAGTGAAATTAGCAGCTGGGGGGAGAGGTAGATACATAAATACATGAAATCTATATGGAGTTCAGAAGCTGGCCAGCAAGACACCATTGCAAGCTGCTTCCCTTCAGGCACTATTTGTTGCCTCTCTGTACTTGGGTTTTGCAGCCTGAAAGACTCCCTTGAACCTCAATGTCTGACTTTTCTCTCATGAGCCAAACAGAAGAAAGCAGTACTTTATCTGATACTTTACTGCTTAGCACATTCATCCAAGACATCTGAGTTCACTATGCTTTTCTCCTCCCTTGATTCCTGCATCTGTTTTCTGGCAGGATTAGATCCTACACATCAAGCTATTAGATAATCTTAGGCAGGATGAGGGGAGAAGACCCTCACTCTTCATGCTTCTTATAACAGTACTTGTAAAATTCAGGATTAATGGGGACAGAAAAGGGGTGTAAGAATAGCTTGACTCTGTAGCACAGCAGTTAGCACACCCATTTAGGAAAGGAAGGTTGTGTGGCAGAGACTGTGAAGCAGGTAGTATAAATCAAATGCTGCATTACTGTTAGCTATGCCTTCCTCCTGTAGCCGTGGTACATAGGAAATGGAAAGCAATGATGGTTTTGTAGGGAGCCCCTTCCAGTAGACACGTTCCAACTGAGTACCATGTAGCTGCACACTCATGGCCCCCTCCCTTCCCACCTGGTGGGATGGGAGAAGAATCAGAAAAAGTAAGGTCTGCAGGCTGAGATAAGAACAGTTTAATAACTGAAATAAAATAAAGTAGTAATAATAATAATAATAATAGGAAAAAGGGAAGGAATAAACCCAAAGAAACACGTGATGCACAATACAGTTGCTCACTGCCTGCTGGCCGATGCTCAGCCCGTCCCTGAACAGCAATCCACGGCTCCCAGCCTGTTTCTATACTAAGTATGACATTCTATGGTATGGAATATCCCTTTGGCTAGTTTGGGTCAGCTGTCCTGGCTCTGTTCCTTCCCAGCTCCTTGTGCACTTGCTCACTGGCAGATCATGGGAAACCAAAGTCTTTGATTTAGAGTAAGTGCTACTTAGCAACAGCTAAAACATCGGTGTGTTATCAACATTACTCTCAGACTAAAGCCAAAACACAGCACTGCACCAACTACTAGGAAGAAAAATAACTCTATTCCAGCCGAAACCAGGACGCTGGGGAAATGTAATGCAAACGATTGATGTGCCAGAAGACTCCTGGGTGTTCCGAGGATTATATCATTTCCATGCAGGCTGGCTATAGCTGCCCAAGCGCTGCTGTGGGTCTGGTCCAGAACCTCTGTTGCATTGGTGTTTTCCACCAGTAAAATGCAGCTAGTGTCCTTATCTACACAAGGAGTTCAAGTATTAAGCCCCATTGTCAGATAAATATCTAGCATAAAAAGGACAAACAAAAGTTAACAGTGTCCCTTTCAGTCTGCAAGCTGGTAGGTAAATCCCATTCCAACTCAATGGGGGATGTTTTGAAGGGCAGAGAGACAAAAGGGCAACATTTCAAAATTGCAGGTAATTTGTGGGGAGACAAAGTTGTGATTTTTCCAAACTTGGTTCCAAGAGGGCCTGAGAAGCTGCTTCCAGGATTCCCAGGCTTTCTAAGACCAGACCCTAGGAGCTGCACCTGAGTCCCCTAAAGATGGAAGCATCTGAGATCAGTGTGAGAAAGATTTTGGCGGAGTACCCTATGTCACACAGTAGGCTTGTGCTGAAGCCAGGGCCCAGCATCCTTTCTCCAAGTTCTCCTAACAATAAGAACAACCTCCTCAGCAATTGCCTTACAAAAGGTTTAAACATCAGGTTACCCAGAGACATGAGCAGATAGTACAGCAGTGATGTACAAATGAAAGTCCTACACTTTGACCTCCAACCACATGAAGCCCTATTACAATAAATATCCAACAACACATCCCTTTCCACACCACACGGATGCTGCCTTAGGTACAAAGGTACTAAAACGACTGTTCCATGTAATAAAACATGGTGGGAGAAATTATGAAGTATAAAGTGAGGTTATTGCCTTCACTGCTAATTAAAGTTTACTGTATCTTCTTGCAGCTTTGTTTAATGGGCTCCTACGTATCATGGGGTGTTTCTTTAAAGAATTAAAAGAAAGCTCTTTTTAGGGTCACTCACTTGACCTTGATTCATTGTGTTGTGAATGCGGTATTGTAGTAGCACATATTGTATGGGGTACAACACCATGTGCTGCTCCAAGACTCCCGTGGTAGCTAAGCACAAAGGGCTGCGTTAACGATGGTGTGTCAGCCGTAGCTTTGAATTTCCTTGCTCCAGTGCTAGTTTTCATTACTGACATGTAATATATGGTGTTAACCATTTCACCACTGAGCTGTGCACCAGGGACACACCACTGCTTGTGCTTGGGAATGGCCATTTCTGAAGTGCCAATGGGTTGAGGAACAATTATTATTGTATTAATGACACCAATTAGGGCAACTGTTATCAACTCCCACACAATGATCTCAACACCATAGTGTGATATAACTACTACAGTGAGCATCATAGCCTAATACTTTGGCCATATAGGGAATAAAAAAGCCTTCAGTTTTTTTTTCCTCTGATTTAGCCAAAAATTCTGTGTTCTTTGCTCCTTCATTTCCTCCTTGGGTAAATTCTGCAAACCTCTTTGAATATTATCAGGACTTTAACATGTTTCCTCCCACAGAAATTCTTCTGAGTAGTAACCCATGTGGCACTGCCTTTTGATGGCTAAATCCTTGCTTATATTCAGTTTTCTCTTCCATCCTTTTACCAGTGTGTGAACTGAGTCTAGGTCTGTGTTTACATCATGCATCTCAAGCTGCAGCTGCTGTGGACCCTCTTGTTCAGTGGAACTCTGTTACTTTGGTATCTTGGCTCTTTATCTGGCTCGGGTTGCTTCCTCCTCAATGCATGTTCCACTCATGAGGCGGGTGATCCAAAGCCCATTGAAGTAAATGGAAAAATTGCTGTTGATTAAATTATTTCACATCTGCACTCCCTGGCTCTACCAGCTTCTTCCATTGTCCACACATCCTGATTCACAAATGTTTTAAATGACAGCTTTAGGAACATGAAAGCCTTTGGGGCAATGGCCTAAAGAGACAGCAGAGGGTAAAATCTGTGAGTATTATAGTGCTGTAGCTGTAGTACTTCCATTAATCAACACTGAGCATCTAACTGAAAAGCCTGCTTCAGTCATGCAAGGAAGGCTTGTATTTCACACACTCAGACACACAGGCAGCCCCTATCTCAGTGTAGTTCATCAGGAGGATTATTTCCTTCCAAATGCAAACAGCATCACTATGTTTCGCCGGGGGGGTTGGTTTGGTTTGCTTTGCTATTTCCGTTTCCATTCTGCTTTCATGTGAATGGAGGGCAGCAATAACACTGACTGCCGAAGAACCTGGTTAAGGGTGTTGCACTGTAGGAATATGTGACAAACACAGACTTGAAAGGGTGTGGAGAAGAGATGCCAAAGCAGCTCTGTCACCCTCCTGAGCTCCTGCAGGGACCATCACTGCTGGGGACCAGCTCTGGTGCTAGCCAATACATCTAAACTTTGGAACTGATGGATGCTGCCCAGCGGCATCTTGATGGCAAGTCTGGATGAAACCTGGAGGGTTTCTTTGCCTCCCTTATCCCCAAGTCCTGGTATTCACTGGGGAAAAATCTGGGAACATGGGGAGAGAGGAAGCCAGGTCTTGTACATGGCCTGCTTTCAGGATCAGAGATCCGTGACAGCAGGGTACACACCTCTCATTCAGGTGCTGCCCCCACTTACTTCTTCAGAGTGACTCCCTTGGAGACCTTTCATAGGGTGGAGTGTAACTAACTTATACATAGATATCAATGGGCTCCCCAGACCAGTTACAATGGCAGAGAGCTATCAGTAGATGTCGTTTTCAGGTGTTAATAGTGGAAATTCAAGTGAATTTTCAAAAAGAAGGGGCTGTTCACAAGAGTAATTTTTGCAAGCAGTCAGGATGCAACGTGCAATTATGGCAGCTGTGCACATGCATTTGGTAAAGGTCACATGCACTTATAGACTCAACAACTCAAACATCACCCCTGAGATTTTCTAATTTGGTCTTCTTCTCTCCTTTGCTCCCGTGTCCATCCTCTCTCCTATCTGGAGTGTTACTCCAGGCACAAAGATTGTGAGGCAACTACATACAGCCAAGCAGAGATGAGGAGAGTAGAAACCCAGTGCTATGAGCTCACCTGTCCTTAGGAATAGCTTTGCAACCATTTAGAGGCTGTTTAAAAGCATTTACAAGTCTTCTGAGGCTTGTCATCTTTCATTACAACATGGATTCAGCTTTACCAACAGAACAGATGCTGGTTTGTACACCGGAATGATATAACTTTGCATCAGACCTTTCTGTTCATCATTAAAAGAATAGCAACGTCATTACAGTTATAAATATAGTTACCAAGGAAACCAGTTTATCATAATTGACTATTTATCCTTGTATCCTTGTTTCATTCTTTATCCCAGTTCTTTCTGTTTTCTATCCCACTGAACCTGAGCTTTTTTTCTCCCTCCCAGTTAAAAGACAAAGTAAACTGCTGTCAGACTGGTTAACTTGCTGATCCACATCTTAACAGACGTGGATACATATCGCCTGCAAATATTAAACCTGGATTTTCTTTCTTTTCCCTCTTTAGTCTGGGGGCTAGCAGAGGAGTCTGTCAGTTTATTCTTTCATATTATTGAAAGGTGACTTGGATTTCTAGTATTTCCAAATGTGTATGCTTCCACTGAAAACATAATGAAGGAAAGAGGAAGCAATTCTTGGCTACCGGTTGGAATTGGCTCCCCTGAAATGTCTAAAATAATCAAGGAATGTCACATCCCATGCTAGAGGAAGGAAAGCACTTGGCTTTCTCTGCCAGGACCTTGAAGCATTTCTTTTTACAGCAATTGTCTGGGCATGACTTTGTTGTGTGTCTTTGGTTCTGATGTCTTACCTGCATGGCAGGTGTAAGCTGTGACACTGTTTGTCAAGATCAGTGGCATTACTTGCCCGAACTGAGTGAACCACTTTGTTGTGTGAGCAATGACGGGGACAGCCCCTTTCCTTGAATTCCCCTGCATTGTCATTTTAAGGTAGGTGAAAGCTTTTTATAAGTGAATATCACATCAATTTTATTATGTCTGAAGGCATCTTTGTTTTTAAAATTCATGACAAGTTCCTTGCAATGCATTTTTACTGTGTTAGAGCCACCTGCTTTACCTTGGTGGGTGGCTGTAAATCTGGGACTGTCCTTTAGTGTGCATGTACATGAATGGCTGTTTCTTTATACAGTGTATTAGGAGCTTCCAAAATGTATTCATAGCCTGGACCATCCTGGGACAACACATGTGCATTTTGTGGATGAGCTTTCCTGTTCTGCCACCGCAAAAGGCTCACCTGGGGTCCCAAAGCAAAATCTTCTTGTCCTTCCCATGGGGCATCTTTTATCTTGGTCCAACATATGCATAGATAATGCCAAAGTCAGTTCTCTTGTACTGTATGCTGCCATTAAAAACTGTTTGCTCCCAGATCAGCTTCAAACAAATAATTCAGATTCATGTGGCTCTTGACATGCTTTACATTTATTTGTCCATGTCTGATGTACCTAAAGAATGTTGATTATAGCTACTGTGTGTTAGGAAAATAGGCAAGCACCTCCCTAGCATCCCTTTGGTGCTTCTGGAGTTGGATTTAGCCCATTGTGTTCAGCTTAAGCCCTTGGCTCCTGTGGAGCTGCAGGCAGGTTGAGTCACAAAGTCATTTCTGCTCCCTGCAGGGAAGCCCACTGCACCCCGTGGGTCAGGGGTACAAATGGCCTGTGGGGTGAGGTGCTGAATGTGAACCCAGGATGACAGACGTTCACTTCTGGCCCTGTCCCCATTGTCTGGGTCAAGCTTGGAGCAGCCATCTCACCTCCACATGCCTGAGATTCCTGTTTTCCAAATGAAGATAATGATATTTGCTGTCTGCTTTTTGCTTTCTGTTAGCTTAATTGCTGCTCTTCCTGGTGGTGTTACACCTGAAAAACCTTGTAAAGCTCTTTGTCTCAATCCTGTAACTTTTTGATGCCTGTTAAAGCGCTAGAAGTCTAAGAGATAAGTGCATTCATTTTATTGGATGAGTTGCAAGTAAACTAACTCAATACATTATTAGAACCCTTGCTGACTTCAGGTAGTGGTTTATGGACTTGCTTTTCTCATAGCCAATGCAAGCTCCTGGGAGCAGAGTCTTCTCCCTCTGTACATTTGCTTTTAAGAGCTGTATGATAATATCATTATGCAGAGGCTGTCCAGTTCCTTGTACAATATTGTAACCCAAATCGTGGGCCACATAGAAGGCTCGAGATGATAGAAAGCGGTCTCAGGAGTCGATGCTGCAGGCTAGTCTTTTATTAATCTCCTGCAAAATGAGGTCCCAGGGCAGCAAATCACCCAGCGCTGACACATTTAGTGCTTGTCTTCCCCAGTTCACATAAGGGGAAGAGCTCTGCGTCCCCATTTCTGAGAGAACGAGGTGCAGCCTGCGCTGTGTCTAAGGAAGAGGTTGGGTTTGCCAAGAGCACCAGATGAGACATTGATGAAATCCTGGGAGCGCCTGTGTACTTCTGGTGGTGTGGATTGTAAATCACAGTAAGGGATGTCGATGCTTTAATTATGTGTATGTGATGGTCTATGTGTTTGTGCTTGTGGGTTTTTTATAAGGACGGTAAATGGGGAAGAGAATCTGGCCTGGCTCTGAGGCTGCTGCTGCTACTGGCGAGGCAGGAAAGCATTTTGGCAAAGCAGTATATTTATTTTTTTAAGCCTCCCTCTGCAGCCCCTCCTGCTGTACTATCTTTTTCTTTTTGTTTTTAAGGATATTTTTTGTGTGTGCTCCTTATCTGAGGTGCTGCTGGGACTGGCCGTGTGTTCCAGCCCACTGAGCTCTTTCCTATTTATCTGGTGTGGTTCCCAACCTGTGATTTAACAGTGGTGTGTGCACCAGAAAGGGAAAAACAATCTTTGATCTGCTAAAACGTACCTTAAGAGCAAACACATACACATTGATGAAGGTATCAGCTGGGTTCTGCCTACAGTTATGTCAAACAAAGTATGCTAGGAAGTGCCAACTTTCCTTTTGTGCTGTGACACCAAGCGCTGCCAAAAGATATTAAAAAGCTTGCGTGAACTAGGTGATGGCAGCTGTAACTATCTAAGTTATTGCCTGGCAGCTGTAATGCTTCTTCAGTGCTGCTGGCTGCTTTTTATATTTGGTTCCCCATTTGTTTGCCCTTATTCTAGCAACCGATACCACCAAAGCAGGCAATCAGTGTGTTACAGCACATGGCCACTTGCTACTGCAAAATAGGCAGCTTAGTAGTGGCAATTGAGAGACTCTCATGCAGCAGCTGATATAAGTCATATTTCTTTTGGAAGAGAACCAACCTAGTGGTTTTGGGTTGTTGGCTTTTTTTGTTATGTGTCAGCGTGAATCCAAGAAACCTTTGCTGAGTCGATGGCAAAAGGCAAACACACACACATGCACGTACGCACACACATTCACATGCACACACACACAAAAATGCAGCTTTCCGTGTTCTTTCCGCGTTGGCTCTCAATATGCTAGGACAATATAGCCAGCTCCCAGCCCCTGCCAATCCTACATCTGCTCTCTAAAACCTCCAGCAAATAAGAATTACTGTGGGGTTGTTTAACCAACGCTTACAATATACACACTTTTCATTTTTCCGTCGCTTCTATCTGTACGCTGGTGGCAAAGGTTTGAGGGATAATGGAGAATGATACCCACCGGGCACGTGCTTTTTCAGTGCTGTGAGGTGGGCAGCAGGCACCTCGATCTCTCTGCTGGCAACTCTTGGGGCAATAGAAAATGTTTTTCATTGCCATGGGCTTTTGGGAGATTGTCTGCGCTGGGGGGGGGGGAAGGTTGCTGCTTTTAGGGTGGTTATTTTTTTGTGAAGGGAAGGCTTTGTATTCGGTGCTCTTCTTTTGAATTCCCTCTTTTCAGTCGTCTCTTCAATAATTCCTACAGTTCATGAATGTCATATTTCTGGGAGATGCGTTTCTCCTTTTCTCCTTTCTGTTCCTTGTTTCTAACCCAGACTAGTTTTGAGAGAGCTGTAATACGATAGCAATTTTGCAGCGTGATACAGGCTCAGAACGACTCCTCCAGCATGGAAAATGGACTGAAGTAGGAGCTGCATCTTGCAGAGGACAGGGCAGAAGATCTCACTTGAGCTTTTAGATTTTTTCTCCTTTAGTGTTTAGGCTCAGCTGTTACAGAGACCTGAGACAATTGCATGTTGTCTCATAGTAATAAGACACCATAATAATTCTTTCCACCAAAGAGTCCCAAAGCATTCATGAGTGTTTAATTACCTATTCCATTTCACAGATGAGGATGCTGAAATGCAGAGCAGTTAAGTGATGTGACAAAGGACACCTAGGTATTTGATCATGCAACTTGAAAAAGAAGCAGCATGTTATTAATCCATTTCTCATCACAATGACTGGACTGGACTGATGTGCTTAACCATCAATGGGACTGAAGAAGTTTGCATGGCTTTGGAGCCTTGCTTCCAAACTTATTGCTTAACTGTTTTTTGTGGGTTTATTCCTTTATTTATTTCTTTATTCTAGTATGCTGTGAGTTTGAAAATCCCCAGTTACCTCTGACTCTCTTTTGTCTGCCTATTTTTCAAGAAGACAAACACACAACTGTTATTTCAGCGTGTTGAAGAGATTTACACATCGTGCTGTACATGGTAGTGTGTTGGTAGGACTGGAGGCAAATTTGAATTCACCCATATAAGGCTCACATCTGGTATTACAGATTATGTCAATCCTATGCCCCTATGTCAGTTTTGGCCCTCCAAATTGTCTGTGAATTTCTCTCTGTAAGAAGAGATTGCTGGAAGAGTGTAATTCCTTCCTTCTGTTGCATCCCTCCCTGCAATAGTGAAGCATACTGAGCAGAGGGGGCACTTTGAGAATTCAGATGGGATATGCTAGCCCAAAGTTCCCTTGGACAAGGTGATAGCCTGCACATGCAAAATAAGTTCATGTGGAAAGGCTGGAATAACTTGAAGAGACAAATCCCCTGCGGAGTTTGTGAAGCAGCCCAGTGTTGGTCAACCTGATACCTGTCATCTCCCAGAGGGTTTTCACTGCAGAAGTAAGCTGACCTGTTCTCTAATTGCTCCAGAACTTGCTTTTTTGCTATCCATTTTTTGTGGACATGATGCTCGGATGTGCTCATGAGCAACATCTCCCACAGAGCAGCAGTGGCATGAGCCCGTGTCACGCAGACTGCAGTGAGTGTTACTTGTTATATCCCACATGTTAGCAGGGCTGGGAGCACGTACCCACAGGCTCCCAAACCACTTCTGGCAACAGAGAAGATCTTTACCTCTTGGTATGTTTGACTGCCTGCAGAAAACCATGCTCCTCTCCTTGCTGTTGCTTTCAATTTAGAGAGCTGAGGCTCCTGTTATGTATTTAGAGTTGCTCACCCACAATCAACAGCCTGTTCATCAAATCTCACCTGGGAAGCTTTTAAAGTAATATCCTAGCATCTAAATTAGTTACCTAGAAACTAATAAAAGAAGGTCTTTAGTAGGGAACAGTTACCTGGTTTAGGTTTTTCCCCTGTTTTCCTAGTTTACCTGTTTGTTTTTTTTGGCATGGTTGCATTCTCTAAGGTCATAGAACAATCTGAATCAATGTTCACCATTACTTTCCATTAATAAATGCAAATAGGTTGCATGGAACCGCTTGTATCTTATTTTTTATTTTCTCAAATAATACCATAGAGTTACATATAAATGCATTCTTCTAAGTCTCTTTTACCATTTTCAGCCCCAATGAATGAATTCTCTTTTATTTTCTTTTTCTCCTGGAGGTTGACTTTAGCTGTCCCTTCCCTCAAGATGTGTGTGTCTGTGTGTGGAATGGAAATGCTGACAGACCCTTAACTATAACAGCACGAAAGGCGCCACTAAAATAACAGTGGAACAGATGCTGTCACCACTGCCCCTGGTGGGGAAAGAAGATGAAACAGAAGGGCATTAGAGTTGGTAGATGGCAAATTAATCCTATTGTACTAGCAGCTGCAACCACCAAGATGCTAGCATTCATGCTTAGACACTTCCAGTACACCAAGCTCTAGTAGGGGTGATTGGAAAGGATGAGGCAGTGAAAGGTCACTGGAGCTGTTTTCAGCTGAAGAATAGTAATGATAAAGAATGTTGGCGTATGTTTTCTATTATGACCAGGCTTTTCTTTTTCAGTGTGGCAACTGAGGATCTTGCTGGTATTTTAACTCTCAGTATTTCCCAAATGTTGAAAGAAAATCCTAATTAATTTTGTTTTCCTGTTCATTACTCCCTCCCCCCACCCCCAAGATTTGATGCTGAAACTCTGATTTTTGAACATGGCAATGGAAGTTCAGGTCTCTTTCTTATGCTTATATTAGCAGGTAAAAACAGCCTAAATCACTGTTATTTTTAAACAGTGAGTAAGGAAGTTATTATTGTCATTCCTAAGACAATCTGGGTGATTCTGTGGGGGTGTTGTGGAAATAGAAACCCAGAAGGACCTGTGAGCTGAAATGGTAGGATTAAAAAAGGAATCTTGTTTCCAATGCAGGCCGAGCGGAGGGTGTAAATCAGAATTTTAGGGGCTCAATTTATCTCTACAGGATTTTCTTTTTTTTTTTTGGGGGGGGGGGAACTTGTTGAAGAGATCTGTGCAAACAATGGCTTGTGCAAGCCAAAGCTGGCATCTAGCAATTCTTAATGTCTGAATGAAAGTGCTCGCTTCCCCCCCCCCTTCATAGTACATGTTGCCAAGAAAACAAGGAGTAGTTGCTTTAAGCATTTACAAATGGTAATGCACCAACAGCTGGTCTCAATCCAACTGAGCTATTGTAGGGGTATTAAAAAGACAGGCCAGAGTTTGAGATCTACTGCCAACCTCCCTTGCAGAGTTAGGGAACATTTTACTTGGAAAAAAAAGGTCTTCTCTTCCTGCAGAGATCCACGGCTGTATTCTCCTGCAGAGCCTGAGCCCTGCCTGGCAGAGGAGGCAAAACTACATCGGTAGGCCAAATGCTTCATTGACATGAAAGTGTGCAATCCAATAGGTCTCCAGCTAGATTATTTATCTCAGTCTAATATTGTAGTCTTCATCTGTGATTTTCACATGCTGTTCGGTAGAGGAACAGTTGTCTCATGTGACTGGGTTTTTATAAATATTCTTTATATCTTTATAAATTTTCCTGGAAAAATCACTGAATGAATATAATGCCAGTATTAAAGACTTTAATTTTTGTGAAGGGAAGGATTGTTCTGAAGGGGGCTTAATCTAAAAGACTTTTCCACTTTCTGCAAAAAGTGCTCACACTCTTTTCCCCATCCAGCAGGAACTGCAAAATATTCTTTTGGTCATCTAGGTTTGTAGGTAACTGTAATACTAAATAGTGCTCCTTTTTGAATGCAATTACAGGTGAAGCATGTTTACAGCAAATGTCCTAAAGAAAGAGCAAGAAAAATGATTATTTTCCATTCTAAAGGCCTCTGTTATCAGTGCATTTTATATATGCTGCCTTTTCTGAATAGAAATGCATTGCTTGGCTTTTCCCTGAGAGCGAAATGAACCTATTTGCTGATGTGCCACACTTGGGCTGGACATTTCTGTGAAATAAACAGGGCCGAATTGATTTTAAACCAAAACAAAGCACTCCTCCACCCTCCTGCAACAACAAAACCCCAGCAACGCAGCATCACACCATCCCGCAGGCAAACGTGGAAAGTACCTTTTTGTTCCTTGCTAGGGATATTTGTATTTCTTGGGTGTTCACAGATAGTGGCCCAATGCCCGCTTGTTTAGGTTGGGGTGTGTGTGTATTTATGTACTTTTTTTACAATCATATGGCTTGCTTCTGTTTTCCAGATCTTGTCCGAGAGCTGCTATTTGAAATAAAAATGTTTGTATCCATTTCCTCATTAATCATTGTAATACAACCTGCTGCAGCTAAATGACAAAACAGATGCAACGATGAAAATTAAAAGTGATGGATACTTATCTTTGGCTATAAAAGCTGCTAACAATTTAGAGAGCTAGAGTGCCTTTTGGAGCTAGAATGTGGCAAATGAGAGAAGCAATAATAGGGGTAAAGAGTTTGCTGTTTGTAAACCAGATAACTATGGGGAGGCTGCGTCGCTGTCTAGCACCTGTTTTATGTGGTTTGCCTTTTCTATTGAGTAAGATCAAGTGAGGTATTATTTTAATGTCTGATATGCCTTGTATAGCATTGTTGGAACTGGATGTAACCCAACCCCAACAAAACTGCTGGAAACATGACCTTGCTTTTGTGTGATGTTTTGAACTTGAAAATAGGCCCCTTTCTTTTTCTCCACCACACGTACTGGCATGGCTTGTGAGCTTTTCTCTGTAAAATGGGTTCCTTTCCCCTAATGAGAGCAGATCTATCCTGATATGAAGCATGATTTTGAACCGCAGCACTCTAAATCTGACTTTCTTATGTTTTCTTTGCCAAAATGACATTTTTTCTCAATGCATTTTGCGGGGATACTGACCCTGAAAGGTGCAAAAATACAAGGGTCAGACTCTTACAGTGGAAATATTTATGGCAGCTCGCTTGGGAACACCATCCCTGTGTGTAGTAAGAAGTATTCTCTCACCCATCTCTAGTTGCTCTCCTGCTGCAGCTGGGATTCAGTAGCTGCGTTGTTCTGTGTCTGTGATCTGGCTTATGCTTCCAAAATGCTACTATACAGCTCTGCAGTTGCCAACCAAAACCTTCAGGTGCTTGCAATGATTGTCCAGATGAAGGTTTTGAAAAATGCATGGTAATACCTATGCCCATGCTTCAAACCTGTACTGTGAATATTCTTAGATTGGTCCGGTATGAATATTGTTTGCATGCTCTGTTTATGCACAAGAAAGTACTCCCCATTCACCCATGGTTGAGAGACTTGGAAAGGGGGGTCTCTGGTATGTGGGATTTGAGGTAAATGAGGAAGCAGAGTGAAAGAGGGAGCTGTTGGGCAGGTACAGGGGTTGTTAGGCTAAATCATGGAGTGGGAGGTAATGCTTTCCTCCATCCTTCCATGGAGGAAATTCATCTTCTTTGGTTTCCCTTCTCACCCCACACCTGGGACTCTTCTTTCAGTAAGACTCAAGGTGCTGTTGGTAGTTGTTACACACCCTGTGGCATTTTTGACAGATGTCAGGTATGTTTTGGACCAAGTTAATGAAGGGTAATTGCAATTTGAGCTGAATGGATGCTTCCCTTGTCTTGAACCAAAACCATTCTCCTGTGCTGTTGCAGGCAAATGTGAGGCCCACAGGTGGTCAACCCCAGAAGCAGCAACACATCAGTTGAAGAGAAACTGATGTTTCATTTATTGACTTATTTACTTATTTTGCTTATGAGACAGTCCCTGCTGACAGGGGATGACAGGCAGCGCGGCAATGCAAGTTCTCCTGCTCACTGATCATGCTCTGTTTCAGATGCAGTTTATCTCAAGACATTGCTTCTATCCATAAGAACTCAAGTTTCTCTTGCAAATGTAAAGGGTCCTGAGATTCAAAAAACATTCTAATTTCTCCATGGTTTCCTAATATGATTTATTTGTTTGCTGACTTTAATGATTCCTATGTTTGGAAATAGAGCAACATTGCCTTGCAATGCAGACAAACTGAATAGAGGAAGGGCAAAGTAGCTTAGGGTGTTTTTAACAGGCTTAAAAACCTTTTTCTCCAGGTCATTAGTTGGAATCCACCCTGGGGAATCTAAGGTGGTGAATGTTTACCTGTCAGTAAGGAAGAAGTGATACCAGATACTGAGCAAGGAAGTAAGAGGATGATGTGCATTGGAAATGATTAATAGGAGAGGGCAAGAGGTGACAAGATGTGACTCAAAGCAGGAGGCTGCTTCTTTTACTTCCCCATCTGTCGCTAGGTAGTTTACACTGTTCAGATTCCTTTCACATCAGTTCCTAAGTTGCTTATTTCTCCATGCATCACCTGTGGTCTGTTTGAAACATGCTGATGGTCTTACTCCTGGCTACAAAACCAGAAAATCCTCCCTGGGAGCAGGGAACAGAGCATCCCTCAGGATGTGCAGCAACTGTACCTGTGAATGCTGAGGCTCTCGTTAACATTGTCATTCTATTACCTTCTGTGAGTGCCCTGCCTCCCATGGCAATGTGTGAATAAGAGAGGTCCCAACATGAGGCTGCTTCTCCATTCCCCTTGCATCAAATCATGCCTGCAGCACTGTGTCAGCAAGCACCTGCAGTCCTACAGCCTGGGGGTATGCTCAAGCTTGGTTCCAGTATCTCTCCAGGCAAAGAGTGCCTGTTCCTTTCCTTAGCAGCACCGATTTCACTCAGGTGAAGGCAGTGAGAGAAAATGCTTATGCTCAGTGAAGCCAGTCCAGTGTTAGTTGATGGTGGGTAGGAGTGTCCCTGCTGGAAGCTGCTCTGCTCAGATCCTGCCATTTAGAGCTGATGGTGTTAAGACTTACTAAGCATGAGAAGCTCCCACTGCGTACTGCTTTATTTATGCTTTCAAAGCAGATCGTAAAAAAGGGTTGCCAAAATACAAGCCCCTTCCCTTTTCAGCCTCTGCTCGTTTTAAACTTCTAAGCAATTTGGGGTTTGTGTTCAGTCACTGTAACTCCCTCAGTGTAAATGGAGAAAGTCAAGGTGCTAAGTGGATGGAAATCCAAAGTTATGCTTTCTCAGATTCAGCAGCAAGTTGGGGTTGAGTATCCTGGCTTCTAGAGCTTTGGCCCCAGTAATCAGTACAGAGAGCATATATTTTTCAGGGCAGAAAACACCTCTTTGTTATGTGAGTAAATGCTTAGAATAAGAGATACCCTGCTTATGACCTTTGAGGGACAACCATAATAGAAAGCAATAACAGCAACGCCTTTGAAATCTCAAAGAGGCACCCCAAAGTTTTGCATTCCAAGCTTTCAACCATCAGGACTTTAGGGACTTTCTGAATTGCTGGCTGCATTGTATTTAATAGTTCCCAATAACCTTATTTCTCCATTAATTTGCCTAATTCCTTTTTGAATGCCTTTATACTTCTGGATGTCACAACATCACGTGACAGCAAATATCACGTGACAGCAAATATCACAACTTGATGGAATTGAGGAAGAAAATGAAGAATTTCCTTTTGTTTGTTTTAATTTTGCCACCCGATATTTTCATTGAGTGCCTCCAACTCTGTGTATTACAGTCGTTCCCCGTTCACCTTCTTAATAGCATTCCTACTTTTGTAAATGCTCTTACATCTTTTGCTGTTTTCTTTTCCCAGCCTGAGAAGTTACAGGCTTGTTCCTCACTGCAGAATAGCTCTTCTGTGTCTATGGTCAGCTTTTCCACCCCTCTTTATCACCTTTCTATGCATTCTGTGCTCTGAGATAGAGACGAGAAGTATTCAAGGTGCAGGTGCCTCCTGGATTTATCCAGCAAGATGGCAGGTTTTTTCCCCATTCTGTTTTTCTCTCATCTTCTTTCCTAGCAGTTCCTAAAAGCCCCTCTGGGTATTTCTGACAGCAGCTGAACACTGAGGTGACCTTTCCTAATTATTCAAAGTGACTCCAAGATTTC
Organism: Pezoporus occidentalis; assembly: GCF_034315485.1. Classification (NCBI taxonomy): domain Eukaryota; kingdom Metazoa; phylum Chordata; class Aves; order Psittaciformes; family Psittacidae; genus Pezoporus; species Pezoporus occidentalis. Next base: position 3,635,038 of record NW_026915836.1, on the reverse strand, counting down.
TCTCCTGAGCAGTGCTGATCATCATGTTCATATAGTTAGTGTCATTTTTCCCCACATGCATTAGTTGGCACGCACTACCACCGAGTTCCATCTTGGTTCACGACTTCCTTCTGCAGCTCTTCACAATTAGTTTCAGCTTTGACTGTTCTGAGCAATTCTTTATCATCAGCTAACTTTGTCCCCTCACCCATACTGCTTACCCAGGTTGTTTATGAAGATCACGAACAACGTATTTGAAGCCTTTTTTCACTGGGAAAACTAACTGTACATTTTATTTCCTGCTACTATGTTCTTCTTACTCTGGGAATGCTTAGCTTCATTGTAAGCAGGGATGTTCACACCATATTAACCAGTAGTGTCCTAGGCCATGTGCTCACTGAATACTTTAAACCCGTGAGACATGGCTACCTTTTGCAGAAACTGTTGGATCCTTCCCCAGCATAACATATTTATATGTGTAGTCTGATTTTACTCTTTCTTTTGGTTTCTAGGAATTAATCTGCTGCAGGAGTCAGGTTTATTGATCCAACATTTCCTCAGGTTTTTTACGGAACCCTTAGGAAAAAACAGTGTTTTCATTCACTTTCCACTTCTTCTTTCTCAAGATACTGAGGCAGAATTGAGGACTTGGTTACAGGCCTCCATCAGTAACTCGGTAACGTCCTTGTTTTAGAGCTCTTGAATATGTATTTTTCAAACACAGTGACGGTTACTATTAATCTATTGATTTATTTTAAACACTTTTCAAGTCACTTTGAGTTTAATCTTTTATCATTTTCTTCAATCATTTCACATGAGATTGGCTGAGGTAACAGCTACTGATGGTCTTCTGCAGGCCTAGAAAACAAGAGGTGCTGTCCCCGGTATGTTGGGAATGTTTTAGACCTTTTCTAGACATCTATGCTTTAAGAGTAGTGATTATTACAAACACTTTATTACGCTTAGCAACGTCTCCTGTTAGCCTTTCCATATTCCCTGGGGGATTTCATAACCTCACACTCTGCTTGTGCTGTTTGGGAGCAATTACGTGTATCACAAAGTGCTATTTTGTCTGTTATCTAAACACTTCATCTCAGGCGAGAACATAATCTCTTGCTTTTTGCTTACATTTTTCATCACGTTGAATATTGCTTTTTATTTTAATGCCCATGTGTTTTTCCAGCACTGCTGGAGAAAGCAGCCTCTTGTTTTCAGCAAACATTTCTCCAATAAGTGAGGAGTGCATCTTGTTTTGGAGTTTAATTCTGTTGCTTCTCTACGCTGTCTTTGCAAAATTATTACCTACCTCTCTGTGGTTTCTAAGGCAGCCCATTTGAACAAGCAAGAGGTCTGCACTGTTACGTGTTTTGTATTTGTATACACTGCATTGATGGAAGATGGATCCCTCTCCAAATGTGCAAGGGGTATTTTTACACCCCACTAGGATTTCATGCTTGGACTGTATCTTTGCATATTGAGCATCAATTTTTGAAACAAACTCTCCATTACTTTCACATTGGCTTCTACAGTTATTTTCACTCCTCGAGCACATGCTATGAGGATTTAAATCAGCTGTGCACAATTTCTAGCATCATAATCTTAATCTTCATGCTTCATTTAGGGACCTTAATGAAAACACAGCTGGCTGCTCCTCTTGCATATGGACAGCACCTAATCATTCTGAGTTTTGAAGGCACAACTTTTGGCAGTGCAACTGGTTTAAGTCATGATGCGTCTGATGCTGGTGGATCAACAGTCCGTCTTTACATTGTCCAAATATCTGCTATAACTGTACCTTCCATCAAGCAAAAGCACTTTGTAACATATCCTTAGAAGAGTGATGAATCTTGCCAAATAATTTAATGTTATTATGAAGTGCTATAGATACCCCCTACTTTTTTACGTACATTGATTACCAGTTCAGATGTTCTCTATGTCAGGTAAAGTTCGCATCTCTTAGGCCAGCCTTTGCCAAAGTAAAAATGGACAGTGGTTGACAAGCTTGCCTTTTTTATGAAACTTTTTCTTTGGTTTTGTTTCATTCTGCAAACTTTTGAGCTCAAATTAAGCTTGCACAGCTTGTCATGTCACAGGCCATGCATTAACTTCTTGGCATATCCCATGAGAGTTAAAGAATAAGCATGTGTCATGGTTTAAACTCAGTATTGTCCAACATTGAGCCTCGTTTAGTATTTCTGATTAGGGATAAAGCCCTATGTAAAGAACCGAAATACTTCAATTTCTTAGGACTTTTCCACTAAACATTTCCTATATTTCTCAGTGCCAAAAGAATGTTCTGACAGTTGAGTGAACAATTTTCCATGAAACTATTCTTGCACACCCAAATGACAAAAAGGAGATGTTTCCAGCTTTGCTGCAGTGATGCACATAAGAACAGAAATCTCAAGCTAGTAAGAGAAGGGCTTCCCTGCCTACAAGGTCGAGTTTGAGCTTGTCCAGACTTGTGTGAAACATCTTCAGAGCCTGAGAACAGGTCTCTTTTTGCCTGAAATTCCTCTTTTTAATCTCAGTACTTTACATACTGAACTCCTGACAAGTGCTGAAGAATCAAATTTGCACTTTGACCTAAGGATTACTCTGGGAATTATTGAAGAGTAAATAAGTCTGCCTGTCTTCATAGGGACAGAGGAATGAGGAGGCATTGAAATTAAGTGATTTACAAGGGAAAATTCCGGTGATAGTATTGATATTCATGCTTTCCTGGCTCTCAGTCCTGTAACTGGATCCTTAGGCAATTCTTCTTCTGTCCTGTAATTGTGCTATCCTAGCTAAAGATGAAGCCAAACCATGAGTCTGAATCTTAGCATCCCCAGAAGTCAGGAAGTAGCCTGTAGGTTCTCTTTTAAATAGCTTCAGCGTGAAGCAGAATGTCTTCAGATCTCTGAAGGGTAGCTTGGGTTTTTATTTTCTCTACTAGATTTTAGTTACAGTACTATTTCAGATCAATGTCTAAACTGTTTGATGATTGCAAACTGGGGGAGGTGCTGGAAGAAGTGAATAACAGGTTGGTACCAACCAGTGACATTAGCAATTGCAATGAGAAAAATCCTGATGATAACTCTTCAGCTGGGCAGCCTTGGAGGAAAAACAGATGAAATCACTTTGGCTAAAATGGACGTCTGCAGCTTCATCAAATCTCTCACAAAGAAACAACCCCTTGCCTAATAGTTTTTACAAAGGCAGGAGCAGCCAGTATGCCAAGAGAAAGCTCAGTTCAGACAAACACTCCAGTGGTATTTCAGTGCAGAAACCTTGCTTTCCTCCTCATGCTGCAAGAATCAAGAACAACACAAAGTCTCAGGCTTAGAATTCGGTTTGGAGTATCTTTTTGCCCATGTAACAGTCAGCTTAAACTCAGACATGAGGCAAATGCTGGATTTGAAAATGCAGCTTTCAGTGAGCAATGAATCTGGCATCCACACACTGCATTGTGCTGCCAGTCCTTTTTTATATACCAACTCGTGTGCTTCCTACTGCCTTATGAGCTGGGGCTGCCTGTGCCATGATGTCGCTGTTATGACAATGATATTGCCAGTTGTCTGCACCATCCCATCCCTTTAGATTTGGAATTCTAAGAAACAGCAGATTGGGGAAAAACAAGTAAATGTCAACTCTCTGGACTTAAAATTAGTCCTTTCTTCTGAGGATCTCATGGCACTTTATATACCCAGGCCAATATTCCTGAGAATTATGGAATTAGATGTTCTCATCTCACATGCATGAGGTACCACAAAGTTGAGCAGCTTGCCTGGGAAAATACCTGGAGCATGTTACCTCCAAGAACAGATTCACTGCTCCTTCTTCCCATACTGTGTGCTGGCCAAATAGCTGTTCTTGTCTAGCAGTCCTTCAAGCTGAGGCCTAATGCATCCAATTAATGAATAAAAATCCAGTCTGAAAGTTATTCTTTCAGACAGAGTGATGCAGGACAGCTTTTCCTTGGAAAGCAGGTGCCTTTGATAGCTGTAAGAGTTACGATTGGGATCTCGGGACCTCTGGAAATCAGAATGTCTGCTGAGATATAATGTCCTGTTCTGAAATACAGATTGCACTGGCTTGGAATCTCCAGCTCAGCTGTGGAACAATTCTCGTGTGCTATCATCTGCCTGTTCTAACAGTGACAAAGGCTCTAACAGGGAGAAAGGAAAAGAAATATACTACATACCCTTTGCTGCTGTCTTTCTGAACCTGAAGAGCTCATTCGACTCTCCTGATCTTCATGGGCTTCACGATTCCATGGGGCCATCTCTTCCTCTTGTTATTTGCAGGCTTTGTTCTTCCATAACCTGCTGGTTACCCACAGTTACATCTAACTTACCTGTCAGTTTTTGGTTTTCTGTTTTTCTCCTTCTCTGCTAGTTCCCCTCTCTCCACCTTTCTCTCTGCATGGTTTCCCTGTCTCTTCCTTCCTTTGCTTTTATATTTTTCCATCTCTTCTATGTGCTATGCAGCTCCCTAATCCCCTCTGACTTCACCCTGGGTACCTCCTCTTATATCCTGGGCCTTCAACCTGTCTCCTGAGGAGGGCAGAACTGTGGTGATGGGACGTCCTTTGCACAACCTCCCAGCTACTTAGATGCCTGTCAGGGTCTCTTCAAATGCCCCTGGGAAAACTTAGGAAGTAACTGGAGCAGGGGGAGATCTCTGTGAGCACATAGTTGGGGGTCAACGAACTAACATCTGTAGTCATGTGGTAACGGGGTGCTGCAAGCACTGTAAATGGTGAGAGCACTCCCTGAACCCTAGTTAACCATGTTGTATTTGCAGACTTTCAATGTGCATCAGCTGAAAGTGGGTTATGCAAGGTATTTTGCAAAATGCCCTGAACAAATGAACTTGTATGATTAGCAAATAAACTTTTCCACCAACTTTCCAATAATCCATTTCATTTCCCTCCAGCTGTTTCGGAGGTTAGGTGCAAAAGTAGTCATTTCACTTGAACCTGCTCCTGATAAGCTATGGTTTCTGATTTGTGATACAGTCTACCTATTCACATGTGTTGTTCTCACCTTTCCCCCTGTCTTTTCTCTGGTCCCTGGTCACTGTTTTTTCTCAGGACAGGATGTTGGCTTGGGTGTTATTTGCAGGGCTGCAGGAAGACACCTGAGTTAGCCTGGTAGCTCAGGCAGTGAAAGCAGTTTTTACAGGTAGATTCATAGAATGGTTTGGGTTGGAAAAGACCTTAAGGTCATCCAGTTCCAACCCCCCTGCCATGGGCAGGGACACCTTCCACCACACCAGGCTGCTCCAAACCCTGTTCAACCTGGCCTTGAATGCTGTCATCGATGGAGATGTTGCCTTTCCTGGGCTAACAAATTCTCTCTCTCTCCCTTTTTCTCTTCACAGGGTGTGCTAACCTGGTAAGGCGGTTTCCTGCCCCTGTGCTTCATCACAGAGTTATCTCAGGTATTGCTCTGTTCTCTGTACAGAACTATCCCAATAGCTGGCTTCATCTTCTTCCTTCCATACTCGTTTGAAACTTCAAAGACCCTCATAAGTGATAGTTTCAGTGATAGGAAAGTCATTAACCTGTTGATAAAATTAATCACTAAAAAAAGAAACCATGTTCTATATCCTGGGTAAACAAGCCCATAATTTGCTGCTTTTCTTCCTGTATTTCTATGTTGTCCACTCTTTCTAGTCCACACCATGGCTGAATCTGTGTTTATTTCTGTGTATTTTTGTGTATTATTGATGTGCATGGGAGTCCTGATAATGCAGCATGATTTGGAGAATATATGCATGTGAATATTGCCTTCCAACTGAACTATATCCAGCCGGAGAGGCTAGAAGGCAGATCTTCTGCTCCCTCAGCTAGGGTGTATATGCAAAGCACCAGACTGAAGGAGCATCTATATTACTGCTGCTCAAAGCAGCAGAGACTCTGTCATACATAATACAGAGACATCATTACTAATATAAAACACTGCTGGGGAGAAGGGACACATGGGCGGGCCAAGATGGCAGATGGCTTTTAGCAGCATGCTGCTTTCAGTCCTTCTACCTTTGTAATTTGTGCAATTTAAAGCCTTTGGTTACTGTTTTTAGTCTGCTGTCCATTGGCCCTGGTGGGAGTTTTTGTTGTTGTGCAAGAGTGCAGTGTATTTTTAGTGAGGGCCACAGCCAATAGTATGTGCTGGTGTTACAAAGGCAGGCTAGTCAAGAATAGCTTTTATGATCAGCTGGTTTGCTGAAGAATTGATGAAAATAGCAGTTGTCTTGGCTATATAACCTCTGCTCTGCTGTACTGCAGGATTTTGTGGTTGCTCTTTAAGGCACTGATATTGAGCTAGAAAGCTTTTTGGCAGCCAAAGAGGGAGGATGGAATTAAGAAATACCTCAAAGAGAGGCAGTTTGTAAGTGGGGATAGGGATCTATGGGAATAGCTTCCCTGATTTGCATAGCGATGGTAGAATTCTTTGTGGGGGTGAGGAAAGTTGAAGGAGCCAAGTGGCTCTTCCTGTGCTTCAGGAATGGTGTTCAGGAAATCTGAGGTTACTTCTGGCCCTGTTGTGTGGGCCAAAGTCACACAGGCTCCTTCAGCCTCAGCCTCCCATCTGTAAAGTGAGAATAACATTTTGCTATTTGAAAAGGCATCAAGTCATTCTCCATCCCTTCACTGAGACTCCCTCATGGATGATGCTGGAGGAGGGCAAGGCGCTGGAATACTTGGTGTCAGTGATAGTTCCAATGGGTAAGCCTGTGAATGCTCTGTGCATAGCTGAGGAAAGTTTATCTTCCTTTGCACAGGGGCAATCACAGCCATAAATTCAGCCCTTCAGATCAGTGCCTGCAGGCAGATGCAGCAAACGAGGTTGACTCATTTCCTATCCCCAAACTCCTTTTTGGCTCACTTCAGAACCATAAAATTTAGCATCTTATGTGGAGTGGGCTGCTCTCCTCTAGCTGCTACAGTGGATTTAATTCTTCAGGTGGCTGAACTGCCTTGCTGTGGCTTGGCCTAAAAGTGGAAGCACAGGAGAGCTTTGACGGAACCCACTGCAAATGGGAGAAGCAGAAAATGGTGGAAATCTCATAAGGCACCTTTTTTCTTGTGGATAGACACCTGCTTTAATTTCTAGACTGAAGAAACGGAAAGAAGCAACCCTTCTTTCAAGTTCAAGTTTTCATCGATGCTTCTGAACTAGAAAGAAGCCCAAGATGCAAAGCCTGAAATTTCTCTGTTTTTCCCTGATTTTTCACAACCCTTCTCAATTTTCTGATGCTTTGCTTCTGTATCTCAGTATTTGTTCCTTTGTTTGCTGAGACCCTGTCTAATTAAGCAGGTAAAACCAGCCCTGCTAAGCCCAAGCTTTATTGTGCTGCAATAAGTACCAGATAAATTCCTAAAATAAGTTTAGGAATTTCCTACATATGCTTTTGGATTCATTTTTAGATTCCCGCTTCCTGTATTTTTATCCATTTCCCTATGCTCTGAAACATACATTGTAACTGGATTTTTTTAATCAGAATTTGAGTGAACATGAAGCATGAATGTAATAGCCTATTTTCAACTCTATTTTCAGGAGCTGTTTTCATTCACAATGCGTACAGTAGCTATAAAAAGACATATTATATTTTCAAGGTCTGTCACATTATTTACAATGTGAGAGCATAAAAACCTCTCTGATGTTTCCTGATAAACAGTCAGAGCCAGTAGCACAGCTGAACAACAGGTTAGGTACATCAGGTGCACCACCAACGTCAGGTGGAGTAAAGAAGCCAAGGGTATAGGAACACATGCTTTCTAGAGGACAAGGGTGTACTCTGATAGCTGCACTTTCAAATGCTGGAGCATGTGGGTTAACACAAACGTTTCTGGTGTTTTGTGGCTTAGCACTGCTACCTTCCAGGCAGGCAGTCATCTAAGCAAACTTTCCACATGGGTGGCTGCTGAAAAACACAATGCCCCTTACCCTGGGGTGAATCCTAGTTTCGTTAAAGTCAATGACAAAGCTGCCTTTGACTTCAGTGGGGTCAGGACTGGTGATGTCTATTTTCCATTCAAGCTTTGGATTGGAGATATGCAGTAAAAATAGGCTTCCACTCAGGGGGTGGAAATTCTCCATGGGTTTGCAGATCTTTCTCCTTTATGGCCACAGATTTTTCACCTTTATGGCCAAAGAGGGTTTATTTTCCTTTGAATCTAGTGTGCCAATAGAAGAAATTACTGTCCTTCTTCTCAAAGGTTGCTTCTTCCTGACTCTTTAAATTGATTAAGGGAAAATTAGCCAGGTTAGTTTATACAACTAGAAATTGTGCTTTCAGATGGGATATTTGACCTCAAGTGAATTGGGGATGCTCACAGATGCTATGTAGCCCTCATCAGGGTAAAGCAAAAAACAGGAGGTAAACAGTTGGGTGTGAGTGTTAAACCCTGGGTCAGGAAAAGGCCATGTGCACACAGTTTAGGTCATTAGAAGAGTGTGGCTCCTTCATATGCTTGATGTGGCTAAAGGGCACTACGTGCCAGAGCTGTGTGCCCATGAAGTGAAGGTACAATGGTCTAATTATTCTCAGGAAGAACCTTAGAAGGATAGGGTGCTATATGGGGTGCAATAGCTTCCCTGAACCAAATCTTATTCCTAAGGATAAGTGAAGAACTTTGATTTCTGGGGCTTACATTCATGTTAGAAAAGCTTTTCTTTGTGTTCCTTCCCTGATAGTCCTGGTGTTCCCAGAATTGCTGCCACAGGCTGAGGCTGTGAGGCTGTTGCTGTGAGGTCTGCTTGTGGGATGGGTTGTCAGCCAGTGATATGTTCTTGAGCTGTGGGCTTAGTGCACCTTCAGAGGGTGTGAGGTACTTCTCAAGCAAAGGCCATATAAAGCTCTTTTAATCTTAACGTAGCTTTTATGGTCTGCTTGGTTTTGGTAGTGCTCCAAAATGACATTTCAGACCTTTGATGCTGGCTTTCCACATTTACATTTAAAAGCCACCCTCAGACTTACAAGGTGCTTGCAGAAAAATGTGGTTTCGTACATCCAATGAAAACAGGAGCAGCACTTACAGTGAGGTGTTTTCCACAAGTATGTGCAAGGCCCTAGTGGGCATAGCTGGGTTTAGGTATGGCTTTCGGTGCTGGTGAATGCTCTGGTGATGGTTCTAACCGAACTGATAGGTTGGTATTTGCTGTCTGCCATTTTAGTGTCCCTGCCATATTTTGGTTTTCTCTAAAATGGATGCTGCTGGGCTAAATCTTTGGAGAATGGTATAAATCAGACAAACCCAAAAGAAACAGAAAGTATCAAGAAGATGCTGGAACAACACCAAAGGACTCCTTCAGCAGGGATCAGAGCTTTAATTTACTTCACAAGAAACTGATTCATTTGGGCAATACACGCTCTGGATCTCTTACACGTGCAGATGGATGACAAAGGCAGGCTTCTTGATTTTCAAGTGATGGAAGTGGTTTTGTTATACAGTGTGAGGTGCAGGACTTTGTGCTCAGCTGTGCTTTACAAAAAGAGAAGGCTTCCCTTAATTTTTTATTATATAGTGCTTCCACACTTGAGCGGCATCTTTTGCTGTGTGCCGCATACCTATGTACAAAGTGAACAGTCCTAGATTGCTGACCACAAACAGCATTGGGTACCTAGGATCTGTGTCTCCTTGTCTGTGGAAGAATTCTAACCTTATTTACAGAAAGAATTATGTGAACATTTATGCATCCTACAGTTTACTTTTGAAATTATTCCATAACTCCATAATTCACAGACTGTGCCACTTTGGTGCCAGCGTTTCTTTTGCATCTTGTTTGTTTGCAAGAAGGTTCTTCTGGCATTTTTTGAATTATAAGTTGGCAAACAAGATTTTTTTTCCTCTTGACTTCAAAGCAAACACAACAATAAAGACTTAACAGCTAGATCCTCGTGGGAAGCCTGCTGACACCTTATTAAGTATATTTAATGTCTGATTTTAAATTATGTTTAGAAATGAAGAGTCAACTTGTTCAATGTACTTTGTGCCATTCAGATTCTGACTGTGAAGTCCTGTATCCTATGAGAGCAATGGAACTGCAGCCCTCGTGCAGTTCAAGGCAGCCGGGATCTTAGGGTTGGGATGATGGTGAGTGCACCACAGCCTTACAGTGTGAAGCTGCTGACCCCTGTGTACCCAGGAAAGACTTAGGGCTTCAACAGAGCGATTTGCTGAGGACAGAAGGTGGCAGAGGGGGCAGGAGTGATGCTACACCTTGTTTTGTTGCAGCTTTTGTGCAGAGTGGGTAGATCTGCAGGCTAATTTCCCAGACAAACAACTGAAAGAGCAAACTCACAAGGGATGTTTTTGACTCTTCAGTGATGGTTTTCAAGTCCAAGTTGAATGGCTAAGCATCAGAGAAGGTCTAGGTGTAGCTGATCCTGCCCAGCTGCAAGGAGCTGGGCCAGCAGATCTCTTAAGGCTCTTTTTGGCTGTAAACTTGCCTAATTTTGTTATTAGAAATTCAGGGTAAGAACAACTGAAAAGGAGACAAGAAATTCTATTAGCTGGGCAATAACAGAAAAGGGAAATGCTTCTCATTTTTCCTTTTTCTGTCAGGCGATCACTCTGAAAACGAGCAGTTGCTGTAACACTGTCATCCTTTCCGTTATAATTTCCTTTCTCACTTATTGCTGCTGGGTCAAAAGGTGGCCCAAAAGGCTAGTGGAAATAGGTGACTTACAGATGGCTTCACTGGGGACTCAACTTCTCAGCCTTGAGTAATTCAAGGGGGTTGTTTTGCATTACTTGTTACAGTTGTGCAGCTGTGATTAAAGTGCATCAGAGGGCTGGGCAGCCCATCTTTTGATGTGATCAGTTTTTGCGCTGGTCTGTGCTACCATACTAGGTTGCTGCATATTTTTGGTAGAGAAAGCTTTATTGCTGTCCCTTTCCTGCCCAATTTGATTGTTAGATGCAGGTCAAGGCAGTTGAGTTGTCTTGAAGGTTGGATGGATATGCCACAGCTAAAGTGTCTGGATCCTGCCTGTTTGTTGGAGCAGAGGGTCAGAGGAGGTGGACTTGAAGGCTGCAGGGTACTATTGCTAACATGGAGGCTGAACTTTGCCTGGGGCGTGCCCTTAAACTCTCAAGGTGCAGCATGCCCAAGACACACCAGCCTCCCACCTCACTTGCCGTCTGGGACGAATAGCTCATATGGAAGACAAAATAGCAACTAGTGGAAGGAGGTGTTCCACCCCATATGGATGCAAGGTCAGCCTGCCCTATTATCTATTTCTGTCTGAGGTACGCAAAATCACTTACTACCAAATGGCAGCATCCATATGGGTGATCAATATGGGGACCTCTGCAGCTTGTTCCTTTCATGAGTGTAATAGTGTCTTCTGTTTTCTCTCCTTTGATATTTTTATCAGGGTAATTCAGTCTGACAATGTTTTTAAGTTAGGGAGAACAACCAAAGGATAAACAGTTCAGTCACCTTGGCCTCTTTCTTCTCCTACTATTAAAAGTGGGGCTAGCTGTTATTATGATATAGTATTTTACTCATTGACTTTCTTTTGAAGGTTCATAATGTGGAAGCTGTTTCGAAAAATCAATTTGCATAAATGCTTTTTAATAACAAAAATGTGTTTACTCTTCCTTGACTCATTAATAATTTTTCTGCATAGCAATTATATACAAAAGCTTGTGTGTATGTGTAGATACATGGATCTATATTCACACGCACACATATGTATACACAAAAGTTGTCTCCTGTAGCTGGAAAGAGCTCAACTGAGAAAAATAATGTGCCCACCAAAACAATTGCAATTTTTCAACAAGATCCCAGTGTTTTCTTTGTAAAAAACTAGGATTGGAAAAACATGAGGTTTTCCTGCCAGATTCCATTCATTTTCAGCAGGAACAATCTGCTCCTCTCAGCTGAACATTTTACAGCAAGAATGGCTGGAACTGAGGAACCAGCTCCTGTTTGGAAATAGTAATTGTTTTTAATGAAAATGCCTGCCTACCATTTGGAGCTAATACTAGAACCGCGATTCCAGTAGGACAAAGCATCAGCTGGACAAAAATATACAATGCAAGAGGGCAAGATGTCACTTTACCAGGAAAGCGAAGGAGAAGCTTGCTCTTTTTTCCTGCTTTTTCTTTTTCTCTCCTTTTCTATTGGTTTCATCTGTGGTTCCCTAAGAGATACCAGATAATAAAAAGGGCAAGGGCCAAAAATCACCTGGTGGTGATTGGAGTCATGCCAAACCATTGTATGTCTGAAAACAAAGCTGATGGTAAAGGAGCAATGTGTTAGACTTCCCTGATAGTTAGGGTTTGCTTGGGAAAAAATATAACCAGCTTGGCAGAAATAATCTGATGTAGAAGGAGATAGATGTGATTGAGAGAACCTGGGAGCTCTGCCTTGTACAACCATGTCCACTCACTGCAGAAACAAACATCTGAGGACACAGTGACATTTTCTGAGCAGAGGTAGAGATTCAGTGATGTCTTAAATGTCTCTATTTAGAACGAGGTTTTGCTGCGGTTCTTATGATGGGACGCAGACTAGGAAATCAGAAAAGCACAATATGTCTGGCTGTATTTAAAGCCAAATGAATATTTGCAGGAAAAGTGACTCCCAAACTCAAAAATCTATGATGGTGCAAACCCATTAATGGCAATACCTGGCTTTCACGTAACATATGTGCTTGTCAATCTCAGCTTCCTACCCTCTACAGCAATGAACTCTGGTAAGGTATCTAATGCATTTCTTGCCATCACTTTAATGGTGTGAGTTGCCGTCACTAAATATGAAAGACATCTCCCGGTTAACATGAGGAAGTTAAAGCCCACCCTTTCACCTACCCTTGCTGTTAATAAGATTTTCAGCATTTACTGGCTTTGCTGGCTCAAGCTTGGTTTAGAACACTTGCTACCCCTCTTTGACATAACTTTTCTGTAATTCAGTTTATGCCAAATTGTTGACAAGCTCAGAATGTGGTCTATTAGCATAACAAGAGCAGATTCTTTTCAATTATTTATTTAGGTTTATTTTAAATGAGAGGAGTATATTAGTTGAAAAGACAAGAAGTACAGAGTTATATCTGTGATAGTCTAAAAATATTAGAGAGAACTGAGGGATTCATAGAGAGATTTGTCTTAGATGAGCTGATATAATAAAAAATAATAGATAAGGTTTCAGACACACCAAACTTGCTGTTTGACCAAGCCAGTGAAATGGAGTGTCTAGAATTTAGACTTTGATTCTGTCTATTAGGGGAAATACCTATTTAGATACCTTTAAAATGCCAAATACAATCATCACACTATTTATTTTCACAGCAGATGCAGGATGGCTTTTCATATCAATGACCATTGGAAACAAAGGCAACCAGGAGTGTGAACTCATTCTCACCCCAATAATTCCACTGTGATAACACAGGTTAATGCTGAAAATAATTCAGGTCACTGTGTGAATCTACCAGACCATAGCAGGTTCTTTACAGGCGTTTCAGTTTATCATGCTGTGTTTTAAGAAGTCAAAAATACGCCCCTTAATCTGTAGCTGCAGCAGAAAGCTGTCCCACTGACAAATTTGAGTTTCACTTACAAATCTTCAGCTTGTCTTCCTGTATGATCAGTGGGGCTTGGAATAGCAGAGAAGGAAATAAAGGTTGCAGCCAGCTTTGCAAATGCCCAAATTTCATAGGGCCAAGGGTCGGTCTGGTCTTGTTGAGGACCTGTCTGTATTCTTGGGATGTTCCAGGGGCCACAGTATAGCTTGGATGGTTGCAACTCAGGCTTCGGGTGCGTGGTGGAGGTCTGAATGGGTGCATGTACTGGAGCATTAAAATACATTCTAGGTTGCCCAATTTGCTCAGCAGTTGACCATCTTTTAGTGATTGGGATTAAAATCTGTTGCCAAAGTAGATATTCATAGCTATTTTTACAAGATTGCTGCTTGGTAATATAAAACCTTAGTCATACTCAGGGGGGAATCCTGAAGCTAGTAAGACAAACTGATGCTTGGCACTGTAGATCTAAGCCATAAATCCTTTGAAGAATCAATCATCTCCTCTTTTCTGAGTTTGCTAGCAACACAGAAAACTCTGGGGGCAACAATATATACACTGAAGCATTTGTGACTGCATTTTCATAGGGACTTACAGAACAAGCTCAACTACAGTTTGGTGCTTACTGTTGCTTACAAATCTGACTTGTTGATTGAGAATGCAGGGTTTTGCGATTTAAGCCCACATCTACAGAAAGCTGCTCCTAGAAATCTTTAGTTGAAGCTACTGGTGCACCAGACGCGCTGGGCTCAGATGAATAGCACACTGTCCTGCAGAGAACTGCTGTGTCTTGGATTCGGAAGGAAGACCTTTCAGCCCAGATTGCATCTTCAGCCCTGTGCAAATGTCAGCCAATGAATTTTTTTCTGTAAGAGCTAGATGCTGCGTTCAAATAGGATCTGGCGTTATGGAACATGTATTTTAGTCTGGATGCTTGAGGTAGATCCTTGAGTTTCTGATCACTACAAGAGTACAGACTTGCAGATCATCTTGTGGTCAAACAGTAGATAATAATTTTCTTAGTTTTAGTGAATGCTGGTCATCTGGAAAGGAGTTGTTCTGCTGCTCATACCCAGGTCTGCCATTCAAGGAGGATGAAGAACATGAAATACGGCTTTTCTAACATTTCCCTGTATGTTTTGTTCATAAATCCTGATTTATTAGTCACTTCCTGTTTTGCTCTAGAAGGATCTATTAAAAGCCTCTCCATTAATTTCTAAATGGGAATTGGAAAAGGCGGTAAACTGTGCAATTGCTTCTTTGAGTTGGAAGAATTAGATCTGACACTATATTCTTGTTTGGGGGGCTTGCTGGAAATGGGTGTTTCTCCACTGAGTGCTTAGAGATCTGACACAGCTGAGCATGTTCAGATCCATTCATAGCTTTGAGCATGGAGCAGTTTTATTATGTGAAATGGAGTAATCTTTGATTTCAAAAGCTTGAAGTAGATTTTAAGGGAAATAATGGTGCAAAATGACACGGTTTTATGCATAGTATTTGTGCGTGTTCTTTGAGTTGTGTTTGCTTCTGACATTCTCACACCAGTTTTGAGCATTTATTGCTGCATCACTTAGGTCTGCTTTGATACTTCTCTTCCATGAGCTCTCTGAAAGATCCAAGCAACAGAGCTTTAACCAAAAAGACTTTCCAGATCCCAGCTATTTCCTTGAAAGGGAATAGAGTAAGGCAGCATCTCTGTATCAATCCAAATCTTACCCATAAGGTTTGATATATATTAGATGTTACATACAGGAGAGCATGTAATGGGGCCATTGCATTCACATCTAGAAACCTCAGTAAGATTTGTGGAAGAAGTAGCTTTTGCATGACTTCCGAAATCGGGTACCATGTCATCACTGTTGTATATAACTTTTGCTTTGTTGCATAGCTTGACTGGACTTTTCCTGACCGTCTTTTCAATATTCCATGACTACAGAATTTTTGAATTCCCATTATTCTGCTGTTTAACATGCCTGAAAATTCTGTCTTATTTCACTTCTTTTAATTAACATTTCTACATTTTGGGGTATGAAATCAGTTTTCTCGTTGTTTCATGTGGTTATTAGAACTTAACTATATTTCAATCAATCCTTGGTCCTCTGTGTTACCTGAAGCAGTAATAAAAATTTTCAGCCATATACATATATATATATATGTATTTATATATGTACTGAATACCAACATTTATCATAGGAAAATATATTTAATTACTAGGCAGAATTAATGGTTATTTTCCTTAGACTTCATTGGAATTTCAATTTGAATTTAAACTTAAAGTGTAAATTTTAATAGTTTTCAATTTTCCTTCCTTTTATTTTAATTTTTAAATGCAGTTTAAAAATTGCAAAAGGAAAAAGAGAACCAAAATTTAAAAATAATGACAGGAATTAGAGGTAATTGTGGAACATTGGAGTTAATTCCTTTGAATGGTCTTCTAGAAGAACCTATTTCATTCCTCTCCCTTGATTATATAGGGTCTTATTGCGGGCACCTGAAGTTAGATTTTGAAGTTAAACAGTACAAATCCCTCCCGTACTGTTTCACATTTATGGTGAATTCCTTTGTGGATCAAAGTTTATGGCCATGGCCCCTAGTTAGCCGATTTTTAAGAAGTTTCTGTAGAATAGCAGGGGATATTGTGCTTTTAGAAATAGGATTGTAAAGTCTTAGACATCATGGGGAGGCTACAATAGAAAATCCTGGACATAGTCTATGATGCTGGCATTAAAATATGAGACCATTTCCTCCTGTTGGAGTTCCTATGGATGTTTCTACAGTTTTACGTTAGTCATTATAAGCCTAATGCCC
Source organism: Pezoporus occidentalis (assembly GCF_034315485.1). Classification (NCBI taxonomy): domain Eukaryota; kingdom Metazoa; phylum Chordata; class Aves; order Psittaciformes; family Psittacidae; genus Pezoporus; species Pezoporus occidentalis. The sequence goes on along the minus strand of NW_026915836.1, from coordinate 3,618,730 downwards.
TTCTCCAGGCTGCTTTCACTATTGAATTTGCTGTCTGTGAACTAAATCGGGGTTCATGCTGAGGGTTAGGATGCTGAAGTCCTTTGTTTTCCAAATGGCTCTTTGTGGACAGCACAACTGTTCTGCAGACTTGCTCTTTGTTTTGTGTTTGGACCTTCCTACTGACACTGTACACTTCATTATTAAGGGTCAAGATATGCTTCTCAAGTTTACTTAATTAATAAAAAGTAATGTATATGCAGTCAAGAACCATTAAAACAATTTAGACAAACCTTCCCATACCATTATAGAATCCCAGACTAGTTTGGGTTGGAAGGGACCTTAAGATCATCCAGTTCCAACCCCCTGCCATGGGCAGGGACGCCTTCCACTGGAGCAGGTTGCTCCAATTCCCATCCAACCCGGCCTTGAACACTGCCAGGGATGGGGCAGCCCCAGCTTCTCTGGGCACCCTGTGCCAGAGCCTCAGCACCCTCACAGGGAGGAACTTCTGCCTTAGATCTAACCTGAAGTATTGTCATAAATCAATGTACTTACATATAATTACAAAATAGTTGGGAGAACATTGAATATAATCTGTTATTCAGCTGAACAGCTCAATAGGAGTATTATCCTTCAAATCAGCTGAAACTGCTGGAATACTCAGTGCAGTCATCCCAAATGCCCTACAAAAGGGCACACGTACATGGGCACTCTTTGCTGTACATTGCATGTCCTGAAGCTTTCTTACCCCCACATCCTGAAATCAGTCAACCCGTCTTTAAAGTATTTGGCTTTGGGCAAGTACAAAGTTGTGTGGCAGGTGAGGGGTTAATGACATGCATGCAGCTGCTAATACTTCACTTCTGAGGCAATATGGTCTTCAGGGGTAATTTATCCAGGCAGGCTCTGACATGAGATGTGACATTTACCATCAAATACAGCTAGGGCCATTGCACATTTTCTTAGGGCTATCAAGACCTCCTGGTGGCCTTCTTTCTTTTTGCCTGCTGTATGGATTTTCATTAACCAGTTGGAGTCTCTCTGTTTCTACATCTACTTCTGCTAGGCATCTGCACACATGCTTGTGACTCTGAGCTTCCCTAACTACCTAGAGAAGGCTATTGTTACTTGACAACTGACCAGAGAATATCGAGTCGTCTTTCCACAGAACGAGGTAGGCTGAAGAGAGGTATTTGTGAGAGATGTTAGCAACTATATATATACAGACTCCAATTGTGAGAGCACTGATTGTAAGAGGTGCTCAGGAAACAGCTGAAGGTTTAAATATATACCTGAAAAATACCTTAGAAAGGTTTGGAAACAAATTAGAAGGTACAAAGAGATGATGACTGTAAGTGGTGAAACTGAGGCGCAAGAACACTTGAGTCTCATACAGATTTGTTTGTCTCAATCTCTAGATCCGTTAGTCATAAAGCAGGGCTACCATACTGGTAGTATACTAAAGGTGGCCTGTGGTATGACTCCTGTGATACTGAGCAGAGGTGGTTTCACCCTTGTAACTGGTGTAGGCTGGGTTGGCTCTATGTTTGCTTGCAAGGGTTACCTCTGCAGTGAATGGACCTCAGCCCAAAAGCAGCCAGAGGCCATGCCTCTGCTGTGGATTAAGGTGGGCAGATACGCTTGAGTCGGACATAGGTGTAGCTGATTTGGGTGAAAGTGCCGGGAAGACAGGAGCCTCATTTGCAAGTGCTAGAACCCTGGCAGTCTTGTTTGGCATCTCCCGAAGCCTGGACAGTATATGCACAACTACAGCTCTTGAACACTATGGTGTTTAAGGGCAGGTTGGACAGAGCCTTGGGTGACATGGTTTAGTGTGAGGTGTCCCTGCCCATGGCAGGGGTCTTGGAACTGGATGATCTTAAGGTCCTTTGCAACCCTAACTATTCTATGATTCTTTCACCAAGAGGAAGGCAGGAAGGTTCTGCAGTCCCACCCTTGATCACAATGCAGATATGTCTTTCTTTGTACCACTATCTGGCCTATCAGTTCTGCTCTCTGTTACCGTGAGTATAAATCCACAAGCACTCTGACATTCAGTTCGTCACACAGATGAAGAATTAAAAAAAGTAAAAATGAATTGGAACAAAGGGAAGCAAGGTAATTACACTCATCTTCACAATATGCAGCTCAGCTCCATCCAGATCTCTAATTTAAGGTCAGCCCAATAATTCAGTGAACAAAATAGAAGTGGATGCCATTAAAAACTGAATATTTACCAGGCTTCAGTGCCCACTGAACATAGCTGTTCTTTACCTTGGCAATTTGATTTTTTTATTTGCCTGGCTTAAAACTGAAAAATTCTCCAACTATTATACAAAGTATAACTACAATCTGGATGTGAATGGCACCGGTGCTGGTTCTTGTTGGTTTTCACACACGGGCTTACCATTTCAGCTTCATTCTTAAAGGGAACATTCACACCTATGCAAAGAATTTCTGTTTACTTTTCTCAGGACCTAATTAGGGATGGATTCTAGAACTGCAGCTGGTTTAGTCTTCTTGTAAGCCTGAAATGCGTTAGAGTGTATGAAGGTTATTCATTGAGGCAGGCAAATGAATGGGTGGTCTCTGTTCAATTTTTAATCTGCACGTTCCTTTAGCTGCTGTCTTTGATGATGCTCTCACCAGAGAGGCCAAGGGCTAAGCAGATAGTGCTACAGAGCAGCCTTTTTTCTACATTAAAATTTCCTACTGTTACTAAATAAGCCCAAGCACAGCTCCCAGAAATAAAAGTGATGAATAAGCAAAGCAATGTCATCCAACCTGGGAAACAGAAAGACTGGAAGACATGATCATAAAAATGCTGGCAGTGATAAATGTTTTGTCCACACTAGAGCTCCTGTCAGCAGTAACAGCAATGGGAAATTTTTAGGGAAATCTCAGATATAGAGGCATTAAAGTTGGTTCTTGTAGCTCAGGACTGAGGTGTGTTTCTGCAGGGCTATTTCAGACACGATTACTTTGTTCCTGGAGTAGTTACCCTCTGGATAAATCAGGTTTTGATTTTCTTTGGTCTGAGTTCATTTATGAGTACAGCATTCATTTATAAACAGTATGAAGCTGTTTATTAACTGATGCAGGCCCCTTCTTCCTAGTGATGTGTCAATGAAATTCCAGTGCTTTCTGGCTGTGATGTTCAAGGTGTCTCTTTGCCAACAGGCTATACTGCAGCATGGGTAGGACTCTGGCTCTCACTGTGAGATCTACATGAGAGAGAAGGAGGTTGAAGGGAAGAAAGTACATACTCAGGTATTAGCAGCTTCAGTAACTAGCAAACAATAAAGAGAAAGCCATGTGAAACAATAGATCAGATGTGAGGTCTGAAGTTTCTCTGTTTCAGGGCTTGTTGCAATGTGAAAATTGAGTCTTTGAAAGCTCTGGCCAAGGAGTCTTCCAGCTAGAAAAGGCTGCGTAAGATAAACAGGACATAAGAGCCTGGCTAGTCTCAGGTGCTGCTGAGCAGATACCAGCAGGTTTGGGGACTTCAATCTGTAGGAGGGCAGCTCCTTGCCCCTGCAGCTGTGGGTGCTGATCACGCTCCTCGCTGTGTTGCCCAAGGCTGGTCTCCAAGTGCTGTGTTGCTGAGGTCTGTGGGGAAAAGCGTGAGGCGGCCTGTTTCAGATAAATGGCATCACCTATTGCAAATACAACATCTGGATTTCAGAGGGATGCAGTAACCTGTTTTCTGGCCTAGCTGACAGCAAACAGTTCCCTGAATCTGTGGGAACAAGGAACATAAAATACTCTTTCCCACTGGGGTAAATTCATAGCATTCTAAGTAAATTCTACATATTTCTTTCCCCTGAAAGCAGCAACACACCTTCTCTTCATTTGTATTTAAGGGCTAAGTGCAGGTGAGGAGTGATTTTATGGGATGGAAGGCTTGGGGGGAATTCTCTTCTTTATGGGGGTGTGTCTGTATGTATGTATATGTAGGTAACTGAAATAGGGCATTTCTGCTAGCTCCTGAACCTTAGAGTCCATAAAAAGACCTTATAACTTCTCCTAACAGTCACTAGATCTGCAGCAACAGACATCAGAATAGTTTAAATGGTTTGAAACTAAGTATGTGGCTACAGCACCACTGATGAAAATAAATTACTTACCAGCATCAAAGAAAAAGTTTCAAGTGTAAATAGGTAACTGGGTGTTCCTCAGGCCATGTTTGCTGATAAGAATTTCACATTTTTCTCTCTCTTTCAAAATGCTGAGGCTTTGCTCAGTACTTGCTGTTAATGTGGGCGAAGTTGGCCATATGGCAAGCAGAAAGCAGTGCTGGGAGAACTTTCACACATAGCTAGTGCAGTGCTTCCTTTGCTAAATGAAGATTTTCTTCCTGAAGTCCAGATTTCACATTCAGATCTCTGGGGTAACGCATTAAACCACAGACAAGACTGAGGTGTTTGCATCCAGCCTGTCTTAATGCCTAGGAGAAAACCACCTTCTCTTTCATGCTATAGAGCTGCATGTCTTTTGAAATCTCTCTGTTCCAATTGATATGGGAGCCGGGGGAGGGAGGTGTTCTGTTAGATTTCCTGTTAAATCTACAGCAGGTTCATCAACAACTTCTTCACCAGTATCTTCTCTTAGCATTGTCCCTGAGGAGTTTCTCTGAATCCTCCTTCAGATTTGCTTGCAAAAGTGCATTATGTTACTGCAAGTTTTAGACTAATTTTTCCATTTCTCAGATCTAGAATGTGTTCCTCTAAAATCACCTATTTCAGCCAAAGCATCTGTTCGAGTGTGATTGTGTATACATGTTTTTCTTTGTATGACTTAGTTTGTCATGTTTATTTCAATCTCACTGTGGTATCTATCCATCCATATGTCAAGCTGCAAACCAATATTGATTTCAGAGGCCATATGCTATCCTGATGTCTACAAGCATTTCTCCTGGTAGTATCAATGGGAGCTCTCCCTGTGGAGTATGAAGGCTTTCCAAGCTTGGGCAGTGCTGTTGATAGTTTTTGTGTTGGCTGATCAACTTTTCCTCATGACAGACAGGAATTCAGGAACAGTTCTAAGGAAAACTTGCTTAGTAAAGTGACTGTTTGTTGGGAATCACAGTTTTCCTTTTAGCAAGATTTAACTGCAAACTTTATGAACAAAACTTTGTACTTATGTAATAGTAATCAATGTAAACAGTGTCTTTTGGCCTGTTTGAGCATGGTGCCTGGTTTAAACGTGCTGAAGTCAACAGAAGGATTAATGTGTGCTTTAGGAAGTCAGGTTTATAGTTACCTAGCACCTCTAGTTAGAGAAGCACTGTACATGGAAGGTATGTTTCTTCCCGTTCTGCCCTGGGACAATTTGTTCACCTCTATGAAGCTCAGGGACTATTGAGTGGGACTGCCTCTCCAACAACTCTTGTGTTTGTTTTTGTTTTATAACCATATGGGCTTCCTTCATTATTTGGTCATGAAGTGCAAATGGGCTATTAGGAACTGTCTTGAAGGTCACAAATTAATTGGACTCTTATGTAGCACCCTCCCCAGCTAGAGACTATGTTAGCATCTCAGAGTATGTTAGCATGTTATCTTCTCCTGTGAATGTCTTTGTGCTAAAAGCACAAAGTTCCCTTTCAGTCCTGTCAGAAAGGTTCTTTGGTGACCCCTTTTCATCTTTTTTTTGCATGATTTTAACATGTTTTTATCCAATAAATGTTAAGAAGTGAAGAAAATATATATTTCTTCTGATACAGACTTCTAATGTGCTGTCCTTTAGAAGCAGCACTTTCTCAGAGGAGGCTCTGAAACCCAAGCAAAAATACACGACCTGCACTGCAAATGCTGGATGGAGGATGGCAAACCATATCACAGAATCTTAGAGTAACTCAAATTGGAAGGGACCCTAAGGATCGTACTTTTAATAACCAAATACATACCTATGCACAGACACAGGATCTCAGTCAGAAACGTATGGGGAAGGCTAATGCTGTCCTTAGCCCAGAACAGGACAATGCTGGGAGAAATATGTGGATTTTGACCTGTCTTTCCATCAAGGCAGAAATTTAGTGCTGAGTGCTTGTACCTGCCCTGGCTAACAGTAGTACCCAGCTCTTCTTGGTCCTACCCACTGTGGTGGGCATCACAGTTGTAACAAATCCAATGGTTAGAATGGAATGGCTGCAATGAAGCATCTTTATTCATGAAAATTTGTTTGATCTTGATTTGTTGGACTGTTTGGGGAAAATTCCTCCCAGACAGTGGCAGAAAACTAAACTGATACTTCTTCATAGTGCACAAACGGTCATCTCTATCTTGTCAGTTTTTAACTTCAGGTGGATGCACAGGCCACAGGCATGTGAAAGGCTTCACAATCTTAAAACATAGTCTCCAGAGAGACCTAATGCTTCAATAATGCGATAAGGTGTCATATAGAACCTTTTTTCAGCCATAAAACTAGTGGCCTTTCTATAATATTATCCATTTGAAGATTACGATATATCATGTCCTTCAGAAAGTGGTGGCCTCTTACCAAGAGGGCAAGCATGTTTTTACAAGTGTCACTACAGAGAGGTTTTCCTCTGTACAAATTAAGCCTGTCAAGAAAATGAAGCCTTCTTCTGCAGAAGTATGAAAAAACATTGATTTTTTCCTTTGCATTATGTTGCTGTTAGCAAAACCAGCTTTGCTTTTACTGCACAGCGAATGGAAAGAAGTTTTACCTTTAAAATAAAGCTTCCAAAGAGAAGAAATCCTAAGATGCTTTCTTCTTGGTTTCTTCATCTAGTCTGTCATAAGCTGCTAACTTTGTAGGCTTTTATTTATTGCATTTATAGTGTTCACATTGCTATGGTAGCCAAGTACTCTGATACAGTAATATAATAATGTTGTATGAGAGCTAGTGAGAAACAAATGCAGTCTGCTTAGCTTATTTTAAAGCATCTCTCAGGTTTACCACAGGTATCTGTGGAGATGAACTGAAACCAGGATGAAAGGAAATCTCCCTGAAAGGTAGCAGAAGTTCTGGCTGTCTCTGAGTGAAATGTGATGAAAATACTGTCCTGGGTTTGCTTATCTTTGCTTACGTTTTCATTTCTTTATCTAGGTAAAGAAAGAAAGTGCTGGTGGTGGAGGAGGATGGAGTGGGTCTGGGAGGTGGGGGGCAGGGAGCAGAGCAGACCCACTGAATAACATGCTCAAGAGCTCTCCTGCACAATGAGATTAGCAGGATGTGATCGCTTTGATGCCAAGGTGCTAACACAATAATACAAGCGAGTTTGCCAACTTTTCAAATTGAATGTATTTGATTATTTGCTTTTAATTAGTGTGAGTTTTGGAGTATGTACAGGATTGTTAGAGATACATGAAAAGCCTCCTATGGCAGGAGAGTGTATTCTCAGTAAAGACGGTGCAGCATTGTTCTTTTTTAGCTGTGGAGAATGAGATTTAACAGCTATGTTAAATGTTTTAGCCCGTTTCTATTGTGCCTTCCTTTCAACCTATTGGCAAGCCCAAGTGACGAGAGAAAATAAACCTCTCATTTGATCTGAATGTTGAGCACTTTGCTGCAAGAAGAACTCCAGCCCAACTTCAGGATACAGGAAATATGACTGGTTTATTTACAGGAGGCTCTTACTCCCTCTTTCCCTTAATAAGATCTTGAGTAAACTCATGCTGTCATATTTTCTTCCATGCAGTGCCCTCCTTTGTGTTCATTTATCTTGAATGCCTTTGTCAAGATTGTAGATTTAAAAACTCCTTTTTCAATGGCTGAAACAGGCTGCAGTTCTGGAGGAAATATAACAAGAGAGAAACTGTTTATTTTGACCTCTTTCCTTTTTATTCCAAAGTAAGAAGGCAGACTGGAGGTGCCTTGGGGATTGTTTGAATGATTTACCACTGGCCCACTTCATGACTTGCCAGTCACTGGGAGTTGCTCACCTTCCCAGGCCATGGAAAGCATCAGCAAAAGGAAAAGTATCTCTCATTGTTTGGCACAGATTGTAAGTCAGTGTCCATTTCTCAGTGCTTGGCATTACCTGCCTTTGCAGTTCAGGCTCTTGGTTTTCCACCATCTGAAAGACAGAAATAAGAAAGACTTAATACATTCTATGTGCGGTAACACAACCTTCTACCTATGCTGCTCTTCAATCACTTATGCACGGTTATATATGCACACACACATATATATATTTTAAATACTCTCCCCTTAAACAATAGAGAAAAACAAATGGTTGACAATAACAATGGCAGCAGCTCTCCAACAAAAGCATGCAATTATTACAATTATACTATCCTTGATTAGGCTCCCATGCATTGCATTTCAATGTAATTGATGTTGTAGGTTGACACATTGGACACCAAATATTCTCGCCTGTCCCTTCACTCTTTTGTTTCAGAGCCTGATTTGCATTTTCTATGCTTTTAGTAATGAAGACTTAGCACTTTTCCTCCATTAGAAAAAAAAAGAGAGACACAATAATCTGCAACTCGGCACTTGTTTAAGGATTCTGACCCTCAAAAATACCACTTTGCTTCACACATTAGCTGCTTACAAAGAAGGAAGCTAATGTATCATCTAATTGGGCAAACCACTGCATCTGATTTCTCTCAATCAGACTATTAGCTTCGTAATTACCCATCTGCCTCATGTGGAAAAACGGCAAGGCGAACACCCAGCTAATAACATTCTCAAGAGCTCTCTACCACAATGAGATGAGCATGATGTTGTGGGATATAGTCCCTAACCATTTAAGTGCCAAGGTGGTCTTACAATACAGTGGGAGTCTGCCAACCTTCCCAGTCTGAATGTGCTTAATTATTTGTCTTTAATTAGTCTGAGTTTTGGGGTCTGTTCAGGATTGGTGATGAAAAATGAGCGGCAGGAAAGAAAGCCCCTCGAGCTCCCTGGCAGTCTGCTTTACATCCTCTTGTCTGCTAAAATAGTAGTATGGAAAGTGGGATTTATCTCCTGAGCAGCTCCAAGTTTGCCCTCACTTCTTTTTATAGATTAGAAAAAGTTGTCTGGGTATCTAAGCTGGGGAATAGCCAAGTCAGAATTCAAATGGAGGCTGTTCAAACAAACCTCTGGCTTGAACCCTGTATTTTCCTGCAGTTTTATACTCTTGACCTTTATGGAGCTATTGCCAAACTGAACTAATTTAAGTGAGGAGATGCTCAAATCTAAGATTTCCTCTTCAGCAGTGAGAGGTGCCATCCTCTACTTCCAGCCCTGGTTCTGCCCCTCCTAGATAGCCCACAGTATCTCTGAGCATGTCTCCCACCCGGTCAACTCGCAGATTGCAAAAGGCTGGAATGCCCTTGCTACCCGACTCCAAGGTTGAAACCATATGGTCAAGTGGCAGGTGATTCTCTGAGAAGGGCCCTTGGCTCTGTTTTCGCTCCCACATGTGGTTTAGTAAAGCCCACATCTGGTTTCAGGTAGAGCACAGAGCAAGATGCATCTGCCTGATCTGTTTTCTTTTCATTGATTTGGAAGCTTAGTGGAGATTCAGTAAAGATAAATCCAATATTGACCCATATTGACTAATTGCAAATAAGTGAGTCTCCTTCATGTATCCTACCAAAGAGCATACAGTATCCCTCATTTTATTGTAGTTTTTTCTTTTGTCTGGGTATATAGAATGTCAGTTATGGGCTTGACCATCCAAGTGCTAATGATCCCAGGAAGGGAATTAAGAACTCTTAATGAAAACCTTAGAGGATAAGGAAAAGCATGAAATAAGGCTTAAAAATTATTCACATGAAACTGTCACAAAATTGTCATATTTACCAAATTATTTTTCATCTTGATATATTACCGGTCAGAAACGTTGCGATTTTGGCCTTCCTCAGAAACCAGTGTCTGAAATGCTGCCGCAACCATTGGTGTCAATAATGGTGTATAAGACACAAAGGCAACTATTCATTAGTAACTCAGTCCTCCAACAACCCTCTCTGACTTTCTAGCGGCAGGACTAGCAAGATGTGTACACAGCAAAGGGAAACAACCAGATGGTCTTGCAGTTATGACCCCCACTCTCTCCTCTCCCATTGTTTGCTGTTATCGCTCATTGTACGATGTCCAAACCCCTTCACAGGCCTGCCAGCATGGATTGCTGGATAGAGGCCCTAAACTGCACATTCTTCTCAGGCCTATTTCTGATACCCCATAAACGCTGCTTAGGCCATCGCAGATGATGCGTGAGCCTGATTCTGTAAGGCTTAACTCAAGGTAGTAGTTCTTTGTCACATAAATCACAGTATTTCATTTCATGGGTGGCTTATGCAAGTAATGTTCACATAGGAAATGCAGACTTGGGTCAAGGACCCTCAGCAGCGTGGGCATCACTGAATCGGAATGCCCATGGTGTGAGCAGCCAGGAGAGGCCTCCCTTGTCCCCAGAGGGAGAGAGGCAGGAGAAACAGCCCTGCAGGGTTGATTCCAGCCATGGAACTAGCTCTTCACAGCAGGGCTGGGAGGAGTGGTGGCTCTGCCCGGGGGAACCCTCTTCCTCTCCTCAGCAGCAGCAGTAAATGCCCTGGGCACTGAGATATTCCTCTTGGGAACACAAACAGCTGGTCTGGCTTCCTGGAGATCTGATGTAGCCAAGTCTGTGCTACCCTTGTTTGCCTGTTTCGCTGACCCTGGCAGTCTGTTGCCACAGACAATTGCCTGCCTTGCCTTTGCACGGAAGCAGCTCTGGTTATTTTGTGAGGTCCTGTGTTTTTTGCTGCTCGCTGGTTGTGTCATGATAAATGAAAGGCACCTGGTGGTTTAGACTCTGGAAACCTTCACTGAATACCATCAAGGGATTCCCGACTGCATCTCTGTAAAACAGTGTCCCTGTTTTATCAACTGCAAAACTGAGGGAAGGCCTTGGGCAATGCGGCATAGCTATTTAGCTCTGTCAGCTGCCAGAGTTTATCAGAATGAGTACAGGGCCTTAAATAACTTTGTCTCTCTTACTTATTATGCATGTCGTCCTCTCTCAGGTGGCATTCTGCTCTTCAGGGAATGGCTTGTATGCGTAAGGACTGCGAGACTTATTTCAAATGCCTGCGTTCCATGTGTTTTATCTTCACCTTCTCTCTAGTGACCTCTCCGAGGGAAAGGCTGTGCAATCTTTGGTGAGGCACATCACTTTAGCAGAGGTGTTGGCTCACTTATGGCTTGAGATTAAACTGGTATGGTTGAAGTGTCACCCACCCTCCCCTATGCTTCCTTCTCCTGCGATTGCTGGCTCCAGAGCAGGGATGGCCCAGCAGCTCTTGAACCATTTATAGACCAACATAGTACAGTAAACTGGCATTGGCTCTAGTTTTCTTTCATAGATTGGCCTGCAAATTGCAGCAGTTCAAGAGCTGATTCTTCTCTCCTCTGAGGTTATTATTCTCATAGATTGTGTAACGCTGAGATGAGGGACAGGCAGGTATCCTAGGCCAGGAATCGTTACTCTGACCCAGCTGGAGGTCTCAGCAAGTACAACTCAACTTGCTCTGCTTCTTGCTGCATGGCTGTGTTAAGCCCCTGCCAGTGGTGAGCAGGGATTAATGCTGGCCATGAATAGGCCTGTTGTTTGGAAAGATCAAAGGCTGAGCTGAGAATGACATTATAGGTGTCAAAACCATGCTGCTGGAGTAACAAAAAGTTTCTTCTGGGTCACTCTTCAGGTGTTGCTGCTGAATATGACTCCCCTCTTCAGACATACATGCACATTAACTGGCATGTATGATGCTGTGGGAAAGCTGATGATGGGAACTGTCTCAGGTGTCTTGAACTGCATGAATGGCCAGTGTTACGGTTGAGCAGACACTGCCTGTGCTGACAGGGAGGTGAACTACGTGTATGAATGAGAAGCTGACATTTCAGGAGTGGACATGCCATGTCTTCTAACATTTTCTATCAGACCAGAGGGTTCTAAGCAGGACAACGTGAGGTGATCAAAACATATAGTGACTTGGTGGTTATTGAAGACTGGAAAAGCTGTGCTGAATCAGGTTAGGGGAAACAGCTCTTGGTTTGAACTGAGAACCTGTGGGAATGCTTCTCTCCTTCTTGGTCTCCTCTGGTTTAGAGAATTTATAGCAAAAGAGTCATCTTGGTAGACCAGCCTCTGTACTCACCTGGCAATTGTGTGTTAGTCAGGGTAAATCAAAAGAAAACCAATTAGTTTTTAATGACTGCTGACTTTGAACACGAATTGATCAGTTGCACCAGGTTAAATGTTACAGCTCTCATTCTTCAGCCCCATGCCTGTCTCGTAACTCACTGAAAATGTGTGTCCATCCTTCATCTGCCGCACTGAGCATATTAGTGCCTAATATTAGAGGTAATTAAAGGTGCCACATCAAATTCCAGCAGCTAAGGGGCGATGCTCATCCTGCCCTGAATGTCTTACATGAGATCAGGAACTTTGCCGGGGGAGTCAGTCAGGAAGAATGACATTTTTTTTGCAGTTCTGTAACGGGGGAATGGTTGATGAGGTAGAAAGGAAAATATTCCAAGGATTTAATCTTTCACGAGATTGCTGGAAAACTCTCAGCACACCTTTCTCTTCCTTCTTGAGCAGGAAGAGGCTTCATTTTTATAGATAAACTCTCAGAAATTAAGATTTCAGTTTCAGGTCTAAATTTTTTCCTCAGGCAGATGTCTGCTGTCAGTGGGATTTTCTTGTTGAAGAGGGGTTGAATTGTTCCACTCTGACTGGATGTTCATGCACTCCTTGTCCATGCAAGAGTTTACCATTCCCTAAAAATAAGTGATTTCTTTCTCCTGCTTTCCTGCCTTCTGGAAACTAATTTTTCCTCTCCTTTTATGAATGAATGATAGGTGGGCTGGCCTTTAGAATTAGCAAGGCAAGGCAGTGGTTCATCCTCCTCTCTTCTTGCTCTGAGTTCCCTATCAGTTCAGCTACCTGTTGGCCATCAGTATTTCAGCTGTCATTACTATAACAGCTAAGACCTGTTCCTTACAGCTCTGCAAAGTTACACCCTTGATGGTATAGTTCAGTTCCCTGTCTGACCACAGTGTTAAGGTGTTGTCTTGGGGTCCTCACTTAACTCTTGGAGCATCCTGATACTTTTACTTTTTGGAGATAGTATACACGTTCCATGTAGTTGGGGTGTTTTCACCCTAGATATGCCTAAGAGGGACCCTAGATATGCCTAAAACAGGTGAAAATGGGCTGCTTTCAGAGGTAATAAATATAAAGGGTATAATCTGAGAGGGATGGGGGCATGACGTATGTATTCCTGCAGCCCTTTATGTCTGCTGCATTTTAGAGGTCCTGCAGGATTTGAACATGTTTTGTAAATATGGACCATTGCCATAGTCCATCTTAGATGATCAAGCACCCTTATCATCCCCAGATTTTCAATGAACAACCCATCAGCAGATCCAGTGATGTCCTTGTTTAGTTTGACTCACACAGCACACTGGTGCAATAAGGAACTCAGTCAAATGAAAGTCTTTTCCATTATTTCTTTTTCCTCTTGCAGCAGAGCTGGCAGAGCAACTGCCCAGCACATGTGAATCAATGTATTCATCGTTCTGGGAAGTAATTTCTTTCTTTCATTATTTTTATCATTAGAAACTGTTGGTTAATTAGGCTGAAATACAGAGTGGACAAAGGAACCAGAAGGATGTGTTGTGACTTCGGGCAGAGCAAACTGGGTGCTGTTCCCAGGGAGAGATTAGCAGCTATCTTGCTGAGAGATCCTGGTGTGTAGCCAGTTCTGAACAGCCAGTACTGCATGCAGCCACCTCTGGAGTGAAGAGGGAGAGAAAGTAAATGCAGGAGAGGAGGCCAGGACAAGTCTCTATTCTTATAAGTCACATGAACTGTAACGCCAGACACAATTTGGTCAGTTCTGTTTGAATGCACAGGATCCAGCATGTTCCACTGAACTTGTGTTGGGTGCCAGGGTACCAGGTTCCTTCATAAAAATGGGGCACTGTCTCTCTCATAACCTAGACCTATTTGCAATTCACCTCTTTTACCTTGGCTGCAAAGCTGCTTGTTCTCATCATGCCATAAGCTGAATCTTTATAATAATAAGCCTTCATTGAATGGTGGTGTCCAAAGCCATGGTATTACTTGCAGCAACACTTGGGGTAATGAAGAGTTCAATATTATCAGTCACAGACTTGGTTTTGATAGCAGTGTACTGACTTCTGCTATGCGGAGAGACTAATGTGGTTGGACTGAAAAGGACTCTATAAACAGCAGTTTTGCTTGGGGCATCAGCTGTCAATCATGCTGTGTGAAACCTTGCAAATGAGGTTAGGATGCTGGGTAAGCATTTTATCTGTTGTTTAATCAAGTCCTTGATGCAATCTTCATGGTCCTTCTAGATTCCTGGAGGAGACTCTGGATAGGGATCTAAAACAATTGTCAAGAAGTACACCTGGAATTACAGAGTGATAGAAAACTGCAGTCAGATGACATCCTTAGAGGGGTTAGTAAGATGATGCTGGTGACAGATAAACTGGAGGGTGATGTCTGATTTGAAAGAGAATGACTTTTTCACTTTGACAAAATGAAGCTGAATGAACTGGAATTTATGAAAGATATTCTTCATAAAATTTGTTTTAATCCACAAAGAATTTTCCTGTTCCACTAAGTAATATTTCCACAATTTACACTGCAAATGGGCTCCTATTCAAACTGTGCTGCAAGGACATTAATTAAAGTGTGATGAGTTTTATAGTGGCTGAGTTGAAGAGACCTATGTCTGCTCATGTTACAATTGCAGCTACTTCCTTCTTGATCGCTTTAGGATGCAAACATCCCCAAAAAATTACCAATTAGGTCTTGTGAGGAGGGAAAGAGCCCAGCAGGAAAGTTGCATTTTCTCTCTGTTTAACAAAAAGGGCTGAAGACCTCTCTCTTCATCTCCTTCTGCCCTTGTACAATTCCTTGATGAGGCTGTACTTGCATACACAATGAAACCAGCCTTTTGATCTGCAGTGAGGCTCGAGGAGCTTGCATAGTAAGAATCACTTTTAAAATGCATAGAATCACAGAATGGATTGGATCAGAAAGAACTTTAAGATCATGCAGTTCCAACCCCTGACATGTCACCCTAGTCCATGTTGCTCAAGGCTCTGTCCAACCTGGCCTTGAACACTGTCAGGGATGGAGCATTCACCACTTCTTTGGGCACCCTGTTCCAGCACCTCAGCACTCTCACAGGGAAGAGCTTCTGCCTTAGATCTGACCTGAACTTCTGCTGTTTCAGTTTGAACCCCTCACCCCTTGTCCTATTGCTGTGGTCCCTGATGAAGAGTCCCTCTCCAGCATCCTTGTAGCCCCCTTCAGACACTGGAAACTGCTCTGAGGTCTCCACGCAGCTTCTCTTCTCCAGGCTGAACAGCCCCAATATTCTCAGCCTGTCTCCCTATGGGAGGTGCTGCAGCCCCTGAGCATCCTTGTGGCCTCCTTCAGACTTGTTCCAACAATTCAATCTCTTAACACAAGGCTGCTATTTTGAATCAGAAAGGACTACTTGTTGGGAAAGAAAAGTGGGTTTGGTCCCACTTGGACAACGACTTGGAGCTGCTGCATGCCTGGTGCAAGCGGTGTCACCAGGAGCAGTAACCCTTGCAGTGGCTGCGCAGTCGCTGGCACCCAGGGAATCGGTGGGTCTCTGCCTAGTTTCAGTGGACAGGTGTCACTTCCACGCGGTGGGAAAACTGCTCCTCAGAAGCAAGCACTAATTGGCCCCCGTGTTGGCAATCTCAGCAGAGATGCCAGAGTGAACGGGCATGAAATCCCACTCAAACCCTTTGTGGTTTTCTCTTCAGGTCAAGGTTGAGGTGCTTTGGCAGAGCACTGAGAGGAAAGCTGACACTGCTGCTGTCAGTCTCCAGGTCTGCCAAGCTGCCACCTTTTAAAGCACTGAAACACAGGGGCTTGAGCTTTTAAGATGTGTTTTTATTACCATGTTCAACTTTGTGCTTTTGGAAGCATTGTCCTTTGGAGGGGTTGCTGTTAAATGCTGGTGAGCAAGGGAAGGTTCTAACCTGCTCCTAAGGCAATACATACAGCAGTTTATTACTTACCTAGAGTCTGTCTTCCCTAATGTTTCAAGCATGCACCAGCGTAGCCCACCACCGTCTTACACAGAGTAAGGGAGACCCTAGTGTTTGTTTTATATGCACTTTCTGTGACTTGGAATAGTTCAGGCCTGCAAACTATACTTTCTTAATAGATACCCTACAGAACCCGAGTATTTACCATCTAAATAGAAAGTCCATCAAATACATTACTTCAGCATCAACTATATCAAGCGTAGGAGCATTTTTAGTCAGTCCGATGATTTCAGGGAGCCTAAATCCAGATACCTGAAAGTTTGTGAATGACAGCATTGATCAATGCAAGGACATCTCTGTAAAAAGACTTGGTGATGGTGTAATACACACAGATGGTTTGAAAGGCATGTGAGTCTTTATAACTCCTCCAGATGATTTCATTGCAGCATCCCCTGGCACCGCACAAAGGCTTTGGTTCAGTTCTGCATTTACACACAAGCTAACGAGGGAGTCTATGGGGACAGCACACAGAGCCCTCAGTAAGACCTATGACTCCAGCTTTTGCAGGGCTTGCTTTCATCCCTGCAAGTTCTTTCCTAGGAAAGACAAACAACCCATTAAAAACTGTAAGCATCTTGGCCACTTCTGTTTCCTGAAAGCTTCTGTAGAGAGGCTGACAGTCACTACTGGTGCTGGTTTAGTCTCAGTTTCTGGCCCAGGCCCCGAGGGCTCTTTACTTGCTGTTAGAGTTTTGTTTTAATGTTGGTTTGTTGTTTTCTTTTTCACTAATGCTTTGCAAAACCACAGAGAGTATTAGCTCAGCTGAGAGCAGGTAATGCTGCAGACAGAACTGTTTTTAGTGTCATTTTCCTCCTTAATGTTCTTTAAAGCTTCTGTGCTGCAACCAGCTCAAATAAGCACTGTGCTCTAGAATTTGTGCCAGATAACAGGTTTTCCCAAGCTTAGTGCTCTGTACACTGACTACATTGAACATTTGCTTCCAGATTTTGTTCTTTTATACTTTTTATCCAAAAAAGTAATGGGGAACAATTGAGGTGGGGGGGTTACCAAAGGGGATGCTGCATATGTTCAGGTTTTGGTGCTTGCAGGTCTTCTGTGACTCCTTGCACTGTAACATTAGGAATACAAATAAAATAAGCCCCAAAGATGCAGAAAGCTGCTTATAAACTGCACAGCTGAGTACAGGATAGCAGTGGGAAGAAACCAGATGCACAGACTTGCCTTTCTTTCCACCTTTCCTTCTGTTTCTTTTTACCTGGCTCTTCTAGCAGCCAAAATCACGTTACTTGATACTGGGAATGTGCTGAAGCCCCAGCACAGATATTCAGGATTGCAGGTGGGCAAATAGCTGAATGTGGCCAGAAGAACAAATCCCTGTTCTTGGAAATGGGGAAAAGCTTTGAGGGGAAGCATCTGCTACTGCATCTGCTCCAAGGGGCCACACTTCACAACAATGTTAAAAAGGTTAGAGTTCAGGGAAGAGTGACATAACAAATTACCTGAATGGAAACCTGGTTTGGAATGCGGGAGTCAAGGATCCTCATACATTCTGTTCATCAAATAGAAGGTTAAACAGTGATAAAAATATCTCCGGGGACAGGGGGGGAATACAAGCAGTAACATGAGCAAAAAGTTATCAAAGTCCAGAACTGGAAGGCAAATCTTGACTAATTCAGACTAGATACAAGGTACATTTTTATCAGGGAGGATAATGAACTGCTGGAACAATTTAAGGACTGAAGTGGTTTCTCTGTGACTGAAAAATATTGCATGTTGTGCTGTAAGATGTGCTTCAGTTGAATCATGGCTTTTGGATTCAAAATGGGCGATAATAGATTCAGATAGTATGGAAGAGATGAAAATAAGAGATAACACTGGTGCTTGTCTACTGTTTAAAACAATGAATTTTATCAGATCTGATTTGCACAATATATATTCTTTCTTTTAGCAGTATAGTCAGAAACAAAAAAGTCCTTTGTTGTTATATCTTTACGTGGTTTATTTTGTTTTTATTGTGTCTCTACCTATCTGTAACAATTCTCTTTTAAGAAGTTATGTTACTTAAGAGCTGACCTGTTTTAGTGCCAAATAGTTTCAAGGCACTGAAACTGAAGAGAAGGTTTGATAGCAACTGTCTCAATCTTTATACAGCAAAGTACAAAGCCCACCAAGTATATTACACATAGAAATAGTCTATATTTGTATGTGGTACTCATAAAGATAGACATGCTGGAGAAAACACCAGTAGTTTTAGGTAACATAAAAGGAATTCAAAAAACAATTCTGAAATTAAGCAATTCCTAAATAAATTTTTATTGTGCCTTCTTTTGTTGGATGAAGTTTTTACCAAAATCCACATATTTTTTTTTGTATTTGCATCAAGGTGGGTATGTGTGTGAGAGTACCTACGTGACAGTATAATTTGGGACAGCTCTAAGTTTGACTTTTCTTTGCATTTGGAATGGTGAGATCTGCATCCCAAGGATTCAAACATCTTTGTGTCCTGCTTGAAATCACTTGTACCGTAGATAGAATCCCACTTTTATTCTTGTTTAGGTTTGTCAATTGTTAAATTTAATTAACAGCAGTTTTGAAAAAGAAGAAAAAAAGAAGTGGAAGGATGAAATGCTGGATGAAAGAGGACAAAGGCTGGGAACCGTGACTGCAAAGCTAGAATCAGGTAAATTTAAGTAAAGGTGACCTAGACAGCCCCAGGGGAGGGGCTTAAGAGGACAGTTATCATACTGATGGTCAGAAGGCAACCAATAGATGGTTCAAGTGCTCCGGGCTCTGATCTGTTAAATGAAATGCCCCTGTATTGGTGTAACTGCCAGTAGACATCCTCAAAGCAGTATTTCCTCTGGGCTTCATCTTTAAAGTATTTATGTGACTTACGGGGGTTTCATAGTTTTTGCATGTAAAGTCTCTCTCTGTTCTTCTCTTTGGGCTCACATGTATGATCAATTTACCATGTTTTAGATGGGCTGTGATTACTGTGGTTTTAGTTGATATGCTTTTACCTTATTTACCACAGGAGAGGTACCTTTCTCATCAGGTACCATGGAGCAGCAACACTAAGGCTCACCTACTCCTAAGTTGAGCAGTGGAATAGTGCATTGTAAAACTTCCACGATGTGTGCTTTGGTCTGAAGTGTCTGAGGATGTTGTCTAGAAGGTCAGTGAATGTGATTTAAAAGTAGCTGTGACTGCCAGTCACTGGAGCTGTGAACCAGCCTAAGTACATCTTTGTATTAGCTCTGATAAAGCAAATAATTCAAGGTTTTACTGGTGATCAGTAAGCATTTAAGGAAAATTAAATTTCTATTGATTTAAACAGAAAGGAGATAGGAGTGGTATGAATTACATAAGGAAGTATAATAGGAGTTACACAGCTGCATTAATTTTATGTACTGGTGAATGTATGAAATACAATTTTATTATGCAATGCTTTTGGGTATAGCACCATGAATAAACTCCCTTCCACTGCAGTGCCCACAAGACTATGCCAGTTGATATATGTTTTGGGTTTATTTTGTTTGTTTGCCTTTTATTGTCACTGCATTCTCTTTTGAGTTTCCTCTCCCCTCTCGTTTGATTTGCCCCTGTTGCATCTGGTTGTAACCAGGACTGTAAATTAACCTGAGGTAAGAGGCCATCCGTTTAGTGAGTGTGTGTGTAGTGGTTGATACAGTGCAGTAACACAATCATTATTCTTCCTGTGAGGGTGCTGAGGTGCTGGCACAGGGTGCCCAGAGAAGCTGTGGCTGCCCCATCCCTGGCAGTGCTCAAGGCCAGGTTGGACACAGGGGCTTGGAGCAACCTCCTCTAGTGGAAGGTGTCCCTGCCAGTGGCAGGGGGTTGGACCTGGATGATCTTAAGGTCCCTTCCAACCCAAACCTGTCTGTTATTCTGTGAATGATGACATCAGTTGTGTTGGAGTGCAAGGGACTGCTAAAGGAGCTCTGCCCAGGGAGGAAGGTTTGTAGGATTAGGTTGTTAATATTCAGCAGAATACACAGCAGTCGGGAAGGAGCAGCAGATCTGTAGTAAATATTGCCCAGAGCATACAGCTTTGGCTGAGAGGGTCAAAGTAGGGAAAGGTAACCAAGCAGGTCTTTCATAAAGGTCCTAACTTTTGCAATCCCATTTGGAGAAGGAGATGGCTCTGCTTGAGGTAGAGGATTGATTTGGAAATGTATCTGAGAGCAAGCTGAGCTGTTCTTCTAACCCTGTACCACTGAAGTCAGTAGAATATTTACCTCTAATGTCCATGGATGACCTTATGGATCAGGCCCCTGGGAGGAGTGCCACTTCGCTGCTTCTTACTGTATGGTTCCTGGCAAATGGTCTGAGCTCCTACACACCTAGATCACATGGGGCTGTTCCTTTCCGTTATAAAAGTGTCAGAAAGGTAGCTTTGAATGGTGACATATCATTGAACTGCTGCAAAATTGTGGATTAAGTTGGGAACTTTGAGCTTTTCCTCATTTAAGAATCCATGAGAGAGAACAGGGCAGGGACTGAGCAAAATCACTGGCCTAAACGTTGAGAGAGGATTTCTGAAGCGTGAGATAAAAATACCCTTGGGAAGCAGTATTTACAGCACTGGGTTCTGCAAGGAAATACAGGTGGAGGAAGTTTCTAGAGAAAGCACCCTTTAAAAGTACTACAGTTTTTGGTGTGGCAAATAGCATTCAAAGCAAACAGAACAGCTGCAAAATATGATACAAATCACTTGAAAGTTCATTGATTTTGCAGTAAAACTGTAAGTACTTCACTTTATAATAATTGTTCCTCTCATGCTTTCAAATCTTGTACTTGAGCTACGAGAGTATTCAGGTCAGGGTTGCATTCAGAAAATAGGTGCAAAAAGACAAAGAAGCTCAACTAGAGAGATACTTTAATCATGAGCTAATTTACAAACCAAAGCAAAACAAAATCATTTTTGTCTAAGATTATTAGAAGATGCTAATTCTCTGCCTAAAATTATCTTTTTCGTAACCTAAAACAACTCCCACAGAAATAAAACCCCATCTCTTATCTTCCTAATTAAATTTCGTGACTTGGCTTACATGGTTGGTTGGACTTTTTTTTCCTTGTCTGAGGACAATGCGCATGAGTTATTTGAATATGAGCTCCTCTGTAGTATAAACTCATATAAACATTGTCTTGATGATGCTAAACTAATGATAGTGCTCTTTGTGATCATTTTCTCTTGGCTCGTAGCTATGTTTAAAAGAAGTGAGCCGCTTTTATGGGAGAGAGACACGTGTGAAAATGGAGCCCTGGAAAGTGTATGCAGCCTTGTAAAATTTGTAAGAGACTTAAAACAAACCCCAAACCACCCCTCTCTAAACCTAGCAATTTAAAGCAGTGTTGGGTAACAAGAACATTTCTGTGATTATACGATAAGGACACTCAGGATCAAAGCTAGGCAAGGCAAGAATAGATAGGAGTAATTTGAATTAAAAATGTGACTATATCCTTTGTTGCCTGTAATAATTTTTGTTCTCTAGAAACATTTTCCAGACCATTTTTATTTTCTTTTAAAAACCAATCACCGTGACTCCGTGTACATGTGCACACACAAATACTTGCACGCACTCACTTGCCAACACTTCATATGAATAAATGGAAGCATTTTGCTTTACATTTGTAACTTTACATTAGGATTTTCTTCAGAGATCCTTGCATAGCCTATTAGTAATTTGTCTAATAAGTGAATCTTTGGCTCAAGGGGCTATTCACGTGCTCAGTTTAGACACAGGCTTAAGAACTGGACTCAATTTGGTCTTGTGGGGTTGGACATCATCCAATCTGGGACAGTAATGACATCATCTGCTTTAGGACACCCTTATGCACTATGAGCAATGGGGTATGGAAAGTTAGCTGAATGCACTGCAGGCAGGAAGAAATACTTTGCATGAACTATTAGCCAAATCTGCAGCACTTCACCTTTCCCAGTCCATGAACACTGGAGTGTGCTGGCAAGCAGAGGAAAATAGGGGTGAAGTGACTCCAAGAGTGGCTTAGTTTCTGAGGGCTTTCAAGGTTTTTAAATCATACAGCCACATGGATGTTTTTTTATGATTTAAAATGCTTGATGGTGTTCAGTTCTGTCTAAATATGTGGCTATAGTAAACAGTAGCAGACATTTCAAGTCTTTCACATTAGTAAAGTTCAAACATTAATAATATAGTCCTTCATTTCAAAAGACTATGCTTACACCAAGGGTAATGTCATCAGAGGTACAAGCCCGTTATCATTCTCTGGGGTTTCTTTTTTGATAACTCATAGCATCTTTTTGTGAAGCTGCTCATCTTGTTTTGTCCTCCTCTTTGTTTACAGGCTATGCAGTCTGTGCCTGCTCCAGCACTGGTGCTTTCAGTGTGATATCTCCTTCTTGCCATCACACAGGGCAAAGATGGACCTAGATCTTGTACCAGCTGCCTGAGCTGGGTTTCCTGGGGAGTCTTTGTCTTCTCCAATTTGTTCTGACTGCTGTGCTGCTGCAGGAGATCTGCCCAGGGAGGAAGGGTTGTAGGATTAGGCTGTTAATATTCAGCAGAATCCATAGCAGTTGGGAAGGAGCAGCAGATACATAGTAAATATTGCCCAGAGAATACAGCTTTGGTTGAAAGGGTCAAAGTAGGGATGAACTAGATGACCCTTAAGGTCCCTTCCACCCCAACTCTATGACTATGATCTGCCCTTTGAAGGACATCTATACAAAATCAGACCAGGCCTTGCCATTGCCTGCAAATCCCATCTCCTCTTGCAGCAGGAAGTCTACAAGCATAATGCAAGCACAGTGCCAGGGTTCGGTACAACTAATTTCTTTAGTGCCAAGGCAAAGCTCAGGGATGCTGGGGAGGGACTCATCATTAGGGACTGTAGTGATAGGACAAGGGGTAATGGGTTAAAACTTAAACAGGGGAAGTTTAAATTGGATATAAGGAGGAAATTCTTTCCTGTTAGGGTGGTGAGGCACTGGAATGGGTTGCCCAGGGAGGTTGTGAGTGCTCCATCCCTGGCAGTGCTCAAGACCAGGTTGGACGAAGCCTTAGGTGACATGGTTTAGTGTGAGGTGTCCCTGCCCATGGCAGGGCTGGAACTTGATGATCTTAAGGTCCTTTCCAACCCTAACTATTCTATGATTCTATGATTCCATAACAAAGTAGATATATACCATATGTGTAGTGGATACCAATGCCCCACCTTCAAGACTCTCTCTTGCTTGCTCCTCTTTACTTGACTCATTAGTTAGTGCTCTCTGGATGTTCTTGTTTAGGCAAGTGCTTCCTAGCTCACCAGCTGCATCCTCTTTCCACATTTCTGGTCAGTTATTCTAACCGTATGGGTCTGCTTACCCCATACTCAGTAAAATACATCTCTCATTGCTGCTGTCAGCAGCCTGCAATCCTGTCCAATGATTAGTCAGGAGCCAGAGCAGTCATGAATTTCCAGTATTTTTTTAATGCTTCTATGTGCATATCAGACAAAACAACAATGTAAGTGAGAGTACCAGGTGTTGGAGAGCTACTATTGACTGCTGGAAACTCAGACCCTCTCTTCTGCTTCTTGTCATTTTTGACTTCACAGTGACGCTCTGTGCACCAAGTTTCAGAAGTGAAAGGCTGCAATAGAGTGCAAAGAACCTTTGCAAAAATCTATTTAGTAGAATACAGTTAAATGAAATGCGTGAGCCTGTGTTTTTATGCAGAGAAGCCAAAGGAATGGGATTATACAAGGTCATGTGTTTATATGTCCTTTTTTTTCAAGGTCTATCTGTAAATGTTTGAGGGCAAGTTTTAATGATGCTGCTGAGCCAATCTTCCCCTCTCTTTTATGAAGCAAGGGGTTTGACTACTCTCAACTAGCATAAAACCATTCTGCACTGGGAACAACCAAATACTGCCTGATCTGCAATGAAATCTGATCAGTAGATTTTTGACTAAGAGTGTGCTGTTAATTTTGACACTGGAAGCTCTCTAATTTCTCCTCCCTCTTGTCCACATGTTTGAGGTCTAAGCATGAACATTTGTACTTTAAACAGGTTTTTTTCCCTTTTAATTTGGTCTTGGAATGTATAATACTGAGTAATGTCAGCGGGTGAGCATCTCTCAATGCACTCCAGATTAAAACTGCCTGGGCAATGAGTAAATCTGGCCTCAAAGTTTTCCTCACTAAACTGAGTCTCTTGATGAAGAGACTGAAACATCTACAACTTGTTCATTTCCATGTTAATCTCATACTGTCCTTTCAATAGGCCTTCAGCTATTTCCTGATGTGTATGCACTATCTCTGTGGATTTGTCTGTCCAGAGGCTGTATTAGTTACCTCTCACTTCAGGGCTGAGACGTGGTTACAGTTGGCTCAGTGTTTCTGTTGTAAGCTGTTTTGTAACACTGTCAGTGGAGTTACTTCTCCAATTTGAGCAAATGTTGGCTCTTCTTTTTCTTAATTTAAAGGGATAAGGCAGTATTCTGTCTTCCAGAACATAACCAGTCTTCCAAGCTTTGAGAAAACTTGATGAAGCCAACACATGATATCAAAAGCTGTGGGTTGTAGTACCTCTGATGAGAAGTTCTTAAGATTCAGTTAGTAATAATTTTGTTACTTTTTGACTTAACCATCACCGGACTGTTTTCTGCTGGATTTAGTTTTGGTTAGCTTGTAATTCACAACTGGGTAGAGTTTGGTTCATTAAATTGCAAGAGTTTTCAAGCCAATGCTTACATTGTCCATCAATATGATGGCAGAATTATCCATGATTCTCCTTAATTGAGAGAAGCGGTGAGAATGGGCATCCAATTAAGGCATTCATTGTCTCAAACATCCATTCCTGTTTACGCTTCTTGGAAGCTTTCTCAATGTGCTGTGTTGTACTGGCCTGAGAATCACACTGATCCTGACCTACTTGGCCTATTAATCTCGCTCATCCTCTGCCTGTCCCTTTGTTGGACTTTTGTAGTCCAGGATTCTGGGACAAAATATGTAGATGTCTTTGTCCTTTGGGTATTCCTTGAAATGCCAAGTTTCTGGGCACTCTAAAACCAATGAGCTTAATGGGTGAGTGACAAAACAAGCCTCTTTAGTTATTTCTCATAAGAGAAGACTGCTTCATGAGGTATTTCTGGAGCAACCTGATGGCATGCCCCGAAGCACAATGCAGTGCACTGTAGAGATTGTCCTACTGCCTGTGCTGCTGGGGCCTTTTTGCCTTTTATTCCCTAAATGTCGAATCACATCTCAGGTAGGATGCCCTTGCACTGAGCTGCATGCAACAGCACTGCAGTGCACTGCAGGGATCCCTGAGGACCCTTAGAAGTCAGTCCTTGATCACTCACAGCAGTCAGACAGCACCTCATACCACAAGTTCACTAGGATATAGGGACCGACATAGACCTGCCCTCCACACGGTCGCCCATCCCAAAGAGGGAGTGTGGTTGCCTGGGCCTGCCCCCTCCCCAGGACTGACCTTTTCTACGCTAGAGTTAACATAAAGGCACTGGTATATCTGCTTTTTGCAAGTACATTGCTGGCTCCTGCAAGGACAGGGGCTGGGGAGCAACTTCTGTTTTGGCCACATTCATCATTGATAAAATCAGCATTTTGTCCTTTACCACAGGTGTCTAGAATGCTTGTTTATCAATATGCACAGGTTAATAACATTGAAGACTATTTATTGCTTTAATAGCAATAATGATAATCCCCCATGCTAATTTATGGGTGCCA
This sequence comes from Pezoporus occidentalis, assembly GCF_034315485.1. Classification (NCBI taxonomy): domain Eukaryota; kingdom Metazoa; phylum Chordata; class Aves; order Psittaciformes; family Psittacidae; genus Pezoporus; species Pezoporus occidentalis. The sequence continues at coordinate 3,592,987 of NW_026915836.1, read as the reverse complement.
CAGCAGCCTGGCATTGCAAGGGAGAGGAAAGCTGTTAAATTGCATGAGCTTGAGGCCCCTCACTGGAGGCAGCCTAAATGACCACAGCAGAAGCACTGGGCAGAGCCCTATGGCAGATCAACACATTGAAAATGTAGGTTTGTCAACCCGTTTGCTTTACATCCTGTGATTTTGGGGTATTTTGCTGGTGTAAACCAGCCTAACACAGACTCAGACTTAGATCCTAGCCCTATACAAGGGAAGCCAGATTTGGCCTCGTGATGAAAACCCAGCTGTCTACCTATAACCTTGTGTTTGAAAATGCGACTGCAACATCCCTGCTTCCAGCTATGTAAGTGTGCTTTTAAAATACCTCAATTTGAAATGTCCTTCTTAAGTATAGCAACAGTCCTATAGCCAAGGGATCTTGGTTTAGGGGAGGAGGGTTGATTAGAAATAACAATAAATTCTGTAGGATATGTGGCCATGCCACATTCAATCTGGTAAACCTCTTATGTCTCACAACCCGATCACGAATTTTCTGTGTCAGTGGGTGTGTAATCACTCTTAATACAATGATTTACAGTTTGTGTGCAGACAACAGATAGAGACACTCAAATTAGGAAGGACTATCCAGAAAATGTTAGATGTAGAATTAAATAACTTTCCAACATTTGTATGAGCTGTGAGACTAAAATCTGTTAGAAATCAGGAAAATGTAGCAGTAATTTTCAGCTGAAAATCTGTATCATTAAGGAATTGTCCAAGATTAGACCCCTACAAGCATTAGCTTGTGAACACTAGGGGGGGAAAAAAGAGCAACAGCTTTAAGCATTAATGTGGTTAATCCCACAGCGTAGCACTTGGTTAGAGTCAGGATTTGGAATTATAGCTCAAATGGTGATATTTCAAGGGGAAGGTCAGTTTGAATCAGTGATAATACTTTGCGTTTTTACAGTGCCTTCCAAATAAGAACCTCAGAGGGGTTTATAGACATTAGTGAATTAAGGTTCACAGATCTCTGCCAAGACTGCAGGTTTTTCCCTGTTGTATAGAGGCAGAAAACCGAGTCATGAAGAATTTAAGTGGCCCTGTTGTGACAGCAAAAGGTGGTGCTGTGTGGGGTGCTCCTGGGTCAGTATGGCTCTGTTAGGAAACTGTAGGTACAACTGTGGGGAGCAGGATGTGCCACTTGCAGCAGCAGGGATATGGTGAAGGGGAACCTCAGGAGGGTGAGTTTGGTGTTGGTGGTTTCTGGCTAAGAGTTAGTTTCTTTCATCTTGTCATTTTGTGATGTGTTTTACTGCAGCTCCTCTACATGGGCTTCTTACGGCATTTCCCATTCATGGTGGCAGAGCTGTTCCACACTGTTCTCAGTCCTAGGAGAGCCTTCTTAACTTCTACTCAGCAATGCTTTCTGAGAGAGATCTTTAACTATTGGAATTTTGTGGGAGACAGGTTTTCCAATCTTCTTTGACAGAGGGGAATGGAATCCCATGATGAACAGGAGTGCTGTTCTTACACGGTGGGAGGCAGGGATACAAATTGAGAATACTGACAAGCATATCCTGCCTTGGAGTTCCATATTTACTTTTGGATATTGACTCCATTACGTGGCTTACAACACAACCTACTGTTCAGAGTGAGGCTCAATTGAAATCAATTGCTAATTAAACTTATGTCCGCATTAATAAATCACAGCCATTCAGATCATGTTTATAGGAATAATTTCTATTATAGTGAACATAATAGAAATTATTAGATTCAACATTTAATGGACCATATTGTTTGACATGGCCAGCAGGGCCAGGGAAGTGCTTGTCTCCCTGTACTTGGCACTGACGAAGTTGCACCTCGAATCCTGTGTTCGGTTCTGGCCCCTCATTACAACAAAGACATTGAGGTGCTGGAGTGGGGCCAGAGAAGTGCAACGGAGCTGGTGCAGGGCCTGGAGCGCAAGTGTGATGGGGAACAGCTGAGGAACCTGGGGGGTTCAGTCTGTAGAAGAGAAGGCTCAGAGGGCACCTGATAGCTCCCTACAAGTGGCTGACAGGAGGATGGAGCCAGGAGGTGCTGGTCTCTCCTTCCAAGTATCAAGCAATAGGCAGAGAGGAAACTGCCTCAAGTTGCACCACAGGAGGTTTAGATTGGTTACTAGGAAAAGTTTCTCCACCAAGAGGTTTATCAAGCACTGGAACAGGCTGTTCAAGGCAGTGGTGAGTCACCATCCCTGGAGTTATTGAAAAGACATAGAGATGTGGCACTTCAGGATGTGGTTTAGTGGTGGATTTGGCAGTGATAGGTTAACAGTTGGATTCAATGATCTTAAAGGTCTTTTACAACCTGAATGATTCCATGAAATTCTTGTGACAATTGGGGCTAATAGAATATGTTAACCTTTATTCGCCTCAGCTTGACACCGCATTAGACCATGAATTAATATATAAACGCCTAGGAGAGTTTCATAATTAAGTAGCTGTTGTGACTCCTTTGGCCTGTCAGATGAGCTACTTATCCTACGTCCTTTCTTCAGGAAGCAGCATTTGAAGCAAAGCAATGAAGGTCTGTGCAATGCGAACAGGGTGTTCTGCTCTTTGTTGTCCTTCTGCCTCTGCAAGTGGCATCCTGGACAGTTTGTGAGATTCAATTATATGTGTTACCTCCCATAAACACTTCAGCTCAGCCTCCTTCCTCTCCTGCCGTAACCTTGAAAGAAACTAAGAGTTTCCAGTCTCTGCAGTTCCCAAATATACGTAAGTTCTAAAAATCACTGTGTGCTAGAAAGATATTGTCCTGAAAGGCACGTTTGCAGATGTGCTGTCACAAGTACATTCCAATGTTAACCACCTTTGCCTATTTTCCCACTTACATTGCAGGGAGGAAAGCCTGGAAACAGTTTCTCTTCACCAGGCTAGAGGGCAATAAAGGGCATAGATAAGAGGGAACCAGGGGGATGCAAGTCCAGGTCCCTGTGATACACAGCTCTATGGTACCTCATGGGCTCAATGGCTGGAGTTTAAACCCATGCAATCCCGTGGAAAGACTTTAAACCCCACGTGTCACGTACTAAGGGACTTTGATTAGAGACTTTTTAATGTGTCTTGTTCCACTCTGAGGAATGTAATTCTGGCACTAAACACCTAAAAGACATTTAGTACCAGTAAGGATATTTCCAAGTGAAAATTTTTGTGTTCTGGGAAAAAAACCCAAATGGCAACAACAAAAAACTGATGAAGAAATTGAACCAGAAGCATGGAGCTCTGCAACCTAGAAAATGAAATCTAGGAATCCGTCTAACTTCATTCACTTGATCAACTTTCATTATGCCTCTGTAGTACGCTGTCATGCGTGTTGGGCTCCCAAGTGTGGGCATTTCTCAAAAGTTAAAGAGGTGTCCACAAGACTTTCCAGCAACTATTATTGCTCCTCTCCTTTTAAATAACAAGGAAGTACAGGATTATCATCATAGGCCTATTTTTATAGCTGGAGAATCAAAGTCTTAAGGGATTGCTCAAGTGTAATAGAAGTTTAGCTGAGATGCAATCAGCTCAGGATCTGAGGAAATGTTCTCCATTGTTCTTCTTTGCAGAGTGCCAACAAGTCAGGAAGAAAACAAGAGAGATGCTTATTTGTTTCTAGGTTCTTTTCTCTAGCCCAGACATATATGAGCAGCAATATTTTGTGGCAGTTGCTTGTAGTCTAGACTAGCAAGTAATAAGGCCCTGAGAAAACGATTTGTTAAGTAGAAGGAAGAAAGGCCAAACTTGTTAAGGAAATAATGTTACTTTCAAGGTTCTCAGGGGATATTAGAAACAATGGAGAGTAAAGCAAATATTAGAATTGCATATAAAAGGTACTTGACATTTTCTATCTCCAATGGCCCAAAGAGCATTACTACAGAATGTTGTGATGTTATTCTATTGGCAAGAATACAAAAGGGAACAGGCCTAGGAGATGCCAGCTATTCATTTTAGTAAGAACTCAAAGAACAGAAAAATGAATAGGTAAATTAAATCGTAATAAGAGCTAAAGAAATAGCAATGCATTTACTTATTAAAGCCCGTTTAATAGCAGAACTTCCATAATTAAAGTGACTCACCCTGCAGCTAGCAAGAACACAGTGCCACTGCATGTGGTTTGTGTAAAAGTCTTCATGGACATGCCATACTCCTTACTCACACTTGTCCACATAGAAGATGGAAGCTTCCTACTCTTATCTGTCAACACAGTTTCTTTTTCTTCTCTGTTTCTGCAGGTTCTCTGCTTTTGTGCCCCAGCTTCTGATTCCCCAGCTTCCTTTATGAGCTTTTACAAAGTCAGCGGTGGGTGTGCAGACACCATTTAAAACCAGTTCTGGGAATGAGTGGGAGCAGAGAGCAATATGATGGTGTCCTTTCTTAGGTGAGTTTAAACAAAGATTGTGAAAATAAGGGCTCAGATACGTGTACCAGTGCAACCAGCTGTGCTTCTTTAAGGAATACTGTCCCACACTCTGGTGAAACAGAGGGTTTCACCCCATCCTGCTCTGTTCACACACAACACTTGTATCTTTAACAGCAAGTCTGTCTTTACATGTCATTTCAGGCCTTGGAGTAAGGTGGGCAAGCATGGTGGTGAAACCGTACACTGTTAGGTTGGGTTTTTGTTGGTTTTGAGGCTCTGTGCATGTGGTTTTGTCAATACCTTTCCTTTGGAATCCAGGGCTGGTAAGTGAAGACAGAGAGGTGCCAGTTAATTCCTTTGCTCAGACTCTGTTGCAGAGGCCATGTTTTTGGTGTGAAGAACAAGGCTTTACCCCAGAGCAATGAGGGTAGGAGTGATGTAGAGATGAGTAGGACATAGAAAGTAAGCTGCCCTCATCCCATACACCTTCCATTGGGCAGAGGCTCAGGCTGGGTGTGTGGCTGTGGTGCCTGCATGCCATGAGACATACTGAAATAACTTCCCAAAGTCAGGGAGAGCATGGCAGAAAATGGACTTGCTGAGTTGCAATATGCTTTTAGCAGAACAGAGATACACAGCATCCCTTGCTCAGAGCAGATTGTACAGTTACCTTTGAGCCCTTTGCTAGCTGTTGACAGAGTTTGCTCTGTTCACACTCCAGTACAGGGCCATCAGCTCACAACTTCCTTTAATGATAAATCCAGAAGTTTAAAAATAGAAGGCAGATGCAAGGATTCCATAAATATCTTGTTATTTATGAATTATATCAAATATATCTATTATATGATACACTAAGCAAAGATATTATAATACAAATGTCTGTCTGCACAGCCCTGGAGACTTGTATTTCCATCTTTTCCACAGGAGATGGCCTGACTTTTATGGCATGACAATTATTAACCATTAATGCTCTTTCCACTGGAGTTTTAGGACAGATCTGATGGAATGGAGGACTAACACATATTTAAACTTTCAGCAGTACTCTTCATTTAACATATGTGGTCCCACAGTTTCTTTCTTTGAAGTCTGATACTTGAACTATTTTGTTGTTGTTATTAGTTAGTATATAAATTTCCCTGTTGATTTACCTGCAATCAGCTTGGTGATTTATTTGGATACGTAGAGTTATTTGGGGCCAAATATTGCTTGATGGTGAACTGCTTATGCTGTTGCAGTGAAGCTGACTTGTCCCAGTTGAAGGGATGCTTTTTTCTGACCAGTGCATACCAAGAAGTAATGGTGCGCTTGACTTTGTCAGCTTCTGGCCTATGGTCACAGGCTTTCAGGCTGTGACAGAGGGACAGTTGTATGGTAACTAACAGTTTAAACCCAGTTCTATATTCCAACACCGAATGCTTTTCTTTTCTTCCTCTTTTTTGTATCAGACAAAAGGAGAACTAGGTTGTTATTTTATGTGCTTTAGATCTATCTCCAGCTTATTAAACAGCTATAGCATCACTTCAGAATTGAAGAAAAGTGGTGCCATTTTTAAATTGAGATCCTACATTCCGAGGGAAAAATGAAACCTCCATTTTATGAAACTCTTTCCATTTCCATTCTCTTTTCCCTTGCACTTCAATATATGCTTAACTTATATTCATCTCCAGCTGTCAGATGGAAGAGGAAAGGATGGCCATAAGTGCCTTTGGAAGCTGGGACAGGGGGCTACAGGGGTACAAGACCTTCTTGGAGCAAAGACAATTTGTGCAAACCCAGAGCCTGCAGTGGCACCCATAGTTGATGTGGTTGTTACAGGTCTGATTTTGTTATGGAGGTTGCCTAGCCTTTGAGATTGTCTTCATTTCTGTATGCAGAAGAAAGAAATATTGCACGTGTGTGTGACAAGCTAATAGTTATTTGGTTTGGGGTTGTGGCTGGATCTTAGGCTCAAATTCTTGTTGTGATTCGGTCTCTACATTACTCTATGGCCTTGAAGCAGGCCTTATCCATTCCACCTCAGTATCCCACCAGTAGAGCTGATGCTAATTTCATGAATCAGTAAATGTTTGGAAAAGTCTGACTCTCCTTAAGCATTAAATATCAATCTCAAGGTGACTGCCTCAGCCCTTAGTTTGGAATATGTTAGAAGCTGGAGTAGACTACAAATATCTGTTTCACCGTGGAGGCCCATGGTGTATTTGGAGGGCTGTAGGTATGAAGAGCAGGCCTTTCTGCTGGGAAAGATGCAGCTACCTCCTGCATCCCAGGAAGGAACTGCAAGACAGTCTTACCAAACTGAGGGCATGCCTACTTGAACTACAGTGGGTCTCCCCACATGCTGTGAATCTCTAACCTGTGGCTCATCCAAGATCCCCTCTGGCAGCCAGTTCCATGCCACTCTGTGCCGAGGCTGAAAAAGGAGAGCTCTTTGTCCTCTGTGTTCTCAAATGGGTGCTGCCCACCAAATCTCAACACCTCCAAAGCTCACTTGTGTATGGAGCCGTCCCTAAGCCTGAGCTACACACCCAGCTGCTTCCTCTAGCCTGCAATAATGAATTTTCATTGCCGTGGAATTTAGATAGGAATTGCTCTGATTCTAAAGCTCATTGGTCACTAATAATAATAACAATGAAAAGAGCCATTTCTTAAGGACTAAAAACTAATCAGCGAATGTGTAGTTTCTGTGTCTCCTGCAGGTTCTTGTCTTGTGGGGCTGCCAGACTGCCTGTGTCACATGTCTGCCTGTCTGATTTCCAACTCAAGCTTTTCATTTCCTAAATGATAACGGATAAAAGATGAAATCTGGCACACACAGGTAATCTTTGCCATCTTAATATTTGTTAAGCTTTTTGATTTACTGAGAAGTTAAAGTCACTGCAGGTCACAAAACCTGCACATTAGATCTGCTTCATAAAACACTGTGAGTGAATGCTTTAGTCATTCATTTCACAGTCTTTAAACCAATGTAGCTGAAGAATTGCACCTCCGATTTATAAATCTCTCGATTTATTTCTGATTCCAGTTTATAGGATGGGAGTATATCCAGCTTTCCCCAGCCATTTGTGCATAGCTAGAGAAGAAACCTAACATATTTCTTGCATAATGGAGACTTGATCCAGCTTACATTTGTTAAATCACCCAAAGGGAAATGTTCTCACTAAGAAACTTTTGCGCACTGTTAATGTATCAAATCTGACCCGTGTTTCAGATTTCTGCTGTTCTTCTGCATCTAATCTTTCTCCCTCCCTACTCCAATGCACACACTCATCCCTCCCTTCTGTGGAAGAGAAATATGACTGTCATAGTCTCCCTCTCTCTGTTTTGCACATCTGCTTCCCACCCTTTTTCTGAAGGAGATCTATAACCCACAGAGGAATCAGAGATGATCTGAACCATTTTGGATACCTACTGCTATGGGATGTGTGGAGGCCCATGGGCAGCTCAGGTTTCACATCTGCCAGCTTTTCAGAGGATGTGATCAAGGGCAGAAATAAGCAGATGATGATGATGACGATGCTACGGAAACTGGTGTAAAGGAAATGGGATCCCTCCTCCCGGAAACGTGTGTGCCCCCTAGCACGTGTCAAGATCATTTGGATGTGGTAGGAAGGCTAACACAAAGGAAAGTGTATTTTAAATAATGCATTATTTAAAAAGGAAGCCTCTGTCTTTAAAATACAGTGTGCGAGTTACTATCGACTTTAGGTTTGGGCATGGTCTTTGACCCTGGAGCGCTGGCAGAGTCAAAAAGAGTGAAATGAGTCAAAGAGTCTGTCAGACAAGGTGAGATACTGAGCTTGCCTCTGATCTCACACCATGTGGTGGTGTAACCCCATTGCCCTCTGCAGATTCATGCAAACATATGGAGAGAAAAACCTACCCCAGAATCATTCAGTACCAAAACATACCCTTCTTTTTCTATGGCAATGTAAAAGCTTTACAAGAGGAACACATAAGGTGCCAAAGGGCAAAATTTTGGCTTGGATTAATACTGCTTCCAGCCACCCCAATGCAGAAACTTCTCTCCAATTAACTGACCTTGATGGATAAATTCCTCCTTTTTATCTTCCTCCAACCTTTCCCATATTCCATCTCTTTTTCTCCTTGATCCTCCTGATAAAGTCAGGCTGTCCTTCCAACTGTGATCAGCAGAGCCTTTAGCCGGTGCGTAGCTTACTCTCCAAGGACTCCTGCTGCCAGGGGCTCCTTTCATTTTCTCTGCAAATACTTTCTAACAAATTTAGAAGGCCTTATTGGGAAAGGAATGGAATACATTTGTGTGTAGTGATGTATCTGCTAAACGGTGTGTGCTTTTCTCCATGCAGTTCTCAAGGGACTTTGAGGCACGTTCTGTGGGCAGAGCACATGGAATTGCTCAGATGTATTGTTTGCATAGTGTGATATTATTCTGACTATCAGATCCTAAAAGAGAATTAGGAACACGCACAGTTTTTGGAGACTCCCTGATCTGAACTGCCCTGCTTAGAGCCTGACTTTGCCCTTGTGTAGTACAAGGCAGGTAAATGTGTGGCCCTCACAAGGAGGTTCAGAGCTCTACAACCAAGATTTTAGGCTTCCTCCATCACCAGTGTGGCCAGGAGAGAGCAATTCATCATATGGCATCAGTCAGACTCTTCTGGTAATTGGTCTTGGGACAAGGCATTCAGCCCAAAGTCCTTCATGCATCTGACTTACCTGGTCAGCCAACTTTCTTTGGATACTGTGCAAACAACAGCAAGTGGCAGGCTTCAAGTGCAAACTAGACAAACACTGCTGGAGTTGTGAGAGCTCCAACAGCTCACAACTCGGTCCTTCTGTTGTGGGAAGGAGGATATTAGTGGAAAACGGCCAGTTGTAGGGATATGAGTGGGCATCTGAGGGTCACTGGCTATCAGATAAGGTAGGACCGATGCGTCAACAAAGGAATTTTGTCTCTTTGGATGTGAAGAAGGGAGGCAGAGAGACAAGAACTTCAAGAAATCTCTTGATGGAATAAAGAAGTATGTGTATGCTTGCACTAGCACCTATGCAAAACGTGCCAATACCAGGTGCTTTACCCTCCTGAATTGACTGCTGTGCCATAAAACAACTTTCTGTTTTCTTTTGTCCCTCCAATATTCAACAAAGAGACGTTTGTTTGAACCTCCCCATTCACCTCTGAGCCGTCCAGCTAGGAAAAAAACCCCCGAGAGATGTGACTGCACAAGCACACAAGGACAAGAAAGCAGGAAATGTACCAGCTGCTGGGGAAAAAAGAGGAGAATGATTGCAGTCCAGGAAGGGCTCTCACTATTTCTTTTCCACTTGTTTATTAGTTCATTGCTCTTTGACATCTTTCCCCCAGTCACTGCTTCCACTAGATGTTCTACCGGTTTAACAGCAAGCAATTACCCTTCCCCTGGCTTTGAAGCTATTGTTCCTCAGACACTCCAGTCTCTGGGTTCACAACAACTTTGTATTTTTTATTAGTCTTAGGTCTCCTGATTTTTTTGGTAAGTTTTTCTGTTCTTCACATTTCAGATAACAGAGGCCAAATTTGCATGACCCTGGCCTCAGTTTCTAACAAAGTACTCTACCCTGTCTTCACCGAATCATGAGGGTCGGAAGGGACCTCTGAAGATCATCTAGTCCAGCCCCTAGTCTTGAGAATGTTCAATTCAGCCTTGACATTTGGCTACTGAAATTTGGCCCCACTTTTGCAGAAAGGTTTGTAAATACGAACCCTGATTTTTTGCACCCAGAGCCGCCTCATTTTAGACTGGTTACAAACCCTTCTCACAGGTTTTGGTAGTATGGGTGTTGTGCTAAGCATGGGACTGCTGTTGATCCTCTTGTTTTCTTCTCTTGGTCTCTGCCTTGACAATGGATGGGTGTCTCTGCAATGGACCTCTGTGGGGTGGCTGCCAAGGATGCTGAGATTCCTTTGTGCCTGAGTTTCCTCCCACGGTGAAAACAGGGAGGGCTCATGCGTACCTTGATGGGAAACTTCTCTGTGCCCGAGCTGCATCCCAAGTTGCAGCTTGGAATGTTGGACATAATGGTCAGTGGTCCCATCATGCTGGATCACATCTTAGGGCTGAAGGCTCAGCAAGCGGTGGTCCTAAATCCTGGCTTGGCCTTGCCAATGATATGGTGGGGGCTGACATGGACACACTTATCCCTCTCGTGGAGCATCTGTGTAGCATCCCTGAGAGTCTTTTAGTGAACCAAACAGGTATTACCAAAATACTTCTGTCTTGATCTATATGACTTTTTGCTGTTATTTCTCTGCTTACTAAGAATAATTCTTGGCCTTCATAAACCAAGATTCTTACTGGGTTTTCTTTTTCTCTTTCAGATATTTAATTCTACTATAAAAGCGTAGAAAAGTGAGTTACTCTGGCTTCCTTAGAGCATTTGTACAGAAGCTAGAGGCAGACAGGGAAGATCTAAGTTAACTTAGATTTTTCTCACCTTAAAGTATAAATCCTCACGAAGGAAAATATTTTGGCAAGTCGTGTGACTGAGTTTTGGGAAAGTGAATTCATCCATTCTGTTTCACACACCACAACTTTTTATGTTGAACTTGTTTTTCTGAGCTCCTTGTGACTTTCACTGTTAAAGGATTTCTGTACACTACTACCTCAAGGTTTTCTTTCTGCTAAAATATTCTCAGGGACTGCGGTGATCACTAAAATTACCCATCTAACTCCTCCACATAAATGACTACGTTTCTGCCCCACAAAAAGTGAAAACAAAACCAGCTGTGTGTTCATGCAAGACCTTTCCAGGTAGCTTTCAAGTCCTTTGTTTTTTGCTTGGTCTTGAGTTGTCAATGTTACTGTTCATTTGCATTTCACATCTCTGAGTAAGACAGTGCCCTCAGGGTTCTGACTTGTTATTGGGTGCCAGAGCTAAAACTGAGCCATACTTTCATGTTCTATTGTATTTGATGGGGGACTCTCAGCAGTGCTTTGTCTCTTCCTGTTTGGAGGATATCTCCTTTACTGACAAAGTTTGATACCTGCTGGTGATCAAGGTGCAGCACGGAGTTAACCCTCTTCCTGCCAAGCAAAATGCTGTTGTACTGTTCTAGGTCATTTGTACGGGAAGGGCTGAAGTGTTTAAAGGAAAGTGTGGGGAATGGGCGCTTGTCCTGTGGAGAGTTGTAGCTGATGGATTATAACAATCTGTTCAGGACTTCCTCTCATTGTCAGTATTTACTCAGGAAAGATTTTATTAGGCACTGATCTATAAGCAGCATGAAGGGCAAACTTAGCTATACTGATGCAAAGACCCTCCCGACAGTGATGTTGGTGCTCAGATTAGCAGTCAGGTTAAAATTCAGCTCTTGCTGCTTCACACCTGAAGTTGGACAAGGGCTATTGCACTGCAGGATATAATAACAGAATCTATTCTAAAGGTCTGCTGAGGGATTGTTAAATTAAATATAGTTTTACTGCAGGCTTAAGTGCTTGAAACAACTCTGTCAGAACACCAGTTTAGTGAGACTGAGGAAGCCTGTGAACAACCAGAAAAATCACTGTTGGAGAAAGGCAATGGAAGATTTTTGCAAACTTTGTTGGCATTGAGATGCTATGGTTGGTGGGCTTTCGAATCTCAGGCAATAAAAGGCTCATTTACAGCAATTTCATGTTAGTAATAGTCTTCCTCTTCATTTCTCTAATAGACTTTTTTTCACTTACTCTGCTGTATATCCCTCAGAATAATTCTTAGCTTTCATAAACCAAGATTCATAATGAATTGTTTCAGATACTTAGTTCTGCCATAAAAATGAAGAACATTAACCAATGGAAAATTAGATAGGCAGAAACAATATTGCTCTATCTTTCTGCCTAATTAAGGTGAATATTTAGTTCCACCCAACTTTTATATGCATGATATTATTTAATCATTTAGTTACTAGAAGAGCCCAGAGAATAATGTATCCTGATTTTCTGTTTACAGAATCACTGTGATTTCCCCAGTTTGGTTCCTATAATTATTTAATGATAGATGGTTAGTTCTCAGTTCCAACTAGCTGCCAGCTCATTCACACTACCTCTAGGACAGCTTCCACTGTGAAAAGCAGCTGAAGCAGTGACTGAGTTTGCTGATTCCCTCCTGAACATCTTAAAGAATCAAATCACTGCTCATAGGATACACCATTTCTGCGGATAGTGTTTTACAATAGGTTATATTTACTGAAACAGCCTTTGGTTTCCAAACACACAAAAACTTATCTATGGAAGTGTAAAATGGAAATCAAATTGCAAGACTAGCATGGACTTTGCCCTGAAGCTGTCCTGGTATGACATGAAACTCATCATTTCCGTCCTCTCTGCAGGGGGCATGTGTCTCATTAGAGCAGGGATAGTATTTCACACTCTGTAGTAAATACATTATTTAGGGGGGAAAAAGAGGTGAATAAGAGCCCTCTTAAGGTGTCAGTAGGATACTTTCAGTGTCTTGTTTGGTGTTTTACCTTTCCACACTGGCAGGTATCCCTCAAAACATCCCTTTTGTTGTCTCCAGCCCCCACATATCCTAACATCCAAATCCTTTGGATCTGTATTTTGATGGTTTTTACATTTGCTATTTTCTTGCATCTTCTCTTGATACTTACCTTGTATTTTACTTCTCTTTTGAGTTATGATGTTATACTCCTTATTGCCAAAAACATCCTTTTGAGTTTCACCCTTCTTTTTCTTTCTTAAGGACCTCCCAGAAATACAGGCCCATAACAGAGCATTCTTGGCTCAGATGTCCCAGAAAACAGCTCTAAAAGGGAAGGTAATGTGGGATTTTTGTGGCTTTCTCTTACACTAACAAATCGTTCCACTGGGGGTGTAGGAAACCTTCCACAATTACAGTTCTGTTGAAACTGGTACTTTTCTGGGAGAAGTGTAACAGTGCAATTTTTCCAACAGCAGCATTTCCTTCTTTGATTGGAAAAGTAGGTACCCCAGGGTGAACATTATGGAGAAGCTGGGGATGGCCCTACACAAGGTTATGCAATGTGCTGGGCTTCACTACAAATGAATAATGTCAGGTGTGTTGCCCTTGAGAAGTGCCTATACACGTAAACAGAGGTAGATTTAAGCACATGCTTCTGGTTGCACTTTCTTCTGTTAATTCTGTTTCCCAAAGAAGTGGTAAATGCTCCATCCCTGGCAGTGTTCAAGGCCAGGTTGGACAGAGCCTTGGGCAACCTGCTCTAGTGGGAGGTGTCCCTGCCCATGGCAGGGGATTGGAACTGGATGATCTTAAGGTCCTTTCCAATCCAAACCATTCTATAACTATTATTCTAATTCATACATTCACACATTCAGTGTTTTGTGGTTTTTTTTCCCTTTCTTCACCCAGATTGTGATCATGTTTGTTTTAGATTCTTGTAATACAGTTGTGATTCTAATAAGGTTTTGTTTCTGTGAGGGTAAGCAAAATCATGCTTTTCTAGTGTGTTAGAAGTAGTCATGCTGCTAACAGTATGGGTTGTGTGTATATTTTCCTGTATAACGAAGTTTTTAAAGCTGTAACATGGCTTGCAGGTATTTTCCTGATCTTTAAAAAACAATTAACGTTTAAAAGGTACTGTATATACACTCCACTTTAAATATTTTCATTATTCATTTATTGTTTGTAATAAGTTTAACCCTAATCCAATGTTTATTAAAACTGGACAGGATTTATTAAATTGGTTCAAGATTATCAAATATGTGCAGATCTTTACATATATTACATTAATTCTCTTTCTAAATATTTGCAAAATTCATTAAGTCTTTGCAAGACTTTTAAAACTGTTACATGAAGCTCAAATTGGCCACATTCATAATGCTGACAGAATGCAGTGCTTAAAAGAATATCTGAAAATAGCATCTGAAGAATGAATCAGCACAATATGCTGTTCCAAAATCATTTTGGTATGATTGTCTTTAAGAAATGCACTCATCAGGGGCTGTAGCGATAGGACAAGGGGTGATGGGTTCAAAATGAAACAGGGGGAGTTCAGGTTAGATCTAAGGCAGAAGCTCTTCCCTGTGAGGGTGCTGAGGTGCTGGCACAGGGTGCCCAGAGAAGCTGTGGCTGCCCCATCCCTGGCAGGGTTCAAGGCCAGGTTGGACACAGGGGCTTGGAGCAACCTGCTCTAGTGGCAGGGGGTTGGAACTGGATGATCTTAAGGTCCCTTCCAACCCAAACCAGTCTGGGATTCGGGGATTCTAAAACTCCTTTAGACGTTTCACCTTGTTTTGCGAGATGGTGCAAGGTGTCCATCACAGATGGGGTGAAGGTGTACCTGTTTGTCTACTCCACTACCTGCTGTAACTGGTAGCTTTCCTGACTCCACAGTGCAATTTAGAGGAGACTTGGGTCTGCTCTAAAGCCCAGTCAGTACTGCAGCCCCAGAGGGAAGGGAAGAATCCATGCTGATGTGTTCAGTTGAGGGCACTGGATTCAGGTTCAGGAGGTCCGGATTCTGACTTCTTGTGGGAATTCTGATGAATAATATGGAAGTGTCATTTGCTGCACATTCAAACTCCAAAATGTTACAAATCACCAGGAATTCTGGAAAACCTTTGCATTACTTTTCCTGTGTCTCAATTTCTTCCCTGCGAGGAAAGGAAGATGACACAACCCTGGTGTGGGCAGACAACATGGAGATGAGCTGATCGCTTATTACATTTGTACTGTTCCATTTTTGTATTCATTATGACCACATAAGAACCTTTTAAGTAAAACAGATTTATTTTTTGTAATTTTTTTTTTGCCATTAAAAAGACGTTTTCAGTGTAGGAGACACTTTACCTCAAAATGAAATATTCACCTGAAAGCTTCATTTTATGGAAAAGCTCCGGAAGTTTACCAAAGCATGAATATTCAGTTTAAGGTTTGGGTTTTCATTCTCCACAGCAACATTTATCTTTTTTGCTAATAAGTACAATACAACCAGGGATGTCCAAGATGTGTTTTCTCAGGGGACAAAAAAGTGTGGGTATTTAGCAGCAAAAAAACTAAAAAGGAGAAATATGGAAACAGTGTCAACATTTCAAAGGCTGCATTTTCCATTAATGGATTTGTGTAATATGAAATATATTTTTTTTATTTTACATTAACATGAAATGAATATATACATTTTGATAATGCTTTATGGATGTATTTGCTCTGTCAGTTCACTCATGCTCTCAGTTTACCTTTGTTTCACCCCTGAAATTGATACTCCCTTTGTGCAGCTTCATTAGAAAAGCCTATGGGAGGGTACACAAACACTAATAATGATCACTTGGAAGTCTGCAAACCTGTCAAGTGAACAAGTTCACGCTGCAGCTTATCCAGACAAAACCTTAGTCTTGGACTTTGGTGACACAAAGCCACGGTCTAGCACTGATGGTGCTTTACACTATGACCTGTGCCATAGGTAGTCCTTGTATTAGCTGCAGCAGCTTATATTCAGTGCTTCACTGCCTTCAGTGGGCACAGCTGCATTTGCTGCTTGTGATGCTTATTAAACACCAGAGATAGATGATACTAATTTTCCAGTTGGTTTTTGCAACCCAGATTTCCACTGGCAAGTGTAAACAAGGGTAAACCACATTAGGAATCCAGCGAACCGGCTCCTAGAAAGAAAGCTCTGGCTCAATAGAGAAATGATTTGCTGGGAATAGTAACATCGCACTTTTATTTTCTCAACAGATCTCATCAGAAACATTATCTCAGAGACTGCCAGAATGCAAAGCTAATTTGTCTTTTCCTAATATGCCTTTTAGACACCTCCATTTAAGTATACAATGCATTTGCCTGAAGCACACAGGGAAATATCTTCTGTTATGGACAAGACTGTGGTCTGATGCAAACTAGAACAGGACTGTGGAATTTTATTGGAGCTGTGGCAATCAACACTACTATGGGTCTCAATGTGAACGTTAATCTATTTTAAGTCTGTTTTACCTTTGGGTAGGCTTGTTACAGTAGGCATTATATACGTCTTTTCCTGGGCTATTAATTTAAACAGCCTTCTACAGAGTCTGTGGGCAAAGAGAACACACATTTAACGTTTCTTTTCTAAATATATTTTAAATGGGCCCTTTTGTAGTTATGAAATGTGTAATTAAAGCTGTAACCCAAGGAAACGCTTAAATGTATGCTTAAGAGTCTGTACAGACTTATGGAATTTCTGGGTATATTTACTAGGCATATATTACTCTTGACCTAGCCTGCATTTTGTTGTCAGGTAGCTGGTACCATGGCATGACAGTTCCCTTGCAAGGGCACACTTCATTGAGATGTGGGAAAAACCTTGTGTTTTAGTTGAGACTCTGGAGGATTTTTATCAGTTATACTCAAATTGAGGTTGCAGAAGCCAAATCAGGTAACAGGATGTTGCTGAGTTTTTTTCACATTGGTCATACAGCTGGTCAATTTGAGTGTGGTTCTTCCCATTGAAAAATTACAGCTCTAATTGAAGTAAGGTGTGGAGATCTTCATACAAAGAGTGAAGTGGTCAGCCCCAGGAGTGATGGCAGAGCTGAGTTCAGTACTTAGGGTCCAAAAGCAGAGTAGGAGGGAGAGTTAGGATTCTAGACAGGGCAATTTAACTTCGGAGACACCTCTGCCAGCTGGTACAAATTGGTTTGTCTAGAACAATGATATCAAATTCAGAACCACAGCCAGATACCTCTGTAAAGGAGGAATTCAGTCTTTTTGTAGATAGAGAATGCTGTTCCCTTAGAGAAGATAAAAGCATCACTTTTTCACACAAATCCAATATCTGTTGCACTTGCACGTGAAGAGGAAGGATGGTTCCAGCCTACTCAGGCCAGGTGGGATTTGGGGTTGCATTTTTTCATGTCCCAGGAATATGTACAAAGCATCAAGTTGTGAGATTTTCAAAGGAAAATACCCCAACATTTTGCATCTCTCTAGCTGGAATGAGACTGCCAGTCACCTGAGAGCTGAAGGTACATGGAGTCAGCCATTGTGGTGCACAGATAAAGTCACTCCTGCTGGGGTGAGATTGTGATTTATGGTAGCTAATTATTGACTTCAAACCAGAAACTTTTCCAAAGGAAAAGATGAGAATCCTAAGCCTTTCCCCTCCTAGCTTCACCGCTAGATGACCATGAGATGTTTCTGGCCCCATGATTGTTCCATTCCTGGATGCACAACAGTTACAAAGTCTTCTATAACTTCATGGTCTGTGCGCTGTCATAAGATTTGGAGTTCAAAAGCCTCAGCCTAAAATGACCCCTAATATTCTGACTTCACAGCTAGATAAATGCTGCAAGCACCGGACTATTTGGCAAGAAGAAGGCACCATCACCAATGTGAGTAATGAATGTTTGGAATATACCTAACTTCTTCAGGGACTTCTACGCTGGCTTTTGGATTTCCTACATCCCCAACAGTTTTAAGCAGAGATGCCCAGCTCAAGAGACGATATCTTTTGGGACATCCTCTGTGGTGCAAATACAGCCAGAGTTCTGTGAGTAAATTCCTGAACACTTTACTGAGCGCTGACCTAAAATTTGTGCATTGTAATATCAGAGGAAACCATTTCATTTCATCCAGTCACTTTTTCTATGGAGCCATACAGTTTGGTGTTTAGCTACAACTGATCAGCCAGAAAGGCATCTTGTTTTCATTTGAAAGATACAGAAGATGAATCCACCATTTCACTCAGTCATTTATGCTCCTGTTAAATTATTCCTCAGCTGACTTCGCCTGGCTTTCATTTGCAGGTGGTAACAGCACAGTCTCATGTAGTAGCTGCAGTTGCTTTACGGGAATAGTTTTTCAACCCAAACAGTTCTTAAAAACTACAAATATCCTTTTCTCTTTCTTTGGCTTCTCTGCAGGTCTGTAGCTTTACATGTACAATTTGTTTACTCCAGCACTCTTTGGAGCTGAATAGCACAGAAGCGCTATGTGTGAGTTAAACAGCTACTGGTGGAGTGGGGAGCTATTGTTTATTAATTGTTCTTCTGTATTTGTTATTATTTGATCTGTAACACATGATGAAAATGCATCTTTGATGGCATAGCTTGCCCTGATTTAGACGGATCAATCTGATGAACGAAAGGCAGCTTCATTTACTGTCCTTGACATAACTAACCATACATTAATGGGAACACTTCTTCCTAGCTAGACTTACTATTTGTTCAGAATCTTAATAGATGGGCTTTGTGCTTGTAAATTTCTAACACTTGTTACCCTGTATTTTAAGTCAAAGTGGATCTCTCTGCTGAGGATTGTCTGTCACATTTCTTTTTCTTATTTTTTCCCTTTATTTTTTATTTTACAAAAGAGAGAAGTGTTCTCAGTCACCTTCTGTGACTTAAAAGCTATTGAGTAGCACTTGTGTTTGAATGTCACATTATATGTACCATAGCTGATAAAGAAATGTCAGTTTCCCTCTGTTGCTGGTATCTCTTACCCTTAAAAAAAAAAAAAAAAGATGTTTTGGTTCAAAATATTTGGTGAAATATACTTAAAATGATGTCATGAATTTATTGGGGAAGACGAAATGGTGGTGAGGTTCTCCTTTCGTACTTGTTCAGTTTGGTGATTCCCTCTAAATTGGTGAACATCTGAGGATCCAGCATTAAGAAACACAGCTAGGCTGATATTACAACATAGCAAGTGCTAGAGTGAGTGAAGTTGAAGATCCTTTTGACCCAGTGCTTTAACTCACCTAGTAATGCCAGTAAAGTGTATGCTGTGTAAGGCAGGTAGGTTGGGAGGGCTTATCCTTGTCAATTTTCCTTCAGACCCATGTGGGTGTATCTACACACAGTGACCATTCACTGCTACTGAGCTTCTGGCAAACCATTTCCAGAGCTGGACATTGCATGGAGTTATAGCCCCCTCCCTAATCCTGACATTAGCAACCTGGATTTCACCTAATTCCTTCTTTCACTGCTTATGCTTTTTCCCTTCTGCAGGAGTCACCCAGTTTAATGGTGGATTACATGAAGAAGAAGGTGTTTTCCTTTGCACATTTAGAGTGGCCAAGCAAGCAAACAGGACATCTGTGAATGCCTTCTGTCATGTGCAGGGAGCATAGATCCATGGCCCAAAGTAAGAGCTGGTTTTCTAATGTTGGACCCCTCACTACTGCAAACATGGCTTTTCTCTGAACTGCTGTTCACTACATGAGGTTGAATTCTATTATTCTGTTTGTTTCATGTTTCAGAAAGCCACTGAAACAGGCCCCTTTCTCTATACCTGTTAGAATTAATCAGTATAGCTTCTTTCACGGCCCTGAGCCTTATTTTTTCCCCTGCGCCCCAAGTCAAGAAATATAGATATGTTCTGTCAGTGAGAGGAATGGAAAGAGCTGGCCCAGTTTTTCTAGGCATTCAAAGAGCAAAAGTCCCAAACAGGGCTACCGAGGCAAGATCTGTCCTCTGGGTCTAGGGCAGCTGGATTTATGTGCACTCCTGCCTCATCCTTTCCTATTCAGGAACTTCTGTCTTCCTGTAAGGAATGGGTAGTGCAGAGTGACTCATCCTGGCACTCTGCCACCTGGCAATGCTCCTTTTCTGAAGGAAAATCCCCCAGCTTTTGTAGGGCACTCCTGAGACCTAGCACAAAGGGGCCAGAATCTGGCCCAGGAACTATAACACACACAGCTTACTGAAACTGCTTAACACTATCCCACAGCTACAACACACCATTGTCTCTCCATCCTATCTTGTGGAAGCTCATGGTGATTTTTTCCATGCATCTTATCCAGCCGTACGTTGTTATCGAGTGCAGCTTCTGTTTGTTAGTTCCTTAGATAAAGGCCTCCCTAAGTCTGACCCACACTCTCCTATTGTGCCTCTTCCTATATTGCTGTATGTGGTGCATGTCTTCTTTCATGTCTCTTCCAAGAGTACCTCAGAGCATCCATCCATTATCTGGTGATAGGACGTGCTCATTGGGAATATTCTTTTTTCCAGAAATAAAAATGTATGGCATACATAGTATTTAGCAACACTGTACAGAACTTTGCTTTGTATCATAAAGAGATTAGTGTCTCTTAATTAGTGCAGTCCAATTTCCAGCTGCATCCATAGGCTGCATTTTTATTGACTGAAAGATGTGTATAGATGTGTCCTATTCTCTTCTATGTTTTACATCTGGATTCTACTGTTTTCCAGCCTGATCCATGTGAACTTTGCTGGTGTGTGTGTGCATTCCTTGGAACAGCTAACAAACTATTTCCAGGGAAGGTTTGGTCCATCTATGGAGATATCACACACATGAGAAACCCCAAGGTAAGAAGTGAGTATGTGTATATGCATGGGGAAGAATGTTTCTTGAATTACTGTCAGGTTTAATAGTACTTAGGGTTAGTCCTGTGTATTTTTACTTTCTTTAGCAACAAAAGTTTAACTATAGACACATCAATATCGCTGAAGAAAGGACTGCTTTCAGTTTCAGGATTTATTGTAAAATAGTTTTCTTTTCATGCTTTGTTTCCCCATGTCTTCGTATTTCTAATACCATGAAACTGATCTATGCATAGGGATGAAGTCCTGCTTGGCTTGGCATTGAAGATCTCAGGGTTTTAGCTTTCTGAAAGTTAGTAAGAGGTACAAGTTGGGATATCTAGACTGAAGTCACATGGCCTAAACAAGCTCCATCTGGAATGCAAGGCAACAACATCTGTTTAGCAACACAGGTCGACATGAGCACACAAGCCTGGTGTGTGCCCCCTGCCCTGTTTTTTCAGTCAATAACTAGGTAAAAATCAATGGAGGAGGGGTAAGGAAAATAATGGGCTATTTTTTAAATCTAAAGTTTAAAGAACATTAGAAAAAAATAAAAACACCAAGGCAGAAATAATAACAATAAAAATAGTCATTTTAGACATATCTCATGCTGATTTGTCTGATTTTGGTAACATTATTATAAGTACAATGAAAACAGATTTCCACTGGAAACTGAAAGTTGACACAAGTTGTCTTGCTTCTCATATTTATATATTATGTATATATTGTATTTTATATAATATAAATTATATATACCTATTACACATATTTTATATATATATATATCTATATATAATGTTGCATATTTCAAGGCCAGGTTGGACAGGACAACATGTTCTAGTGTGAGGTGTCCCTGCTCATGGTAGGTATGTTGGAACTGGATGACCTTAAGGTCCTTTCCAACCCAAACCAGTCTGTGATTCTATGATCCCAAACATAATCTAGTCCTGCAAACTGCCTTCCTCTCTTTACCTGATATATGATTCACACATTGTAAAGAATGAAAGTAGGGGCTACTGTTAAGGTCTTTCTTTTGAGGCTTTTCTCAGTGTCTGAGCTGATGTGGCTCTTGAAAGCCTTTAACTTAGGGGTCAGTCAGCAAGAACTGACAGGGCTTGGTGTGTAAAAGAAGCTAGTCATGGTATCTGTCATCTTCACGAGTAAGTTGTAGGTTTTGTACAGGTTGGGATCAAGCAATCTCAATAGCTTTGACTAAAATGTTAGAGGCAGAAAACTGGACCTAAGTGCATGCATGGAAAAACTGCCCACACCTCCATGCTTGTCAGTGAATTAATTTGGTTCAGAATGGGGATAAGAGATCAGAAACAGGATGAAAAGTGAGAGCTAGGCTGCCTTGGATTATCTGATGCTTGGGATTTAAGAAAGTATATGGTCTGATGACAATCTACAGCCACATACTTAGGCTTCTCAGCCGGTAGGTTTTGCATGAAGAAAGTATTTGCAGAGATGTTTGTAAGAAAAAGAGCAGTTGGGCTGCCTGGGCTTCTCTTTAGATTTTCATTTCAGAAGACAAGCCCAAGCAGTGAACTCTGAAGTGTTCAAATTCTGGTGTAGACAAGAAGTGAGGAGATGTGGGCAGCACCTCAAATCTCACAGCATGTTTATGGTCCCTTTGTTGCGCGCAGCCTGTCACATGTAATGACTGAAGAAGTTCTGCTTCTCTCTCTGTTTTTATCTCTAATTTACCTGGCAATATGACTATGCAGCCATCTGGGTTCTTGTGCTCTGTGGGCTTTATAAACCTCATAAACACTACAGGTTCACACTTGGGATGTATATGCACAAGGGCCCAGCCAACTAAGCAGTACAAGTAAGTAGTGTGTGGACACCAGTTTATAAGCCTTTTAGAAGTTTTGATGGTGTGTTCTTTATTCTGTCTGTCCGTCCTTGTGAGCACACAACTGCACGATAGATTAATCGAGTTAAATATATCCCAAAGTTGTTTGAAACAATGCCTATTTAATTTTTTCAAGAGGCTGCACAGAAGTATAGCATTGTACCACAAATAAAAGTGTTGCCACAATGCCTGTAAATCAGAGCTTTAAACTATGTTTCAATTATGCTTCTATTATCCAGCTGGTGTTTAAACATGTTTATTATTCAAATCAGTAGAGAATGTACTGCTGTTGTGTAAACAACTGTCAATTGCTGAAACAATGATTACAAGGCACCATCTCTTTCAGGTGTACTTAGAGGTACTTATACCTCAACCACTTGTATTTAAATAACATGCAAACACAATGCTTGAGTGACTACTTTCACTCCTGTTTCCAATACCTCGTGCCAATTCTATTACATTAAGAGGGAAATCTATTACATTTTTCATTTATACACATCTGTACTCTGTTTTTAACCATTGTATCATTAAGGCTTGAGTTAATATAATAGATATGCCAAGAGATGCAGTACATATTGAGAAATCCTGTTCAAAATAAAAGCCAATTTCTCTGCATTATTTTAGGGCATTTGAAAGCTTTTGTGAAAACAATAGTAAGAAAATTATTTTCTAAAGAGGAAGCCTGAGAAAGAAAAGATTTAGTCGTGGAACTCTGCTATCCCCCAGCCTCTCTATTTGTTTTGATGGAAACTGAGTACATTACAAGTTGATTGCTTCTTTTTTTTCCAGGTAGGCATTAACAAAATACAGCGCTGATGGTATTGAACTGTCTGTCTTGTACATGTGACAGTATTCAGCATCTTCACACGCACTTACTGCTGGGTAAAGTGTTTGCTGAGTGAGCATTAGAGGCAACTTTTTCCTGGTTTGTCACAAACTGGGAGGGAGAATGTTTTAAAAAGCTGCGTTTGTTATAAAAACTTCCATGAGGATCCTCAAAAGAAGCAACTGGAGGAAAGAGTTTCTGCTAATCTCCATGTTCTCATGAAGCAAAGATGCTGCCACAGTCTTTGTCTGTCCTCAATATTCTTAGAGGGGAAAACCTGGAAAATAAGAGCAGATATTGAAAAGTACAAAACCAAAACCCCAACGTGAGCCTTCTGGTGAATGACACAGGCACTGCTTCCCACTCTTCTCCTCCCCCCCACTTTTTTTATCCCTGTCTTTTAAGTTAAATGCTTAAATATAAAGCTAATGGAAGAAACAAACACTGCCACGAGGATAAGCTGTTGTAGTGTGCTGATAAAATATGACATTCTTTTTCAGAACTTAATAGAGATGCTTTGACTGTTGTTCTGCAGTCAACAAGGCTGGTCTAATTGGTGGCCATGGCAACAAAATCAGGTCATACAGAGGTTCATACCGAGATCAAGCATATGTAGATCTTCTTGTTCAAATATACATAAAGATAAGAACCTTTAGTGAGAGTCCACAGTGAAAGGCTGAAGATGGATGTTCCCACGCACATCTAATATTACTTAGAAATATTTACCTGTTTGTAACATAACGATGTTTTCCAGAACAGAAATAGAAAAATCCTTCATCCCCATTGGAAAACAATGATTTTTTTTTAAAGTCAAAGTAGGGTGTATGCATGCACATTGCTTCATAGCTGTTTGTAATTTAATCCCTGGGGTTTTCAGTCAGTCTGACTTATATTTTAGATGTAATTAAGTAATCGGTGGTGTACACTGTAAAACGAATGTTTAGGCTGCTTAAGGTTGAATTTTCACAGCCATAGCAGCTGCGCAGTTATGGCTCCTGCCCCCACCTCCCTTAGTACAGTCATCCATTTACAATTATTACTTGAGTTATTTACATAGTCATGATATTTCATAGAAATGAAATAGCAGCTACCTGGTAACGGCTGCAGCAAATATGCAGTAGCTCACATGATTGCATCTCTCTTATTTCCTGCTAAGCGTGCGTGTGAGGTGTACACGATGGCTGGTTAGCCCCCACGTAACCTAAGCCTTGCTCAGGGAAATACTGCCTCATATTGCTGCAAAGCAGAGGCTTTAACAAAGCTCCTCCTTCTGACCAAGTGCATATAACCACAGTAGAAACTGGAGAGGGCCTCTACAGCCTTTCAGTCTCTCCATCTGTGTCTACAAGCCAGGCTTGTAAATCACGGTCATCATAATCTTATGATACTCAGTAGCTACTAAAAATGTATTAATAGTCTTGGGCACAT
This sequence comes from Pezoporus occidentalis, assembly GCF_034315485.1. Classification (NCBI taxonomy): domain Eukaryota; kingdom Metazoa; phylum Chordata; class Aves; order Psittaciformes; family Psittacidae; genus Pezoporus; species Pezoporus occidentalis. Next base: position 3,568,278 of record NW_026915836.1, on the reverse strand, counting down.
GCATCTGGGACAAAGCCTACACCCAAAGCAATGTCTAACAAAAGTTCCCACTGAAAATATTCCTGCTTTGGGTTCCGAATCCAGTTGTCCAGTCCCTGCTCATTCGCTAACCTCTTTCCACATTCCCCAAGAAATCATGTGTTTTATCTCTACTAGTGTGTGGGAATTCTTTTCCTCCCTAAATCACTGAATTTATGCATACACCCAATGCAGGGACTGCAAACTCTCCCTTCCTCGAAATATACTGCTTTTAAAATCTCATCTGTAATGTCCTATGTTTCAGTTCTTGACATACTTTTCCCTCTATATAAATCATTGATACCTTAGAAGCTATAAGAATAAGCTTTACTTGAGTTGAAAGATGGGTGGATGTGGTTAAATCTTGTCAGTGAAGAAAGACTGCTTTGAACTTTGCAAAATAGGTGAAGTTTGGAGTGGGAATCCACCTGGCTATGGAAATGTGAAAAGGAGAAGTGAACCTGGCACGGACCTGCGGCAAACTTGGGTGTGCTCGTGGAAGACCTTGTATTGTTAAAATTGGGCCTTTAGCTGGGACATGAGAGAAAGGTAAGGTTTGCATAGACTTGCACTTAAATGTCTGGATGGGACAAAGGACTTGCCTGGTCCAGGAAGTTTTCATCTCCATGAGTAGCTAGCTTCTTCTTCCCTTCAGACACAGAGCTCTAGGAAAGTACTAAGGTGAAGACCCACAGAGGTATTCCAGGCTCTGACCCAGCATTTGCTTGAGGCACAGGATGATGGTTGAGCCAGGGGCTGCATATACGTGCAGGTAATGCAAGCCTGCAACCCCCCTTGTTCAAGTGCTCCTTTCCTGGCACGTAAGTGTCAACAGGTGTGAACAAGTGTATGGAGGTACCAAGTGCCAATGTTTCATTGCTGGCACGGAGAGTGGCCTTCATGCACAAGAGATGACAACTGCAGTGCTGTGCAGCCTGCCCATCAAAACGCATTGTTGCCTGGCACCTATATATCATTCAACTTGTGAGCAGGCACTGTGCCATCAGAACAGATGGTAGTGAGAGAAAGCAGCCAAACTACCACGTACAGGAGATGCATTAAAGTATAGGTGTGGAGAGTGATTTCCAGCCAAGAACGTCAAAACAGCTCTCTTCGTCTTGAATTTACATGCCCAGAGTTAAGGGGATGGGCAAGCATTTAACTGCTCTCCCAGCTGGATACGGTTCCATACACACACAAAAGCTTCTACTTCAGCTCACTTCAAGTGAGATTTTGGCCTAGCTGAAATTAGGCGGGGTATTGGAAATGACAGAGAGAGGCATTTTAAAGTGATCTCCACCTTTTCTGGCTCTTCTCAGGAAGTTCCCCTCTATGGAATAGGTGAAAAGACACTGTCACGGCCAATTGTTATTTATGGAAATTTGCAGGATGCTGTAGTCTTGGCTTTCTAGTGTAAATGACTTTACACAGAAGGTCTTAACACTTGGTAATGGCCCACTTAGGAAAAAAAACTAACCATGCAGTGTTTAAAGAGCACTGTGTTGTGGTTCTACCCTTTCCTATCTGTAGGGCTCACATTCAGCAAAGAAGCAGTTTCAGATAAAGATGATATGGAAGTGTGTGGTATCCCTGTCTGGCACATACACTGGGAATATCCCTCCATGGTAATAAAACAAAGGAGCATTAATGATATCCTAACACAGAATAAAAAACAACAAAGAGACAAAGAATGTTTAATATACCTCAGGAGCCATTCTACTGAAAACTGGACGCTTAAAACAGCACTGCAGCCCTCGATGTTTGTATCTTTATGCTTTCTAGAGCAAATTTACTTAGTTTATGAATAAAAATCACCAGGTTTGGGGTTTTGTCAGACCTCAGTTTTGCAATAATCTGCCTGGGAAATTTAAAGCCAGCCCTCATCTACCATCACCATAAAGAGCTCAGGCTGAGTTCTGGCCTCGTTTTCACTTGTGAGCTGCACTGTCTTTGGTTGATGACCTCCCTCGCACCCGTAGCCTCATTGTTTTCAAGACGAAATCTTCCTTCTTTTCTGTTGTTGGCCTGGATTCGGGAGCGGTGTGAAGGAGGGTGTGTTTCTCCGGCAAGCTGCAGGTGCAATGAGACTTTCATTTAAGCCTCTAGAGCTCTAATAAGCACAGATGAAGGGAAAGGGTTTTTTTTTTCTTTGAAAGGACCTTGTGTTCTGTGTCTGCTGTAAGATTGCTTCGTGTCTTTCAGAATCAGTCTTTAAAGCTGGCACTGGCTGGAATTTTAGTTGCTGAATGTGTTTGGAATTGGGGTTTGGTTTCAGCCCTGTGAATGAAGTGAATCTTGGGTTAAGAGGAAGAGTGGAATAGGGAAGTAATTTGTCTAAAGAAGAACAAGACACTACTGGAGATGAATTCCTGCATTTTAATTGATTACAGGGGGGTTAAAGGATTGACACCACCTATTTTTCTTTTGATAAGGTAGAAGTGAAGAGCCCTTATCTTCTCATGGGGAAAATCATTGGACTTTCTTATAGGAAGTTTCTTTCTGCACAGGGTTCTCAAGGGAAAGTATCGTTCCCAGTGTGACAGAAAACTTTGCTTACAGGCCAGGAGGAACTTCAATTCAAAGTACTGATACAACAATAGGTGTTTTTACAGTTCGTTTATTTCCTCAATATTTGATTTCCTGTTTTTCCATCCCAACTGATCTTCCCACAATACCATTTCAGAAAAGCACACCCATATGCTAGGTCCTTCTCTTACCCCCTGCAATCTTGCCAGTCTGTGTAAGTGCTAGTAAGACAGCAACAAAAGGTGGATAGGCTCAGAGTGTTGAGAAAGGATGCATGTGTTTAATGTGTGATTCCTTGAACAAGGAAGAGATTTCACTTGCCTATTCTGAAAAGAAACCCCGGTGCATTCAGGTGAATGAAGGCACAGGCATCTGTGCAGTCCTGCTGTTAATCAGCGTTGCTCCAGTTTAATGTGTTATAAGCATGATTGTAGGAGAAAATTCTCCATCATATTTGTGAGAGACTCCATGTGCCCTTAAAATACGTATTCTTTATGGGGAAGAGGCTAGTGAAGGTTGTGGCTTTAATACCTGTACCTGTATGGTTCCACTCCTAAGCTGCTTGGACTTGATGCTGTTATTGTTTCTCAGTGTCTGCCTACAGACTTTCTCTTTCACTCATGTAAATGTCAAATTCAGGTGCCTAGATACCACATCTGTGCTCAGAAGCAAAGTCAATTTGACATCATGTAGCTCCCCTTATGTCATTACCTCTCAGTCTTCCCATCTACGGAATTAGAAATACCAGGGTATTTTACAGAGAGGTGCATGATCAGGGCCTGGATTTCAGTGTAGAGACTTTTCTGCAGCACTGAGATTGCTGAATGTAATGCTGCTATGCTGGCCACAATATCATGTTTTGAGCCACTGCAGTTTTGTTGTGGGTCTATTGCTGGTGTAACTCAGGTATCGCTTCCAAATATCCTTGGTATGTACATGGAGCCCAGAGGCTGTACTCTTATGTACATATTATACGTACAAATGTATGAAGACTTTGGCAAATACAAGTACGGAAGGAGCACTATACTGGGATTCAGGAGGTGGGTTTCCTTTCCTGATGAGCAGAGACCACCAATTCAAACTTGATTAGTCTGCAGAAGGTACTATTTGTGTGTTTGACAGCTGCTTTTAGTCTGAGCTGGTTCGGGGGATAGTTAAAGCAACTGCGCTGGGTGATGCTGTATATGTCTTAGTAAGTCCTAACAGTGTAGGCCAGCACCTTCTTACCCTCAGCATATGCAAACAACAGCCCCCGTGTTGTTGACCAGCTGCCCAGGCTCACTCCCAGGGACCAGATAAAATTCAGTGGTGAGCTCTGTGTAGCTCCTGGCCAGGCTTAGTTGCCATCATTCTCACCAAAAGCCATGCTCCTGTAAAAAAACAGTGCCTCTAAGTTGTCTTGCTCAGTCTCCATCTAAGTTATGGGATCTTGATAGTTCTATGTTTTAGTGGAGAAACAACTCTAAGTCTTAGTAATGAGTGTGAACAGTAATGATTAACATTTCCTGGGCCTCAGTTCCCCTTTTGCAGAACACAAGCAATTATTATCTTTCCTTACCTAAGGAGACTGTAAATGCTTTAGGACAAAAGTGAGTTTAAACTGGAATTTTGAAGGGGGTTAGTGGATGGATGGGATCCCTCAATGCAAACTGAGGCTGAGGTGTTACAGGAAATGAAGGGTGAAGTGGTTTTACACTCATGTTAGTGGTTAGAAGATGTCTTACAAGTGCACTAAGTGGACCAAAGTGGTTCCTGGATGATGTATTTCTGCTAGATAGACAAGGCTCCTGGTTCTGTAAAGTGCTTCATGATCATTGGAAGGATGCTGCAGTAGCAATGCAGAGAATTGGTACTGTCAGTGTGCATTTATGGCTTTTCTCCTAGCCTATCCTATGCTATCACAAGCAAAGCACTTTAATACATTTTGTATATGTTTAGTCAACTGTATTCTCAGATAGACAACAACCTGGTAGTCAACTTTTCTGGTTTCTGTTTAGGGTCACTCCCCTGTTTTATATAGTTTATATAATTGAAAAATTATATATTTTATTATATATTATTATATTATATATTAAGTATATACTGTCATATATTATTTATTATATTTTATTATATATTCTATATATAATTGAAAAATTATATTGAAAAATTGGGTTTTGTTTTGAAAATTTGAAAACAACTTTGAAAAAGTGTTTTTTTGACAAAGAGGTGTTACACATATGCTCGCTGTCTTCAGAGCGTGAATCACAGTTAGTTATACCTCCAAGACTCACTGGTGTCTTTCCTCTGGCTTGCATTCAGCCATTTCTCCCTAGAGGGGATGTTTAGGTGCATATGAGAGTTGTGATTGGCCAGATTCTTCGGCTGGGATGGACTTCAGCTTGTGTTTCAGTTAAATTACTTTTCAAAATCACTATGACTCCACTGGGAGATGTTAGGGACATCCCTGTTTAGATGCAGCTGGTGCAAAGGTGGTGTAAGCATCTGAGGGAGGTCGTGGCTTTGCCGATTGAGTTTCATTGTTTTGGCAGCTGTTGGTTGGGAAGGTATCTGAAAAGCGTGCCTCTGTAGAGGCAAAGCATGCAGAGACTCATGGGCCTGGCTTGCACAGTAATTTCAAACACAGTTTTGGCTAGATAGGGGAAGATATGAAGAGAAAGATCCCAAGGCAGTGTCTGAGTGCATGTGTGACTATGTATACATGTATGCATTATGCATGTGGTAACAGAGCAGTATTGGGACAGCACGACCTATTTAGGACACCAAATAGCTTTTGTTGAGACTTTAAACTTCAAATGCAAATAGGAGGGTGGTATAGTGGGAAGGGAAAAAGAAGTGATTGAACAGTAAGCATGAGTGATGGTTACAGAATAAATAATATTATTAACTTACATTTTATTACTGTGGCTGCTGTGATAGCAGAGGGCACTTTTTAGAGATACACAAGTAATAACATCGCAGAGAAAAGCACGGTGTCCATCAAAACCTTGCCTCTGGCAATAGAAAATACAAATCACCAGGTATAGTAGCTCACCATCTTATGCACAATTATCTCTTATGACTGCATGACTACATTCACTCCCTGCTCCAAACATATTCAGCTCCCTCTTGAACTGATGTTCACAGTTTACATCTATTACTGACTTCAGCAAAGACCATTTTATTCTGTGCAATGACAGGCCTTTTCAGAAGGATATTCTGAGTTCCTCATAGTGCTTTTTGCAGTCTTCTCCTTGTCAACATCAGTCTTTGTGACCTCTTGTTTTGAATGTGGAACTTTCAGAAAGCTTATTTGGCAGTAATTGATTCTTCTCCTTACAAGATTCTCTACATTTCTGAAGAGCTTCTCTTCTGTTTCTTCTCCTTCCTCGGCTCATGTATACTGACAGACTTCATGTATGGTTTGTCTACAAAATCACAGATCAGAAAAAGCTTTAAAAATGAGGGGTAAAATAGATCAGGGCTCCAAACCCAGCTGACTGGCTGAATAGAATTCTTCTCATTTAGCATGGATATTATTGAAAGGAAAATGTGCATTTAATATAAAAAGGTGTTCTAATCACTCTGTCCAATTACAGCAAAGCATGAATGATGGTAATGTGTTTCAAGCTTCCAAATAAAATGAGAAACATTAAGCTAAATAGCATGTTGTTATTCTGCTGCAAATGCCTTTGAATTTCTTCCTTCAGTAGCCCTTCTTCCTGCTCTTATTTCCAGAGGGGAATGTTGCATCTGCAGAAACACGGGTGGTAACTTGGTGTTCTGCCTCAGCTGATGGAGATCTTTTGCTAAACCAATGCTAATAATGGAAGTCTGGTTAAGAATAAGTAGTTCTAAAGAGCACATTGGAAATGCTATGAATGTGTGTTAGAAAATATGGGCCAATTTGTACTCAACACCCCCCGATTCACTGATACTGGTGTCCCTATTTAGAGTCATAGAATCCTAGAATGGTTTGGGTTGGAAAGGACCTTCAGATCATCCAGTTCCAACCTCTGGTCATGAGCAGGGACACCTCACACTAAACCATGTTACAGAAGGCTCTGTTCAGCCTGGCCTTGAACACCACCACGGATGGAGCCTTTACCACTTCTCTGGGCACCCCTCTCTGGGCCTTTGCAGGCTACTCTTGAATGTCTTCACTTGTGTAACAGATGAATGTTACTCCTATTAGTACAAACATTTAGTATTATTACTACTATCTAAAGCCACTAGTACCTACTACTGATACTAATGCTTGGTACTAGTAGTACTGAAAGACTGGTACAAATACTGCTATTAGTTATCACCCACTAATACTAGGTAATAACAATCATAAATATACCATAAAGTATATATGCTATTTAGTATTAAAACAGATTCTTTGGATAAGTACACTTCAAGCTATAGACTTTGCAAAGTTGATCACATTTATCCTTTTCTATGGATAAATCTAGTCTGATCCCATAAATCCTCACATTTGGTTCAAGAGACAAGTTACAATAAACTTCATCCAGTATTTTTGGTTTGATTCGATTATATTGTCTTTTTTATTTTCTGATGGACTCCGTGACTTCCAGTTTCATATAATGCCATAGCCGTACTACAAGGCAGCATCTAAGATGTTATCTGTATTTTAAAACTAACATTTTCCTCTTCCTCCTCTCCCTTTTCCTCTTTTCCTTTTCCTCTCCCTTTTCCTTTTCCTCTTTTCCTTTTCCTCTCCCTTTTCCTTTTCCTCTTTTCCTTTTCCTCTCCCTTTTCCTTTTTCCCCTTTCCCTTTCCTCTCCCTTTGCTTTCTTCTTTGCTTTCTTCTTTCCTTCCCTTTCTTTTCCTTTTCTCTTACAAATCCTTCTCTCTCACACCTTAAAAACAAGCCCTTGCCTGCACTTTCTTGCAACAACAAATGATTTGATTTAATAGCTTTCATTTTCTTTAGTGAAAGACCCTTGGCATGAGAGATAAGAAATGATTTCAAATAATGAAAACGTTTTAAGTTCAAGGTGAGCAAATTCAACTTACTTTGTATTTGCTGAGGAGCAAGAGTGTACATACGCAAGGGAGCAAGCTATTGTAAATCAGTGTCTATGTGGTAACTAGGCTCTCTGTGCTGTTACCCTGTCATAAATGCAAGGTAGTTTACCCTGAATTGAAGGATGAGGAAGTATCCTCACCGTAACCGTGAGAATATACAGTGATAATTACCCCAGAGCAGCTGATATGTGGCAGCTGCTTCCCTGTGTACGCTGTGTATTGTGATATATGTGAGATAATTTGTGGGAGTTTATCCCTAATAGGCGACTTCAGGATTGTCACTGCTTACAGCATGAGAAAGCGTTGTATTAGATCTGAAGAGTTAAAGCCTCTTCTTTGGCTGTTTTTTATGTGCAGCAGGTGGGCTGTCACTGAAATCGTGGTCCTGTGTCAGTCCTTGCCTCTTGCAAGTTGCAGGTGGCACTAGTTCCCCTGAGAAATTCTGGATGAGAAACCTTTGTGCTGAAATAGTTGTATCTTTGGGACTTCCTTAGGGTTATTTTTGTGAGTGTGCAGCTCTTGGCCAGGACCTAGCTGATAATAACTCAGGTGGCTTCCGAAAACAATAGAGAGCCAAATATCAAGCAAATACTTGCCACACAGGTTTTCAGTGACAGATCCCAGTTACAGAACAGAAAATAATCTCTGTTATGAGATTCCAGTCTTCCAATGATTAGTATGCATTAATTTTGACTCTAATACCTTAACTGGCATGTTGTTCCCCTGCCTATCCATTCATTACTTTTGGGCTTTTCTGTTAATAAATGAAATGCTGTCTTTATTTTAACAAACTGACCTTTTTTAATGTTGTGAATGCAACTGAAATCCCTTAGAGGAATCATGAGAACTTTTTCCATGGTTTTTTTTCCCCTTTTTTAGCTGTTTACCCTCTTTGTGTACGTTACTTCATTACTTTTTGCAGAAACTCTCCGCTTGCATTCTGTTCCCCAATGCCATAAAAAGTTTTTGTGTGCCTACTCAGAGATCATTGTCTTCCAGCAGTGAGTGAAAAGAACGCTGTACGTCTCTTATCTCTTTTAGGTATTATAAATCTTTGTCATGTACTCAGATTCTCAGGATGAGGAACAATATTGAAGGCCAAGGCATTATTTAGCTCAAGTTCCGTGGACTATTTTATGTTTTTGTCCTTCAAAGAAGTTCAGGGCTCAGTAAGTGCATTATAAAGAAAGATAAAAGAGTTTTGTGGCATGGAGCCTAAGGAAAGAAATGTATCTTTTATTCCTTATGAAATCAACACTATGAGGATTGTCTTTAGAAATGCAGATAAACACATTACATCCCTAATAGGATGTGTTTCATGGAAAAATATATAGCAGTTTGAGAGGTCCTCTCTTTGAAGTCAGCTGATAAAGGATTTTAATTGAGATCATTTCAATATGCAAATATGGTCTGGCCATTACACATCATTAATGCTTAGGCTTAGCGTAAATATTCTAGTCTAAAGGCTTGCTTTCTACCTGCTTTCAACCTACACAGGGAGAGCTTATACAGGCAATTATCTTACCCAAATAAAAACTGAAAATGGGAAAGTTAAATAAATAAAAGAACATTCTGATGGAAACACAGAAATGTGCTGCTCAGTTAGCATTAGCCCTGGCTTTCGGACAGCTAGATTTGTTAATGTGCTTGTCCTTTGCTTATGCATCAATCTCAGTGCATCTTCCCGTGTTCTACAATGACATATGTTCAGTCATATCTTTTCTGCCTAACAAATAAGCCATCGAGATAACAGGCAGGATCAATATAGAAAGCAATAATCTGCAGAGAACATCATCTTGATTTTTTTTGTCCTGATCTGAGAACCACAGAATGAAAACATAAGAAACTGAAGTCCCTCTGGAATAATTTATATCCTTGGATTTTGGATACTGTGTAAGTTAACAGGTATTGAGATAGCAAGCTCTGTCCTTGCCATAAAAATAAATAACTACAAATAGTCTTTTTTTGGGTGCTCAACATCAACAAAAACATAAAAGGCATCCAACTCCCAGTAACAACGATTGAAAGGAGTAAGATGGCACATTTTCAGCTTCACTACTGAAAATCTCCCTTGCTGTGTCAGAGTTCACATTTGCAATATTGGGAATTAAACTTAAGGTCTTCTGTCTCCCTGCATGTCCTTAAATTGGCTGCAATAAGAAAATCAAAGCTATTGCAAGAAAAAAAAGCAACCCTGTTCCAAGATGCACATCTTCTCAAGGTCTCCTAGAGCAAGAAATTCATCCTATTTGGAAGCTTAATATAGCACTTGTAGCATTCATAACTAAACCCATCCTGTGATTTATAGGTTATGGTGACTAATTTTAATGTCGATACATTTATTCAAAGCACAGTCTAAATAAAGGTTTAGTGTTGAATCACATTTACAAACACTGCAGCTTGAAATAATTAAAACAAACAGATGAAAAAAAATACCTGCTAGTTAATTCCACTTATACATGTATTTATTATTATGCAAATTAGGGAAAACCCTTTTCAAATGGTGTCATCTCATCCCTCGGAAGCATTTACAGTATCTGTATTCAAGCTAGTTTGCTCTGGCTGCTGAGGCACTGGGCTGGAACTCAGGAGGGCCACTTCACTCCCTGGTTCTGCTCACTCATCTTTAGTCAAGACGCTTGGTCCCTCGGCACCTCTGCTTCATAATCTGTAGAAATACCCTCCTTTGTGAGACTGTTGTATTTAAAAGAGTCACTAAGCTTTCTGTATCTGTGGTGCTTTCTGAGCTGTTTTTTCCTCTGACAGTGATGTGGACTAGATCGAGGGGAAGCACCCATGCCTTGCAGTCTCTGCAAAAGTTCCAGCTTGAGTGAATGTGCCCCATGCTTAGTGTCTACCAGCGGAAGTCTATGAACTGCTCTTGACTCAGCTCTAGAGTTCTGTCCTGTTGAGTACATGAGAACATTTGTAAGAATGTGTTGGCCACGGCCTAAGGCCTGGCCAGGATTTGTAACCAGGTCCTTTGGCAGATTTGTTCAGCTAGTAAGGACCACATTTCCATGGCTTCTGTGAACCAGATCTTCCTGTACTCCCTTGACATCCACTCTCCTGATCAGCTCTGTCCTGACTCATCAGGACAGCTGATGAGCCTGTCAGCTTTCACCTTTTTCCACTCCTGCCTCTGTTTTCTTTCCAGCCATTCTTCTTTCAGAGATGTCTGTTGAAGTATTTCTACTGCTTCTTTTCCTTGCTCTCTACGTATTTAATCTAATGGACCTGCAGAGTACATTTCAAAACTCAGACAATTATCACAGCCATTTAGAGGTGGGCTCTGGGAGGAGGAAGGAAGAATTCTGTAACACTGAGTTGTCACCGGGAAGTGGTTTGGGGAGTCTAAGTAGCTCTGTTTTCTTAAAGCAGATGTAATGAACGGTCCTGCTGCACAAGCATGTATTTCTACATGGTGGCAGGGGGGTTGGAACTAGATGATCTTAAGGTCCTTTCCAACCCTAACTATTCTATGATTCTATGATTTTGACTATCTGGACCAGTATTTCCATCAGTCTGCCCCTAACTTTCTGCCTACATGCTCCCCTATACACAGGTTAACTGGTGACAGACTTCTGCAGGAGTCTGAGCCTCAAGCTCCACTTCAGAAGCAGATGCAGAGGTCCTGCCTGTTCTGTCCATCTTTGCCAGCCACCCACCAGCCGTTGCCAAAATCTGGGAAAATTATCTGACTTTCACAACTAGACCTAGTTTTCAGAGGGCACGGGACCACAGCTCTAGGCCCAAGCACTCAGTCTTTGACAATACTGAGTCAGGAGGAGAACTTCTTGTCTTGCACTTTTCCTTAAATATCTTATTATAATTTTTGGAGGAATGTGTTGTTTCTGTGATAGGAAAGAGGTTTGTGTACTGGAATGAGGCTGGAAGCAAGGGCTTCTTGAGTCTGCACAGAGACCTATAACAATTCAATTCAGGTCAAAGAGGAAAGAAGAGAGAGAACACAGAAGAGGCAAGAAAGAAAAGGAGAATCAAAGAACTGGGGCTGAGGAGGGACTGGGATGCAGAGAGAATGTACAATGGTGAGGAGCAGAGAAAGAAAGGGGAAAAGAAACAAGGGGAAAGGAAGGACAAGACAAAGAAATGGGGGAAAAATAGAAAAGGTACAGAGGGCAGAGAGCAAAAAAAAGAAGAACTTAGAGACAGAAGGAAAAGCTGCAGGGAAGAGGGTTTATTAGAGAAAAAAATCTCAGCTTGCTGGAATATGGTTGGCGTAGAAGATTTTTATTTCATACCCTGCTGCCTAGGCTCTGATGATTCCTAGGCTGAAGGTATATGACACTGGTAGATAACATACAGGCAGCCTCTGTGCTCTTCTGAAAAGCTTTTTGTGTCCCTGACAACTTGTTCTAATTGCACAAGTTCAAACACTTCAGATGTTCTGTGTGGCTGCAAGCACTTTAGAAAAGGTTGATGTAGAAAAGCCATCTCTCTGTAGTGTCCATGGACTGACTTTTCTTCACAAGCGCTTGTGTTGATAGTTTAACTTTGTTAATCCGAGCACAGAGCAGATGCTGTAAATATCTTGAATTAAAAAATGAAATAAATTAGATAGCAAGAAATTGGTGGGGGGAACCGAAATTTACCTCTGTGTTTCCAGTGGGACTGTTTGTACCTTTTCCTGAACTAAGAAATGTTCAAGCGCTTCCTTCTGTCTGCCTGCAGCACACCTATGTTCTTTATCCAAACCTAGCTCAGCCACATCAGCTGCTGACTTCACTTTTAATGAGTAATAGAAAATGCTTTGAACCTTCAAAGCCTTAGAGAATCCATGAAACTTATTATGATGTGACCAGGAAAAGAATTGTGTATGTCTCACCTAAGACCTCTTTTGAGGTCCTCTTGGGAGCTGATCATAGAAATGGCAGGGCTGACTGGGGCTGAAAGAACACTATAAGGGGGGGGAGAAAATGGGGCTAGCAAGTGAAGATGGGGTTGGTAGATTTTAAGGCTCCTTCCAGTGCTGAGGGGAAGAGTTGGTTGCCCAAAGGGGTTGTGGAGGTAGAAGTTGTTTAGAAACAGAAAGCAAAGGCTGCAGATTAGAGTGGAGTAGTGCTTCAAGAGAAAATAGAGGTATTTAAAGGCGAAAGACTGAGTGGGAAAAGAAGCAGGGGACTAGGACTTTGAGTCACATTAACACTTCAAACTGTGTATATTGTACTCTTACTTCTTATTGCTGGTTTGCACCACCTAAAGTGAAAGCCTAGAAGTACATGCTTTATTTGTTGTGTACAGAAGTGAGAGAGAAGACGACTTCACAAGATCTCTTAAACAGAATAGCTACTATGTGTTCTTTGCACTTAGCTCTTTGGGCAATCTTGAAAGGAAGACAGTTCAAATAGATTATAATGCAACAGAAATAGAGGCAGTCAAGGGAATGGGCGTCAGGGAATGTATGGCATTTCCACTTTTTTCAACCACAACCAGGTTTCAGGCAGAATGGAAACAAAACTGTCTTAGCTGGCTCAGGGAGTAATATGTCTTCATAAAACATTCTGTGAGCTGCAAGGCTGTAGAAGCAGCACATGTAGGGTGCATCTACTCTGGAACATGCTTGGCTATGCAATCCAACTCACAGACTTGTAGGTGTAGTGTTCACACACCACCACTCAGATGGAAGAATTGCTGTTGCAGACACCCTTCAGCATTCCCAGGAATATGTGGGTGTGGCAGAAAGTTATCCTGGACATGTAATTCACATTTGGGTTTGACAATACGTTCACAATCTGCTCTCTGCTTTGTTGAAGGGTTGGAGATGTATGGGGTAAGAAGTGTGGCTTTGCGAAATTTATTGACATGGAAAGAGTACGTAAAGACTAATTATTTTCAGTTTGCTCAAAGACATCACCCCCACTTGCAACTGTGGCAGTGCAGAGGAGACCTGTCACATTACTGACCCAAAGAGTATAGACTCATCCAAGACTGTCTGGAGGAGAGGTGACGAAGCACATACAGGAATATGCAATCAAGAATCATAGAATTATGGAATGGTTGGGGTTGGAAAGGACCTTAAGATCATTCAGTTCCACCCCTCTACCATGGGCAGAGATGCCTCACACTAAAACAGGTTGCTCAAGGCTCTGTCCAGCCTGGCCTTGAACACTGCCAGGGATGGGGCATTTACCACTTCTCTGGGCACCCTGTGCCAGCGCCTCAGCACCCTCACAGGGAAGAACTTCTGCCTTAGATCTAACCTGATGAGTGTTACGATTTTAGTTTCAGTGAAACAAGACTCCCTCCCTCTCAAACATGTACTAAAATCATCTTTATTCGACACACCTATGCAAGGAAGTTGGCTATTCAAACAGTGCAGGGGGGTGGCAGTGGTACCTGGAGAGAGCGATGAGCCTGTAAAAGTTAATCTCTAGTTTAAACAGCCCGAGCTGCTCACAAAATCAAAAGTTGATAACAGATTTTTCTTCTGCCTGTTTACATATGTTATGAAAGGCACTACAAAGGGAACATCAGTGGTATATTCTGACAGGGTGCAGGAGTTGGCAGATGTTTGTTAATTACAAGAATTCAGGTAATGAAACAGTACTGGGGGTTCACGAGAGAGGCCGCGTTTGCACACACCAGTGTTCATCCTCTTTCACAACCCCCATTCACCAAGCAGCATCTGCTCACCCAGTTGGTTTTGGGCATAGAGAGGAAACCAGATAAAACCAGGTCTTTGGCAGGTGTCCTTTCCAAAGACGCCCGGAAGCCTAGCTGGGTTCACGCACTGATGGCCCTGCTCATGTGAGGAGTCTAGGACAACCAGGGAGCCTGTTACTTCTAAAAGTATGGGGACCTTGCCTGTTTCAGTCGTGCACTGCAAGGGCTGAGGTTGTGTTTGTAGTGTGCTGTCAGGCCATCAAGTGAGAGAACAGTGTATAATGGCTGTAGATCTGGGCTGGGTTACGTGGTAGTTCTCTTCCAAAGCCCTTACAGAAGAGGGCAGTCAGACATAATGATGTCAACAGTGTCAAAAGCGATATCCCTGCATACCTTTTCCTATAGGCTGCTTTTCAAGTCAAAAACAAAACAAAAAAAGGCAGGGAAAACCTGAGGAAAATCCTCAGGTTCCATAAAGAGCAAAGGAACTAAGTCCTCATTCAAGCTTGGTGAGGGTACGACTGGCTCTGCCTTCAGATGTCACTGGCTTTTGAGATCTGGGACAACAAAACTGGCTTACGTCGAGCAGCCTAGTTAGAAAAACTTGAGTATTTGTGTTGTAAGTGGGAATCAGTGATGGGCAATGCTTCTCCACAGACACTGCAAGGGCAAGATTTCAGTGAGGCAGTGCCCAGCCCAAACAGCAGGTGCCTATCTCCTTGCAGCTAAGAAATATGAGTTCTCTTGTTCCTGGTTGTTTATAGTTATTTTTGTCCCAGTTTGAGATATGCAGTCGGAATAGTCAGACACACCCCCCCCCCCCCCCCCATTCAGCTCAGATAAACTTCCAAGCTGGGTTTTAGAGACAGACTGGGAATCAGGGAACTTGGATTAAATCATGTCTTTGCCATAAATCCCTTTGCTCTGTTGCTCGGTGTGACTGCTCTTGGATGCTGTAGTTTCTCACCCGTAATATGGGGCTCATGGCTGTGTCACAAAACGCCTCATGGCAAACTATGAGATCAGATTTATCACATAAATTGAGGTGCTTGTAGACCTTTGCTTATTAAATGCTGAGAAGTGCAGGTTTATATTGTCTTGAATGTTTCTGTTCAGTAAAGCAGATATGTAACAAGTGGTTCACGGCAAATCTTTCTTGCAGTTAATCTCAGCATAGTGTGAAATCACTTTTCTTTGTGGTTTCTTGCTACTTTTGCCCCAAGTTCCAGTACCAATCCAGTAATGCAGCGGTGTGTTAACATACTCTCCCCTTGCGTCCTAAGCTAAATATTTATTCTCTCTTGATTTTTACCTTAGTCCTAGAGCTCTGTAAAGCAGGTATCTGTGCAAACTCTGCAGGCAAAATGATTGTTTGTTCATTTCAGGTCATTTTGGGTGCTTGCAAATTCATCATTCAATAAGACGTGAGCTATTTTTGCCACAGAGCAATGAAGACTCAAAGTGTGTTCAAATTTACTGGTTAAAGGGTAGATGTGGGAAGAAAATTCAAGATGTGGTTAATACTTGTTCACTTAGAGCTCTCCAAATTTTCTCCTAAAGCAAGTGTTTCTCATACTCCTACAGTCTGTCTGTAGGATTCCTACATTCCACCCTGGAATATCTGCATAGCCTAAAATTGATGGATGCCAGTAATAAAATCCAGAGGAGTTAGCAGGGTGTGGGGAGAAATCAAAGGTCGACTTGAGGAGTCTCAGAACAATCCCAGGGGCGATTTCCCTTGTGTTTACAGAGATCCAGCAGTAGTTTTCTTGACATGAATGCTTAAGAAAACCCAGCTCTGTTCCCCATTGTAGATTCTCCATGCAGAACGGCAGCAGAGGTGAGAGGTGAATCTCCAACCTCACTGGTTTTGTTTAGTTTGGAGAACCGGGTTTGTGTCAGTAAAACGCATTGTAATCTGGCCAAGGAGGGCAGATTAAGCGTCCTTCTTGATTACTCAAGTGTTGTTAACAGTTCTTGAAATCTATCTGCAGCCTTTCTTGCCTGGAATACCCTGAGCATTGTTCTTTTAGTTGAAAAAGTCTGCATCCTTCATATGCATTGTATAGCATCTTGCCTGACATCTCCACAAAAATTAGTCTTACAGCAGAATAAGGAGCAAGGTTATATCTTTGAATGGTTCCAAGCGATTCGCCACTGAATTACCAAAACCATGTCACTGAAGAAAATATTTAAAATTGGACTGAATATTGGCTGTTTTCATGAGTTACTTTTTTAGATTTTCAATTATTTTTTATTTCCAAAAGAAATATATTTTCTCTCTGTTTTGCAAACTCCTTCTTTACTGGATTCTTCTAATCGTGGGGTTTTCTGTCCAAGGCAAGGACAGGAACATAGACACTACACGAAAAAGGAACAGATCTACCCTTAACATTTAAAGGATATGATTATACAGAAATGAGATTAATGTTGGTCCCTAACTGGGTAGCTGTACATGAAAATTTGTCTAGAATGTTTAGTGTTATTCTAGTACTCTTATTATTGCATCTCCTTATCTTAATGGTATTAATTTTCATGATACCCCAGTGAGAAAAGCAGGTTAGTACCTCTGCTACATGGATGGAGGACAGAGACCTAGGAACAGCAGCTTCCAGTAGTCACACAGAACTGTGGTCAATGAATCAAACTCAGGTCTTCATAAATACCTGAATACTCCTGAAGCACTCTGTGGAACAAGCTTGAAAACAGGATTTTGTATTAGTGTTGTGGGTAGCTTTTGAAAGTCCACATGAAACCATTGCCTAATTGTCTAATTGGGTCTAGTCACATAGTTCCTTACACTCCCAGTCTCTCACTGGTGTTTAGGATTACCTGGAAGCAGGACAAAATCTAAAATTCTTAATATTTTTCATTCAATTAATTCAATCATCTCAAGTGTGCCTGTTTCAGGGCATAAAGCTAAGACAGGAGTGCACTGGAGGTGAATTTACAGCAAGCTGAAAAATACAGCAACACATCTCATGTCAAACCCTGATTATGGATGAGCTGTTTGCTCTCTACGTCCTTCCTCAGCCATAGGCACCTTCAAAACCAGGTTTTTAAGCTTTTCTGTTGAATGAGCCTTGGAACTTCTGAAGACAAGACCATTCCAAGGGATGCTGCTCATATCACAATGCAGATGGGATTTCTCCCCACTGATAAATGAGGATGAAGGTCAAAATGTGGCTCTTCTCCCTCTGTACAGCAGTTGTGTCAGTCCAAACAGCTACAGTCCCCACCGTGACTTTAGTGGAGGCACTGTTCTTTTCGGGTTTGCATCCCTGGTTGCTGCTGTGCAGTGCTGAGCTCCAAACAGTACCCATTTTTCACCTTGCACCGTGAGTGCTGCTGGAAGACTTGTGGCAAATCCTGGAAGCATGGTTTGGAAAGGGTCTGACTCTATAGGCTGCAGAGGCTTCCTTGAAAAAGCTGTGGTCTTGTGTTATGCATTGTGCACTAATCGTGCTCTTTGCTCCTTAAAGGCCTCTTTCCACTTTTCCAGTTTCCAATTTACCCAACTTGTGATAACAAGTGCAGATGAATCATATTCAGGTGTGTTTGTATTCCTATGTGCTCAGAGTCGTGTGTTTGTGTTGGAGTTTATCCTTGCAGCAGTTACTCCTCAGCCTAATTCAAAGGTGGGAGTTAGGTATGGTAGACTGCAATGTCTCAGGAGGCCTGTGAACTGTGGATCAAGAAATGAAAACTTCTATAAGAGAAGTTTCCATTTCTCTTCTCCCTCTTCCATATCTCATAAGTTACCTTTCAGTTGTAACGGAAAGACTGTGCGTGCTACAACTAACGTGGAGTATTTGTGGGAGGAAAGTGCTCTGTGGTGACTGGGAATGGTATTCTGCTGTCCATTCATTAGCAGCTGTGATTTAAAGCTTTTCATCAAGATACTGGAATGATGCATAATGTGACTTCCACCTTTGAGGTTAGCAGTCAGAATTCCTAGGTTCAGGGGCTGAATTCTTGAGTAAAACTCTTAAAAAAGTAAGGGCTGGCCATTTGATTCCAATGCAGATGTTGCGATTACATTTCCTAGGAGCTATCAAACTGCCTTGTCACCTTACTGTAATTTCAGTCCTTCACCAGCATGGAGCATCATCAGTGTAATCAAGGCTTTGTCATGAATAGGAGGGTCTATGTGGTAAATGCATTGTGGCTGAATGATGAAGAAGGCTGGAGTGAAACTCATTTGTTTCCTGTGCCCGCAGGGCCCTAGAGTGCTATGAATAAGCAGGGTGAAGTTTTAAAAGATTATTCTTAAATTTGTATAATTAATAGTAATGGAATAGGATTTCCATTCTTTTTCAATGGCTTTGAGAATCTCAACAGCAGGTAGATTTAAAGCCCCCCTTCCCTTCCCTTCCCTTCCCTTCCCTTCCCTTCCCTTCCCTTCCCTTCCCTTCCCTTCCCTTCCCTTCCCTTCCCTTCCCTTCCCTTCCCTTCCCTTCCCTTCCCTTCCCTTCCCTTCCCTTCCCTTCCCTTCCCTTCCCTTCCCTTCCCTTCCCTTCCCTTCCCTTCCCTTCCCTTCCCTTCCCTTCCCTTCCCTTCCCTTCCCTTCCCTTCCCTTCCCTTCCCTTCCCTTCCCTTCCCTTCCCTTCCCTTCCCTTCCCTCATTCTTCCTCTCCCTCCCCTTTTCTCTCTTCCTCCTCTCTTTCATTCTCTGCATTGGTTATTTTTTTCACCCCAGTAACTAGCAAAATAAATGTTAAAATAGAAGTGGGAATTAACAAATGGAATAAGCTGCTGACAAAACATACAGAACAGTTGTGGTGTAAACACCCTGCTCAGAAGAACAGATTTTCCATAATATCTGTCACTTTGCAGAAAGGGGGAAAAAAATAATGCTTCCTAGAGCAGTATAAATAAATAACAGTGTGATGTGTAACTAATATTTTCTAATTTTCATAGGAGCCACCATCTTGGCAATATTGTGTTGCTTAGGAACTAACAAAAACATGTCTTTTTTTGGTTTGTTTTTAATGGTTCCTTTGTGCCTTGATATTTTTCCAAGTTGGCAGCTGTAAGGAAAAACAATGTGATTTGGTTAGATTCAGCCCCTCTCTCTCTCAAGTCTGGAACAGAACAGATAAGAACTTGTGTGTCAGAATACAAAGTTTACTCAGCACGAGTCAAAAGCTTTTGATGTTTGCTATCCAATCTGGCCCGGCATCTTTGAAGTTCAGCTACTCATATTATAGCCCCATCAGTAAGAAATAGCTATTTTCCCTATGTTAGTTAAAACACTTGATGACTAGGAGCAGCCATAGCAAAAGCAGCAAGGTGTTGTTTTCAGAGCTGAACTAGGCATTTTTATTTCTTTTGGTCCAAAAGAGTGAAAATAAACAAATATAAGTAAGAAAATTGAAGAAATTTTACAGTGTAGTTGGGTATTCTGTTCCTGGACTGTGTTTCTGCGTGTTGTTCCTAAATTAACATGTAATTTAGTCATTCTAAAGGCTCTAAGATACTCAACAGCATCCTTTTTTAGGTGTCTTTGAAGTTAGATATTGGTCCCATTGCTTAAATAGAATGAAACTTCTTAAATACTTTAACCAACATCAACAAGTGACTCTTCTGATGCAGAAAATGCATTTGCATTCCCACTTTTTCTCCTGGTCAAGAGGTCAAATTCACAGCTGGTGTAAATCAGCAGAGTACCTTTCCAGTTGGTGGACCTCTGCTGATTTACACCAGTAAAGGATGTGGCCCAGGAAGGCTGAGATGAAGGAAATTGCCCCCAGTAACCCATCACAGAGCAGGAAGTGGAACCCAGCCCTGAAACCCTGTCATGTGCTTTAACTGCAGGTTTGTAATTAAAGCAGGAAAAGCAGTATGGTTTGTGGTGTAATTCTTATCAGGCTCTTTTGAACTATGCAATGAATTATTTAATTGGCATGGATAAATTCCTTTCACTTGAACAAAATCCACCCACAGCATTAAATACTATGGATGTCAAATATTAAAATGATTTCCCTGTGCTCCTAGCAGTGGTTTTTGAAGGAACAGCATCTTTGTTCTAGGAAATAAAGCCATACAATCCGTATACAGCTAGTGAAGTCTCACATTCTCTACCTGTTACTGAGTAAACCTTAGACAACAAAGCAGAACCTCTCCTCTTTCATCCTTCATGAGTTCTTAAGGAGACCAGTGTTTGTGACTTTTTTAAGGCTATTCTAAAGGGTCAGTTAGCTTACATTCAGTAGCCAAATAAAAATGGTACAGGCAGAAGGAATGCCACCACCTTTCATTGGAAATCTGCAGTCTCAACAAATTGTAACAAATCCAACTTCTATTTTTATTGTAAATACACCCTGAGTTAGCTGTTGGGGAGATGAAAGGCTGATATAAAGGATACAAAGGAAAACGCTGCACAATGGAGAGGTCTTTACCTCCCCAGCTTTCCTTCTGTGAGACCCTGCCAAGTAAACCACTGAGAACTTTTTTATTAACACCTGGGCATTTAGTGGATGGTATTGAAGTTCTTTCTTTTCTCTTTCCTCCCTCTTTTGTTATGTTTCTGAGCTCTATTTCGTGCTTGCCTCTTACCACCAATCTGTTGACCTTTCTCATTAGAAGGCTATGGAATCTGGGAGACAGGTACCGATTCTTAACCATGATAGAAGACTCTGCACACAGATTGACACATGTACACTCCGTCCGGTTAAGGAAGAATATGGATGACTTTATGTGCTGCCCCAGAGGTGGATGTGTTTTATCTTACTGAAATATGCAGAAGCTGTTCACGATATAACTCAGAGTGTTTGGAAGAGTTTGGCTAGTCTTGAGTTGCTGTAACACTGTCTGGCCTGGAATGTGCTGCAAACATACCCTTTTTTGCCTTGGAACTTGTGGAAATAACAGGAAGAAAAGCTTCTACTAAAACTCATGGGCTGTGATTGTTGATACTTATACAGTTAAATGAGAGACTTTAACATGCCTTCTTGATAAAGTGCTAGGTTGTTGTCAAGTCTCCTTTTCCAATAAAAGGAAAGAAAAACATAGGAAAGAGGGTTAACACAGGGGTAGTGGAGTACGCTACTGATCCTATGACCTCAAACCTTTCTATAGGAAGGCATGGATATTCCTCCAGCCAGAGACAGCATTTGCTCTACATGACCCAAAATGCACATACTACTCATTTCAAAGAAGGATAGAAGCAGACTAATATCAGATAAAGTTAGGAATGAAACAAGGGATGAGAAAGTGGTTGTCCTTGACCTGCTGCCCAGGTCTGTTGTCCCCTGGTGAGCCCGTGGGAGGAAAGGAGGAAAGGAATGTTGATCCAGATACATCTTTAGTGGGTTTACAAGTCTGGTTGATGGATGCCAGAGACCACTGAACTTCCTGTCCTCCAGAGGCTTGGTGTAGGTGGGTTTATCACTCAGGGAGAGGGGGGATTTCCTTGCAAGAGATGATTCTAAGAAAGGGCAGATGTACGATAGAGACAAAAATACTTTTTCAGCAATATTCATTTAGAATGAGCAATGCATTTAAATTCAAGAGGGAAGGAATTTTGCTGACAGTTGATCTGTCCTTGCAGACATGTCCTATGCCCTTATCAGAATGAGGAGAAGTAGCTCGTGGGATGCTGGGCTCTTTTTCTTTTCTGCTCCCTGTAGAATAATACTTATCTCCCACAATAATACTATTAAACAAACTTTTCTTCCTACACAAATGGCTGAAAGATGCTTCTTGAGATATAGACCAGCACGGGAAAATCAGCACAGCTCCATGAAACTGATTTATTGCAGTCTTTGTTTTGATCCAATGGATCTGGTCTGTAAGATGAACCTTTGCCCGACCAAGGATGTGATTTTCACATTGAAAACGCCATGTAAGCCTAGGAAGATAAACTGCTGGGAATTTTTATTTCATGCCCAATATGAATTTTTTTACATTGCTTGGACAGTGGAAAGAAATCTTAGAAGTTTTTCAGTCTAATTGTGAATGAGATCTTGGGACTTCAATTCCTGTGTGTGGGCAAACTCTGAAATCAGGCATAAAGTCTCATTGTGCTCTTAATAATCCACTTTGCTGCAATACAGTTGCAGGCACAGTACAGCCCTGGCAATACTGTTTTTCCACATCTGTCTGCACTGAAAGTATCTGCGTTTGGACTGCAGAATAGGAAGCTCTGTGCTAAATCCACATTTGTCTCTATAGTCTGTGCCATACAGCAACTGCTGCTGCTGGCTTGCTGCAATGAGACCCGCAAGCACGTTGTTTTGTTTGAGGACATGCAGAGCTCATTGCAAGAGAGCAGCTATCATTCTGGTTGAGACTTAACCATGGAATTTGTGATTGGAAGGTATTACGCTGTATAGAGTTCTTTGATTTCCTAGATTCTCCTTCCAGAGAGAGGAAACTCGTAGGCTGCTGTTTTGACAGTAAAGCAAATGTCGATTGCTCTTTTATAAGTTCTGACAAGCTACTGTATGTGAGGTTTATTTAGTGCTCGGTGTGTGTTGCCAGTAACACCAGCTAAATTTCTCTAGCAAAAATAAAAGGGTTCCATCAATCATATGATCTGGGCAACCTGCATTTGTATCTCCAGTGTGTCATAACCCAGTGGTGCTTGTCATTTCTTATCTGATCTATAAATATTACTAAAGCAATTTTCTGTCAGACTAAGGCTTGATCACGGTTGACCTCAAACACCTAAAGCATATTCACCGGAGAACCTCCCAAGCTCTACATCTATTTACGGGTGCTGTTCTCTCTCTGCAGGAAAACTTGCCTGATGTTTTCCAGTTAGGTTCCTTCCACCTTCATACACCTTCACATTGCCAGTTTCTAAAGGCTCTGGAGACAAAAAATAGCATCTTTCTGTCTTCAGCTGGGCAGGGAATCAGCTTAGAGAGACACCCACTTTTCTTATCTCGCTTGTGCTCTCTTTCCCTTTTCTCTCTCTTACTAGTTTGGTCTTTGTTATTACAAAATGTATCCTTTTTGTTGTTGTTGCTTGGAAAGTGTACAATGAAAACAGAATGCCAGCTGCATCTTTGCTGAAAGAGCAGCCTTAGTTAGCACAGTAGCTTCGGAGCACACTGGGAAACTGTTGATGCTGCAACCTCTATGACTGTGAGAATATTGCTCTGTGAGTTGTTTTTTATCAGGAACTCGTAGCTGTTGGCTGGATGTCTGTGGATTTTTCTGGATTCAAATTTATCCTTCCCCCCTCTGCCCCCCTTTTATCCCCAATACCAGATTTATCTTTGAAATGTCCTCACAGATGGTATAAATCATTTCTAAATGTCCTCGGTACAATGCAGTTTCTTAGGAATTCCTCTTCCCTCCCTTTGCAAATGTTTTTTTCCTTTGGCATATTGAAGTGACCTTGGTGTGTCTTACAACACTCAATATCAGGAGGCTTTATAAAACCCATATCTCAGAAGTGTCTGACATTACATTACAAGAGGATCTGTAAACCTCCGTGAGATGACGAATGTCTTTTTTAAACAACAGTCCAAGACTTCATTTAAATTAGTAACATGGAGATTAGAAGAGCTCTCACAGGCTGTGCTGCAGCCATGCCAGGACTCTAGGAATATCAGTCACATGAAAGCTGTTAAGTTTGAGATGGAAATAAATCAAGGAGCCTGTAAAAACTGTCAGCAGGTCAGGGAAGTTTATGAACTCTTGCTGTATCTAATCATAAATCATAAGAATAAGCTAAAACTGAGAAGAAAAATGTTCTCTTTTGTAATCTAATGCTGTCTGTTAAGGCAATAAAACTCAAATGAAATGCATGCATTGCAATTTTTAGTTGATACTTTACATTATTACCAAAGTGAAGGAAGAGTTTCAAAGTTATAAAAGTGAGACAAATGAGAGGTGGGCCTGCTCTGGTTGGCATTTCCAGGCTTGCAGCTCCTCTGCCTTCCAGAAACAAAGAGCACTCATCCACCAAAGCACTTAAGCATGTGTGTAACTGCAGACACTCTGGGAGACTTACCAATGACAGTGGCACAGATTCACATGCTTAAAGTAACATGGGCACAAGGTTTTTGCTGTACTAGATGTTAAAGGATGGGTTTGGTAATCAGCATTGCACTCCTGTCCAGCCAGTAAGGGATCAGATCTAGGGTGTACATGTGAGCTTCAGTTCCAAGAGTGAAGTAAAAAGCAGTGACATGAGTGTTGGAGCATTGTGGGCCATAGTGCAAAACATTTCTAGAGGAAATGAACTGTTTCACCTTACAACTTCTCTCTGCTGCCGCTTCCAAAACACTTACGAACAGCTCACTTACTTTTAAAGTCCTCCAGCTCTAGAAACCAGGAACTTTGTCAAGTTTTAGCCCATTTGTGCCTTAAATCCCCTTTCTTGCCATCTGTGTCACCCAAGAAATAGTCTGCATCTCTTTAGAGCTCTGCTGACTTCACTTTGCACAGGGGTGAGGGTTTATTTGTGGGGATTGGATTGCAGGGTGAGGACTGTAGATTGAAAATCTTCCTTGCTTGGCATACTGTTGGAAAGCACTGTGAATGTTTCCGACACTACGGGTACTGTTGTGCTGGCAATCCGTCTCAGGGTATGGTAAGTGTTCGCAGTACTTTGCAATGGTATGTATGCCAGCCAAGCATGATTTTACAATCTGAGGCCCTGACCTTGCAATCTGATCCCCACTGGCAAATCCTTTACCCTGTCTGGAGTACCACTGAAGTCAATAGGACTGGTTGAGGAGTAAAATACTAATCAGCATGAATAAAGGAATTAGGGGAAAAAAGCCTGATGCTATGTGAACAATGCCTGAAAGAGGGAGAGGAAACATCCCGTCATGGAATACAACAGAATACAGAATAGTCAACAGAATACAGAGAAGCCTGAGGTTAGATTCTGCTCCTCTGCTTCTTAGAAGGACTGTGTACACCAGCCTTGGGATCATCTGGGCTGTATCTGTTGCTGAAAGATGATGTGCATGCAACTGTAGAATATGTGCATAGATCCTACATTCGAGTGCTCAAACTGAGGGTGGCAGAAGTGAGTGTGAAAACATACTGCTGAGGGGAATACATCAGTGATAAAGGGATCTCACCAAGAGTGTAAAACAAGCACAGACTGAACACTTTATTGCTGTAAAAGCCGTACAGTTGTTAAGGCCTGATGGGAAGTGAAGTCACACTTGTTTAAATAAGGACGTTGTGAACGGCCTGTAGAAACAGAGTGAAAACCTTGCTCCAGACTTGCTCCAGAAATACTGTGTGTGGTTCCTCTGCAGAAGGCAGCACTTTCTTGCTGTGGTTTTTATGGGACAGGCAGTGAACCCTGTGTTCATAAAGCCAGGGAGCTGCTCCATCTGAACAAACCCATGAACAGCAGCTGGCTGCTCCTTGTATTTCAAGAGCAAAGTCTAAGCTCTGTGGCTTTTCAAGGTAAGCACTGGATGAATTACTCTGGCCTCAGATAGTATAGCTAGATCTTTGTGATACAGTTAGTATACTTGCTTGATAAAGAAAGCTAAAGATGGTGGTGGAGGGGAAATGCTCTGTAATCAGGAAAACCTGGAAACAGAGGCTAGAGTTGAAGCCAGTAATAGGCATTGTGGGTGTTTCTGACACAGAAGTACATATCTTTGAGTCAAGATGCCTAATTTCAGAGGATGGTATGTTCTTAGGACCAAATAAATCTTGGTATCTTATGGTAGTTACTGAAGTTTAATGAGCTCAGTGGGCTCCTAGTCCAGTTTCTCTACCAATAGACTCAGCAATGAACAGGAAGATAGGTATGCCCCATAGTGCAGCCATGTGTGCTGTGCCGTATGCAGGGCCCCGGAGCAAAGGTTAGCACCATGAGAGCCTCTGCCACTCACTACAAAACCTTGATTTGAATAAGACATTATGGAGCCAGCTTGGTTTTGTGTGTGTTAAGGAGGAATAAAAGGTAAGGTGCTCCTGCCCATGGCAGGGGGTTGGAGCTAAATGATCTTAAGGCTCTTTCCAACCCAAACATTCCATGATTTCATATGATTCTGTGCTTCAGGAAGAAAATTCCATATTCAGCCTTCGTGGGGTATTAAGGTGAGGAAGATCTCCTACCTTAACAGGGAACTGCACCTATGCCAAGTCAAGCACATGTACTTATATTCCTGAACACAGAAATAACTGCTCCCCACATAGTCTGTCCCTGATGTGTTACCTGGTGTGCTCCAAGCCAAGTCTGAGCTCGGGGGAGCCCAAAGTGCCACCTCCGTCCATGGTGAAAGAAGGGCAGCGGGCTGCTGGCCTGGGGATGGAAAGAGCTTTGTGTGGTATCTTCTCTGGGTCCTTGAGGCAGCACCTCTGTGGAGGAGCAAGCCCTTTTGCACAGCTGTGTGACTGGTGGGTTAAACAGGCTCCTCCAGCAGTCGTTCACAGAGCACAGAGCTGATGGACCAGGACAATGGACAGGAGACAGGGCCAGGGCAGGCTCCCTAAAGGCATTCACCCAGGTCCTTTTTTTGCTGATGCACACAGGCTTCCATTTGCCTCTCCCTTTGCTTGTGCTGACCTCCTCATGTCACCAAGCGCTCAGTTTGTCCTGTCTGCTTTAAAACCAGTGAGGGGCCCGATTAACCTTGTGTGTGAATTGCCTGGTGAGGACTAATTACTTGTACTTCCTTCTGTAGCACTGAAAAACATGTTTTATACTTGCCCTCCAGACACAGACAGGACATCAGGATTGGGAAAAGGCTATAAACCAGCTCTTCATTAGTTTCTCTTCATTGTTACTGGGACAGGACCTTATGGCTTCACTTCCTCTGAGAGGGGGTTACTGAGACAGAATAAAATGCAGGTGCCCAGGTGCCCATGACATAGTTTTCCCCTGCAACCAACCTGAATAGCTTTCAAGAGGAGAGATCAGAGACTCCAGCTTTTGTAATGTCAGCATCCTTGTTAAACATTTAGCAACCTGAATTCAGCTGCAGTAATGCCTCTAGCTTTTTTGTTCAATGGACATAAATCCTTTAACAAACTTGTAATGATATTAAAGATGAATGAAGAACATACAATATTTAATTCCTTGTCTATGATCTTTAGTGCAGAGCAGTTTGATCTGAGTGTTTGCTTATTATAGGGAAAGCGAAGGTTTAGTAAATAAGAAGGAAAATTCAGTGGGTGGGATGACATGGATAGCAGGGATGGGTACTTTGTGAGAACCAATAAGAGATGGTCTGGAAGGCTGTGGCTGAAGTATAACTCTTATGTTTTAGAACCCAAGGCAATGAGAGAATATCTTTGCAATGGGGACAGGTCTATTCCAACCTGGTTGATTCTGTGATTCTGTGTTGGTACAGTCTGCTGATTAAACAAAACTGCATTCATTTGTGTTGGCAGGGTTAGGTGAGACTGGGCAGTGTAGTGGCAGTGACAGATACTGCAAGTGAAGGAAAATACACGTATATGGGAAGAACCAGCTCATAATGCCACGGCTGGTATCGCTTCCAGTGGCTGTGTGAATCCCCTCTTTGCTCACCTGCATCTGGGGCTATCCCCAGGTTGTAGCATGACGCTCCCCACCAGTCAATAACTGTGCTTTGGCCATCTGGGATTTCTGAGATCACATTCATGAGAACAGCCAAAGGTAGCAGTTCTTTAGCCACGTACTCTCCTCTGTTCCTAGATAGCTTTTTCTTGCAAAGTATATGCACCCACCTATGTATTTTTTGAGCCAAGGAAGGGAATCAGTGTTTTAAAAAGTCTTAACAGTGCCTTAAAACGTCCTATGTAGGATCAGAAGGGTCTGCTCCTCGGCACAGGGGTGGTGGTTACTCTTCATATAGGGCAATGGAGATTGTACGAAAGAGTGAGAAGAACTGTTAAATGAGAGCAAATGGAAGGATTCGGTTTGTCTGCCTTAGGAAGGAGACAAATAACGGGAACATGTACAGGAAAAAAGCATATAAACTGTAGTGATCATTGCCACAGGATGTTGTTGAGAGCATTAATTCAGTGAGATTAAGGATTAGAATAGCTTCTTATTTGGCTAATGAATTTCCTAAAAATTATATAATAGCTAAAGGCAAAGATTTAAGATGAAATATGCTGTGTCTGACCTGAGATCTGCTGAACACTGATCCGCTATTAGAGATTCATTGGTTCAAGCTACTGGAAGCAGATGAGCTCCCGACCTAATCCCATGTGGCAGACAGGGTGCTTCTCTACTTCCTTGATCCTGGGTCTGAAATGCTGTCATAATTCCTGTGTTGCTGTCTTTGAAACTCTTTCACACCTCAACAGTATTACTCATTGCCTGATTGTTCCTTCATTCCTAATCCAGTTTAAAACTGAAACAGCTTTGCATTTTTCCCTAAACATATTTTTCTGTATTTACAGGGTTTTTTTTCCTGCTTCTTACAGTGCAAATCAGTTTAAAGTTAAGTTCTTTTAACAGTGGAGAATGTTTGGTTTTTGCTGTCCAAAGGTGCCTACTGTTGGTTTTGATGACATTTCAGGTATGTTAAAACCTCAGTGCTTTACGCTTCAGAAGGGTCCATTTTGTTTATTGACAAATGTAATCTTTGCAGTTCATTTTGTTTCCCTGGCAGTTCTGCTGAAAAATGTCTCTCAGCTTTAGGACATAATTTATTAGTCAGTAATTATCAACATAACAATATATTCAGATTAGCTACCAGAGTACAACTGGAAATTACTATTTTAATGCCTGTTGCAGTAGCTTCTCTGAGGAACGGGGTAGGTGCCTAGCAGAAAGGCCAGTAATTGGGATGAAAGGGAGAAGTGTTATCAGTCATTATGCTTCAGGGCATAATCTAATCACCAGCTGTAGTCAGAAGAGATCACTGTCTCTAGTATTTAACAGGACTACATTTGTCACAGTTTGATGAGGAGGTGAAGAGGAAGGGTATGTCTTTGGCTGATCAAGTACTGAAAAGAGCATCACTAGCAAAAGAAGGTTTTGATGCGAACTGAATGCGTGCATACGTTGTACATTAGCTGCCTGCCAGCTACCCAGTTCCACAACTTTGTTCACATTCACCTTTTCTGAGTGATTGGGACAAGACACTGTTTAAGGTGAGCTCAGGCAGCAAAGCAGTCTAAGCATGATAAGAGACCAAGCAGCTCGTCGCTGGGGGTTAGATCATTTTTTGTGTCAGGTTCTTGGAAACGTGAGCAATGTGGAATTTCTGCTTCACGGTGTTTGCTGAAAGGATGCTGGTTCACACAGAAGCAAACTTCCTTCACGGCAAATTGCAGGCTGCTTCCCTCTTCAGTTGGTAGAAGAGATTTTTCTGCTGGAAAACATCTCCTGGGAAATATAAGTGGAGAAAGGGAAGTTTATTATTTACTTTTATGTGTGAATTGGATTAGTTTTACTTGTAATCAATAGCAACAGCATTAGCCCAATGATTTAAAAGGGTACCACAGGAAAACCTTAACATGATTCATATTGAGATTGAAGTTCTTTTGCCTGTTTTTGCTCTGAATCAACTTTAACATTTTCCTGTAGCCCACCTCTCCTTGGGAAGGGTGAAAATGGGAACCAGTTGGAGGCTTTCTCTGCTTCTTGCGTGGAGCCTGAACTCCCTCCGAGTTTCAAAAGAGAGTGGATTAACATTTGTGTGACTCTCTTCCATGGCTGTGTTACAATTTATAGCGGCAAGAGGGAAATACCAGAAGGAAGAATGTTTCTGTGTCAAAACCCAGGAAAGAAAAGCACTTTGCTTCCAGTGCTAGGCTGACAGGGTGGGTTTGAAGGCTGGGGTGGGTGAGTGAATGGCCAGTGTGGATCAACACTGATGTGAGCAAACTCCCAGGTTCCCAGTTTGGTTTCTCATGCTGGCCAGTTGCTTCACACCACTCCATGCTGGATTCAAGGGAGGATGATGAGGGAGGGTGAGATGAGGGAGTTTACCTGGGCTGTGAACAGAACAGCAGCCTGTGTAGGATTGGTACA
The DNA here is from genome assembly GCF_034315485.1 of Pezoporus occidentalis. Lineage (NCBI taxonomy): Eukaryota > Metazoa > Chordata > Aves > Psittaciformes > Psittacidae > Pezoporus > Pezoporus occidentalis. Next base: position 3,538,193 of record NW_026915836.1, on the reverse strand, counting down.
GATGGACAGGGATGTGTAAAGAGTAACCAAGCACACGGTATAAAACACCAGGGAAAGAAGAAGAGTGAACAATGAAATTAAGAGTGCAAAAAAGTGATAAGGAAAGGAAAGGCTGAGAATGAAAGGAAGATTGTGAGCGAGATTAAGACAGATAATGAGAAATGCTTCCAGAGTGTAAGGGCCATGAGGTCAGTGAAGGAGAGCATAAGGCCTCTAAGACATTGCAAAGGTAATTTATTGCCAGAAAACATTTCTAAACATAATGTATGCTGTGGCTGGGTACTCACAAAAGGAGGACGGGGGACATATGCCACAGGCGGACATAAATTTCCCCAGGGAGGAAGAAGAAATATGGGGAAGGGGGAAGGTGTCAGGCTGACACAGAACTGCCTTGTGACCTTCGAAGACTGGCAAACAGTGTCAGGATGGGATATTAATTGAGAAAAATAATGTCTTAGCATTGTGCCAGCTGAACTGAAGAGAACTGAAAGCAAAACCTGCCTGTCTCTTTGGGCCTCTACCAACACATCTGAGTTGCTCCTGTGCAGCATCCTGCGGCCCCACTGGGAACCAGTCTGTCTGGGAGCTGAACTTTATTTTGCCAAATGCAGGTGAAAAGACTATAAAGTGCTTCTGAAGTCACCGCTAGCTTTAAGTTACATGAGTTATATACGTCTTGTTTTCCTGCAGCCCTGAAATAAGGGAAATACTTAACTGTTGTGGGGAATACGTTGAAGGCAATGATGACTTCCCATGGTACTGATAACTGCCAGGGCTTTAAGCCAAGATTTTCTTACTCATTGAGAAATAATTGTGAATACGTATAGGGAACTTTCTCATTATAGGAAAATAAGAAATATAGCTCTAAGCTTCAGTCAAATTACCTTTAAAATGTTGCATTTTTATTATTTACTTTCTGCAGATGTTTCTGGGTATTCCTAGAAAAGATCTTTTCTTGAAAAAGCCCAGGGCTTTGATTCTTAGCTAGTACAAGTGAGTATTGCTGCAATGAATGGCAAATGGAGTTTGAGGCAATACTCAGCACTGTTTATGTGTCATTTTGCTGATCCTTAAGGCTCTTATATCTCCCTATGGTTTCTGTAGTTGTTTTCTCAGTCTAGACTTGTGAAGCCAGATTCTTTTTTCTCCTAAGGCCTTTCTCAGCTGTTGTCTGACAATTTCTAGTGAAGAATCTATCTGGAAGCAGAGAATCTCTAAGGATGGGAATCACTGGATCTGCCTCCTGCACCAGGTGTTCTCTCCATTCCCTGTATAAGGCAGAAGACAGGGAGTGTTCTGGGAATAGAACACAGCTGTGTTTTGTTCTGCTCAGTCATCAGCTGGTAGAGAGGTACTTGCTCCAGCAGCACAACACAGAATACAACAGAGCTAAGAGAGCCATTTACTTGGGGCAGTTCAGATGAAAGAGAAAGCCAGTCTTGAATTGATAAGGCAAGAGGACCTCTTTCATGTACTTCACTGCAGGTAGGTTGAGCCTGTACTGCCAGCTCACATAACCCTTACTTTGATGAGAGTTTCTTCTCATGGTTATATACCCCCTGTTTGCTCCTCTGGGGGTGAGATGTGTGAGCTAGTGCATGCCCACTTATGCGAACAAGGGTGATGTGCTCTGTCCCACAAATAGCTGTGCACTTAGTCGTTACTGTAGTGAGGGAAGGTCTAAGTCAATTGCTTCAGTTGAATGTAGCTCACAGTATCCAGTCTCAATTTTGGTTGCTGCTTATTTATTTGACACAGCTTTTAAATTAGAAGCACATTTTCTTGGAGACCTCTATGGGCATAACCAGTGTCAGTGTGCTGAGAACACTGACAATCTCCTTTTAAAGCCCTGCTCAGGGTGATGGGGACAAACCAAGCAACTGTTAGCTTTGCAATGCTTAACACCAGCAAGTGTAAGGCCTGGGTAGATTTCAGATAGACTGGTCTATCCCAGGAAACCAGGTGGTACCAGGTTGTTAGGATCAGGCACTGGAACCTGCTTGTTTCTATGGTGAAATTATTAGCAAAAGCTTTGTCTTTTGTCACCTACCATTATCCAAACAATTCCCTGGCATTGCAGGGGCTTCACACAGCCCAGAGACTCTTCCCAGTGGGTGTTTTGGATGCAGCCACCATGTTTTGGAGACAAGGAGAGTTTGATGGCATAGATGCAATAGTTCCATGCCAGTTGGTGTTGGTGCCAGGGAACAGTCCAAGGTACTTTTAATTTACCATTGGAGACAAAGCTATATGTGTCAGTGAGCAGCATGGCATAACTTTCAGAGGGTGGTACAGAGGACCTGACTTCTATTTCATTCCAGACTTGCACTAGTGTCACTATCAGTAAATTCATTCCTGCTTTGCTCAACTACCAAAGAAAGAGCATGATGCTTCCACAGGAATGTCCTGCAGACTAGTGGTTAAAGTATGAGCATCCCCTTGGATGGACCTCTGCGAGAAGGGAGAGGACTGTATGAGGTCTGGGGTGTTTGATTGTTTGCCATCACAAGTTGTATGTCTGGATTGATTATCCCATCACCATCCCTGAAAGTGCTCAAAAACTGTGTAGATGAGGCCCTCAGTGACAGGGTTTAGGGGTGGGCTTGGTATCTTGGGGTAATGGTTGGACTTGGTGATCTTAAAGGTCTTTTCCAACTCGGTTGATTCTGTGATTGCAAACAGAAAGCTATATACTGTCTTCCTTATGCAAAGGGGTTCTATTGAATTTTACAGTCATTGGAAGACCTTGAGCCTGGTTTTTGGCTACCTGCTGCTGCAAAGCCCAGGGGTCTCTAATTTTAGCCAAGGCTTATCTCTTTGCTGCTGTGACAGGAGCCTTGGAAGCCTGAAAATTCTCAGCTGGACTTTTAGGATTGTGGGTCTCCCCAGCATGGCCTGCTAGGGCTGGCAGAGAACTGGGAGCAAGCACTCTGGAAATGATGAATGAGTCAAGCTACAGAACTTGAGCTTCCAAGGATCACTCAGGTTTGAAGTGTTTCAGTCATTCTTAATCTTATTTATACAGGAATGAGGCATTTCCTGTGGAGTGGAAGTTCCAATTTTACAGCTTAAAAAAAACCCTACCTAAGTAGAAGTTGAGCAGGAAACAAAGGATAACAACCAAATTATGGCTGCTTCTAGCTGGTGTACCAGGCAAGTCACTCAGCAGAGGACAACAACAGAAGGAGCTAGTGAACACTAGACAGTGCTTGATTAAAAGAGCCTTGCTGGGAGCAGTTATGGGTGGGTGGGGGGCGCCTGTTACTGCAACAGAGGAAGCAGACCTAGATGGGCTTCCTGACCCTATCTTAAAATTTCCTATGTAATCTCCATAGACATCTCCTTCAGTGCAAATATACTTTGGCCAGTAGCCTTGAGGTTTATTAACACCATGGAAAGTAATTACTGCCTTGTCCACACTCCCCATGGCAGTTATTGTTTAAGTATTTCCCTTATCCTGGATTGCAGGAAAACAATCCATTACATAAATCTCCTGACAAACAGTTAGGCTGCGGCGGCTCGAGAAGTGCGATATTCTCTGTGTGCTAATTTCAGTAAAACAGCACGTTTTTGTAAATGAGCTAATCCCCAGAAAGTGACAGAATGTTACATTGCAGAGGCCTGGCTGAGCTAATGGTACAAAATGAAAGAATGTTTTCACTGCCTGTCCTCTGAGTTCACTTGGCATAATAAAATACTGTTTTCCTCAGTAGAATATGTCCTTCTCCTTTGCTTCTCTGTCATAATAAATGACTGGCCTGAAATTAAATGGGTTGTTCCTGGACACGGGATGTTAGTGATAGAAAAGACCTGTTAGATCACCCAGGCCATCTCTTTGCCAGTACAATGCTCCTTATCTTGCATTCTGTGATGCTCTTTTTAATTTAGTCTTAAAAGTCTCAAGCAGCCAGCCTTCCAGTGTTCTCCTTACAGGTCTTTTGCTCGGCTTCAGAGGGTGAATTTGCAAGCAGATCAGTCAGGTTAGTGAGGCTTAATGAAGTAACCCACTGTAATTACAGGGAAAAACACATTAACCTGCCCCAATAGCAAAATACAGCATGTAAGCATAAATTCCAGCTGATGTAAATAAGAAGAGACCTTCTTAATACCAAGGACTGGGTTGGAATAAAAACTCTTAAATCTATAATGCTATCAGATCTATAATTTTAATCTACAATCTATAATGCCATCTAAACTGATAACTGACAACTAAAGTAACTTGGTCTGTTTTGCTCATGGTAGCTGGAGAATTTCCTCACTGTTGGTCTTCCTGGTTTCATCTTATAACTCCCAGCTATATCCCTGTACAGCACAGATCATCTTTTCCATTCCTATGGGGTTAATGTATCTGAAATGTCTGTAGACTGTTTTCCTTCATAGAAAGTCCAAGTTCTTTGTTTTGTTGAGTTGTGAGAACCTAGAAGATGTCTTTACATGTCCTTCTATCCATATCAGTCTATGCCTGGTAGTAGGGCCTTGATTCAGGTCTGAGAAAGGATGACAAATGTCACTGCTGGCTTGGCTGTGGCTCACAGCCTCTGAAATCAGTGTTTAACACAGGTTTAAATCATATAATTAATAATAAAAGCAGAAATTTACTTTCATCTGGGAATTTATAAGTCACTTTATCAAATGCTTCATTGTATGTTGTGAAATCTGTACTCATGTTCCTCAGTGTACACTGGTAGACTCCAGAGGAAGACACTGTGTCTGGTTAGGATGAAGATTCAAAGGCATTTAATACAGAAAGAAAATGAGTGGGTTTAAGTCTATGTGAAATAAGTGTGATTAAGTACGTGTCTGGCTATAGCTAAGCTCGAGGTAGAAATGGAAATGGCTCAAGCACAACCCAGATAAGATGGAAATCTTTGTCTGCTAGAGAATTTCCAACTGGTCCGAATCATGGAAAGCCTCTATGAAGCAGTGATGGCAAAGAGCACATCATACTCATGATGCTCAGATACTTCATACTCTCCACCAGATCCTTGAATGACTGCAGCTGAAGTACTAAAAGACCTGCAGCTCTTCCAAAAGGCAGCAAACAAGCTTGCCAGTCTGAGCTGTGAAGCTCCTGGAAGCAGAGCCCTCCCATCAAAACTTGAGCAGAAGTTTCTGCACATCAGTGTTCCTATTGTTGTCTTATTTTCTTTCTCATTAACCTAATGTAACTTTGGATTGATTCCAAAGAAAATGATGGAAATGTCTCTAGATAGAACCACTGTAAATGAGAATGAAGGCTGGTCCCTGTGTGATTCCAAAAGGCTCTTTTATTTTCTGACATAACTTTAATTGTAAAGCAGCACACTGTGGCCAGGCTTAATGACTTAATACTATTTTTTAAAGGTTTAAATATTACTATATACACAAATTAGCTGTCTCCAGAAGAATGACATTGAAAAAGATGATGCATTTAAATGTCTTTTCCCTGGAGCAACTGAGAGTTTTGTCTCTTGTCATTCAGTAGCCTAGTTGCCACCAATCTATCTTGGGCTTTATGTTTTGGTGCATTATACCCCTAAAAAACTTTTTCCTCTTAAAAAAGTCCCTTGACTTGGTGTGTCAAGCATCTTCATCATAATGGAATTAGCAGCTGCTCCTGTCATCTGTAAGGGACTGCACTAGCTGGACCTTTAGTTTTGTGCAGACTTGTCAGATAACAAGCATTGCAAAAGCTTTTATTTTGGTGTTTTTTCACTGCAAGTCTCAGTGTGTTCATTCAAAGCTCCCGTGAGCCGAATGTTGGATATTCAGAAATAACTGGATAAACTCTGATTTTACAACTACAACAAGTTAAGGAAAAAACTCAAAGACCCAGTAAACCTTAGAGGGAGATGATTACTGCAATAGTTGAAGCGATTTAGTAACCATTGAGGAAGTTTCCTTCTTAAAATTAAACTTGGTGTAACCTCAGTTTCCCTGTATTCAGAAGAGTTCTGTGGCACTGAAGAAGTTTGTGAAGTGCTTGTGGCAGAGCAGTGATGAGTACATGGGAACGTCACCCTGTTCTGGGGTTCAGGAGTTGACTTTTCTGAATGAAAACTCTTAGCTGTTTCCTATAGTGAACTTGTTGACCCTGAGTATGTTTTAATACCCGTGATATGAGAGGGATCATGCCTGAATGGGTTCTGGTAGAGGTCAGAAATTGTAAAGCAAGCTTCTTATTCCTACAGAAAAGAGCTTATTTAATACTAGTCAAAGGAACCATCAGGGCTTTCAATCCGTGCTGTCTTGTGTACCAGCTTCATCCTAGTCTCACTGGAATCACTGTCTTGTTTGGAACACCATGGTAGCAACAGACCCAGTTTCCATTCCTGTCATCCATGTGTTTTGCCAGGTATCTTATCAAATTGACAAGGCCTGGCCTGGTAGGTGTGCCTGGTATAAAGAGGATTTCTCCCATATTTAATGTTGCTGATCAGAAAATCTAAATACTTTTGTCCTTACTTTTAACCTGACTGAGAAAAGAATCAGTTGCATCATTTGTGACTGCAGCAAGCTCGTGAATCCACTGATGATTGTGAAAGCAGTTGCCCCAGGCAACTACAAGTGGAATGACTGACAGCAGTTTGGGGTTTTGGTGCTGTGGAGAGCTGTTATTGAAGGCTCATTTTACATATATAAAGGGGTTTGGGGATAAAGAAGACTCCTCACACTTATTTTCTCAACCTTATATTTCCTTCAAAAATGTCTGTGTCATTCTGTTCCTTTTTCTGATGTTTCCAGAGGAAGTGATAAGGGACAGCTCAAAGGTGCACTTCATTTTGTGTAGTGAGCTTTCTGTCTATTTACCTATCCAATAGCAGTGATGCTGTTGGAACTGGAGTGCTCTAGCACATTCTCTAGTGTTCACTTGCACTCTAGTGTGAAGGACCCTTAACCCCACAACTTGTTCACTTTTGTTGCTTATATCAGCTAGTCTAATAAAAGATATTAGCTCTTCCTACAAGCCCTTATTCATCTAGATGTTGTTATCAGTAACAAGAACATCGTGGCAGCTTTATGGCAGAAACACATGAGAGCAATAGAGTGTTTCTGTCCTAAACACGATGGTGGGAGAGGAAGGAGAGGCATCACAGGTAAAGCGTATCCTGTAAGGACACTAGCAGAGCTGAGAGTTAAACTTCTCTCAGCTGAATCTCTGTCCGTGGCTGAGCCATAGGTACATGCTGCTTTCCAGGAACACATAGAGTTTGACAAGCTAGGTTGTTGAGCAAACAGGAAATTCACTCTGAAATGCAGGCTCTGCAAGGGACCAAAAATATCTATAGATTAGTTCCCTCCTCGTGGTGGATGTCTGTTTGTTTTTCTGTAAAGATGAAGTGTTTTGCCCTGGTGTGTTTCAGACAGTACAAAGCAAACGTTGAGTTCAAAGGGATGTTTTCGTTTTGAAATCTTGTTTCTAAAGGGATTAAGCAGCCCCTGAAGGGAAAGAAATTCTGATTTCAGATTAAGCCAAATCTGGTCAAGCCACATACATACTTGTTCCATCTTAGCAATTAAGTTGGGTCTCACAGTGCTTTGCTCCTGTGAGTGTCTCTTTCCACCCCCTGCTCCTGCAGCATTCTGACCAGTTTATATTGCTTATGTCATTACTTTACACCATTCAGGCAGATACTTGTAGCAGAAATTGGTAGCAAGATAGACATTTGAGGGTGTCATGAGCCTGGATTGAGATGGCTCATCCTTCAGTGGCTTGGCGGAATCAGTTCAGTTTCTGACCATGTCCACACTTTAAACTGGTCAGCTTTGTGTTTCCTAACCTGCATGGGCAGGGAGCAGTAGTGGTCCAGCCCCAGAGCAGCAAGTGATCCGTTCCCCAGACAAGGGGAATAAGTCTTCTCTGCGGCTTCTTTACACCAGACTTTACAGTCTTGGTGGCCATGAGCCTGGTGGTTTGGGAAGTGTCAAACTCAATTTGGAGACCGTGTGGAAAACAAGGATCCGCTTGAGCCTGATGCCTTGACCACAGCTATTCCTTGTTTCTCTCCCCTGCCAGAGACAGATACTCTCCCACTAGGCACTGCAAGGTGCAGCTTAGTACTTGTCTGTTGATTCCTGCAGAGGTGGCAGCAGCATGTGCTTAAATATTGAGGTGCTGCTTGTGTGGGTGCCCATCTTGCGAGGAAGTATGCGTAGTTTGAGACTCCACTAAATGCTGATCTTGATGGATATCAGCACCTGTCTGTAATTGTTCCATGTAGTATTAAGACTCTGAGGCATTTGTAGCAGGGACGAATGTGTTCTTGAGCCCATAAATCACATCTGCAACTTTGCAAGATAGCAAGAGAAATCAACCTTTCAAGTGATGCCTGGGCACAATCTTTCTTTAGTCTGGTCCAGTTTGCATCTGTGAATTCAGACACCCTCTGCTGCCATGTCATGTGTAAATTCCGTGGCAGACACTTATATCTTGCAAGCTTAGCACCTTTAATTTGGTGGCAGTACTTTGCATAAGCCTTTTGAGTTTGGTATCCTAATAGTGTACACTTGGTAAGCCTAATGTTTGTAAGGAGGATCTGAAAGACAAATCAAATGAAACTGAAGTAACAAGAAGTCAAAAACATGTCTTCCCTTATTTTCTCTCCTGTTTGCCTAAGGATTATTTATTGTGTTTGCCTTGATTCCAGCCACTTAATTTTTCCAAACAGATGCAGCTGATTGATTAATGGCATTTCATGTTTAAAGTCAGAAGTGTCAGCAAGACTCTTGCACGCCTGTGTCATTCTCTCCTAGAACAATGGGTTCGGCTGAGAAGCAGGGACTTGTGCCAAGTATTCTTGAGGATAGGAGGTCATGTGCCACTTTTCTGCTAGGAGACAGATATATATAAGGACAAGGGGAGGCAGGAGTTTGGGGGGTTGGAGGGCTAACTCTGTTCTAATAATAGGTGGATCACATGGTTGCTAAGTCACCTACAACAAGGCTTAGTTTGTGGAGGTGAATCAAAGTGCCGGGAATTAAGGACATTTCTTCGACTATCCTATGACATATAAAAATAGGCTGAGGGAAATACATATGTGGTGAAGAAAGAATTGACTGTCTAGGCCAAAACTCCTCAGAGGAACGGTGGGACTTCAGTTCTCTCGCTTCCGTTTATGATTTCTCTTCTCCTACTTTTTAATAACCCTGCGTGTGAGAATAGCATGCAGGTGATCCAGGTTCTCACCTAATATGTACTACTATGTGTTTGTGTACAGTAGGGTATGGGCCAGAGCCTCAGCTGTTGGAAACAGTGATAGCTTGACTGATGCCAATTACCCCAGCCAGGATCAGTCCTTTCTGCTCAGTCTGGTGTGAGAACTGGGTAAGGAGTTGCAAATGGGGAATTACGTACCCATGCACCACATTGGAAACTTATTGCGTATTCTAGTGTCAGTAATAGAAAGCATCTACATTCGTGGATCAAAATGAAGCTGGCATAGGCTCTCCTTTGACAGCTGTTTCAAATATAGAACTCATCACATTGTAATTCTTTCCCAGTATATGCTTAGAAACATGTAAAACACCAACAAGCCTGAGACCCTATTGTTCTCTTCTGCACGTTCTGAGCGGTCGTGTAAATGTATCTCGGGCCTTGAAGGCCAGATTCCTAGATACTGAAGTCAGAGACCAAGCTTTGCTATTTATTGTCAATGGCATTAATCAACAAGTGGGGAGTCCCTTTTGTTTCCCTGACCTTTGTATGTTTTCCAGCTTCACAGGCTAGGCTTCAGAGGAAACTTCCTCTGAAACTATAAGCCACTAGAGGCCTCCTGAATACTCGAATTGATTTTGCTTCCAGGAAGACAGTCTCCTAAAAAGTACATCAGGCTTACAGAAGGAAATGATTCCCGGTTTGCCAAGCCAGGCTGACACACAGCGTAGTGAGGGTGAGCAAATATAGCACAGCTGAAATAAAGCACAGAAATGCACTTGAAATTCAGCTCTTAAAATACAGCCCATGTAATATTGAGTCACGGTGAATTACTCATTTCTATTTAGCCTTTATCTGTTGCAACCTGATTAGAGAGAGAAACTACATTCCTTTATTCAGGCATGAGGCCAATATTCATATTAGTAATTTTTGGCCAAAATAAATTCTACAAACTTTGGTCAAAATGTTTAATCCAATAATGCAAATGTAGGGACTCTTTAAATAAACCATCGCGCAGCAATCTCTCTGTTTACTTTCTGTTTGCATCCTCACACCTTCTTTCTCTCTTCCTGTAGCTCTTTTTTTTCTGTTGCACCAGCCTCATTTGTGTTTACCTCTTTAGCATAAGCATCCGTTGCGAAACCCCCATGGATATCAGAGATACTTCGATGACACAGTTGATGCTTCCTCTCTGAGCTATGCCAGGTTTGCCCATTGATCCAGGAGCATGTTCCTGTTCATTAATGCAAGGTCACCCCTAATTCCCTCCTTCTGCTCTTTACTTTCCAGCTCTCAGGGGGGCAGACACTTGGAGGAGAAACCCGCTTGCTTTCTGTGTCAAGAAGCTGGTTGGTAGCTTGCTGCTAATTACTTTGGCTACAATAATTCTTAACCCGATTACAGTGGTACAAATTAAAGCACTCTTGGCGAAGGGCAGCTAAATCCACATGTCAGACACCAGAGCCTTGGTTTATTTAGGGACATCACATTTCTTCTGATCTTGTTACCCAGTTTTCCATCTTCTTTGGGTAATCCTGAGTAAATCTTTCTGCAGTACAAATCAGCACCATACACGTAGGCCCAGATTATTAGAGAGGTCTTTGAAACCGTCTCATGAGGTTCTTCCACAGCCATTTGGGGTGGTCAGGTCCTCCCGCCCCAAAGGATGAGAAACAGCCAGCGATGTTGAGAGCTCCCAAAGATGCGTCTTGACAGGGCCCCATTTTTCAGAGACATTACCTGCATCCTATCCTTAAAATCATCCTCTGCAATGTGTTTCAGTGTCGGTCCACCAAAGGAACTTGCTTTTGCTAAAAATAGAGGTCTATGTACTTGTCCAGCCTTTGGCTTTTGCTCATGTAAATAGGACGGTTGTCAGCTACCCTTGTTTCCAGTGCCTTGGGTGCAAAAAGGCGGTTCTGCTTCCCGTATTCCTTGAAAAATTCAGTCCTTCTTATGAAATGTGAGCTGTGTTGTGGAAAGAAGAATTATTTCCTTGATAAACTGGCACCACCTTGTCCTCTTACAGGCAAGCAGCATCTTTCTGCGTCTGTTTTCTTTGCTCTGGCGAGGATCCTTTTTATTTAGGTTGATAATAAGACCATGCTGGCAGGTAGGAAGTTGGACTTCTCCCTCCCACCAGTCCAGCTGGGTCAGTGAAGCTGAATTTCTCAACTGCTACAGTCATGTGCTAGAAACTATGAAGGATTCCTGCTAAAATAACATTTTCAATATCCTGTGAATAACACACTGATCACTGAATTAGTTCCTTAGTGGGAAGGAAAGTAACAAGATTAAAGAGAAACCTGGGAACAGATTTAGTTCTCTTTTATTTCTTTTACTGTGACATTTATCAAGCTAACCTCCCTACAAGTCAGAACTATATAAATATTGAGTAAAGACTGCAGGATTTAACAGTTAGTTCATGCCACATAATTATTAGCCTCTGGCACCCTCTTATTCATTTGTGAAGCCACTAACATGAATGCATTGTACCAGATAACAATATTGTCGGGTATTTTATTTAGCAGGTCTATTCTGTTGCAGCTTCCTTTCAGAACACCTCAGCTGTACTGTATGCAACAACCGTAATGTACATTTTCTTTACAGTAAGGTACCGCCGTCCAGTTGATCTCAGTTTGCTCAGCCATGATATAACCTTCCCGGTTGTAGTTTCATGCATCTTCTGTGAAATTGCCCACTGCCATTCACACTAAATTCGATCAACACAGGAATATTTTGCAGGGAGGTTTGAAAGGGACAGGTAGTGCGGCATAACCTTACACTTAGGTTTTTCCAGTGAGTTTTATACAGTTCTGGACACACTCCATTGAATCATCTGCAGCTAGAATGCACTGTATAGCTATAAGGGCATAAGGTTTTGTGAACTGGGGTTCTCAAGTAAAATAAAGCTTTCCCAAAATAAGGCTGAACTTGGCATGATAGGAAGATAGCCACTGCCTTGCTGAGAGCACGTGCTTACACCTTACGTGTGTCTGAGTTAGTGCTTTGTAAACTTCCCGACTTCTTTTCCACAGGTTTTTGCTTCCAGATGTTAGGAGTGGAACTGGGAAGCTGAAGCCAAAATCTGTAAACTGTGTTTGAAGGATTAGATCTGTAAACCTGTACCCAGGCATACTCAAGCAAAAATCCCACCACCAACTCCTGGTTTTCCATGCAGCTGCTGTGCTGTCTGAAACAGAGCTTCAGGCACCTCTGGGAGCAGGTGACTCTTGCTTGCATGTGTAGACATGGGCTTTAAGCTTCTAATTTTAGATGTTCGAGGCATTTGACTCAGCGCCCCATTTGCTTTGCACCAGAGCTCTAAGGACCTATTCCTGTGGGCATGTGGACCCAGCCTTGGTGTGGTCGTGTCCACCTTTAATCTCTGTGGTCTCCTGTGATCTTCAAATAGTGACTGTGATGATGCCAGTGACTTCTCGTGACCTTGGGAAGCCATCAGGCCCCTGGGCAGAGCAGGACCCATCTCCCAAGGGAAAGTTGTGGAGGGTCAGATATTCCGTTCCTGTGTCGCTGAGCTCATCCATCCAACTTCTTTCCTTCCCCCTCGCCGCTCCTGTCCCTTTTTGTTTGGTTTGACCTTGGTCACTGATGACAAGGCTGCTTTTCCTGCCAAACCAATCAATAAGCTAAACAGAGAGAAGATGAGTATTTAGAATATGGGAAGCCAAACTCAAACACAGATAGGTTATCAGCCTAGCCCAGAGCAGACTTCTAAGCAAATATTTCATTAACAAATTTTTCATGGCAACTTGCATGTTAAAAAAAAAAAAACCCAGGCAACAACAGGAGAGGGAACAGTAAAGGGGATAAAGTGAAAGAACTGGGCTGGAGCCATCGGGCTTAGGCTGTTGCGTTGCTGTCTGTGATTACCACTACTTTCCACAACACACTGCTGCTCCCTAGGGAAATGATAAGCAGGAAGGGTGAAGACCTCGCACAAATGGGGCTTTGGAAGCCTGCTCTGTGCTGCTGCACCTTGTGCTTCCCTCTCAGGCAGGGAAAGGCTTGGGATGGGTGTGTGACTGTACCATATGCTTATGGTGGAGCAACATTCTGGGCAGTCTGAAGTTTATAACTGTTTAATCCTCGGACCTCTGGCAAGGGTTGTATACATTCTGTGTTCACAAACAGGAGCCTGAGCCAGTAATGTTATTAAGTTCCTGGTTAGCTTAGTGACCTGTATAGAATATATTTATGGTATTGCAAAACCCTGTGAACACATATCCAAAGATCTCACTTCAGTGCCTCCCTCACCCTTTACATGTGAGACCCAGTGTGTTGTGATGTGTTATTGCCCCGCATCTAAACGAATAAACACATATTAATGCGCCTTGTGCAGATTGGGATATTTTAGAGCGTTCTTAGCATAGATTAGCAAACCCCCACTTTCATATGTCATACGGGAATGAGGAACAGAGCCTTAACCATTCTTTGCCTTGACAGCTATTTGGAAGGGTTGACTGAAGGGCAGGGAAGTTGCTAAATAACTTTTTGAATATTGTAGAGGAGAAAAATATAGGTCACTAAGCAATAAACTCTCTACATCCTTCTGGCTAAGGAAGAGACCCTGAATCTCCATCCACCTTTTACTCAAATGAGACTAAAATTCAAATCCAACATAAAGCATTACAGCTTTAAGTACTGAAAATATTTATTATTTTTATACCAGTAATCCAATAGCATAATCTCAAGAACATCAGTGCTCCAGGAATGTCTAGAAACACAATGGATTTGCCTTTATTCCTTTATCCAGATGTTTCTATAAAATACTCTGGATACTAGGAATCTGTGGGGGAATTAAAGATTTATTTTTAATACTTGAAAAACTTGAATTTCTAATAACTATGATCCTTTAAAATGTTTTAACTGCAGATGCAACATGCTTCGGCTCTTTGATGAGCTTTCCCTATGTCTTTTAGCTCGCTTTCCAATTCATAGGCAACTCTTTCTCACCAGCAGCTGATTGTCACAGGACACAGACACTTTAGTGATGGCTGTAAATGTGAGAATTAAACTATGTGCTGGCTTCAGTTCAGAAGTTTATCCTTATTCAGCAAAAGTGACTAGATTTTGTCTGTAGAGCACTGCGTAGATATACCTGAGCTAGGGAAAGAATCACCCGCATGCCACTTAATATCTATGTCTGGCAGTAGCCACCCCTGCTTATTGAGGACTAGCTTTCATTTTGGTATTGCAGGGTGGAAGGTCTTCCTATATTATGTTACAATCTGTAATGCTGCAATTTTACCTCATTTCTGAAACAAGATTATACCTTTTCTTTGACAGATACCGCACTGTGAGAATAATTTCTGAGCCTTGTCTGCTCAGACACACTTTATGTTTGCCTGGTGCAGTGGTAATGTAGCTTCCAGATATGCAATGAACACTGGGACCCTTTTCAGGATCAGGGCAGTCGATACCAAAACAATGCATTTCATGTTGTTTATAAGACATTGTGGATTTAATGACTTGTTTAATAACAAGTCAGGTGCAATAATCATGCAGGATTTTGCAGGCAGACATCTCTAAAGCTATTGCGCTCCAAACAGCAGGTCGGGAACTGATTCTCTGAGGAAATCCAATGTAGAAATTTCACTGGAGGTCAATACCCAATTTAATTTCCGAGTTGTCTATGATTTGTCTGCTCCTAAAATTCTTTAATAAAAGTGCAACACTAGCTAGTATTATATGTAACTGCTCTAAAATACATCTACATTTCTAAGCCTGATGGTGTTTACATTAAAAGTGTCTCTTTATCATGAGCTAGGAAATAAAAACTTCATCCCAATTCCTTCAGCTTATTTAATTCATAAATTTAACATCAGTTTGGGCCAATCAGGTTCACTCTTTCCTTTAAGTTGCCACTTAGAAATGTAATAGCTACAGAATAGAAATGGGATACAAATTTCTAATCAAAAGAGGTGATAAAAACACACCCAAAGGACTGGTTGTTGTCATTTTTGAAGTAGTATTCTAAGCCATGGACTTGCCGCAGGAACTGCAGACTGAAGAGCTCTGATTTTCTCAAACACAGATCAGTGGCTCACAGCAGTTTCTTCTGGCCGTAAATGCTGTGAATGCATGAGCTAGCCAGGGCTTTTGGAAACGGAGAGCGATTTGGTGAGCAGTGTGTGTGTGTGTGGGGGGATATGAAACGTCAAGAAAACCGGTTGTAGAACCACAGATACCGACAGTAAAACACAGGGAATGTGATCCTGCTTTCATGATTCAGCTCCTGCAGTCTCACGGTTTTCCTTGATGACTTTGGAAACTCCTGTGCATGCCTGTTCCTTTCTTCTGAAAACGGTGATAAAAGGCCTACCTTAGAGGAGTGACATGTGGGTAAAGCTGATCAGAGCAAGACAGGAATTCCCTTTGCTTGCAGATTCTCCCGAGCAATGTCTGTGGCGAGACCGTGCCTGTGGCTTTCTGATCTGAGGGGTTTCTGGTCAAGATATATGTATGGTATTTGTTGCATTAAACCCTTTCTCATTATGGGAGGGAGATGCCTTACCTTCACCTGCAACTGCAAATATGAGCACTGTCCTACAGATCTGAAGGTCGAGACTAAGTTGCTTAGCACAGTCCAGCAATCTCCCATCACTTCAGCACGTAGCAATATTGCTTATGCTGACCTTTTAAAGGTGACTTTCTACCACAACCCAGTCTTAGGAACGTGTCTATAGGGACCAGAGGCAGTGATGTCAGTAGGTGCGTGCCTGCTCTTTCCCATTACCACCTCCCCTATTTCTGGGGCAGATCAGGAAGAGGAGGGCTTCCAGCATCAGGAAAAGCTGCTCTCTGCAGGAAGACATCAGGCTTTCACAGATTTCAGGGTGGAGGCAGCCAAAGGCAGCCAACTAAATCTTCCCCTTTTCCTCCCAGTTTACAAGAAGACTGAATGGCAAATGCCCAGCTGATGTGATGAGAGTGCCTTCTGAATTCACTTCACAGTGCTCTGTTCAAAACACAATAAACCATCAATTCCAAGTTTGCCTGCAGACCACACAGTGAATTAGGAATGCTCCTCATGAAATACTGACTTGATCTCATCTTACACATACCCCAAAGCAATAACAAGGGGAAAATGCTGTGAAGCATTTTTTCCCTTTGTTAGTGCCCTTAGGGCTCGAGCTGAACTTTGTAAGAGACAAAAAAGAATAGCTAGGGAAAATGGTAAAGACTGGAGCAACTTACACTGGCGTCTTCTGTTGTGAGGGGCTGTGCAGATGTGGCAGCGAGCAGCGCTGTTCTAGCCACACAAGTCAAACATAACCCATGTTGCATCTCTCTCAACAATCACCTTCCATTGGGCTTTTACCCAAATGCAGTGAGATACCATCCCAGGTGAAGGTTATCATTTTTAACACACTTTTTAGGCTGGTAATAAGATTCTGGTGGTGTTTTTTTGTTTCAGGTTTTGGTTGGGTTTTTTTTTTTTGCCAGACTTGTCTATTTTATATCAAACTATTCCTCATTGAACTGTCTGTCCCCATGCCCACCTGAATTGAGAGTGAGGCTTTTGGGGTAGGGGCTATGTTCCTTCTTGCAGTTAGGTTCAAATGGCCTTAATCTGTGGCTGGAGTTCCCAGGAAAGGGCTACTAGAAACACCATCAATAAAAATAACCTTTGGGAATAGTTACAGCGTGATATCTCACATGGAGACTTTAGGGAAAAAAGGGCTTCCAGAAAATAATTCCTTATGGAAAATCTGTATCACTTGGTAGTCACTGTGTGTCTGAATGAAAACTTGTGCAAAATGTCATCTTTCTGTATGCAAGAGAATGTTTCAGGACATCAGCCACAAGGGGCAGGATTAAGCCTCAGAACGGAAAGTATCCTAATTTCTTTGAAGCCTGAAAATTTGGTTTCTCAAATTTTCCTATTTTACATAGGGTTTTCTAGGGCAGAGTAACAAATAAGGATGGGAAGAACGAAGAAGATAAGCAGTACTCAAAAGCTGAAAATTCAGTTGATTCTGTGCCATCTTCCATAAGAAATGACTTTAAAATGGTTTTGTGTGGTAAAAAACTTTACTGTTCTTGCTCAGGTGTATGTATGGGGTGAGCTTTATTTGTTCTGAGCCATTGCACTGAACGCGCAGTAAATCAAAAAAGTCTGTGTTATCAGTACATATTCACAAGAGTCAGGATATTGATGTTCCTTGTACTCTATGTGTCCATCTATAAATCATGTAATAACCTCATTATAAGTTTATTTGGTGAAGTACTATTTGAATGGATGCTAATGAGTGCTGACTCAGCAGTGCAAACATAGCACAGGCTGTGACTTTGTTTTCTGCTCCCTCTTTGGGTAAGAAATCAAGGTTTTTCAACCCTTTCCACTGGAAAACTTCTGCGTTTCACATGTCTGTTCTGGGTGCTGACTGGAGCATGTGCCAGAACCTTGCCCCCTTTTTCCATGCTTCTGAGCATTCCTTTCCTGTGGAATGCAGTAGGTGCATGGCTCACACTGAGGCCAGACTCGGTTTCCATGCAGGACTTGGTTGTGGTGCAGTGAAAGATGTCTTCAGCCTCAGGAGGGCTGGGATAGGCAGGGCTGTGGTTTGTACATGTGAGAAGTGTTTATTAAAACAAAATTGGTATCTAAACAGAAAAATGGTATTTGTTACATTGGAAAATACCTTAGAATTCTTTCGTGATAGCTAGTCTATCTATCTATCACACGGAAAGTAGCTGCAAGCGGTGGGGGCCACTTTTTCATCACAGGCGCTCATAGGGAGGCTGTGAATCTTACTGACACCCATAAGTGCTGGATTTTGTACGTGGAGGCTGAGAGAGAGGAGCATGACTTAGAGACACTGTGGGTGAACTGCGGTGTGTGGACATCTGCTTTCAATAGGAGTGAGCAGAGATAAAAGGGTAGGTTCATAAGGGTATACATATCCCTTTTTGTATTTTTCTGCCATTGGTGTCTGGACACCACTGCTGAAAATGATGTAGGCTAAAAGGCATTTTCAAATACCCTTTAAATGACTTCCCATTTCAGCGATGAGACTAGGTGTCTCTAAAGTACTTCAGGACAGGCAGAGGGAAGCAGCCTTGGGCCAGCAAGCTTGCTTTTGCTCCACTTCAGTGATGCAAGCAAGGCACTGAGCTGTTTGTCTCCTTGGCAGGCTACTACCTTGATGCATATCACCCACTTGCCCACCTCATCAACATGGAGGGGGTACAGCAGTGTCAGAAAGGGCAGTGCAGAAAGATGCTCCAGTCTGATGAGCATCCTCTGGGAGAAGGGACACGCAGCTGACAAGATGCTTCTGCTTCCTGTTTGATGTCTGTTGATCCTAACCCTGGGAAAGACATGGAGTTGTCAGAGAACTTGGCACATCCAGGGTAGCTTAGTTGCAATGGTGTTGATAGGCAAGTTTTCCTTTCAGGTTTGCACCCAGTTTTCCAACATTTCAGTGTGAGTTTCAGAAGTCTGTGGGAGGAGCTGACCGAAAAGTAATGGAGAGGAGAGTAGCATTGATGAGAAACTGAAAATGTACAGAACTGAAATGAATATATGCCCAAGGGCCATTCAATATGCAGG
Organism: Pezoporus occidentalis; assembly: GCF_034315485.1. Taxonomy (NCBI): domain Eukaryota; kingdom Metazoa; phylum Chordata; class Aves; order Psittaciformes; family Psittacidae; genus Pezoporus; species Pezoporus occidentalis. The sequence goes on along the minus strand of NW_026915836.1, from coordinate 3,519,480 downwards.
CATTCACATTATGATGAGCAAGCCTCTCTCTCCCCCCAAGTAATCAAGTGTAAGAAAGAAGTACATGTGAGGTATTAAGCATAAAGTACAGGGGAAGACCAGAAAGGTTACAGAGTGAAGTTCAGAAAGTATTAAAAATGATAAGAAAAGCAAAGGTGAAGAATGAAATAAAGATTGCAGAGGAGGTTGTGAAAAATAATGACTTTTCCCAAGTACATAAGGCAAAAGAGGGAAAGAAAGAGACAGGAGGGCCTTTAAGACATGGCAGAGAAAAATTATTGAAAGGAAAGGTAGCTATTGCTTAAAATATTCAGTGCATTTCTTGCTCTCATGCTCCGAAAAGAAGGTAGTGGTGGCAGACACAGGTGTCAGAAACAAGCGTAGATTTCCCTAGAGAGAAGTTAAAAACCACCGAAGGAAATCAGGGTCATGCCAGAACAGGTTGTTAAGAAATTAGAATATCTGAAGACTTGCAAAATAACTTGTTCATATGGGACACAGTCTGCTTTCAGTAGAAAACATCAGGAAAGGCAGGGTAACCCCAGGCAGGCACATTAAAGAACCTGTTTGTAGCAGAGAGCATGGCTAAAGAGATAGCTGATAGGTTACAGATATCTAACTGTTGTGAATCAGGAGGACTCTGACTTTTGTGGTGGCATAATGTTTGTCAACTTGCTGTGGGCTGCATCAAAAGTGTTCCCTATAAGACAGCAAAAGAAAATGAAGCAGCATATAATGTTTGAGTTTAGCTCCTTAGAGTGGCATTTCTGTTCTGGGGATTATGGACTCTCTAACAAACTGGACTTCAATTACTTGGCAGGGCCTTTAGTCCTGCAGCCGTCTGGTGAAGCAGCCTGCAGTTCAATGGCAGATTTGTTTAAATTAAATTTATAGACAAGTTTACTCAATTAGGTACCTAAGTGAATAAAACAATTAGTATTATTTATTTTGATACTGAAATCAATTTAATTGATGCTATTTTCCTGACGTTCCCTCCCTACTTGGTTCAGTGTTGTAACGAAAATGCAGAACTGCACTGTAGGAGTTGCCATGGGGAAGATGAAGTCTTTGGCAGTTGGGTAGGGGACAGTTGGAGCTTTTGGCACCTGGGAAGGCATGGGAGGCAGTTTGGGATTGCGCACTAAATGCATTATCTGGATGCTTCTGCTAAAATGATCATCAGTGGAGCCATTAATAACGTTGGAATTTAAATTGTCAGTTTTTGTTTCAGCATTAACACACTATTGAGGGGAACGAGGCGGTCCACACCTCTCCCAGCTATAGTTTCAAGCTTTCTGCAATGTCTGATAAATATTGGTTTATGGTCCATTAATGTGTTCAAGGTTATCTTCACAAGCATGGCAGTCAGCAAGATAACATGTAGGTATTGCTTCAGGAACACAGTGGTACAATAAGGGAAAAATGCTTTGGCATATTCCACAGTACCAGTATCACAGGGTACAGGAAATTCAGCTAGTACTTCAAAAAAGTATCTAGGGAAGATCCAGAAAATTGCATGTCTATGGGTTTGATTGATTTTAGTACTTGCAGAAGAATAAAACCATAAATCAGAGTCTGAAGGAAAGAAAAGGACTAAGAGACTTGTGATATTACTGCTGATGTCGGTGCACAGAAGAAATAATCTACTGGAATTTTAGGCAGCGCCACAAAAGATTGGCTAAGGAAAGGCCTGGGTACAACTCATCTGATCCTCAAGAAACCTTTTTGACCTGGTAACACATGAAAGATTGCTTCTTAGGTCAGTAAGCAGGTTTGGATGTGAGGTAAGTCGGTGGATAAAGAACTGGTCCAGGATATCAAAGAAGGCATTTGCAAATGGGCAGGATTTAGGTCAAAGGAGTGAAATGAAACAAGAATTGGTGTTAGGTTTGATTTGCTTCAGCACATTTATAGATGGGCTTTGAAGAAGTGTGCAAAAGTGGTCTAATTTCAAAGCTAAGTGGGAATGTTAGGAAAGAGGGATTGGGTTAAGAAAGAGGGAAAGGAGGGGGGCAAGGAGCAGAGGAAATGACCGGCATCGATGTGCTAATCGGTAAGGAAGAAAGAACCGGGATGTTACAGGGATTTTTCACAAGCCTTTAAGAATGTTACATGAAGAAATTGCCATGATAGCCTCTTCCAGACCATTTCCCTTCCCTGGTGTTATCAAGAATGGTCCAAGAAACATTGCTGCTGGAAGGAGCAAAGTTGGAGAGGACTCAAAATAGGCAGGAAGTGATAAGATCCAGTTCTCCATGCTGGAGAAAACCAGAGCATCAGCTGGGCCCCTGACAAATGCGAGGCAGTGGTTATGAAGGTCATGGTATAGATAGTGACTCAAAGATAGGCAAAAGTCCATCCATGTTTGTGGCTAAATAAATTCTCATTATACAAATTTAATTTTTATATTTTTGGGGTTTCCTCATTTTTTAAATTGGCTTAATATGTGCTTCAGTCCAGCCTTTAGAGAGCACAGTAGTAGTTATAGGACAGAAAGCATCCAGTATTTCAATATTTATCCATTATATTACAATAATGCTACAGATGGAACACGCTATTTTTGCATGATTACTGGCCAGAATTAAAAATCAAGTTCTTTGAACTAATACGCAAAGAAATAAACTGAAGCTTCTGGTTTTGCTGGCAATTGCAAGCAGCATGTATCTATGTTGTCTATATCTCAGGGTCTCAGGAATTCTCCCGCAGGGAGTGTCATCCCCTTAGCAAAACATCATCCGTCACCTCTGTGTGCTGACAGCCCTGGCTATCGTCTTCAAGACGGGCACGTAAGAATGCTCAGATAATGTCCCCATGTACTCAGAAGTAGGACAGTGCAGTAATCTGATCTGTGACAGATTCAGTGTCAAATGGTCTGAGCCTGGACAAGTTCATTATGGAGCATGTTGGAGCCCCGTGCGTGTCAGAAGAATGACTCACTTCAATTAAGATTGCACACACGGCGTTCGGGAGCCTAAAAAGGTCTCCTGTGTTCCTTTGTGGTGACTGTTCCCTTGGTTTCTGAGCTGCTTTCTCAGCTCCTGTAAGCTGGTGGGACCTTGTTGAGGTTATACTGCAGCCAAAGACCTGGCATATATTCTTCCTGTCCCCTGTAAAAAGGTGCTTTGGTTTAAAACATAACAAAGCAGCCACGTAAAACCAGTGGCCTTGTACTCATCATCGTGAAAGCAGACGATGAGCCAAATTATAGGATGACTACTTAGGTCTTGTGTGGCTGAATCTCTGTTGGTGCTTCAATATCCAGCAAAGCTGTAGAAGAACAAATGGGACTTTCTTGAGCCTCCAAGTCAGTGCAGATCCCAGGTAGGTCTGAGCAGTGGAAACTGAGGCTCTTGATAGCAGAGAGATCACAGCTAGATTTTCAAGTCTTAGGATGAAATGGCAGAGTTGGCAATTAGGAAAATCATCTCTGGGTCTGCTGACAGAACAAAAGCTCATTGAAAGGCACACAATGAGAAGAATCATACAGAATGCCTCCTTGTTGTTTGCATTACTGTTTTTCAGAAGGCTAGATGCACTTTATTAAGCAAAAGCTAATAAATCTATTTTAGTGTCCTAATATTGTTCAGATACCAGTTGCTATTCCTAACATTGCTGAGTAATATTTTGACTCCACTCCAGGGTAACAAGTAGTTGCTTTACAGTTCTGATATGCTCTATCTTGGAATCTGTTATGACTATTGCTACTGGCTGGGCTGAGAAGAAAGGCAATGTATATGTTCATTAACTTGTGTGCAAAGCAGAGACTGCTGCCAACAGGTTGAGTAAGTTTGGGCAGTGGGAAAAGGAACCAGGCACACATCTGTCCTCTTCATCAGGGACTGTAGCGATAGGACAAGGGGTGATGGGCTCAAAGTGAAACAGGGCAAGTTCAGGTTAGGTGTAAGGCAGCAGTTCTTCCTTGCAAGGGTGGTGAGGCACTGGAATGGATTGCCCAAGGAAGTAGTGAATGCCCCATCCCTGGCAGTGTTCAAGGCCAGATTGGACAGAGCCTTGGGTGACACGATTTAGTGTGAGGCATCCCTGCCCATGGCAGGGGGTTGGAACTGAGTGATCTTAAGGTCTTTTCCTATCTAACTATTCTATGGTTCTATGACTGCTGCTGGGGTGATGCACCCTGAGCTCACAATCCTGCCCCAAGATAGCTCGAAGGCTCCACTGGCTCAGAGCTCTAGGAAAACCTGCTTTGGTTTGGTTTGGCTTTCAGTTATTAGCCCAAGCACCCCCAAAAGATGAAGTTTTATTTTAGGCCAGCTGATAGGAGAAATGTTTTTTCTGAATTTCAAAATGAGACATTTGAAAGAAAAAAATCCCTTTTATAATGAAAAAGCTTTTCCCTTTAGTTCCAAAACATTAAATCAAACAGAAAAAAAAGGGTTGTTTCAAAAAAGTTCCTTTTTTGTTTTTACTCCCATTTGAGACTCTTTATATTAATGAATACTTTTGCATTTGCCAGTGAACAAATTAATTGAAAAATTCTGTCTGCTCCAAAATGACCTGAAGTTGATGTAAAATATTATCATCAGCATAAATAATTCCATGCTTCTTGACCTGTAAAACCATTCAGGATACTATCAATAAGGACAGAAGTACTCCCATATCATTACAAAGGCTAAGGGAATATATTTTGGTACTGGGGATAAGTATTAGAGGGATAGTGGGGAGCTGCTAGGCTGTTTAACATCTGTCTTACAAATAAGCTTCATATGCTCTCTTTCTAAATTCTTCCCATTTAATTTGCAAAAATAATCAAGAAGGAGCATTTGCTGTCTCTGGACCAAATCTTGAGGCCTTATTCAGGCAAATGCCGACCGAATAATTAGTGATCCTTCCAGCAGAAGGAATATCCGACTGACTGCAGAGTACACGCAACAGCTTGGCATGGTTTAGGCTCCAGTTTCATCACCCGTTGCTCTGAACACAAGAGGACATGGCTGGGTGGAAAAAGACCCCTCAAAATTAGCTTACAGTTTGGCTTATTGCTTTTAAATAGGATTCTTATGAAGTAGTAATTGAGGAAACACGTTCTTCCGAGGGTGATTATGCAATGCCATAATATAATAAGCTTTTTTCCATTGATAAATATTCCGAGGGTGAACACTGTCACTGCATCTTCCCCACAGCTTTATTTAGGTCCTGAACCCTTGTTGCTGGTGGGGCAAACGTTTGTGTCCTGCTTCCCTGCTGCATGAGGAGAAGTGAACAGTGAACCTCCTCTCTGGCTTTCTTCTGCCCTGCATCACCTCCCTTGCTCCAGGTTTCCCTCTACTTGTTCTGATTGCTCATGCCCCAGACAGCCCAGAGATGCTATGAGCTCCCAATAGTAATTAAACAGGATGAAATTCCTGGTACCTCTAAGGTACCCATGAGTCTGCATCTTTCTTATCTCTTGTGTTTTCCTTTCTGGACTGCGTTTGGAAGATGTGCCTGTCCCTGGCTGTAAGCAGACGAGCTGATTCAGGAAACTTCAACACAAAGGGATGCCAATGCTCTAAATCCATTAGATAAATAAGACAAAAGGCTAAGCAAAGAAAGCACATTAGGAAGTAAGGAGAAGCAGGCTTGTACATTTTGCCTGCTAACTTGTTACAACATGAAGAAACTATGAAAAGAAATTAATCTCTCTTTTTTCCTGCTTGTGCTCTTTTAATTATCCTGCATCTTGTGTAGCTGTTGTCCTTACAAGTGCCTTTGCTGATGTTCAAGAAACGTCCCTGAGTTCCTTCTAGCTTTTATAATTTCACCTTGGCTCTTACTTGTGTCTTTGCACTCTCTCCCTTTGTTTTTCCTCTCCAGCTCCTGCACCTACCTTTCATTTTCCCCCTCCCACTCTTTTACTAAGCTTCTGCAAATACTGGGAAACAAAACTATTTTTCCTAAGAATCAGAGGACACTCTGATTGCTGCCGCATATGGATATCTCCCTTTCAGGAGGTTTGCTTGGCCAGGTGAACATCTGTTCCTTAGTACTCTTATAAATAAACAGCAATAATTCTGACAGAGTGAGCTTAAGATGACAGCTTAACTACTTTCAAGCAAGAACTTAATCGTTCTTTCTTATCTGACTCCCCATCCTGGATTTACACACACATGCTTTCTTATCTTAGCTCTTAGCCTAGTTTCACTTTGCAATACAAATCTGCCTCTCTCTGCTCTGATTCAAGTGAAATTATTGTGAAGTTGCACAGCTTTTTCTTGTTGCTTGTTTATTTATTAGGCTGAAAAGGTTGGATGGGAAAGGGCTTTGGAGTGACCCCTATGTCCTCTCTCAGGTGTTTCCTGGCTGTGTAGCCCTTCTCCAGCCCTGCCAACATGGTCTCTGCACTGAGAAGCTCCTCGGTGGTGTTTGAACAACTTCCCTCCCCATGCCCCTCTACTTTCTGCCTGCAGGCTTCCCACAGCAGTCCCTGCTGCTGTTTGACTCTGTTGCCTTTTCAGGGCAAAGTCATTCGGGCAGTGATTCCGAGCAGGTCATGAAGGGAACTGACAAAGGATGCTTGGGAGGACGTACCTGGGTTATACCTGTGCGTGTCCTTCCAGGCAGATCAGAGCCTCTCCTCCCTTACTGCGACCAGGGAAGTGCATCCAACATAAAGAACACAAACTTTATTTGCTGTTTCTTTTGTAGCTTCTGCTTTCTGCTGAAAGAAGGCACTGGATTTGCAATTTGCTGCGACCAGATCAATGGGAAGAGGGTGTGTAATGAACAGTAAGAAGTGTGTATGTGGAAAATGTAGTATGCCTCTTGTATTAGGGCTGCTGCTGCCAAAAAGTCCCCCGTGCAGCGTGAACAGGAGCAGGCAGCACATCACTGACCCTGTGTTGTGCACAAAGACAAGGCCCTGGCCCTCACCGGGAAGCTTTGCACAGGTTTGCTGGGTTGGGAATAACAACAGCAAGCGGCACGGACTCATCCTGCTGATGGGAAAGAGGGTATGGCAGCATCCCTCTTCACTGCTTGTTTCCAGCTTGGCCCGTGTGGAGGTGACAAAGCACTATACCTTTCCCTACCTGCAAAAATACCTCCCGTCCTGAGTAAGCCCAAGTCCTGGTAGCGCCTTGTTTCAGTTAAGGTACAAGTCCTGTGGATACGTGAAAACAAGTGGGGGGAAAAAGTTATTTTTAACCCAGGAAAAGGGTGTGCGCAACTAAACTGCAGTTAAAAGCTGCCGACAAGGGAGAGCCCTTTGCTTTTGAAGACCGGGAGTGGAAACCGGTGGGGGGGGGGAGCGGGCAAGGAAAGGCAAGAGAGCACAAGAAACGGAGCAGGATGTAAAGTGAACAGGATGAGAGAGCTGACAAGTTGTCACTTTCGCTTGCATCGGGCGAGGAGGAAGCGCGAGGCCACCCCCCTGTGCAGCACACTCGATAGATCTCAAGGCATGACAATATGGCTCTGTTTGTTCTGGCCAGGGGAAGGGGGGCAGTTTGTTTTCTTAAGACTATTAAGTCCTTCTAAGTACCACTATCGGCATCCTATGATTGAAAGTGACAAACAGAAGCAGCCCTATTTAAAAACTGCCACTTTGAATTAGTGGAAATATCAGCTTAAGTTTTGCAATATTTTACTGCTCCATTTTTGCACTCTTTTACATAAGGACAGCCAAATAAATAACCCAGCCACTTGTTTTGCTCAGAATTCCTCCCCATGCTCCTGCCCCATTAGCTGCTGCCTTATGAAAGCCGTGCTAAACAGAAAGTGACAGCAGCTGACAGCGCAGCCAGGGCCAGGTTATCAAAAGGCTGAAGCTGTGGCCGTGCACAGGATCACTTTTCCACATGCAAAATGGGTAGCAAACAGGTATCTATGCATGCAAAGGTGTTCTTGCAGGACTCCCCTCCAGCTATGCACTGTTGAAAGCTGTATCAAAGCAGGTCAAAGGAGGTGATCCTGCCCCTCCACTCTCTCGTGAGACCCCACTTGCAGCACTGTGTGCAGTGCTGGTGTCCTCAGCATAAGGACACGCAGCTGTTTCAGCAAGTCTGGAGGTTCAGGTTAGATCTAAGGCAGAAGCTCTTCCCTGTGAGGGTGCTGAGGCGCTGGCACAGGGTGCCCAGAGAAGCTGTGGCTGCCCCATCCCTGGCAGCGTTCAAGGCCAGGTTGGACAGGGCTTTGGGTGACACGGTCTGGTGTGAGGCATCCCTGCCCATGGCAGGGAGCTGGAACTGGATGATCTTAAGGTCCTTTCCAGCCCTAACCATTCTGTGATTCTATGTATTTAGATCGATGTATTTGTATTACCTGCAGTTCCCCAGTGTTAGAAGCACAGGCTTTTGGTGTGGCAAGTCGTCTTCCACAAAGAAGAAAATGGTTTTGCACAGTTTAGCTGTAGACTGTGAATTTCGTGCTGAAATTACGAGCCTAGACTGCCTGAACAGGGATGAAAGGAGGCTTCCGGGTGATGCTGTAAGCATGCGGGTACTGATGCCTGCCCAGCTGAGGCGCTCTGAATTGCTTCAGGAGTGCAGAGTCTGTAGGTACCCGATCGGGATGCTTTTGGGCTGTCCAAGCCCATGAAAGCTTCTTCCTCACCTCAATCCCTGTAAATGCAGTGCGATAAAACACTCAAGTTGCCACCTCAGATCTCCTCTTGGCTTCAGTCATGTCTGGGAATCACATTACGGACTTCTGCCTTATCCTGTTGAACAGGAAATATCTATTTCTCATAATTTGTGTGCTCCCCTTCCCTTGGGAGCCGCTGCTATTTCTGTGATGCGGAAGGCTTTCCAGGTGGGCTGGCAGGATAACCTTGGGCAGGAGGAGCACTGAACCTCAGGCTTTGCTGGGCTCTGGGTCTGCGGGGAAGGGGGGATGTGGGGAGTTGAAACACTTCTTGGGGAGCCTTCATCTGCTGCAGCAGGCCAAGGTACAGTGAGAGCATAAAGCCTGTGCATAGAACCCCTCCCTGTTCTTTGACGGGAGTAAGACGTTTTGGCTTTCAAAACAAAGCTGCATTTGCAATCTTTGATCTTTCTTTTCTATTCTTTGTTTTTCATAAGGAAAGACACCGACAAAATAACGCAGACAAAGCAGGTTATCTGTAAGCCAACTTGAGTGCCCATTAAATCTTAAAGGCTGTATTGTGACTTTCAATACCAATGTACAAATAGCTTTGCTTTCTTTTTTTATCCCATGGATCTTCCATATGGCCAGATGAACAGGCTGGCTGCATGGTGAGCAGCAAGAAGAACAGCTGACATGTAGTTTGCAACTATGCTGCAACATCTGGGCAGAGTTTGGTCAACGAATGCCTGGTAATAGTTTTTACATTCAGAGAGATTCTTTTTTATAGGATTGTGTAAAGTAGCAGAGAAAATATGAATGTCAGCTTTCAAGTGTACAGTGAATGGGATTTTGTAGCAGCAAAGCAACCAAGCCTGTGTGCAACAATACTTAGAGCAGTGAATTGGGAGGTAAGAAATGAGTCTTATCTCTGGCTCTTTCAGTACCTTTCTATGGGATCTGAAACACACAATTTTCTCCCACTTTTTAGCCTCTCTTTCCCCTCCTCCTCTCTCCATTCATGTTTGTGTGTTTATAGAATCCCAGACTGGTTTGGGTTGGAAAGGACCTTAAGATCACCCAGTTCCAATCCCTGCCTTCCCAGTTAGTCTGTAAACTCCTCCATGAGCAGTTGATTGTCATCACACACACACACACACTCACAGTTACGGTCCCACAAGGCATTTATGCCTCACTGCTCAAAGTATACAGACTTCTCTTTGCCCTTCACCACTGCAGATGGCATCAGAAAGATACCTTGGGTTGTTACTTGAGGAAATCAAGACAAGCAATTGCTAATGGTCACTAGTGTAGCCCTCCTGCTGAGACTGGTGCAAGGGACCACAGGGAAAGGGAAAGAAATACACAGAGGAATCATGCATACATGTGTACATGTGTGCTGCTACAGAGGAAAGACAGGCCACTGAGCAACCTCCTCCATCCAGATGAAGAAAACACAGTGACAAATGACACAGAAAGTGCTCACTTTCTGTCCAGGCGCTGTCAGTTCAGCAGCATTTTGGCAGCAGCAATTCGGGCTTCCAGTATATTCGATGTGTAACCTGGGAAGGTGAACTTAAATCTGAGGAGGGTGGCTGGTGCATGGAGCTAATTCTGAGGGTCTCTTTTCAAGGCTTGCTCACCCCTGGTTAGATGAAGGGGTGCCCCAAAGTGCTGCAGGTCCCTTTCGAGGTCCGGTTTCACATCCCCAGCTGAATCAGCGCTCAGCTGTGCTGGTTTGCACATGGAGGAAGGCTCCATATGGTGTGTGAATGGCATCCCAGCACAGCCCTTCCTATCCAGGTGTAGAGCCCAAAGCCTGGGGGGGGCTTTCAGTAGAGGAGGGGAGGATGCCAGGGAGACAGCACTCCCCCGTCTGTGCTCCCTGGGCCAGGATCCACAGATCCTGGCTCCCCTCTGCCTCTTCTAGCATTTGGCCCAATGTTTTGTCCTCATTTTGCTTGTTCTGTAGCAACAGTTTCTTAGCAAACACCATTCTCGGAGTGGTGCTGATAGTAATTGATGAGGCTGGTGCTCAGAGTTGTCTTGGCACTATCTAAGTAGAAAAATAAACAGCCATGTTCACTCCAGTTCCTTTCCGAGTAGGAAAAATTAATCGATGCCTCCCAGATGGAAATGAACAAAATCAGCAGCAGGAAAATATCTTGAAGAGCAGAAGAAAGCTCTGAGAAGGGAGGATGAGCAGCCCTGGTTTGCTGGGGATGTGGTTTCCATTAAACAAAGAAATACTGCTTCTCTGATGTGCTGTGAGTAGAGGAGTTCGAGGCTTCAGCAAGGGCGTAACATTTTCGGGGTTGAATACACTTACAGGAAGACAATCCCTATCTGCTGTAGGAAAAATGGTGATTTGTCTTGTGAAAGACTGGTTTCCCTTTGAACATGCAGCAATGGGAGATTTTGTCCCAAATTTAAACGTTTCTTTCGTTGCTTTTAACAGACCTGACATAAAACACTTGGCTTCTGACAAGTCTGTTGCCACTGGCTCAGGCTGCGGAAGGGACACTGTTCTTACTGTAGGGGAGGGGACAATTATATTGGGTTCAATTTTAACAGCAATCAAAAGAGCGTTTGAGATCAGAAGTTTCTTGAGAAGATATCTGCTAGATAGCATTATTTCTAATATTTGGCACTTTTTAGAGATGCTTTCTCTTCTTTTTCTTTTAGCCTATAGGTTAAAATTATATAAGTTTAAAAAATATACATTATTGCCTTAAATGCAGCACAGATGAACAGCTTTTCTAGTGTATGATGCTAAATACGAGCATTACATTTTAGAATTAGTACATAATGATAAAAAAAAAAGGCAAAGCAAAACTATAGACTGAAATGCAAAGATTTGAGCTTTTTTTGAGACTTCTTAGGTTCATTTCCCCTTTCATGTCTGAAGTGAAAATGAATTGTTTCAAAAGGCCTTGAGGACCTGATGCAGTAAGCTTTGAAATCATGGACTGTGTATTCATTTAAAGAAACTCAGTAGCACTTTTACAGGGGTCTTCAAAGCAGAGTTTATAAATATTTCATGTTTTGGTTTTCTATTACATTTCACTAAATAATAATGCAAAAGACCCCTCACACTTCCATTTTTGTTTCAAGGATATAATTTCTATGGTTGCAAATGTTGTCCCCTAAAAGATGATGCCACTGATGTTTTCACTAAGCATTCCCTTCAGTCAGAGTTCTCTGTTGACTGGAATATGGCTCTGTCTGTAAACCAGGATCCATCATTATTCAGTCTCAGAAGGAGCACTTGATTCAGATCTTGGGAGAAGACAGGACACAGGGCTGGCATGACAAGTGGTAGGGGTTCATCATTTTTCACTGTAGTCCAAGCTGGGAAGTGGAAATTGAGACAATAAAGTCAACACATTCCCAGAAATCAAGTGATTTCAGTATAGACTGTGAGATGGCTTATCAGTAAAGGCCTATGCAGCTGCATTTAAGAGTATGGTGTCCAAGAATTACAGCGTCTGTCTGGACAGCCCTCAGAAGAGAAGATGCTAGGCAACTAACAGGTACCTCTCTTTTGCTGCTCTTTCAGAGGAATCAGCATCAAGGGAAAGTGCAAGGTGGCAGGTGTCGCATGTGCCCTGAGAAAAGTTCAGAATAATTTTGTGATGTAAAATGTTAAAAAAAGAGGTTGAAATAAATGTTATGGAAATTGCCCTTTGTTAAATTATTTGACTATAATTACAGGAGAAGCCAAGTGCTGATAGCTTAGAAGAGAAAATATTTTCATACTTATCTAATCTGTGGTTTTAAGTAGGGACAGACAAACTCATTTTGCCTAGTTTCAAACCCACTGGAACACTATTCAGCAAAGCACTTAGGTTTGTATTTTCAAAGCTTGAGATCTTTTCTTTCCCCCACAATGGTATCACTGCTGATATTCCTTCAGTGAGAAAGTTCACATGGTTTTACAAATGAATCTCAGGAGCATCTGAGTCTAAAAAGCTCTGTGAAAGTCTGAATTATATCTCTCTGGTTGTCTCTTTTCATCCCCAAGCCTGTCTTTTCCTCTCCTTAAAGCAATTGGCATACTGGTTGTTAGCGAGTTGTCTATCCAGAAGAGAAAGTACATGGAGCAAGAAGAATATAGGCTGCTCCTGGATACCCCATAGGGTCCATGTCTAGCCATTTTTTTCAGACAAATTTACATGTTCAGATCATTTCTTGGTTTCAAGATTTTTTTTTTTGTTTCAAGATGAAGTTAAGGCTGTTTGGAAGTCTGAGAAGCTGCAAGCTTTGGAGATCCAGGGTGGGAAACACAAAACACTTGGCCTCGAAGGCTTTCCCAGTCGGGCTGAAAGGGAACTGCAGCATAGTAACCTGCTTTGTTTTAACTGACAAAGTGCAGGGGGTTTGGGGTAAAAAACAAAACCCAAAGCTCTGAAAGCACAAGTTAGAATCACCTCAAGCATATGAATGTTCATTATACGCGTGCAGGACCAGGCTACTATTTGTACCAGCTCCTTTGTATGCAGAAACTCAGGACCAGAGTCAGTTTCAGCTGCAAAACAAAGGCAAGAGGTGTGATCAGACGCGTTACCTACTTGTCATTACAAGCTGGAAGATGGACAGGATTAATAGAGTCAAAATATAGATTGCTTTATGGCACTTTGCAGTTTTGAAGGGCTTGTATACACCCCGGTTTTATTTTTGATTCATCTTTAAGCATGTATGCCAAGATAGAGCACAGGTGAAAAGGGAGGAAAAGACACAATAAATGTCTTCAGTCCTTTTGGGGATGCTCTAAGGCTATTCTGTCCCGTCTCATATTTACAAGTCATCTATAGCCGCTACCACTGTAAATGCACTCCCGTGATACTGTGAGCTGCCAGACAAAAGCAAGCATTTCTTTCTAGCCATTTGTCCTTCTTAGTTCAAACAAGACAGAAAATTAGAGCACAAGAAGGCCAATCAGAAGACAAAGATCTGAAAAACTGTTGCATGACTGCACAGTGAGACCAGATGGCTGTGTGAACTGTCTCTCCATACACATGAGCACGTTGATAATGAAAAAGGATTCACACTCATCATCCCTCTGTAACGTCCACCACATCACATGCTGCCTGTGACCAAGAATTAAAGATCAAATAGATGCCTTTTGTCAGAATGATGATTAACACACAAGCCTCGCTCAGTCCTGTTCCTCCTACACATCGCTTTGGAAATCTATCTTGATTTGGCCAAAAATGAATTGTCTGCTGATGACCCACGTTAGCTGTAAGTCAGGAGCGCTAAAGAGATTGGCACGTACAGTTTTCTGTGGGAAGAGCTCTGTGCAATCTCTGTCATCCAAACCAACAGTGGAGACTTTTTGGCTGTTTTCTTACACCTTCTGTTATGGCTGTATTCCTGTTCCTACTGCATTGTTTCCCCCAGAGTCTAAGGTTACTTCTACCACACTTTCATTTCATCCTCAATTCACATTCTTTCATTCCCATAAAAACAACCACTTCCGATGTAATCCGAAGTAAAATAGAAATGAACTAGTAGAACTAACTTGGGTGCTGGGAAACTGCTTTGCAGCCACTTGTTCTTGGTTGAGACAGGACTGAGACAGGAAATGAGGAACAATGATAGGACTATGAAGATTTAAAGAACTGTTTATCCAATAGCCAATTCTCACAAACATTTCCTCATCTGACAGGTTTTTTCCGCCCTATTGCTTGAACTTGTATTGCTGCCACGTATCATTCCTTGGGGTAACATGGTGCTTCAGATGCTGGCTGTCTCAAGAAGCAGATGACCAATGGCTGAAGTTCCAAGGAATTCTCTTCATGCAGACTGCCGCTTTTAGAAGTCATGTTTGAATATCTCATGTTCTCAGAAGTCTCTTATATTGGGCTATAAGAGTGAGGGATGAGTTACTGACTTCATTTGCTTTACATGATTAGTCATACAATTCAGAGAGGACACCTCAGCTCCTACCCATATGTACTGTGTTGAATATAAATATGAGAAGAAATTCTCCAAGTCCCATCTCTGCTTTATCTATGTCAATATGCTGGCTAGCAGTCTGATGTGATCAGGGAGTTTCTGAGTCATGCTCCTTCGTCCTCTAACCAATTGAATACCAAAGTCTTACACATGTAGTGAAGCACCAGTATTGCCAGTGTCCTTTAATGCCAGTATTGCCAGCCTGCTTTATGGACCAGTGGTTAGTACAAATTTCTGCAAACTAGAATAAGCAGTTTCAAATCACTGCAAGCAGGTGGAGGATATGAAGTCCCACCTTTCGTACACCAAACTGCCCCCTCTGCTTTAGGGGTTCACCTCTCCTCATGACTCTAGATTGGAGTGGAACAAATTCTTGAGCCACTGGAGTCTTCAGGACTGAACTCTTTTTTTCTCTGCTTTGTTTTTAGTTCATTGTTATCCAGTCTGTGTATTCCCACAGTCTCTTTCCTGATAGCTTTGAAAATCAGGACAGGGATCTCATCACGTAATTTCTCCTTCCTGAGAAGGTATTGCCTGAAGCAAACCCAAAAGGACCCTGATTGAGGGGAAAAAACAGGTTAACAGGGAAAGTGGATGTGTAGTGCTGGAATGGAAGTTTTCAGCTCAATTTAGCATTCCCTCTAGGGTTTACAGAGACTGGTTGGTTGAGATCTCTGGCTCCCACACGAGTTCTGTGGTTTACTCTTTGTGCGTGGAAATGAAGTATGACACAATATTGTACCAGGGAGTATTTAAATAGTGCAGAACTAAGTGTGCAACTACCTATGTTTAATTGTGTATGTCATTGCACAGAAAGTGGGCAGCTGAGATGAGGTTGCTACACTGCATATTCCACCACAGCAAAACAGAAAAAGCAATTAAATTGTTCTGCAGCCCATTCCACCATCAGCTCTTTCCAGCTTCAGCTACCTCCCTTCACCACCCACAGCCCATGTATTTGTGTCTTTTCCCTGAGCAGCACTAGCAGTGCTCATCAGTTATAGGTGCACTTTTAAGTGACTGTCTCTGCAGTGAGGTTATTTCCTTGAATTACAAGAAGCTCAGTTGTGTCTACAACTTTGAGAGGAAAGACCAACAACTCAAGTGGCAAAAGGTAAGCTTTCCTTAATGTGCAGGGAAGCAAAAGTGTATGGGAAGATAGAGGAAGAAGTGAGGAACTGTAATGCTGCAATTAATTCTTAGAAGAGAGCATGCCACTTAAGTCTGCAAGTGGGTGAACCAGATTCCCAGGAGCTTGTCATGCTTAAGACTAGGCAGAAACTTGTTTCTTAATGGTGGAAGCAGTAGTCTGGAAGATCACAGCAGCTTGCAGTGTCCTTAAGACATCAGTGCCATGCACAAAGACATTGAGATCCTTGCTCTATTGCAAGGAAATGAGGACAATCCCAGGAGAGACACACTAAGAATTGAGGTTGCTCTCTGCTAACGTGAGGGCTGTACAGAGATAGGCTTGTCCCCAGTTAGCGGAAAGCCCTGCTTCACTCTGTGGTGGCTGGGCCTGAGCCAAGCAAGTATTCAGGGTACTAGAGCTGTCTCGATTTCTGGCATGCTCAGCCTTTGAGGGAGTGAGTGAATTGCAGCTATAGAAAAGAATCAGCTCCCAAATCTCTTGTTGTTCATTTTTGCTTGGCTGGTGAGTTGTGAGAGAGCCGCTGGCACAACTTGTTACATCTCATCTCCCTATGGTTTTCCTTGTGTGCCCATTGCCACAGCATATATCCCAGCCTGAAGACAAAGGTGAAAGTGTTCCCTCCCCCACAACTACATTGTGCTTCAACAGGTATACACACAGAGGAAAAGATCGGTCGCTTAAACCCAGTGTTATTCTGTCATTTGAGACAACCATATTGATCTGAGATATTTCCTTGGGGTCAGCTGGCATGGTAATGGATCTATCAAGGACCCACACCTTCCTGGAGCAGTAGTGGCCACCAGGTGGAATACCTTGCAGCATCTATCATGGCATGAGCTGCCTACATTAGGCAAATTAATTGAGCACCTTCTGTTCGTCCCATCAGAAACTCCAATATAGGCTTAAGAAGAGCTGAGGAAAGTTTCTTCTAACTGGTTATAACTGTTCTGGGACTCGTGTTTATTTTAACTGAAACAATTCTACACATCCAAGCTGGAAAGATTAGGTATGGACATGAGTGATGCTTCTGTGAGTGGCACACGTAGTGACTGTGTTATCCTTGCTATATTAACCTTGGTTGTGACTGTGGTTTTGCTCTTCTCTTTTTATTTGGTTGTCCTGTTTGTATTTTGTTGCAAGAGTCAAGAGTTCTCTTGCTGCTTGAATATCAGCACCTGCAAGCATGGAGAAATCTTTGTCAGTTAAATTGTACAACTGCTTGGTAACTGATTCTTTAGACTTACTGAAGGAGATGAAATGAAATCTGACTTTCCTTAAGTAGAAAAAAAAGTTTTTATCATAAGAAATCAAATGTGGAGGAGGAAATAGTCAATTGTTTGAATTGAGTCTAAACCAAAGCCAGCTATCAGACTGCTTTAAGAAATAGGTGGAAAATCTCAGTGAGGTTCTACTGGACATGTGTCAATGTCCTTAGTGGCATCCACCACCTGCTGGCCCACATGGGGAGAAGGGTCAGCTGGAGTGGGATGAGGCAGGATTTGGCTTTGACTAGTTAAAACTTCCATAGGATCTCATTCAAAAGTGGCAGCATGAATTCCCCAGCCACAGCCCAAGATCTTGTGGGGGTTTGGTGGACCAGCTCAGAAAAAATTATATTCTTGAAAATGATCTTTTTTTCCCATTACTTTTCAGTCAGGTCAATTCCCTGACCCAGTTCAAGATGCAGTTGTGCATCCCCCAGCAGAAGAAGTTGTATAGATGTAAAGGCTGGCAGCCCATGTGAGGCCACTGGGGCTGCCAAATGCATGAGTAGGTGGCAAGAGTGAAATGCACAAAATGCAAGTGTAGGAGCGACTTTGTAGGTCAAGAGAGAACCTCGCTTTACAGAAATGTTAATCCAGCACCTTTTACTGAAACATTCACTTAAAATATGTTTGTCGTGCTGGAATGTGCTAATGGCTGCAATCAAGTTGTCTTTCATCTGCAGGCAGTGGCTGACCTCATTAAAGCAAATGGGCTTCCAAGTCACATATCACTGGTGTTACATAGAAGAAAAGGTTTCTTTATGAAGAAAGACAGATGAAGACAATGAAAGACTTCACCTAAGGAATTAGGCTTCAGGGGAAGCCAATCACCTTGAATCCATGCAGGTCCAAACATTTTCTCATTGCCATTGTAAAGACCTGGGTGCTGAGCAGATGGTGGGAGTGAATTAGGAGGTAGAAACAGTGTGAGATAGCCCTGGAAGGAAGTCAGGAAAGAGAAGGACCTTTGGCCAAAGCCCTTGCAGAGAGGCAGGCTTGATTTCTGGAGTGGGGAATTTGCTTTTTCTCCTCTGGAGAAACAGGGGATGGATTGTGTCAAAGAAACCTCTTCCATATATGCTCATCTTTTTTTTTCTTTAGGTGAATTAGCAAGGTCATGGTTACTGGTTAAGGCCAAGGTCCAAAAGAAAGTAAGACAAGGCATAGGTGTGCAAAACAAGGCCCTTGGGTATTACAATATGCCTCTTTTTTCCCATTACGCGACTGCAAAGGCCTCTTACCATAATGATGGAACGTGACAAAGATTAACTGATCGTATGTTTTAATCAGTTTTGGCGTTTTGAGGGAAAAAATAGTCAGACAAGATAGCCAAGGTTTTAAAAACAATCAGCCACTGCTCATGTGCAGAAAGTGTCTTGCACTAAAATATCACAGGGATTTTTCAGAGAGGGATAGAATGTTCAGAGGCAGCAGGCAGCTGACACAGAAGAACTTTGCAATGATTATAAACAGGCCCATGAGGTTTGATGCGAGCTGTATTGTGTCTGTAGGTTTTATTAATCTGGTGTCATCAGTTGTTGTAGGGAGAACACGGGACTCTGCAGTGTGATTTAGTGGCAGGTGAAAGGAGATGGATCATATTTTCGTAGATTTTTGTTTGAAAACTACAGTGCTGTCCAGGAGCAGAAGTCACTCTCATCCTAGTGTATGAGTGATTTCAGCAGAGCTGTACACATAAAGCAGAGGAGTTTATCACACCCTTTAAGAGAAATAGATCCAAGAAACCAGAATGCCTCTACACAACTTTCAGCCAGCCTGATTTCCCTGTTCAGCAGCCTTGGGTTGAGTTACTGGAACAAGGACAGTTTGGATCTAAGCATTAGGCATTAGAATCATAGAATCAGCTAGGCTGGAAAAGACCTTTAATGTCATCAAGTCCAACCTTTATATTAATTAACTAGGAGTGCTCCTAAACAGAAAAACCTGAAACCAGAAAACAGTGGTTTCCTGGTTTTAATTCTGTTATGAGAGGATTGACCTCACAGTGGTATTAGTAGTAGTACTGTTGTTTCTCACAGCACTGGGCTGCTGGCACTAGCCATGGTGCAGGTCCGGTCTGCTCCATACAAATACAGGACAAGAGCTTACAGTCAGAGGGTGAGAAAATGGACCACAAGAGAAGCTAGAAAAAGAGTTGGAGAATGTTTCAAAATGGAACAGATCCCAATGGGTCAGGGTGGTCAAGGAGACTGCACAGCTCTGTGTCTGCAGCCAACCCTGTACTGCATGCTAGAAGGGGAAAAAAGGCTCTGTAATTCATTGCAGCACCTTCTCTGGGGCCTGCGCTGTACAGTTCTGCCCCACTGCCCTTAAGTGCAACTCCTCAATAACCAGGGATGTTTCGTGATATTTTGGAGTTCTTGTTTCTTCATTAGTTAGTTCTTTCATGAAGTAATGTGCAATTTGCCTGTAACTGGATGACAATTATCCTGTACTGTCCCAGCTTCAGAAACTAAAAAAGATCTTTTTTTCAGCTGATGTCTGCTTTGCATGTGGGGACTGGAAAAGACAGAATGATACTCTGTGTATGTGTGTGTGTGCATGCACGCATGCATGCATGTACACTGCCAGTTAGCTGTGGCACTAAGAAACTGGAGAGTGGAATTACAAAGACAGGTTGATGTGCTGGGGAAGATCAATGAGTATGAGAGGTTCACTGATGACAGATGGCTGGTTTCATACTCCGAAGGAGTGACAGAGGAGGAGGAGAACCAGCTGTGATCGAGTTGCAGGATGAGTGCATTGGAAGCACACACAGCCTTGTACAGGAGAAGTAGCCCTGTTCCAGCAGAAGCAGGAGGATATAAAGGGCAGTGTCTGGGTAACTGAGAAGAGGTAGTAAGGGAGGGAAGATATAATAAGGGGAGAAAGGCTTGTGCCAGCACCCAGGGCATTTCGCAGAGTTGTAACAATTCAGAGAATAGGATCTCACAAAATGATGAAATGAGCTGGGGAAATCTGCAGCAAAATTAGATCAGAGAGGTGCTGATGGCAGAGTTGATGTTGCAGATAGTCACTGCTGGTTAAAACGCCAAATCCTCACACAAACGCACATGCTTCCAGGAGAAGGGGCTGGGAATTTTTAGTCAGTGGGCAATGGCAGATGAAATAGCTTTAGAAAGAGGCTAGCATAATGGTGGTGATCTTTATAAACAATGTAGGGGAAGGCATGCATGTATTGTAAAAAGAAAGCCTCACACCGCTTAGCTAGCCGGTGGAAGGAGAAAGCAGCACAATGTTTTTTTCCAGTATGTGAGTGGTTCATTATACCAGATAGATGAATAGACTGGGGGGTGTTGGTGTTGAAGTGAGAGGTGTGGAGAATTATAAACAACAAAACAGAGAAGGCAAAATGGCAAAGGAGGCATAGCCTGTGTTATCCCCAACCCTATGGGAACAACCAGATTGTCCACTAATAAGGAAATGATCTAGCCATTCTTTTAGATTAGTGATGTGGGAGGAGAGGAATTTAAAGGAGGGAAAGCATGGATCTCTCAGTAATGTATCCACTGGTTGTTGTTGTAGGAGATAATGAGAATGTAAAGCAAAGGTGGGAGGAGAAAATATCTTCTATACAAATGCAGTGAGCATATTAATAAGGTCACCAATTGAAAACATGCATCTCCAAGGCTAAGTGTGATATTCCTGGAACATGTGAGCTAGAAGGGAGTTAAAACAGAGTAGGGGGAGGCAAAGTTTATGAAAGAGAACAGACTGTGTTCTTCAGTCAGCAGAGACAGCAGTGTATATTCCATGTCCAGAGCAGGAAACACCACAAATGCTTTGCCTGTTGGAGCAGAGGCTGTTTGCGCAGGAGCTGGGGAAGAACAATGAATGCAGTCGTGTTATTCCTGGATGCTGCCACAGGCCCCCAGGGCAGGCAAAGAAAGTAGGTTGGGAAATGTTTTTACAGATAAGAAAAGTCTGTAAAACAGCTAGAACATTGATTAGGATGGATTTTAATTACTCAGCTATTGATTGGGACAACCACGATGCAGAAGGGAAGCAGAGGAATGGGTTTGCAGAGTAATGCAAGATTGCCATCTCACACGCTAGCTGAACAGCCAAACTTGGATAGTCTGAGGCTACTCAGGTCCTAATTCTAGGAAGCATGCCAAGTCTGATCAATTAGGTTGGAGTTGGGGAGTAGTTAGGATCCAGTGACATCATCTATTGTCAGAATGAAAATGCTCAAGAGGAGGCAACGCGAACACTTCAGACACAAGATGAAGCAAATGAAACTTGCCCTAATGAAATTTGACTGGACTATTGTAATGTGTTGGAAGTGTGATAGGGGATATTTCTTGAAAGAGGCCATAAAGAGGGAAAGGAATGGAGCAGTAATTGAAATTCATCCTAGTTCAGCCTAGAGAGGGAATTCAGCAGCAGGGGCTAATAGCTGCAATGATCCTTGGCTAATGGAGAGTTCACTGGGGGTCATGAACACCTGCATATTTTAGAGCAGCCCAAACACCGCTCTCAATTATGGGGCTGTCTCTGGCTGTCCCTGGCAACTATAATACCTTTACACCTTGTCCCTCTCAGGTACATCAGTTGATGTTCCAGAGCTTCTGCAACATACCCTTATAGTACTTATGGCATGAGTAGCTTGAAAACGTAAGTGTCTCTTTGGCAAAAGAAGAAACACAAAAGAAAGCTAATTCTTGTACTAAAAGAGGATTTAATTGGGCTAGGAAATGACAACATCATTAAGAAAGAGGTGAGCTGTTCCTTCTCTTAGTAGTAGTAGATGGGGTTTTCCCTTACTTGATGATAACAAAACCCACTAAACATCACAGGTGATATGACAAATCCCTAGCATGGAAAATGTTAGCATTTTTTTCAGTTAAAGGAAATTATTCGGCAGCACCTGATAGCTCCCAACGCAGGCTAGCCCATGAAGCCTTTGGAAAGTGTGGAAATCACTATGCATTACCACAACATTAAAAACTCAGTTGCAACTACAATATGAGCACATGACCTGGTGTGGACTTTCTAGAGGATGAGCTGACAGGTATAAAGTACATCACTGACCTAAGATTAGAGCAAGGAAAGCAAGCAGGAGAACAGACCAGGACATGGCATTGCCCAGAGAATTCACAATGTGAGAGTGGCCTGCACGCAACAGAGAAGGGGAGGTGATGCTGGAGTACTGCAGCAGCTAGCATCTGGAAAAGGCAGTCACTGGTCCAGGCAGTTGACCATACCTATAGGTGGTGGAATGAGCTTATCTACCTTTCCTTCTCAAACTGGTACATTTTGTAGAGCTGAGTGGTCAGTGGGGCTCTTCCTCAGTTGCAGGGTAGACCTCTCCTTCTGACTCACCTCCTCTGGCTCCACTTAGAGCTGATGGAGAGCCGCAATCGTACTTTGGGCTTAAATAACATGTGCTGAAGATTCCTGCTTCTTTCCAGCAGCCGTAAGGCAGTATGGATGACAAGCTCAGATGTAGAAGCCTGCATTGAAGGCATCTGTAAGGGGCCAGATGAAGCTTACGCTCAGCCTGCGATATCAGGACAACTGTTTAGGTTGTAGGATGCCAAGCTGCTGATTATATTAGGCAAAGCAGGAACTCAGACTCATGTCTCCTACCTCCTTCATTACTGCCATATCCACTGGGCTTCTGGTTGTCTGGGCTGTTCTCTTGCATTCTGTTTCAATACCTGTCAATAAAAAGTGTCAGTTTTGATGAAGGGCATTGCTCTGACTAGATCATTCAATTGAATGGTTCCCAGTGAATTCTAGTAAGAAACCATTTGCTTGAAGATTTGTCCCTTTTTGTTGCTCATTGATCAACGGGAAGGAAGATCCAGCAAAAGAATATCCTAAGACATACACACAAATGAACATGCAATATGAAATTATCCATTGCTTTCTAATAATATCTTGGTATTAGTATCTATTAATACAAATTAATATTATTAATATATGTATTTAATTAATAATTAATATTTATTAATAAAGTTAATATTTCTAATAATTTTAATAGTATTACCAAGAGTGTACAACAGTTCCTGAAAATGTATCACTTGCTGATGGTGTATCTTGGTCTGCACAGAGGAATCCCCACTTACTTTAGTGGTTCCGGATGCATCTGTACTTGCAACCAAGGCAAAGACTATTTCCCAAATTCACAAGAAATATCAGAATAAGAGGATTAAAAAGAATACAGAATGGAAAGTTTGTTCACACAATAAGCAGTATTAGCTTGAGCAGCTGCCCTTTTCTGTGGGTATTGAAAGACACATCAGTGTATAATGTTGTCAGAGGAGTTATATTTAGGATACTCCCTCATGCTTTGGAATACACATTTAGTTCTCATTAGCCTTCAGCAGCATGGGTGGTTACAAAGATTAGCATCTGCAAATCTGGCGTGAATACTGTGGAAATAGCCTTTCTTCTGATGTATTAGGCGTTCTAGTTCTAGTACACCAACAGAATCCCACGTCTGAATATCAGGGAGTAGCTCAACCCGTGTATTTCCATGTGTCTCTACTTGTGTGCCAAATTCTACCTACTCTTTTCATTTACATGAGGAGATGGGGAAGTAGGGAAGGACCAGCAATGAGGAGATACATGGCAGAGACACACCCTAAAGTAAGAAGAAAACAAAAAATTAGGCTTTAGAGCCTGAAAATAGAGTTCATTGTATTAGACCTAGAAAATTATCCTGAGGCAATAGGACTCCAGGAGCCTGGCAGACAGTTTTCAGCAAGGAAACCCATATTCATGTATTTCCATTGTTTATTGAAACTTCTTTCGTTCCTGGCAAGCTAATTTTCTGTGGGTCAGCTTGAGACCATGGTCAGCTTGAGTTCAGATGAAAATGGTATTTCGGTATTAACACTGATTGAGTGTTTTAGAAGGAAGCAAAGATTGAGAAATCTGTTCAAAGGGAAGTAAGTGAAGATCACTTTTCCTCCAAGACCAATGATTAGTGAACAAATACATAATGAATACGTGAGAAGTGCTGCAATAGTAAAAAGAGGTTCTGAGCATGACTGCAAAATAAGACAGTAAAACAGTGACAAGGCAAGAACAGGTAAAAAATGCAGTAAGATTGCAGAGGAGGTTAACATAAATAACAAGAAAGTATTCAAGTACGTAAGGAACAGGGGGTCAGTGAAGGAGATGCAGAGAACATGATTTATTGACAGCATAGCTAGACATAGCAGGAAACCTTAGTGGGTTCACTGCCTCGGTGTGCTTCCATAAGAGGGTGAGGAACTGGTACAGAGGCAGAAAATAATTTCCTGGGACTGTGATGCTGGAAGGGGAGGAGGAAGAAAAAGAAATAATAAAGAAAATGAGAAAGCTCCCACCAGCTTGCTCCCTGTCAGAACACATTTCCCAAAAGGTATGGTTTATAACGAGGGTGAAGAGCGACGTGCCTTTCCTGTGCAGGTAAGTAATGCAGATTTGGCAATTTACTACACAAAGTGGTTTGGTGGAAGTAAGAAATGGTGGTCAAGTAAAGGGATAAAGTGGTGACAGGGAGGAAACACATGTTTTTAAGCTAAACTAGATGAGCACGATGTCAAAGAGCCATATACAACCCCAGTAATAAACTTGCCGGGAAGTGAATACAATATAAAAAGATAAAAAAAGAAAGAAACTGTGGACCAACAGAGCAAAGCAGAAAGCTATATACCAAAGTATAGGAACTGCTCAGGTCAGGAAAAGACAGTGCCAGGTCTCCCCAGGCATAAGTTTCTCTGAGGAGGGCAAAGGAAGGCTTGAGGACACAGGTTCAGGCCAGAGCAAATGAGAGACAAGACAAAGTGCGCGAGAGCAGTAAAAGTATGATGGTCACGGTGCTTTCACCTTCTGATTAGGAAGCAAGGATCATATCAAAATTACAATCTTATTTACGAGGACGAGGCTCTGACTTTCTTGCTAAATCTGTTTTCTTCGTTATCGGCTCATCCCACCCATATTCCTTTTTCACACACGAGTTATTTCCTGACTGAATGGGGACTGTTTTCTGGGGACAAAGGCTGTCTCCTTTGTCACTTAGCCCTGCAGTGTCACACGGGTCCTGATCCATAAGGGAAGTTTGTAGATGCCACCATCACCTAGGTATTAATTGCAAAAGAGGCAGTTAAGCCTGAGCTTCTGCCCTAGACCTGCACAGATGCAGTATAGGCAGAAGACTTCACACCACAGACGGTAGGTGTGTCATGCTGGTGGTGTAGGTAGGTGCTGGCAGGGTGGGAGATGCAGGGCTGATACGGTGGGGAAGGTGGCAGGGCACACCAGCAAACAACACTCAACTGGCCTCACTGGCACCGCTCCAGTCTCTGTTTGTCGAAAGATTTGGGCCAAGAGGTGTTTTAAGAAATAATCTGAAGTCCAAGGGTTCTTCTTATGCAAACCTTAGCAGCTGGCAGCGTGGAGGAAATGACTAACATTGTGTTTGCTGTCTCCCATGTGGCACTTGTGTGTGCGGAGCCTGTGGGAGCAGAAGGGGGTTTTCTCAAACCTTGTCTGCAAACAGACCCTGATGATTGCTTTGCTTTTACTTCTGGCAGCTTGGAGGGGGGACAAAGGGCTTTTCTGGTCAGCTTCAGATCATGTGGGCAAAGAGACGCTTTTCCCCAGGGAAAAGGCCAAGGCAATAACTAGGGAGAGGAATACAGTGTAAGACGTGTGATGACTAACGCTCCAGGTGCTCATCACTTTCCTGCAGGGTACAAAAGCCTTTGGTTTCAGAGCGGTGCCTCACCTGCTGTGGTTGCAGCAGCGACGCACAGGGAATACACAACCTTATTCAATGTGGGAGTCCTGAAATCATGCCAAACCAAAACTCTCCCTCGCTTCTTAACATCAAGTTCCTCCATAGAGCTGGAGTAGCCAGTCTCACCATTTCACCTCCCAGGTATCTGTGTAAGGGGTCACCATCACTAATCCCACATGGAGAGGAGACAAAGAAATGAGGTTGATGGAGGGAAACTCCTCTATTACTTCCTGGGCAGCAGCATTGTCCTCAGGACAGGAGCAGCACCCAGGTGCAGAGTGACAGAGATATTTATGATAAGAGTGCGGCAGGATAAGTAAAACCATAGCTAAGACAATGATCTGTGTCTTGGAACAAGAGCTTGGCAGAGGCACACAAAGACTTTCCTTGGACTTCCAAGGGCCTGCCATGGGGTTCAAAAGACAGCTTTTAGTTGTGCATTTCTAAAGAGAGCAGAGAGAGATACTGCAGGGCTGCCTGAGAACTGCACTGAATGCAACGGTAAGAAATGAACACTGGACTAACTTTTTTATTACAAAAAAGACCCCAAACAAGCAAACAAAACCAAACACCAAACCCAGCCTTATCCCATTGAAGGAGCAACCAAACACTAAGGAAGGGGAAATTCTGATATATGTATCAGGACCCCTATGGCAACTTATCACTTCTGCGAAGTCAGCCCTTGCTGCGCGCAGCTACCCACTCAAGCAGAGTCCTTGTGAGCAAACAGAGAGAGAAGTTGGAATGAGCTCAGGTGAGCAGAGGTCAGATGTTTCTGTGGATGGGAATATCTTGTCCTCGGCATTTGGGGCAGTTGTTTGCTGTTGGTGCTGCTGCAAATCTGACACAAGCTCAAGAAATCAGAAGTTTCTGTTGCAGAGGGCACCTGGTCCTGAATGAATTGAGCTCTTGAATGAGGCACCAAACCATAGCAAAACAGATCTTTGCTCTGTTTATGCTGTTGGTGTTCCCTTTTGCTGTTGTCACTGCATCATTATTTTCAAAGAAATGCCTAAGAGATTTTTTGGGGGTTGTTTTTAACCCTAAATACTTTCAGGATTACTTTGTTCAGACAACCCATAAGCATCATTAATTGAACCATTCTGTAAAAGCTTTAGCTCAAGTAATCTAAGGATAGTGTGCATTCCTGCCTGCTTTCAGAAAGGGCATGGAAGAAAAATGTATTTAGCAAGAACTGGTGGATTATTAAGTGGCTTTATCTCCACTTAACATCTCTCTGTAAATAAGTCAAGGTTTGTTGCAACCTTGTGCAAGTGCTGGCAAAATCTAAAGCCTTAAACATGGAATTGCTTTGAAGACAGCTTATCTTCCTAAGGGAAACATTGTGCCCATTATTTATATATGTGGTAAAGCTTTATTAGAACATGGCTTTAGTTTCTCTTCTTAAATAGGTTGATTATATAACATCAAACTTAAACTTTGGATTGTGGCATATTCGTAGAATATGAACCATACACAGTAATAAAAGCAAATAAACTCATTCTTTAAGTACCACCAGCAATGTTCTAAAACACAGATGTGAGCTCAGAATTATCCATTAAAGAAAGCAATGGAGCAGCAGGAGGGTATTATCTTGGAGGAATGCTATAGAAGTCAATGGGATAATCTAGGTTGTGCTCCTTGGGTGTTGGATCATACCCTTGCAAGTCAGGTGCTTCTGATACATGTACCACTGCTCTGGAATAACGTATACTGTCATCATCACCAAGAAATAAACACAGTGTAGGCTTCTTACTACCACTATAGGATTACACAGGTTTTGATATGTATGATAGCAACTGGCAAAAGAAACAATTGTGCTTTCAATTATTTAAGCTCTTGAACAGTTTTTCTTAACTTGCTGATTTATTTTTTCATGCTGCATTTCTCAGGAAAGGTTGATTTTGATCATTACAGCTTTCAGTTATGGATCTGGTTTCCATTTTTCACCCTTACAGAAACGTGCAGATTTGTGGTGTCAGGATTCCCAGCGCTTCAAGTGAGTAGAAGTAACCCTGTATTCACCCCCCCAATAAATAAGCAGAAAGAACACAATTGGATTAGGTCGATAATAGGTTGGATAAGCAAAACACTCTTTCTCAGTATTGATAGATACATAAGCACATATATCTACTTTTAGGTTTAAGGTATTCAGAGCTGCTATTAATGCTTCAGTTTAAGCCTCTGCTGTTTTAGGCTAGCTAGTGAGGTGCAGATAACCTGTATGAAAGTAAATACATCTGAGCTCACTAAAAGTAGTATTTGAGCATGAAACTAGCTTTCTCCCAGGGTTTGAAACTGGGAGTAAGTTTCAAGGCCCTTAATGGTGAAATATTAGCTATTAGATTATCTGATGTGATTCCTAGGATTTAGGGAAGTGATTGTCTCCCTGCACTGGGCACTGGTGAGGCTGCACCTTGAATCCTGTGTTCAGCTCTGGGCCCCTCACTCCAAGAGGGACATTGGGGTGCTGGAGTGGGGCCAGAGAAGGGCAATGGAGCTGGTGCAGGGCCCGGAGCACAAGTGTGATGGGGAATGGCTGAGGGACCTGGGGGGTTCAGTCTGGAGAAGAGAAGGCTCAGGGGGGACCTGATGGCTCCCTACAAGTGCCTGACAGGAGGATGGAGCCAGGAGGGGCTGGGCTCTGCTCCCAAGGAACAAGGGATGGGACAAGAGGAAACGGCCTCAAGCTGCCCCAGGGCAGGTTTAGATGGAGCTGAGGAACAATTCCTGCCCCAGGGGGTGCTCAGGCATTGGAACAGGCTGCCCAGGGCAGGGCTGCAGTCACCGTCCCTGCCATGGGGTAGTGGTGGCCTTGACAGTGCTGGGGAATGGTTGGACTTGGTCTTAAAGGACTTTTCACACCCAGTTGATTCTATGATTCTAGTATGTCTGTAGGTTACATCTGTAGCCTGTGGTTTGGGTAAGGACTAAGGGAGCTCCAGCATGCCCTGTAGAGTCTCTTTCCAACACAAGGATATCGTTCTTCGACAACCTTGCTATAAAGTTTTTAGCGTGCACAGCTCACCTTGCCCAAGCCTTACCAATGGCTAGGCACAAGATCCAGGCTCTTGTCTGCAGGAGGGCTGGGGATCCAGGAGGCTTGGGGTGCATGGTGGATGCTGTGCAGCTGCTGGCATTGGGAGCCCCAGCACAGCTGGCAGGGATGGGCAGCCTTTCCTATTTTGTTTGTGTCTGTCAGCATCCCAGGAGCATCCTGCTTTTGGAAACACAGGATACCAGCTGTCAAGAACTATATTTGGTTTGCATTAAATCTTGTAAAAAATAAAAAAATTAAAAAAAATTAAGACAAGAAGAGAAGTTGGTACAGCCAGAAGAAGTCTCACAAGTATCCCTAACTCCTACACACAGTACTGTAAGTCAACAGGTTTGAAATGCTGCAATCCCTGGACAGGACAACTTCATCTCCTGTCTGCCATGCAGATAAGGCCTTTGGCCCGTTGTCTATTCCTGGGAAAGAAGGTTGAAGGTGAGGCATGTTTTGTGCAATACAGTGACATCTTTGGCACGTAGAGACTCACACATCCAACATTTAATGTTTAGGCACTTGCACTACCCCTGGGCTGGAGTATCTGAGGACCTTATAACCTTGTGATATTTGTTTCATTGAGATCCAACACACCCAGAAAGCAAGAAAGTCCTAATTGCATCATATTGGTGGCTGGAGAATAAGGCAGGGAGAGCCTGAGGGCTGTACACTTCAGGAATGTGTCTCAGAAACTTCTCTGAAGTGCTATTAAACACTTAAATGGGAGACTGGGTGGCAGTGCTGGGCTCCTTGGTCACAAAGGAAAGCAGGGCAGGGAGATGGGACCTGCCTCTGAGATTGCATAACCCCAGGCATGGGGGTATTTTGCCTTCCTTTTAACTTTGCTTGCAAACTGGTGATGAATATGGAGAGAATATTGTTATTAGCTGCAACACGAAGTAACAAACAAAAGCGTATCTCTCATAATGTAAAAAAATAAGTTTGGTCAGAAGTACTTTGTTGACCGTACTGAAATAACTCCTTCTCTGACCCAGATACAGCATGTGTAATCCACTTTGTAATGTCACTACAATGCTCATCAAGATTTCTACCTTGATATGACATCTGTAGATCAGGCATTCATTGTTCTGATCAGCAGCATTCTCATGGTTGTGTTGCTACCTGGGTGGCTGCTGACACCAAAGAGACTTTGGTTGTATAAGATCATTTGAAATTTGCAGCAGTGGAGCATTTAGGATTTGCAGACAAAACCATTAAAGTATGGGCAGGATAGTTTTCTTTCCCTCTAAATATGAAGGAAGAGGACACAGGGATGACACTTTATTTAATTTGGATTAAAAGAATGCTGTGAGGTTTCATTTTTTTGGAAAGGTGAGTTTTGATGTTACCTTAAACTGGTAAAAAAAAAGTATATGAAAGTTCTGGTTGAAACTGTTTCCTCTGGAGTTTATTTCTAAAATCAAAACGCCTCTCTGATTTGAAGTTCTGAAACCCACTGCTGTGAAGAAAAATGGGCAGCTATTTCATTTATTCATTTTGGAAGAATGAAAGAGGCAATGAGTAAAACTGCAGTGGGGTGAGGAAAACCTGCTGATCAGAACGAAGATTACTTATATTACAATAAACATGTGTTGGTCTTGGCTAATATTGGTTTAAGTCACAGTCTCATTTGAACTCAAAGTGCCTTTTGCTTTGGCTGCTCAAAGGACACAATTGTCATCAAGGAAGTAAAACCTCTTCTGTTCCCCCAGCTGGAAGAAAAGAGATTGGAGGTGGCAGTGGAAGGGACAGGGCACAAGAAAGAAAAGGAAAGGAAGGCAGACACCTGCACACAACTTCTTACAATGGCTCCAGCATGCCCTTCCATTGGCAGGAATCCTTTTGATCAAATCCTTGCCCTGGGCTGAAAGCGTTTTAATGAGCGTAGAGACACTTTTTTTTCTGGGTCTATTTTGTGTTCTTAAGGATAGATAAGTAAAGTGTGCTCTTAAATGATCGTGTCTGTGCTCCTTAAATGTGCTCTAGAGGAGACGCGTACTGCTTGAATGTGGAGGCTGAGCAGTGCCAGCCTGAAGGACAGAAGGAAAATAGCAGAGGAGGAAACCAGAGGTCAATTTGTTTCCTTTAGCTCTTTGTTTGCTTTAGGAGGAGGAATATACAACCTGCAGAGAAGTGGGGATTTGGGGGTGGGGAAACTCCCATGTCTTGGGACATTTCCCCAGCACTGGTTTCTTTGAGATTCCCATCAAGGCTACTGTAGTTCACCCAGCTCCTTCTGCCTGCATCTCAGTGAAGGGATGCTTGGTGGGTGACAGCACCCAGCCTCTGTGGCAGGGTGCTCTGCACAGCTCCTTGAGCCCCTTGCTCTTCAGACTCTGTCCTAGACTTAGAGGAAGGACATGCGTGATTTGGTCTGCAGTGGTGGTCTCTGAGTCCCTGCTCTCCCCACTGTGCTGGGGACAGGTATGGGACCACATGGAGGAGCTCCTCTTGGAACAGTCTGAATGTAGTGGGCTTGTGGAGCTGAGGAAAACTTCTCTCGCCTGGGCTGCCAACATGGCTCTTCTCTTGAGCCCTAAAACACATTAAATTTGTATATATATATATAAAAATGGTTGCACTTGACAAAAGGCAAATGCATTTTAATTTGACATGTCATTATTCTGAGGCATGTGTGGGAAAAGGCAAACTTTGCCTGTATGTCACAAGGTACTAACAGTTAGTGGAAATCAATAAAGGGACCTGCTTGCCTTGGAAAAAACACCCACTGATCTCTAACATTCCATGTACCTGTTAGGTTTCAAAGATGGGGATGCAGGAGGATGGAAGCCAAGACCTCTGTGCAGAAGAAGCAGAGCCTTCCCCAAACTGGGATGGCAAGAGTTGAAAGGAAGTTTTGCCTTCACAGCAGCTGCCAAAATCAAACTCTTTTCAAGTGTTTTTGATGTGACTTGCAGGAGGTGCAACTACTGGGAGCTGTGTGCAAACAGGAACCCTGCAGATTTCTTCCAATCCTGGCGACAAAGGTGTGACATTTATGATTTGTGACTGTTATTCCACACGTGTGAATTGCTGAAAAAAACCCAAAAGCTTTTGAAAAGGCAACTTCCATTTGTGACTGATGCAGTTTGTAAATGAGAAAGTGCCAACATTGGAGTGCTGGCTGGTTTAGCTCAAGGTACCAACTGCTTCCCAGGATGACCTGCTGCCTGGAGCTGACTGCTCCAATGCTGTTAACAATGCTCTTTCAATAAGGGGAGTGTTATTACTGCATAGCTTTATCTTGGCTAACAATTATGTGTGAAGTCACCGTACTTCTAGCAAAAAAATGGGCAAACAGTGGAAATTAATCTCATGGAAAACCATTTTGATGAGTCCATAGTTTATCTAGTTAGATATTTTGCCTCCAATGATGTTACGAACAGCCCTGGGAAAAAGGTAAACTGCCAAATACAGAGACCAAGGAAAAATTCCCTAATTTATAATATTGAGGTATTTGTATAAGTTTCTGTAACTGCCAGTGGTAATTCACCTCATGCCATTATTACTCCCATTAGTGCCTTTTTAGCCATCTCCTTGGTTATTTTTCTCAATCACATCCTTCAACAGTGACTGTTCCATAAGTTAAATATGTGATAAGTAAGCCATTTGCACTTCCAGTTTTAATTTCACTGCATTAGTTTATATAGGAGTCTCAGATTTATCCCAGGTAGATTATTCATTAATCCACTCCTGCTCGTCTTCATGTGAGCTAACCTGTAGTACAGAAGCAAGAAGGCCCATACATCAAGGCATTTTTGTTTCCAGTCTTGATAATGATTCTTTCTGCTGCATCTTTTGCAGTGAAGCAGCTGCATCTGTGACACTAGATTAAGAGGATGCCTCTTTTTTTTTGACTCTAACAGTATAAGGCTTTTAGTGTCATTCTCTTTCACTTAACACACATTTACAATACAAAAAATGTTCCACCTGGAAAGATTTAATATTAAAATACTCGTCAGTTTAAAGAAAAATGTGTTAATTTTTTGTGGTAGTTCTACCCTTCTAAATTTGGGGTGATTTTCTTTATCTCTAACTAAATACTAATACTAGCAACAGACTAGTTCTGTATTCTACATACACTACTATATTGTACACACACTACTATATTCTACACACACACATATATGCAGAGATATTTCTATTTCTATCTAGCTATATATGTTTGTATAATCAAACATATACAAACAGAGGAAGTCCAGGTTAGATCTAAGGCAGAAGCTCTTCCCTGTGAGGGTGCTGAGGCGCTGGCACAGGGTGCCCAGAGAAGCTGTGGCTGCCCCATCCCTGGCAGTGTTCAAGGCCAGGTTGGACACAGGGGCTTGGAGCAACCTGCTCTAGTGGAAGGTGTCCCTGCCATGGCAGGGGGATGAAACTAAGCGATCTTAAGGTCCTTTCCGACCCAAACCATTCTGTGGTTCTATGGTTCTATACACACAAAGACACCTGAACTGACTGCTTATTTCAGTGGGCTTCTCAAACAAGCCTACCTTCATGCCTCCTGCCGACGCGCTGCTTTGGCACAGGACAATTTAGAAAATAATTAATTCATTAACTAATCTCAAGGATACCCGAACAAAATACCAAACCCAACAGAAACAAAAACTTGGAGGGCTTCATCTGTAGAATGAACACTCAGAGGATTGGGATAGCATCAAGTACCTGAGAAAACGTTTGTGTGGAAAATTGTCCATGCATTTTACTACTTGCACAACTTAGCTAAATTACCGGCAAAGTTAAATTAGGCGTGCACAGTTACAATTAAAAACACCCCTTCTGCCTGCCACGCAGAGGCTGCTAGTTCATCAGGAAAGGGAACACAGGGATACCTGTTCTTCAGTCTGTCTGAAGATGGTCTGCTTGGGCATCCGCAAAACAAATCAATAGCAGAAAATCTGGACTTAGACAAGGGCATTTAAAAATGACAAGAAGATGCACTTCTGTGATGGTATTTATACATGAGTCACACCAAAACACCAATTCTTTTATCAGAATAGTTCAATAGCCACTACTGATAATGTTGCAGTGTCCCGTTTGTAAGTTGCAGTGTTTTGGAAACGTATTCGCAACTGAATGTTTGGAATATTTCAGTATCAAAACTAATGCACCATGCAACATCTTTTATTTCCTGATGTTTGCTGTTCTCTGAGATAGATAGTACTTTATATATACATAAGCCAGTCTCTTTTCTTTCATGTAATTTCTTTCATTAAATTCTTAGAGTTGTGTATTTACAAACTTAATAGAACTGGTCAGATTGCTGGGGTACATCTGTAGCCTGAATAGGCTCAGCTGTGCCATGATGCATACAGAGGGAAACCTCCAAGCCTTCAAAGGGTAAAAGGTCCAGAATAACAGGGGTTTGGGTGCTGCAGTGTGTGTAAGACCAAGCTTGCGCTACAGTGCTAGGTATGTGTGACACTCCTTGGAAGTCATTGCCTCTATCTGTGAGATTGAGGGGGGGTCATAAGGGTTTTATTCAAGGCAGGACTATGCAGCAAGAGTTCATATGAATTTAGACACTCTTCATGTGAAGAAATGTCAATTAAAGTGCTTTAAGCAACTCACTGCCAGCCAGACTTGCATAGCTATTTGGGTACTGGAAAGATGTAGTAAGTAGCTAGTAGAGCTTCCAAACCTTTCTACAACAATGAAGTATGGTCATAGCAGAGGCTATAGAAACCAATGAAGGATTTTAAAAGATCCAGCAAAGGAACATGCTGAACCATTAATGATGATTTTCAACAAATCTTGGTGCCCCAGGGAGCTCCAGGAGGCTAGAAGAAAGCTTATATAGAGCCAACATTTAGAAAGGTTAAACAAGATGACTTGAGTAATTATAGGCCTGTGAACCTGACACTGATTCTAGGCAAAATACTGGAACAGCTGATATGAGACTTGATTAATAAGGAATTAAAGGAAGGTAATATAATTAATGCCTTTCAACATAGGTTTATGGAAAATAGATCTTGTCAAACTGGCTTGATATAATTTTTATGAGATTACAAGCTTGGTTGAGAAAGGTAATAGCACTGATTTAATGTACTTAGATTTCTGTAAGGCATTTGACTTGGTATCACCTGACACTTTGATTAAGAAAGGAGAATGCTACAAAATCATTGCAGCAAACATCAAATGGATTTTAAAAAACAGCTAATTGGTACATCTCAATATGTAATTGTAAATGGGTAAAATCCATTGAGCAGGTTTTTCTCTATTGGCGTCCTGCAGAGAGTGGTTCTGTTCCAAAGCTGTTTAGCATTTCTAACCATGTCCTGCAAGAAAAAAGATAAGTCACTATAGATTATACTTAGAAACCACGCAAACACTAGGAAAGCAGACAATAATACAGTTAGTGTGTTACTGATAAAAGGAAGAAGTTAGGTGTTTTGGCCAAACTCTAAGGTTTTCTGCCTAGAAACATCCAAAGTTGGCCTTACAGGACATTTCCTGTAATAGATGTGACTTTTTAAAAGACTTAGAACTCATTATGGGTGGGTAACCAGCAAAACAAAACTTCCAGTGCAGCATGGTGCCTCATTGAATATGTAGTAGGGAATGTCAGGTCTGAGTGGGGTGGGTTTATATGTGACTAATACTGGCATCAGTATCACTCCTTTGGGGGTACAGGGTCCTATTCTGAATCCCAGATCAAGAGCAATGTTGATAAGCTGAGGAGCATTGGGAGAAGACCCTCAAGAGCATGCAAGGAACCGGAAGAGGTGATTTATCATGAAGAGCTCAATGAATTCAGTGTTTTGCCCAGAAAACTGATGAGGTGAGCTGGTTACAGACCAAACTCATGGGATTTGTTTTGCCCAGCTTTCCCCCTCTAAACGATAGGGAGATGGTCTAGGCTCACTACTTTGTCACCCTCATTCAGTCAGGGCAGAAGTTGGGTATCTCCAGCGGGCATCTAATCCCAAAGGGAGATAGCTGCAATGAAGTGACTTCTGGAAGTGCCTGTTTCTGTCAGTCGATTACAGAAAGATCCCCAAACACTGGGTGAGACAAGATGCTTCGTTTTTGCATGGTTAAAGTTAAATGAGATAATCCCACACTAATTGCCTCCATGGGGAATGTAGTTTTTAAAATGAAGGCTCTTCAGTCAGTCAAATAACAGGCTTTGAAAGTTTTATAGGGACAAATTCAGATTGAAAATCAGGTGAGCCTATTTCTCAGGGAGCATAATTAAGCTCTGGAGCAAACAACCAAGGGTTGGGCACTTTCTACACCAGTGGAAATGTTAAAGTCAAGCTGGAATAGTTTTCTAAAAGATGTTCTCTAGTTAAAATGCACTGACTTGGGGAAGTTAAAAGTGGCCTGTGTTGTACAACAGGTCAAAGAAGACCACAGCTTTTGTCCTTCCTGGGCAAAATGATGCATGCTTCTACATGTTGTGATGCTAGAACATTTTTCTTTCAGCCTTCCACAATTCATGAATTTCCTTCCAGCCTGGGACTCCCTGCCTTGCAAGACAAGAACAATTTAGAGGTGCGTAAATAGCCTGGAAATGAAGGCTATAAAAATGTTAAGGTGTGTTGAAGATGATTAGTTTAGATAAAGCTCGAGTAACATTCACTGCCCAAGTGCTGATTGTGTGATAGCCTTGCTGGAGGTGGGTGCTGACCCGTCACCGAATCTATTGACAGCTTCCATATCAATTAGGGCACGAGTGTCTTGAAAAAGACACCCAGTGTTTTCAAAAATATCCCACAAAATGTCCCATGGTTTCCTCTGTGCAACAGGCACTGGAGCAAGGCCAGGTCCACCCTTCTCTTGGCTTCCACACCCTGGTGGTTCACGGTGCACGCTAGCGAGGTCATGCTGTTGATGCGGGGTTAAGTGAACAGGAAAGCCATTAAAATTTATGTGATTTTGGCAGTGTGCTGTATTTTCCCCGTCTCAACTCTGTGACTGTCTGGATCAGAAAAAAAAAAAAGAATAAATAAATAAAAAAGGAAGAAAGAAATTGAAATTCATTGAATTTCAAAAGAGTCATTCAAAATAAAGAGGTTTCTTCAGTCTGACTTCGACTGCATCATCTAGATTAGTCCAGATCCCCATCGCCAAAGGGTGACGTGATGATGGAGGCAGTACAGTTCAGAAGCATTCAAAGGAGAGGTTGAACCATGTGTAGAGCTGGACACAATTTCCATTTACACTGGTGGGGTTTTTTACTCTTTGTGGAAGTTACCTAGTGTGGAAGTTTTCAAGTTTTCTCTTTAAATATGTGCAAACACACAAGTGAAACGTTTTTCATTTTAAACTGAAAACTACCAGGAGCATGTAGTTACAACCCCACCATGTCAGCTGGTAGAAATTGCAATCCAGATACCTCAATTGCCTGCTCTTTTATGTGGGCCAGGTTGATGTCGGCGCGTCTTTCTGAGATCAGAACATCCTCTACAACACAAATATAATACATCCTTAAAAATAATAGTTGTTCCACAGTTTGTCACTGGGAATCATGGAGCCAAAGAGCTAGTGGAATGTTTGACCAGGGAACATGCGAGCTGCAGGCCCATGGAGTACCATGACATTTCAAAATCAAAAATCATAGCCTTTGGATGAGCATTTGGAAAAGTTTCAAGAAGATGAACAGTGGGGGGGGAAGGGGGGAATGTGTGTTCTGGGAAGCAGCAGGGACACTCAGGCACGTAAGTAAGAAAAAGCACATGGAAAATAGACAAGATAACCTGCGAGCAAACTGAACAAGTGATATCACATTGGGTGATTCCTAAAGGAAATGATTTGAGAAACCAAAGCAACTTTAGCTGGTGTGTGCTTTAAGTCCATGACACACACTGATGTCCCTTCATGTAAGTGAGGACAGGATTTTGTCACGAAGTATTGCCATGTGTGTCCCTCAACAAATACGTGATATGTAGGTCTTAGGATTATGAAGCACGTAGCTCACTATTCATGACTGCTAGCAGGTTCCAATACCCACTTGCAGCACAGGAGCCTACAACCATTGGCATGAACCTCCTGATGCTCAGGTGTAAGTGGAAGCCACCAGATATGTGATAAAGCTGTGGGCCTTATCACACCATGAACAGGGATCCTGGCATTGGGGTAGGTGGCCAAACACCCTCCACCTCCCCTTTTCACATGCTTTGGCAATGCCTTTAAAAACCTCTTCTGGGAAGGAAGGGAGAGCCTGAAGGTTGTCAGGCTTTATGGTCAAATATCCTTCAGACGTCTTTGGAATGACATCTTTAGTCTATGTGCTGGGCTCTGCTGTTCTTTACATTTGAGCTGGGAACACTTAGATCCTTGGCTGAAAAGGCTGAATGCTGAGAAGGGGGAAGGCAGTCAAGCCAGAGAGATGTACCATTGTGGCTGAGCACCTTCTGGGTGCAAGGTCAGCCGTACTTCCCCTGGGAGGCTCCTTCACCCAAAATGCAAGGAAATTGCACCTCTGTGACTCATTTATCCTGCCCATACTAGAGGCTTGTGTCATTCAGCAAGCAGTTGGTCAAATGCTACCTGGTAAATTCAAACCAAATCCAACCCAAAAGTCGTAGCCAGGCCTTACTTCCCAACTTTGGCTTTCCACGATGATTTTCTGCCTGAAGACATGTAAAACGAAGCAAATGGGAGTTCAGATTCTGTGACAACTCATTGCAGGTTTTCCTGCTTCAGTAACCTTATTGATTACAGAGCAGACTGATTGAATGTATGCTTCATTTTTTTTTCTTTCCCAAACACTTTCAGTAAATCCCTTTTCTGTGCTGAAAAATGATAAATAAATAAGTAAACGCGTGTCTTCCTGACAGCTGGCTGTAGAGTAAACTTAGAGCACCTGCTTTCTTCTCTTTTGTTCATTTTTTTTACTGCCAAATGAATAACACTTAACACTAAATAAAGAAGGAGGGTGACCATGGCTACTGAAAAAGATTCAAAGGCGGTCTGTGTGTTGCTTGTAAAGAACTGATTGCAAACATGTAGTGTAGGGCAGATAACAATATTCCTGCACAATAATCTAGCAGTAATTCACACTGTGATTTAAGTGCCAGATTCTCATGAAAGCTACTGAATAATCCAAGGCAACTCGACTCTGTCAGGTGCCATGCATTTCTTTGGCAAATTAAACTGCTAACGCCTTTAAAGGTGCTGGTAGGACAGGCAGTGTCCTTGAAAACTGGCAGAGGGGGACAAAAGGAATTTTACCTTGTTTTGGCCTCATCTGTAGGAGGGTCTGGGGGAAAAAAGCCCCACAACCCAACCTTCTTGAGGTCTAGATTATTTTGTTTGTAAATAACCATCTGCTTCTTTCTGATCAAGAGCCAGCATAGTAAGGTATGACCCCAGGGAAAGCTGTGATTGATACTCCACCACCTCTGTTAGCGGGGGTGCTGCACAAAAGATAGCGTTAGGCTCACCAGTGGCCCATGATGAAAAAGAATACACTTCCTTTAAAAATGTAAATGATCTGATGTTATAAAGGGATGCAGGTGGCATAGGGGAAAAGCCCAGCCGTCAAACGTCTCATTTCTGTCATACCTACCTACCCTCCCCTCTCCGCTTGTTTGTGGGTCCAGCTGCTGATCCTCACTGTGATCCACCCCGAGTCACGGCTCTGTCACCGGCTCACCACTGACTCAGTGTGACCTTGGGCAAGTCCCCTAAGCTCTTCATGCGTCAGTTTATCTACTGGTGAACTAGATATAATACCTTTACTGAGGATTATGGCAATTAAATGCTGTTTGTAAAGCACGCTGAGATCCTCCGTGCTACAGAAATGAATATTCTGACTACGGGTTTGCTGTGCTGATCAATCACAACAAACTAGTGAGAGCAGCTACTGAGTTCCTCTGCTATCTTCCTTGTTTCCAAGGACCTTGGGGACCTGTCCTGGGAAGCAGGAGCACTTAGGAGATGAAGAGCTTTTTTACAGAACCAACTGGTTTGGGTTGCTGTTTTTCTGTCACTTGTGGCAGTCTGGCTGTGTTCAATAAACTAAATCGGCTGCTAAGAAATGGTTCTGTCTATTCAATGCTTGAAAAACAAGCTGCTGCCAATTGGTTTGGGTTTCTTTTATTCAGAGTTTGCATCCTTTTCTGCAAGGTGTTACCAGGCAGAAACTAGTGGGGAAACTGGTCAGTGAATTTAAGGAAGAAAAAGGTGTGTGTGTGGGGGGGGAATAGGTTATAAAACCCTCTGGTGTCTGGTGGATTTTTTCACTTAGGTATTTCAGCCTAATGTGCTTTTAGTGGAAAGGTTCCAAAATGTACAACCAGGAAAAAAAAAAGGGGGGGGGGGGGGAATTCCCATGCAAAATAACTAGAGGTAAATTCAGTGTTTTTCCACTCCAGTGACCACAACCTTTGCTTTTATTCTGGTGCAAACAGCTGCAGGTGCCTCAAGTCAGGCAGTTCTATCTCTCTGCAATGTCATCCATGTTTACTTGCAGCACTGGACTTTCGATTCTGTCAGGATGCCAACCCAACGGGCCGCCAGGCACTGCAGCTGACAGTCAAATCTGTAATGCTGAATCCTTCTTCTGGAAAAAAGGGCTAAAGAGGTTAATACACTCAAGTAAGGATAAACACACCAGCTGTTATAGTTTCTAATATTTAATGTCATTATCAAATAAAATAACTCCTAAGAAAGAAAAAATACACAGCCTCCAAATCGCCCATTTTTGTTAGTATTAATAAATTATCCGAAAAGCCTACACTATAAAATAATAAGAGAGAGCCTACAATTAAAGTCGTATTTGCTCTTCTGCTCTGCTGATGTTGCTCTGGGCTGATTCTGTTACCTTTCGGTGTTTCACCAATACCGGTATCATGTGCTGCACAGTATCCATAAGAATAACCAGGGATGGATTATTGGAATGTTAAAGGAGTATAATTGTTTTCTTTTTAATTTTGAAGGTGCTTGTTGAAAGATTTTATTTACCTCAATAGACTTATTCAGAGATTTCATTTCTCTTCCCAAAATCTGCTTAGGATCAAAAGAATGGTAAGTCCTGAAACAATGAGAGCACTTCTGTGTGTGTTTGTGTGTGAAACCTCAAAGGACACCCTCCAGAAGTCATTATAGGGGCTAAATACTTTTTAGAGTCAGGAAGTGAATATGTTTTCCTCCCATCCTTACAGCTACAGCTTCTACTGCTGTTTGTCAGTGTGGATTAAGCAGGGGATAACTTGAACACGTTCAGAGAGGTTGAGAAATACACACAAGCACACAATGGAAGAGTCTTCACAGCCTGCAAAACAGCCTGCAATGAGCTCGGCTTCTAGTTTATGATCTATGTTATAGCAAGACACACTCAGTGCCTTGTACTTAGAGGTCTATGACCAATTCCATAAAAATCCTGGAATTTTAGGATTTATTACTCAGCCACTTCCAATTGCATCAGAGTGAAGCTTGCCAATCCAGCTGCCCTTATATTTTAGTTTTACAAGATTTGATGGAAATGCAGTTCTTTGGTTATTGCTTAACTGTGGGCAAAGACATAGAGCTGGTAGGGACTTTGGGGTATGACTTTGTCAGTAAAGGCAGTGCCTCTGCTCAACGAGGGATCACTGCTCTCACCAGCCACTCTGGGGCACAAAAGGAGATATTTACCCTCGTTGTGTACCTCTCCAAACCCATCTTGAGTGTGACTAATATTCTTTTCCTGGCCTTCTCTATACAGGTGCATTTATTTCCTGCACTGTGCTTTTTAGCAATGTATGAATTATGGAAAAATAGGGTGTTGTGGGGTTTTTTTTCCTACCAGTGTAATACCAGGCGTAAGGCAGAGCTGGCTGAACCACGGAAACTCCTCCTCGTGAAAAAAAAGGAGTTTAGAAATTATCCTTCTCTTTTCTCATCACGAAGTGTGAGATTTTTAATTTTGCTTTTAAAACTTTATTTTTTATTTTCTGCTGGGAAATACTTCCCAGGAAAAAAAACAACAAAACAAACCCCCCAAAAAGCAAACCACCAAAGACAAACCAACCAAAAAACCCCGAAACAACCCCCAAAATCACAAACTGGAATTTCTTGGGGCTTGCCAGCTGCCTGCCGAAAAGGGAGAGCTGCAGGAGCCTCGTCGACAGGCTGCTGCAGGCTGGCCACCCCGGTCCTGCTTCTCCTCCTCCTCCTCCTCCTCCTCGCCTTCCCCCTAGCCTGGCTGCTGGGGAGGCAGCTGGGCTGCAGGGCCGGCAGAGCGCCAGGGCACTCAACCTCCCCTCCTCCCTCTTCCAGACCTGCTGCATCTCCCCAGCTGCCTGCCTGGAAGACTATTGTCAATTTTGCTCTCTCCCTGCAGACGACAACAAAATCGACAGGGCCCTTGCAGCCAAAGCAGCCACGGAGCCATCCGTTTGATTTTTTCCTAATAGGAAATCAGAAATTTCTGGCAAAATTGAGATTTGCCCATAAAAGAAATCCTGGTTTCATAAAAGGCATATTTCTCTTCCCCCATCACCCTACACCCCCCCAAAGTCATTCCAACAGAACATTCCCAGCTGCTGTAGTTTGAGAGACCTTTGAATTAAAGTCTATAGAAAAAAGCCACTCGTGAGCCTGGCTGTGAAATAAGGGCGGGTGAATGGAGTCAAATGCAAATAGAGAACCGATGCGCAGGGTCCCACCACCTCAGGCTGAAGCCCAGGGTATTTACATGACCTTAAAGGAGCTATAGGGGATCGTACCTTTACTATGAAGTACTAGAGATGATAATTAAGACTTACATAGCAAGGTTATGTCTCTTTTGAATAAATTACACAGGTCTGAACTCTCCTGAGAATAATTCCCAGCTTGCAATTACTACCAAACTGGTTCAGAAAAGTATTCAGGCTTTTGTGGCCTCATCAAAATAGAAACCTTTTCAGCAGCGGCACATCAGACACTGCGAGGGAGAGGCGAAAAAGTGGGATTTCACTCAGAGTAGCGCGACAAAGTCACCTTTGTCTCTGTTTCATATGCGTGCTGTTGGGGGCCATTCTCCTGGTGGTAAAATGATCCGTAGCTTCTGCCTGTATCATCCGTGTCCATGGATTTTGGAAGAGAGAGGCCCCAGTGCCAGCGATGTCAGGGAGCCTTGGTGCATGACCTGAGCACACTTTCCGATGGGGTGTGAGATGAAAAGGGCAGGTGGCCATGACCAGCGTCCTGTGCTGTCTCCCAGTCTGTGCTGAGCACATCGCCCTTCCTTCCAGATGCAGGAGTACAGATTTGACTTGGAAACACCTCTGATTTTATGGTTCTCACCTTGGTTGGGTCAAATACCAGCTCCTGCTTTCTGGAGGAGCGGGGGGACCTGTGCCGGAGGATCCAGGTTGCCAGCACCTGAATAGGGTGGTAGAAGCAGTTGTGAAAATACTTCCTTGTGATCCGACACTACCTTTTCCCAGTGACCTTGTAGCAGCAGTGAGAAGCAGACAGCAGTCTCCACTCGAGCAAACCTCCCACTGAAGTCATCTGGAGCTTCATCTGAACAAGAGCCGTAAGAGGGTCAAATGTAGGAGTGCGAGGCCTTGTGCAGGCTCTTTGCAGCAGGTGAGTTTCTCTCCATCGGATGCCGCTTGTCATGGAACAACGCAGGAGCCTTTTACACGGTCT
The DNA here is from genome assembly GCF_034315485.1 of Pezoporus occidentalis. NCBI lineage: Eukaryota > Metazoa > Chordata > Aves > Psittaciformes > Psittacidae > Pezoporus > Pezoporus occidentalis. The sequence goes on along the minus strand of NW_026915836.1, from coordinate 3,476,209 downwards.
GGAAATGTTTTTGCAAGTGAAACACCATTAAACAATCCAAACGCAACACAAAACAGGTTTATTGGAGGATCACATGTGAATAAAAACGGTCAAACCCAGAGCAAACCCATGGAGCTGCGGTGAGGTGAACCCCCCCATGCGTGGCTCCCGGCAGGCAGAACGCTTTGCATCAGGGCTGCAGGATCAGCCCCCCACGGTGCCCACACATTGTTCCTCCTCTGGTATTGATTATACGCAGCCTGAGACACTTGTAACAGGGAGGCGCAGCAGGGCGGGTGGAGGGATGGAGTGGCAGCTTTCTTTGGGAGCACGCTAGCCTTTGCAGATATAAACCAAACCCTTTACTCACGTGTAAATATTTGCAATTCCTTCTGGCTAGTTTTGCTTTCAAATGTTCATTAAAACTTTTCTCCCCTTTATTTTATTCATCTAGATCAGCCTTTGGCCAAGAGCTCTCATAAAGTGCTGAAATTTGCCCTTGAGGCATCAGATGGAGTAGTCAGATTGTCAAATAAGTCTCCTAATTGAAGTTAACGCTGGCACAATATTTATCTTTTGAAAATAAACATTGCCAGCAAAGTTGCGGGTCCACCACTCTGTGTGCGCTCTGACAGTGCTGGGGAGCCGTGGACAATAGAGCAAAACGGGGAATTTGATGTGAGGACTAGCTTAGAAACGAGTCTGTTAGCATATTGTTTCAGTGAAACGCCAAACCTGCTAGAGTTTATCAAAACAAAACCAGCAATAGCTGCTTTTTGTTTTGAAGTCACACGATAGCAGGTACAAGGGAGAAATACGTGTTCTCTTTAAGCAATGTATTTGCATTTTTATATCTTAAAGGGTCAGAAACAGACATGGGAAATCAATAGCTCTCCTTGCACTGCATGAAATTAATCAGTAACTTTGGAGACACAGCATTGAAGGAAACAAACTGAATGAACAGCACACGGCTCTTAAAGGCATCCTCGTGTGATGTTCCTGGTGGGTTTGGGGTGATAAAGGACTGAGTATTTTCCAGCACAGTGCCTGCAAGAAAACCAGAACACAAGGCAAAGCACCATCTGACAATGCCCGCTCCAAGATGAATTGGGAAGTGTGTGTTAGTGCAGCCATAAGAAACCTGATAGCATATTGTGCCTATTAACCATCTGTGAGGGAAAAGGTCATAGACCTGGGTTTTGCCACTCACCTGGAGTGCCGTCTTACCTGGCTATCACAAATCTGACAGCTGCCTTCAGCAAAGTGCTTAAAATCACTGCTCCTGAAACACATGCCCAGCTTGAGTGGAAACGGGACATGTGCTTTTGGGATGTGCTGAGACTTCTGTGGGCCGCTCCAGTGACCAGATTGGACCGCTTCAGGTACCAGGTGATGTGTAAATGTAGCAGAACGTGCCACGTAGTAAAGCCTCTGCTGCCTGGGCTTCCCTTTTTCCTGTTCACACAATTTACAGCTAAAATGCTGGGAGCTATTTGCTGTGTGCTGTTATTTTGAATAAGAATCTTCCAGGAACAGTTCATCATAAATGCAGAAACCATGCTCCATAATAACTGGTTAGGTACGCCACCTGATCCTCTCCAAGCTCCCGAGCTATTTGGTTTTATGTAACAAATCCAGAAGTGATATAGGGGTGCGCAGCATTTGCTATTCAGGTTCACATGACTGGCAGGTCTCCAAAATCACAGTAAGTGATAATTCAGATACCTGAGCTGAAAATTCTACTTCATTGACAGTGAGAGGGCTATTAGACAAACTGAAGCCATTAACAACAGGTGATCAGACAACCAGCTGCCATCAGGCTGTGTTCTGTCTAGGAAGCTCCCTGGGTACTCTGCCTGCATCTCCTTAGGCCCCGTGTTAGGCAATCCCATTCCCAACCTGAGCTAATCCAAATGGTCTAAGACTGCAAGTGAAACAGCTTGATTTAAAATGACTGTATACAACAACTGTAATCGTGAAGCATACATGGTGGTGGTGGGGTGTCCTTGGTGCATCTCCTGCTGTCCAGAGGATGCAGCTGCTCCATGTCCTAATGGTTTCAACCCAGTCCAACACAGAGCTGCTTCAAAGGTGCCATTGACAATCCATGTGCAAACAGGGCCTGAAAGGGCTCCAGGCAAGCCTGGGCTACAGTGGGGGGAGTAGGAAGGTGATGTAAAGTTGTCTGTGTCCATCAGTCTCCCCAGTCAAAGAACCCTTGAGAACTGAGTGCTCTTGCACATGCTACAGTAAGGACAGAGCGCTCGCAATGAGGATGAGTGACTCTGAGCCATGTGAAGGCCTGGGAGCTTCAGTTTAAAGCACTAAAACCCTAATGGGGCTCCCACTGTTAAACGAAACCTGCTGACTTTGAGGTGAGCAGAATGAGGCTTTTGTATCGACGTAATACAAAACAGGGATTGCCTGATGGGAAGTGAAGACTCACCGATAGCACAGGAGCAATAAAGAGCTGATCCTACTTCCATTAACTTTATTGGGAGTAGAACCAAAATATTTAAGTGGAGATTGGCATACCACATCTATCTAATCTAAAGTATCTCAGGATTTATGTTATGATATCAGCCCTGAGACAGACAGATGAAATAGTACTCCTACTACATTTAATTTATAATCTTCATCTCACTAAACTTGCACCTACCTATGGTCCCCATTACCAAAGTAGCTGAGTGGCTGCCAAGTATTTAGACATATAAATAAAATAGCAGAGACTATTTTGTTTTCTGCCTTCCTGCTTTTCCTGTAGTTTGTAAGATGCCCTGCAAGGTTTGCTCTTGTTCTGCTTAAGGTTTTGTGCGTAAGTGAATGGAACCAGAAATCTTTGGGTTGGTTTTAAACTTCTGGGGGAAAACAGATATGCCACAAAAGAGGTGCACATTTATTTCTGAATATATTGAGAGCAATTGCTATCAAAAGGGTGAGAGCAATTGCTATCAAAGGGGTAAGAGCAAGTACTAGAATCTAGCTTCAGGAGCTGTGAGAATTCCATTGCATAAGCTCACAAGCTTCCCCTGTTGGTTCACAGTCCAGACTGTTCTCACCAAAAGCCATGGGAGGTCATGCTGGTGGAAGGAGATACCTCAGTAAGCAAAGTCCAATACCCTGGACGGCTTTGACTATTAAGACAGACATTCGAGGCACACCAAAGGAACTTGTGTTACTGAGTAAATGGGATGCTGTGTTTGGAAGTTTCCAGAGCTTTCACAGGGCTCGTGCCTTCATTCCTAGATGTCATAAACAGCCATGGCAGAACTCCAAAGTCAAACAGTGCAGAGGTGTCCAGTCCATGTCTCCTGGAGGCGGCTGTGTACTTTTGACTGTCATCTACAGACAGAAAGTTGATCGCCAAGGACTGAGTAAAGATGTGCACTTCCCCTCTTTATAACAACATCCCTCCAGCCCTGAGCAGGCAGTGCTGCAGTGACCAGCTCTCCAGAGAGGTGCTCTCAGAGCACGTGGTGGTGGCTGTGGCTGGAACAAGACATCCAGTACCAAAGTTACCACTTCCTTGGGCCATGCTCTCAGCTTAGTTCTCACCGCGGTCCACGTTCATCATGCGGTGATCAGCAGCTGCATCTTGGGAGGGTTCAAGATGGAGCAACAGATGCTCTGAGACTGGTCCAAAGGGAGGAACACAAGACATTTCCAAGTGAGTCCTCCAAAGCTGGACAGAACTATATTTTCTCTTTTGTATTTCTGGCTGCTGCTAAGCTCATGAATCTCTGCCAGTGGATAAACAGATAGCCCTGGACCCTTTTCATAATTGTTTCTGGATATATCCTTCCTCAATCTTATTCTACACAAAACTTCTTGAATAGCTCATTTAAGGAGAAAACACTTGAAAAGTATATTAGCAAACTCTTTCAGTGGGGTAAACCCATCAACATGGGAAATTCAAGTTTTCAAGAGAGCCATTAAGCGTGATTAAACCTTTAAAAAGGCAGAACAATGAACGCAGCCTTGTATTTAGCAATTTCATATCTTTAATTGTACAAAGATTTTCTTTAAAAGCACAAGCCTGAAAGGAAGCTGAATGTTACAGTATTTACTGAAGGAAAGCAATGAGAGAAGGCCTGTTCACTAGCTAATGGAGTGAAGCCCAGAAATAATGACAAAAAAGCGGTAACGACTGCTCTCCAACACAACATATATAAAAGAGGGAGCCATAAAAAGGCAACAATTCTTGACTTAGCTTTGAGTTTCACAATGACTGTGATTACAGATAGCAAGTTGAAGACCATATAAGCCACGATGAAATCTAGTTGGCTTTGCAATTGAGATTCAAATGAAAAAAACAAAAAAGCAACAGGGATGTTGAATCTGTGCAGCACAAATTTTGGATGAGGTATGAGAAATGGAAAGAAAGGAAGAAAGAGAAAGACCATCAAAAAGTTCAGCAGAAAATGAATATATTCTTGCTAGTTCCACCTAATAATAAACACAGCAGGGGCCAGATCCTTAACTGAATTGAACTGGTAATGCTGGTGGTTCAGCTAGTTCGCTGTTCCTGAGGATGTGAATATCACACAGTCACACACAGCCCAGAATACTTTAGCTTGTGCCATGTCACAGCATCTTTCACACACAGAGAAAACTTTGCCTATCGGGAGCTAGAATAAAAAAGAAAAAGGGAGGCTAAAGTAAAACTGATTAAAGCATACAATAATTATATTTCTGATACATTTAATGCTAGTTTAATTATTAGTGCTACTTTAAAGAGAAATTATTTTGACATGTTTTAAGGACCTGTGTTAATTACCAGCTTTATTTTTCTTGATCAGTACTTTTAAAGAGCAGTGTTAAGATCTGATCTGCAGTTTCATGTGTACATGGCTTTCTTCATAAATGTAATGCTAAGAATATATATGCATGTACTTTTCCATGACAGAGGTATGTCATCTACCTCAGTTACAGCCTTAGACACACTTTAAATTTCAGTGGGCAGCTTTCTACAGTGCTTTTCCTAAAGCTTTTCTTTTATATTTCTATAATACCTTGAAAGTGCAACTTTTATTCATTCGTTTCTTTAGAAAACAACAAAACCAAAGTTTTTAATACTTGTGGTTCTAGAGAAATAATAATTAAAAAAAACTAAACAAAACAAAAACCAACCCTGAAACTTAAAGATACAAAGTCCAGAAGACAAATGGAAAGAAAAAAAGTATAGAAATTGTGTAAGTATAGAAATTGTGGAAGTATAGAAACTGCAAAAGCATAGAAATGGCATAAGTATAGAAACTGCAACCTGATGGCTAGTGACAGGAGAGCATCAGTCCAATATCGGTGGTCCTGGGCAGGGGCATGTAATATATGGCATGCTACAAACCTATCAAACTCCCAGGGAGGAGGATGACTGAGGTTTAATGCTCTCAGATGGAAAGATTGAGCATAACCGTATTAGCTCTGTGAGGAGTTCACCTAAACAAACGTATTGCACTTACACAGAGTAATATAAACTGCAAGCCTGTTGTTTAAATTCATGACTACTTGCATGAGCAATGAAATAAAACCAAGGAGTTGAGGAGGAACGAGGGGGTAATGTACAAGTGGCAGCGTGCTGGTGGACAGAAGGACAATGAAAATGGGTACCATTTCAAAGACTACAAAATCCGGTTAGGAGTGTGTGACAAACATATGAGAAACTCTAATGCATACCATGGAACTAGCTGATTGCTGATGATGGCCATATGGGATATGTCTGATAGAGATGATCAGCGTAAAGGATCAGATGAAAATGCTGTTACAGAGCAGACAGAATTGCAGACTCATCCACTGAATATTTTCCTTTGGAAGAAAGACAACCTGGTGGACAAAGACAGATACAATCCCTTCTTCAGGTGTGTATTGAATATGAAGAGTGGTTTGTGAGCCGGATTGATAGCTTGCTGGTAGATCTGTTGGCTTAATATGTTACCTGTCTCTCTGCAAAATCTTGCCTTATATCATGATAACGCTCATTAGAGCATCAGGACTGTAGTAATAATGTTAATCCTCTTTGCAGCAGTGAAATGATGGAACATATATACCCTTTAGACTAGTCTGGGTTATCCTGGGATTTCCCAGCTCTCTCTGGACCAGTGTATAACTCAATGCAAAACAACCTGCTTAAACCGTGGAAGAAAGCTTTAGACCTGCTCCAGTATCGGGCATAGTCCCTCTCTCAGTACGGGGCTGGACTAGAGACTTCCTGAGGTCCCCACCAACCAGCTTTTCTGTGCCTTGGTCATGATATCCCATCTCCAGTTAGACAGGCACACACTCTTCAATGGTTGCCATCTACCCCATTGGTGATTTGGTATTTCCTTTGCTTTGATTGTGTAAATAAGTTAAACAGAGATGATCCTGCAAAGATTATCTTGGTTTTTTTTTGGCATGGTAAATGGACAACAAGCACTGAGACCAGAAAATCCCAGTGCTGAATTAGAGCAGGTGCCTGAAGCTGGGGAATCCTTGCTTTGGGAAATGCCCCCCCCCTCCCCGAGACTTACCAAGTGGGCATAGCTGTTAGAAGAGTCCAGCTTTGGCTATTAATTTTGGAACACTTACTTACATTTTCAATTAAAAAGATGGTTCAAGCCTAGATTGAGGACTCCTGATACCTCTGAAAATAACAGCCAAAGTTGAGCCATACTTCTGATCAGAAGCACTGCTAACAGCTGTAAAACAATGTACTGATACTTCCTGTAGGCACACTAGCTCTGGAAATGTTGACTGGAAGCATCATTGCAAAGCTCTTGCCTCACAAATAAAGAAGAGGACACCCCCTGTAATTTAGATTTTGCAGCCTGCCATCAATTAAGTTGTATGAAAATCACTAGTCTGAATAGAGTGCTTGTGTGGGAAAGGTGAATGAAAATGCTTACAATGCGCTACGTACGCTGAGGTTTTCTAATCAAGAAACAGTGCAAATACAGAGTTCCACTGTCTAAAAGAAAAGCAAACTAAACCTGATTTCTCTGTGCCACAGTCCTCAACAATGGTAATAACATGCACTTAAGCAGGGTGATATTTTGTGATGACAGTGAAAAAATTACATCCTTACATAAATGAAATTATTGATTTGTGAATGCTACATCCTTGACACTCCCAGGACTGTGCCCTTTTTTTCTCCCAATGAAACACTTAGGCAATTATTCTTTATGCTTAAGGGAGGAACGCCTGGGTGTACAATGGTTTCTGCATTAGTGAAGTTGCCGTGATATCGTTTGCTGTTTGCCTCTACTAACTTGTGGTGACCAGAAGCCATTATATCCAACAGATACAATGGCAACCAGGAACATTACTCTCACAATACTGAAGAATGCAAATGCATTATCTCATGACCTCCAAGGATATGGTATGTGGCACTGCTGTTCAAAAAGTTTTGAAACTGGTTTGCGATGTGTTTATGTCTACTTGGTCATAGACAATTACTCCTGTAACTCGTGTTGTTTTGAGCTCCGAGGGGAATGAGTGGCTCACATACATGATCCTTAAAAACACGTTCATATCAGGAGCAGGAGGGCTCGGAGGGAGCAGGTGGAGGAAGCGTAAGAGAAATGAGCTATTGTGGGTCGGGAGTGAAATAAAAGCTTGGTCACATGGGAAAACAGCAAACAAGGCAGCAAAGCTGTTGAAGAGATTTTTTAGCTCCCCAAGGGACAATAATAGTTAAACAAAGGTGATTGAAAAAGCACACCCCAGACCTCCACTAGCCCTTCACCAGTGGTGGTCCATCGTATCTTGTCCTTGTGCAAGCTGAGCCTCTCTGGCTCAAGGAAGGTGCCTTTGCTTAAACTAAGCCTGAATTTGGCCCAGCAAAGCAAGGGAGAGAGGTGTACTACTGGAAGAGCACAGCTAGAAGCCCACACTGAAAGACAGGAACTGCCAGGGTGGAAAATACCCTGGATGGATTAGGCCACCAAGATCATAAATGGTAACTGTGCCCTGTGTCTACCACATGGGTGTGAGTGACCATGACTGAAACCTAGATCAAGATGACATTTGCATCATTTTTTATTTCTTTTGGTTTTCTCTTCATTATCTTATTGTAATGAAATGGTAAAACCATCTCCATACCATAATTGTGCCTTTCTTATATCAGCAAGTTGGCAAACAAATTTGACCTTCAGCCTTTGTTCTATTGTTAGTGTTTTTAGGGTCACTGGAGCCCACAGTTTCCTAGCTTTGCTTTATAATGCATGATTTAGAATAAAGCATTCCCAGCTTTTTTTCACCTTCGTTTTGCTCTCACACACACATATACAGACATGATTCCATTTCTGCTGGATCCTTCTGCTTTCTACTGGTTCCTTCTCCTGGACCTTTTATCCAAGCAAGTTTTAAAGACCCCAAATGAAATGCTGTTTCAACATTATCACTGCCAACAGCAGCACAGAAAAATTAAACAGGTTGTTGCTTTCTAAGAAAATGCAACCAAAATTTGAGCTTTCTTACTTATTGCCTATTTGTATTCTCTGATATATCATTGATCCCAAATTCAAAGTGCATCTTTGGCTGCCTATGGAATACTCTGGGATGACCAGTTGCCACGCAAGAAGTTGCTCTCTGCCTCCTGATTTCCCTGATGCTCTGGAGCAGGATAAATCCTGTCATGTGGACACCTGGAACAGCACATGCTGCTGGAGGGCACAGCAGAAACTCCATCAGCACAAGGGCAAAGGCTCTACAGCATCTCTGGTGCAGCACCTCTGCATAATCTCTCTGCACTGGGAGAAGTATGGCATCCTGGCATTCAGGGAGTGGGGAGAAACAAACATCTCCCATTCCCTTGCTCCTTTGAGGAAGCATATGAGGAAGGGACCCATTTTCTGGCTGCAGAAAAGGAGCAGCTCATAGGGCCAAGTGTCTGGTGGAAAGTTAGGGCACATTTCTGCAAGCAACTGACAGAAAGGGAGTGCAAAAAAGAAAATGACATGGATTAGATCAAATGAAATCCCAATGGAAGTTCAGAGAAGTGCATCAGGCCCTCAATCCATGCTTTCTTGAATTGCCTACTGAAGTGCCAGCTACGGGGACCGTTAGAAATGCCTACAGAGGAAGGCAGAAATGAGTATGTCCATAATGACACATACATCTAAAAACAGACTCAAATACTGTGAGATCCTCTGTTGGATAGTTTCTAAATCACAGGTAACAGGAGCCACACAAGTGCGCGAGCAGCCTGAGGAAGGTGGCTCCTTCGAGGCTCTTCAGGAACCCTGCCCCACGATCAGAAAAACTACCATTGCACAAGGCTATTAGGGGCTGGGCTGTTTCAGTGGGGCTAAGAAGTACTGCCAGTCAGTGTGCTTTTGGCTTAGGAAGGTACTACTAGAAAACTAGCCTTTAAGAAGGGGAACAAGCTTCTGCAAAATGATTGCCAGCATGGAAACATTCTATTTCTTGTGACAACTCCCATGACATTTACCCTGCACAGAGGAGGATTAAAATATTGGGGAAAAGCATTGTGAGAAACAGAAAACAGAAGCAATACTGATTCAGCAAAAGGGGAACATTTCCCCCATCTCTAAACTTCTTTTCTCATCTGACTGAAGCTGGATGCATGCACAAGAATTTTGTTGGACCAAGACTATTGTATCTGTGACACCAGGTCAACCTGTGGCTCAGGCAGTCGCTCATGCACTAAACTTGCATGGAAAGATGCTGGAAACCCCATAAGGAAACATGTTTATAAGCAAAACGACAGTATTTCTTTTTTCCTCATGAATTTAACATTACTTTCAGGTACAAAGGATGAATCTACCCTGTCTTGACTTTGTTTGAAACAATAGGCTTACTTTATTTGTGTTTCACCCAGTTCCACTTTGTATTTTAATGACAAAAATGTGGTTTCTACCACATTTGTGGGAACTTACCCACTACCAGGACCCTGCCAAAATGGTCCAAGCAAGGACACCGAATGACTCGTCATTTCCATCCCTGTGCCAAGGGACAGCAGCAGTTCCTGTGAGAGCTGGTGAGACTGTAATGGCTGGGAAGGAAATCATTCCCAAGGTGTCCTTAGGAAAATGATGAGAGAGGCAGGCAGTAATTTGACATGAGAAAGTATGGGAAAGCCGGAATGGGTGCATCTGTGGCATTCAGGCAGGGCGGTTTTTGTCATCATTGGGTTTGGGGGCATTTTTAACACCCATATGGAAGGATAATGCAGTATATGGATGGCAGTGAATATAAGTGGCTTGAAAACAAAATAAACAAGCACTTGACCAAAGACACTTTGTGGATACAATTGCTAATCCAATCCAGTGGAGATGGGTTTCACAAGGGCCTCCTCTTGTCCTGAAACATCTTATTCTCCTTGTTAAAAGGCATTTAAAAGAACAAAATACTTTTATTAAAAATGCTTTTCAGGGCTAAATGACGTTAAGAGCATTTTCTATAGCTTGCATTGCTATTTAGGAGAGCATGTTATTTCTTTTTAATTTGCTCACTCATTCCTGAATAACTTTTCATAGGACTCCAGACACTGCAGTGTGACAGCTAAACCAAGGAGCATCGGATGCGATGGAATTGCTCTACAAGCAACCTTGCCAAAGGCCCTTTTGCTGCACAAAGCTGGCTCTATCTTTGTATATTGAGGGAGCTAAATCAATGTTAAATGCTTGGCTCTTTTCACAGGACAATGACCAGGACCTAAGCTTCGTCCTTCCTTTTTGATTGACACTTGAAACGTTGAGTTGGAATCAGCCAGAGGCACTGCTACAAGCTTGAAGCCTCTGCTGGGGATAACAACTGGTGACATCTGCAGAAAGGCCGACAAAAGGCAGTTGAAAGCCGTGTTTGTTGCTTTCCCCTCTCAGATCTCCTCTCTTTCATGGAGCTCCTTACTTGCTTTAATATTATGATTCAGCACCTGGCTCTTTTGAACCTTGCTTTAAACTTCAAAAGGCGAGGTGGTATTAACAAACATGAAACGAAAAAGTGGCAGTAGTTTGATTTACTGTTGTCGTCTTATCAAGGGGGTTTTTTGTCACCAGCTGCCACTTTCTGTCATCTTTGGAACCATTATCATTTCTCTAAAATCTAAAAGACTCCACTTAATAACAGCTTTGAATACAGGCAGGATCAGTAACCTATACAGTTCTGGGATGACAGAACCATCAAATGACAAGAAAGATGTTGCCAAAAAAAAAAAAAAAACCTTTTAAAAAAATAAAAAAAAAAAACTAAAAAAAAAAAACCAACCCAAAACCCAACAATAAAACAAATAAAAAAGCTGTAGTACTTCTAAGTGACCTTGATTTCAGAATTAAACAAATCACGCGCAATTCCATTGTTCTTGCTGGATACGTTCTGCACTTTCCTTGCAACATTTCTTTTTTGTTCTCAGGACTAAGGGAAAACAAAGCCAAGGCTTCCAGAAAAACTGCTCAGCACACAACAAGCACTTGGTATCACATGAGCACTGTAAGCTCCTCACTTGTAAAAGCGCCAGTGATAATTGCCAGTCTTGTTTCACTGCTGTCCTAATGCAGCAGCTTTCATTCAGCCTGAGATGGAGCCCTGAAAGCTGCTTCGCTAGGGCAGACTCACTGGTAGAAAATCTATTTAACTCTCACTTTTACAGCACTTTTCCATGTTTCTCGGCTGTCTTTCCCAGTTTCAGAACCTGAAATACCCCTGCGCCTTGCTGAGTGGGTTTGCCCATCACTGCTTTCCAGGTTCAGGTAAAAGCAAGCAAATAAATGCAAACAAGTTTTTGACCACAAACCTACTGTGCTTTCTTTCTTGTCACCTCACTGTCCTCTATAGGAAACTCATCCTTGCCCCTTTCATTGGTTGTTTTATAATGGTATACATGATGAACCTACTAGGAAGGAGAAATTCCTCCTGGTACCTTCTAAACTCATAACTCATTTGATGAGCATCTCATTACCAGCACTGACCTTTATCTTACAGAGATTTGAACCTTAACGTGTGCTTCTGTGCGTTTTGGTAGTCGCTTCTGCCTGTGCAAAAAGAGTGAAAATTGCCAAAGGTATCCCCTCTCCTGTCCCCAGCAAAGTGTTTTCCTTCCCACTAGCTATGTGCAATGCAAGGCAACAGGGAAAAGGCTGCTCCAAAAGGTTTTCCCCCAGCACCTCATTGGCCAATCTCCCTGCCGCTGCCCATTGACCCCTTTCCAGACCCTTTTCATCACAGGAATCCGTGGTAGTTTAGTTTCAGCATCTCTTGCTAAAATGAGAATGAAAACAACAAAGTGAGAATCCCCTGGACTGTGAAAATGCTGATGGAAAAACACGATTGCCAGAATCCAAAGTTGATTTCTTTTGGATTGGGATATGACAAAACTCATACAAAAATGAGAGGAGGATTGCTAAAAATACCCATTATCTTGTGACGGAAGGCTCACTGTATAATCACAACGAGGTTTTCTCACAGAGCATGTCCACATTTGGAATTTTAGTCATTTTAACAAGTGTTAATTACCACATGCTAACTAGCAGAAGTGTGTGTGTGGGGAGATGCTGTATATTTATTTGCTCCAGACTTGGAACATATTAGAAAGTAGGCTCTATTCCAGTTTACTGTCATATGAATGAATGTGTTACCCAATTACAAATGGAAGATATCACAAGAAAATATAAGTAAGGATCTTCCCCTGATATATTCCTTTGATGAGGAAACTCAGAATATATTTACCATATCAGGTCAAGGGGAAATCTGGGCTTGGGCCTATTAAAGGAACAGAACATGAAACGCAGGAACAGAAGCAATGCGCCTGTGTAGGGTGGAGAACGAGAGAGAGGTGGGTTTTTTCATTTTACCCATGAAAACCAAGAAATGCTAACAGAAAGAACACGCATGGGAAAGCATTGGTGCAGCTGGATCAATGCCCCTAAAAGATTTAGGATGAATGCAGGAGAACAGCTGATGACCATATCACGTATGTACACATATATATCAATATAGGTATAATATACTTGTGCAATTCAATTACTATATGGATAGTATATCCAATCATATATATTTATAAATTTAGCAACATATATGTATTTTGAACATACAGGAGCTGAATTTTGGCTTTATAGTTTCCTTGACAGATTTTGGAAATGAGAAAAGGGAGATTGGTATTTTCTTAAAATCACTGACGACATAATCCAAGATAAATATCTGCCAGACCAAGAAAACTGAGAGCATCAGAAGAACGCAAAGGCGTAACCCCACGTCTGATTTATACCTTTATAGTCTATAGAAATTGCTCAGGATAAATTTGCAGAACAAGAAAGATGTGCAGCATTAAAGGAATCCCAGGCACTCTACCAGGAGGTGTTCAGTGCTTAGAACAAACCAAAAAAGGGGACTGGAGGGTTACACAGAATCTGTGATTCAAGATGGAAACTACTGGTGTTGGAGGAATACCTTCAGAAGGAGCAGCTTGCTGTGTGGAAAGAGTCACTGGATGGAAATGTCCCAGGAGCCTACATTTATTTCTAGATTAAAAAAAACCCATCAGACAACCAACCAAAAGCCAAACAGAAGCATTTCAAGGATTCAGCCAGATCCAGAAACTCTGATGTAAATTTGCAAGTAGTTTAATCAACATGCAACTACACCCAGGCAAATAGAACGAGAAAAAAGAAAGACATATAGATCTGTATGAATTAGCTTTCTACGTAGTCCTCTGCATACTTGTTTTTAGGAGAAGCAGTGAATGGAGATTGTTTCTTCAGAGAGAATGAGGATGTGGATCTGTTTCAAACTCATGGCATAATATAAAGTATTTTAGAAAGAAATTGCTAGAATAAATATCCTGTAAACCTGATTGGATTGATAGCAAATACATAAGGAATGAGATTAATAACTGAGTTCAAGTATATATCCAAAAAGAGTTATAAATTCTTCAGAGGGAAGTCATGCACACAAACCTGCCAGTTTTAAAGAGATCGCAAACTTAATAATTTGCTTATTATTTAGTGGGTTTTCAAAACTCTGCTCATAACCTTCCTCACTGTAAATTCCATTAAAAGAAATGTAAGGAACTTCTAATGTGGTTTAGTAAGTGACGAACAGGTATGAAATAAAGGCTAAGAGCAAGTGGAAATCATCATTTTAATGATGGAGTGGAGGTTACTGATGTGATTTGAAGAGGACTTGGCTGTTCTGTACATCCATTAATCATGGGGGAAAGGTGCGAACTCCGACATAGCAATACTTTCTGACAGAAAATACACTGGAGAGCTGCAGCAAAAGCTGACTGAAAACTGCCAAAGAAACTCACAAACTGAATGCTGGGGCTGGGGAAAGGCAGGTGAAATTCAGCGTTGGTATTCATAAAGTAAACAGGAAAAAATAACTCTGAATGCACTGTTGTCATTCATGGAGGAGATCTTGGAGTTGTTATAGATGCTGTAGAGTCATTCACCGAAAAACCTCAATTCAGCACTCAGTGATAGTCAGAGAGAAAAGAACAATGTAAGGAATCATTGAGAAAAGAGGTGAGATGAATGCCAGCAACAGGGGGCCACATCCTGAGCTGAGAGCAGCTCTGCTCTTCTCCTCCAGAATAAAACCCACAAGTGTAGGAACAGAACAGTGTGAGGAAGGACAACAGAGGGGAAAACAGTGAAGAATCTTTTGTCCTGGAAAATGCATAGGTTTAGAAACTGTAAAAAGTACAAAGAAGGTGACTATGGGATAATGATGATTATTATTTCCCAGAACATAAGAACTAAGATAACCTGATGAAGTGAGAAGGCAGCAGAATCTAAAGGAATTACTTTAGCATGCATCTCTCTTTTAAATTTTACAACTTATTCCCAAGTGATGCTGTAGAAGCCCAGGGTATAAATGGCTTCAAAAAGCATCCTCACAGGATGATCTCTAAAGTGAAGACCTTTATTTGTTCTTTTTTTAACAGTTATCTTTGGACAGTTAATTTGTCTTTTATAAATATACCTTTAAACATTTATGAGTGTTAATACGTTAAACTGCACTGATTTTATCATCTGCGATCTTCCCTGTGTCTATATTTCAAGCAGCAATTACCCTTTATCAAAATTTGCTTAGAGAAGTTCAGCTTTCTTCTGTATGTATGAGAATTAACTTAAGCCATCCTTTGGAAACTGGAGCTCTACCTAGCTTTGACTGGGTTGCATGGGTGATTTAAGACTGTCCAGTCTTCAGTAAATGAAGGGCATAAGTAGCACATTTTAAAGGTTTTTTTTCTGACACCAGTAAGTGTTTGCAGAGTTGAGTTATAAACAGCCATATTCTATAATAGCAATAAAAATGATGATGCATTTACTTTTCCAACTGCTTATGGACGGTGATGTTGTTGATACTTTTCCTTCCACATATACCACGATATTAATGGAGCACTAAACTGATCACCCCTTCTCTCAGCTTCCAGGCTGCTGCAGATGTGGCTGGGCCAGATGAAATGAAGGGTTTAGATACCAACGAGTCAGGAATTTCAAAGCCCAAGCTCACAACAGTGCATTGAGAGGTCAGTGCTCCAGGAAGATGCTCTAAAACTTCTGCTCACCGCTAATAAGAGTATGAAGCATGTGTTTGCCTGAGCTCTACTGCCATCTCTGCACCTGAATACCCCTCCTCATTTCAAGACCTGGGTCCCACCCTAGAAGTAGGCACCTTCACAGTTTCGTGACAAATATCTGGCCACAAAATGCAAGATCTTTGTTCAGTGCATTGCCAAAGTCAGTTCACCTCCTCATCCTGGGGAAGGGTCCAGTGCACCAGGTTATAGGCTAATGTCAATTCACCAGCATTCCCCCTAGGGAAAGGGTGCCAATGGGAAGAAAGGAAGGCAAGATTTGTGGGACTAGAGACAAGCAGGCATAGAAGTACATGGCTCTCCTTCCAAATGACCAAGGCTGCAGGGAAGAAGAGAGATGTTCTGGATTTTCTAACACTGCTTAAGCGTATAAATTCATGGGTTAAGACAACAAGAAAAATCCAAAAGACTAGCCCTGCACCTTCTGCCCCATCCTCTCCATCATCCAACATGTCATACTTGTCATCTCTGCTCCTTTCACTGGCTCTGTGGGTGACCCCATGCACCATTTTAAGCATGGCATAAGCACCCCATCTTGAAACCAGGGAGAGAACACTAGTGTTGGTTACTCCTTCATCACTACATCATGGTGCAAGGGGACTGTTTTGGCAAGCAAATTGGATGGGCTAAATCCCAGCAGATCAGTGAGAGAGCTGTAGGTTACTGCAGAAAAGGTAGATAAGCCTGCCCATTATGTGATCACCTTTCCTTGAATAAATCTATGAGTAGACCTGTACGACACCCTGGGAAAGCAAGGTGACACTCTTTCCTCCTTTCTGGATGCCCATAGCTGCTGGATGTGGGCTGGATGCCCCACCATGGAAATCAGAGCAGGTCTGTACACACAGGAGTGAGTTGGCAGCCCTCAGGCAACCCCAAGGTGAAGCAGCAGGAAGGTTGGTATGCTCAGGTGCTTCTGAGGTGGTGCGGCTGCTGAGTGCAGAGGTTCACGATGCAAGGTACCTCTACATGTCTAAAATCTTGCTGTAGCACTTGTTGAGGTGCATATGGTCTTTGGTTTCTTCCCTAGCACTGCACTTTGGGGGTGTTTAAACTGCACTGTACCATCTATTAAAAAGGTGTGCATGATGCATGTTAAACAACAGGGTCAAACATCACAGTCAAAATCAAACAGCACTTCCTCGTTTCTGGGCATTGCACATGAGTAACAGCATCGGTGGGTGGTGGGTGGGTGGGTGGCTTGTTAGGGGGAGCTGCTCTGGGGTCAGTATCAGTGCCGGCCAGCTTAAAGGTACCTTCTGTTTTTATTCACATCTGCTCTGTGTGGCTAATCTCACACTGAGGTGAGCTCCGGAGTGCGCTGAAATCATGCGTTCCATCGGGAAAACTCCCTCGCGCACGTGCTTATTCCTCCAGCTAAAAATATCCCAAAGCAAAACCTCCGAAATGGCACCCTCCTCTGGCTCAGCCGCACCCACAGCCAAACACACTTATCTGGGAACCGCAGCAGCTGAAAACCACAGGAAACTTCAGAGCAAAACAAATAGGGCTGTGATGAATGCACAGCAAAGCCCTGGAGATCCCGATTCCTGTCACCCGACTGCAGCGTTATCAAGAGTCAAGAACCGGGGACTACAGGACTGCCCCCAGCCTGAGTGCCTTCCTCTTGGCCAGAAGGGAGCGGTGCATGCTGAGCCAGTCTTCCCCCATCGCAGCAATGAAAGCCAGGACTAAAAAATTCCACTTACAGCACATATATTCTGCAGGGGTAATCCCCGGGATACAGACGCTTCCAGCAGGCACATGATTTCTGCAGAGATTGCCACAAAACAACAGATCTTGCTGTAACGAGGTGAAGCATCTGTAATTCAGAAATGTCCACACGTATACAACAAGGTTTGGCAATTCTCAGTGTCCATTCATTGTGTCTCACCCTCTAGCAGAGATGCAGGGCTCAAATCCTCCTTGCCATTTCAACAACTGCTTACTTCTATGTAATGACTGAGGACCAAAGGCTTGCAGCTCTCACTCCCAGCAAACACACAAGGCATCGGCCATGTGGTGGCAAAGTGCATGAAGCAAGACTGCTTCACCTTGCGATACGCCTCTTGCTCTCATCCACACAGATCCTTTAAGGCATTTAATAAGAAACTGCACCCAAAGGAAGTTCCCAGAAGCCGTAAGTTTTGCCTTGTATTTTAGCCTCAAGAAGATGATACTCCACCAGGAAACGGAGCTTCTCTAGAAGTCACTGAGACCCTTTTTCAAGTAGGCACAGTTTGTAAAGCACATTGTGATTTGTCTTCAGACCAGGGATAGACTTTGTTTTCCACATTCACCGTGCATTGCAAACACATGCACGTGAGCACCAGTCCCCCTGCAGCACTGATTCTGAGCAGCACAGGCAGGTGGTGATGGCTCATAGTCACACTCTCCTGCCTGTAGTCCTGAAGCTTGTGACAAAGCTCCAGGTCTGGCCCAGCAGACCTGATGCACAGTGATGCAGCTCCTGATGTACCCGTGCGCTTGTAGTACCTGAAAGCAGAAGCAAGATGAGATTTGTAGGAAATAGGCCAAAGCAGAACGTGCTTATTCTCCTGCAGCTCCCACTGCGATTCATGTGCCTGGCAGAAGACTTAATGCCTGCCCCATGCTACTACATGAGATGCTGTGACCTGTATTGAATTAATCTTTTCAGCAATGCCCCAAACCTGTTGAGTTCACTGTCAAGCTAAGAAGTGACTATTTTGCCCATTTTAACTGATTTTACTTTGAAGCCCAGCACAAGACTTGGAGCAGATTAGATAGCAAAGAACCAGCCACCTAACCAGTCCCAGGTTCACTTGGAAGTTGCATGTAAAATGGCACAAGTTTGGAGATACCAGATGCTTTCTGTCTGGGACTCAACACACAACTGGATGATCCACACAACCCGGCATGCTCATAGGTGTGGGGTTTTAAATTTCCAGGCAAATTAACACCAACCAGGAGGTGACGTGTCTATTGGCAGTAGACAACTGATGCCAAAGCCTGAAAACCCCACAAGAACTAAACTGGCCACCTACTAGATAAGGGCTGAGGCAGAGAGTCTTTAACATTGTGGGGAAGTTGCCAACGAAGCCACTTCTTGTGCTGGTTCATTCTGCATCTGTGAAGCAGGCTTTTGGTCTCAAGAGCTGTCAGCTGAGAACTATTCACAAGCAGTAAACTTTATTCCAAAGGAAAACAAACAGAAGACAGAAGACATTTCAAGTGGCTTTAGCAATGCGAGACACAAAAAAGTGAGAAAAAATATATAGCCATTTCTCACCACCCTTGCGCTTACAGGATTCCAATGTTGGTTTTGGGTGAAAGAAAAACATTATTCCAAGACAATGAAATTTACGGTCTAGTGAAAGAAAGGAGTCAGCTATGTGACCTCCTGACATTTCATGACCGAGTTGTGTGGGGACATATGGCTTTTTCTTTTTCTTCATTTATCTCAGTTTTTTAATCACTTGTCATATTCTAATTCCAAACATTTTGCTGTTTCAAAAGCCCCAAGCCATTATCAATAACATTAGCCAGCTTGAGCCAATTTTAACACTACCAGAAGAAATTATACTCCTATCCAGAACCCTTTTTTCTTAGAGCTTTTCAATGTGGAGGAGTTTGCTGAGGCAGATGAGGGTTTTGAAACTGAAATATGCTAAATGTAGGCAGCCAGCTTCGTGGTTATGGGTGACCTGGCGAGCCGAAGGGGCACTTTCTACACTGCCGCCTATGAACTACAGTTGAGAAGCACCAAGTCACAGAGCAGTGAGGATCACCTCCGGTGAAATATCTCAGATAAGTAAAAGAGGTCAATTTAATAACCTAGATTGCCCTCAACTATTAAGTCAGATTAAAACGTCTAGCCCCTCCAAAGCTAGAATTGAGGGCATTTTGTATTCCCCACCTGACCTTTTGCAGAAATGGGGGCCATCTGCACATCCTGGGCCCTGTCCAGGTTCATGCTCCCAGTGCCTCAGTGTGGGGATGTTTGGATTTGGTGTTTTGGTCCCCATTTAATTTCAAAAGAAGTAAAATGAAATGATCTTTTTTATCTTTTTCTTTCCATTTGGCCTAATAAGCTCTCCATATTCCTAAATTACCATCTCTTTGCATGTGTTCTCTGTAGAGCTGCCAGTCAACGTCAAATGAGGTGTATAAATCAAAACTCTGGTTATGTTCTGATAGCATTATATAGACTGGCAGAAAAACACAGGTGAGCAAGTGTCACATCTACATGAGAGTTTTTGTCTCCCTTTTTAAATTGAGACATCTGTCTAATCTCAGTACTTCCCAGTAAATGAATATAGGCACCTCCGAAGCTTATCTGAGCTTGATGTTAAAGAAAAACATTTCTATGGGCACATTTGTACCTGTCAGCACTTCCTGCAGAGTTCTCTCTCTATATATATATTAATGGGAGTGACATCAGAATGATTAAAATGATTGTTAATGTTAACACCGCTTTAGTGCCCGTATTACCCCCTTTTTGAAAGGGAGACTTTCCTTGAACCCAAGTGCAAGTGGGGTTTGGATTATTCTTCCAAAACTTTGAGGAAACCAGGGAAGAACAAAGCCAAAGTAGGAAAGTCAGCAATGCATATTGCAGGAGGTTACAGATGCATACATCTATCTCTATGCTGGACTGATAAACCTTCCCTGAGCTGCTTTTGCAAGGCAGTTGTTTAATGCTGAACAAAAATACAGCTAAGACTTTCCTTTCCCCACATCCAGCAGCATCCACACTCGAGTGAAATGCCTTACATGCAAACCCAGCCCACTCAAAGACATCTCAACCTTGACATTTTGTTTTCTTTTTGCAAAACCCTGGTTTTTTACAGCACCACTTGCCTGGCATGCTCCCACGTGAAGCAGAGTTATCAGAATAATAATTAACAGGCGCTCATTAATTTAGGATCAAACAATACCCCCCAATGAAGCAGCGCCCAACCAATGTGATCCCTTAAAGTGAGGCGTATGCTTTTCTTACACCTCGTGGCATCTAATCTGCTGTAACCATTAGGCACCGAGCTGACCGTAAAGGCCCATATAACATTGAGTCAAGGACAGTTAATGGATGCCGGAGCACAAACAAGAGTGCTCCAAGCATGTCAGTCAAGACTAACCTGAGGCAAAAACATCAAAATGCAGGTTGGAGTTTTGACATTCCTGCAGGCTCTGTACGCCTCACCAGTGAATTTTTAAAGTCAATATCCCCCTCCTGCTCGCGAACACTTTCTATCTGATGAGTAGCAGTAATGTGGATCTGATTGAACTGTGACTAAAGTATGACTTAAAAGGCAGCTTTGAATGTGTGCTCGTGTGTGCGTGTGTTGTTTTTGGGGGGTTTTTTATAAAGGTCTGTGATAACAATAAAGACAGTTTACACAGATTATCACAGGCTGTGTCTTTAGACTTCAAGGTTATATGATTAGGAAATTAGAAAAGAGATGAGATTAGAAAAACCACAGAACATTTGGAAAAAAAAAAGGAAACCAAAACAAAAAGAAAGAAAGCTTTTTACAAATTATCTGTGTACTGAATTTGCACAGAATCTGATAGATAAATCTTCTCATATTTGGAAATGGATAAAAGCTACAATGTAAATAGGAGGAACCGGCTTGGGAGCACATGCCTGGCAAAAGCTCAAAAAACATATTAAGTATTCTAATTTGCTTAAAGCTTACTTATAAAAAAATGCATATTGTGATATAAAATGTAATGATTTCTGCATGGAAATGTAATGAGCAATAATAATTGCTCTGGATGGGCATAGTACACACTGTTAGAAAGTGAGGACCCTTTGCCTTCAGATTTCACATTAAACCTTTATTTTCTTTTTCCCTTTTGCACAGCGGAGCGAAATGATTAAGGCAAATGGACATAAAATTTAAGCCAAGATCATTCCTAGTATTGGGTAATACACGTGAGCACATCGGATGCCATAAAATTGGGGTGGTGGCAGTAATAAACAGACTTCCTATTACTGGAAACGAAGGTGTGTTTTCAAGGGGAAATTGTATTAGCTGAAGTGGTACATTAGTATTTAGAAGTCCTAACCAAAATTTCCAAGCAAGCCATAAAACTTGATTAATTTAGGAAGCCAACATTTTCATGCATTCTTTGGAGAGCTTCTGATACTGCACTCATGGTGAACATTTTAATGGGGGTCATTTTGCTATTAGAGCACATCAGTGGGTGAGCCATTTGATGTGTTTTTCATTTGTCTTGTGACCTTTCGCTTGGCACTGTCCTGTTGTTTCTTTGGTTGTAACTTTTTTAACCTTTTAATTTTTCCTGGACTTGAGATCATGTGTGTTCCAGCGACATAGCAGCACAAATATTTTGCGTTAACTGCACACACCTTGGGCATAGCTTTTTTTTTTCCTTTGGCTCTTGGCTTCGTGAAGCATTGCTATGTCCTCTTAAACAGCTGTATTTCAGCCCAGAGACGGCTGCCTTCATCAGTTACCTCAAAAGTATACAGCTTGTTAAGAGCTCAGATTCCTCTGGGTCCCTTTGGAATGCACTGTGCGATTCAATAGATTTCTAAATAGTTTTCTCTGCCTGCA
This sequence comes from Pezoporus occidentalis, assembly GCF_034315485.1. Taxonomy (NCBI): domain Eukaryota; kingdom Metazoa; phylum Chordata; class Aves; order Psittaciformes; family Psittacidae; genus Pezoporus; species Pezoporus occidentalis. Next base: position 3,454,129 of record NW_026915836.1, on the reverse strand, counting down.
AAAAAGAAAGGTGGAAAAGTCTTTAGCTAAACCTTTATGTACTGCCATTACTTCTCTAGGAAGTACACTTGTTTGACACTGATTCTTTTATTCTTTTTAAGGTTTTTCCTTCACATTTCCTACACCCAACTTTAATCAGATCCAGAGAAAAATGCACCTTTTTTTTTTTTAAAGAAACAAAAAGTCTGTGATAACAATAAAGGCACTTTTGTTTTCATAAAAATGTTTTAACATCTTGTGCAAAGATAGTTTGCACAGATTATCCCAGGCTGTTTCTAGGCATCCATGAGGTTACCACTGAAGCTTGTGTTCAAACACCTCTTTTGCCTGCCCAAAGACCTGTAGTGCAACGAAAGAAACAGAAATGAAATTTTCAAATCCCAACAACTGTTTTCTGGGTTAGGTTCTTTTTTTCTTCTTTGTGGTTTTCTCTCTTGCATGAGACTTGGCATCGTCTAATGATCTCGTGACAATGTCATGGCAACTCGGAGGAGCAGAGACCATATTAAGATGTCACTCTGATGGCAAAATGAGGGCAATTGAAGCCTGTGGAGACTTTATGACAAACGATGGCAAAACAAACTCAATACAAGTCTATACAGAGCACATTATCATGTCAAGAGAACAGTATAATCTAATAGATCATTTATGTCCCTAACTTCTATGAAAGCGATGTTGATACCTGCATATGGGAAGTACAGTATCGAGGCAGCAGTGAAACAAAATCCGTATCTGTTCTTACCTCCTCTCTGAAATATTGTTTATGCACTACAACACTGCCTGAGCATATTAAAACGCGCCAGGCCTTTTTATTTTTGATTTGTTTACAATGAATATCTTTGATTATCTTTGTCTTTCAGCACTTAATTAAAAGGGAAAAGAAAACACCAGAAACATTCAATGACTGCAAAGTGTGCAGTAGTGGGGAAATACAGTCCTAGTCTTGACAGAACAGCCAATGCTTTTGGTATAACACCAGTCTCTGAGGTGCCACCTGGTCCAGCAAGGAGCCCCCAGACTTCACAGTGTGTAGGTGGTTAAGGCATCCCTCTTGGCTCCATTCATTATGCTGGGGAAGGGCAGCATCCTGCCATGCTCATTTTACTGACACCCATGTGATGCAGGAGGACTGGGACAGCAGCAGAATTCCTCATGTGAGCAGGCTCCTGGGCTGTGACACCGGGATGCTCACACCTGGGAGCAGCAGGGACCTGGCTATGTAACTCCAGTTTGTCTGGAGGAGATGCTAGCTTGAATGTCTTTGCTGTTTGATCCAGTTCAACACAAGACACAGCCATATGGGTCGCTATGATCTGATTAAATTAAGGATGCTAGAGAAGCCTTAAACCTGAATTTCCTATTTTAATTTGAATGCTATTTTTTTATGCTTACTTAATAATCATGTAGAGTATGCTAGTCCATTAGCACTATGTTAATGGCCACCTAATACTCAGAAGCCCTTGGCATTGCCTTGGGGCTTGAATTCCCAGATGGTCATTAACTACCTAATAAAAGACCACCACATCATACATAATTACTTAACATCTTGTACTTGAAAACATATTAAACAAAGTGAGCTTTTAAATATTTAGAACTAAATTACATTAAATAAATGTTATACTTGGTAAATAAATTCAGAGGTGGGGATGTACTATATGGAATTAAAATATTGCTGCTCCCTCCTCATGACTCAATCGGTTCAGCATGCAGCATGAAAACACTCAGCCCGTTTGCAGAAGGGAACTGTGATTCATTTCTAGTTGCTGTTGCTCTTTAATACTGAGGATACGTGACAAGAAGGTGCTGCTTTTGTTTTTCTTTTCATACAGGGTATGTTAATTAAAGTTATAAAGAAAATCCTTTTGCATGGGTCGGCATCTTTTCAGCTAAAGCATGAAAATGGTGAAGTTTGTGCTGTGTTTCTGAGGATGCTGCTTGATTCAGGAAGCAAAAGGGATCTTCAGATGCCGTCCTTCACACCTTCTCTCTGTGCCCACTGTCAGCAACTCTAATTACTGTTTTTTATTGCTTGTATTGATTCCCATTTCTATTTTCAGTGGTTAAATTATGTGTATCTTAAGTTGCCTATGCTCAAGAGCTAGACCTACAGACACATAACAAGTGTGTAACTTCAGTTACAATGAAACCTACAGGATCAGACATGACTCAGTACTGCTAATCTTTCCAGATGCTGGCAAGATGCGTTGCAAAAGCAGATATATCCACAAAGCAGATATAGTGTGTGCCATAGAACCATAGAATCAGCAAGGTTAGAAAAGACCTTAAATCATCAAGTCCAACCATAACCCAGCACTGCCAATTCCACCATTAAACCATGCCAATAAGGGCCTCATTCACACGTTCTTTGAACACTTCCAGGGATGGAGATTCCACCACTTCCCTGGGAAGCCTGTTCCAATGCCTGAGCACCCTCTCCACATAACGTTTTCCCACAACATCCCAACTCCATGGATCCCCTTGCAGACATGGAAGTGATGTCAAAAGATACAACTTGGGGGATGATGCCATCTCTTGTGAGTTTGGTGACCACCCAACCTGACTGTGGCATAGGTAAGTCCTGGCGCTGACTGCACCATCACCAGGGCAGACAGGAGCAGCTTCTGGCCACTGACTTGGAAGAAAGTGGTGGTGCTTACTTTGTGTTTGGAAGAGAAGAGGCAGCCATCCACATGAAAGACAGCGGGTCCAGGCTGAAGTACAGGTGTTTTACTCAGTGCTGCTTAGTTGTGGTGGCAATTTGGGACCCTCAGGCATGAGATAGCTCCTCCTCTCCAGAATGTTCAAGACTTCTTCCCCCACTGGAGGGGGCAGCCTCCAGTCCTGAGTCTACCTCTGGGTATAGGCATAATCTGTATCTGGGTGCCAGTGGCTGCAGAGCGCAGCCTGGTCAGAAGTGGAGCCTTTGGATGCCTATAACTCTCTATATCTATCTCTAGCTATATCTCTATGTCTATCTATCTATGTCTATCTTCATCAATGCAGGGTAGACAGTCTATCTGCATGCCATCCCTTACAGTATGCCAGAGAGCTCGCAGAGATAGCACATCTGAGATGAATGTCCTGGAGCGATGTACTCTACTGCATGATCCAGACCTCAGAGAGCTAGCTCTTTCCAGCTAAACATGCCCTAAACCGAGTGTTTAATCCCCAAACACATGCTCTGATTTCCAGTGTAAGTTGCTCAGCCAAACCCACTAGGATCTGGGAGAGCCACTCTACTTTAGACACCTTCCAGGTACCCAGGTATAGACTTAAGTTCCCAGCTTCAGCTGCTGACAGCTTTCCAGATCGCTGGAAACCCTGAGTCTCAAAGAGACTTTAGTGTTGAACCTGATAGGGAGGTCTTTGAGAAATTCATTTCTCCCCTATAGCAACAGTGCTGAAATAACCCCTGGAAACCTGCTAATTCATATTAAAAAAACACAGGCCTGAGTTTTCCATAGAGAGAAGAGAATAACTTTACCAATCACAAGAGGTAACTCCAGGAGAAATCTAAATCTTTATAGTTTCTGCATTCATACGATTTATCACTGAGCAGGAGTGTGATTTTGTCATCCATAAGGAAGCCTCCAACCAAGAGTATTCTTCTGTCAATCTGCTATCCAATATACTTATTAAATAGGAATACAACTAACAGAAACCAAAAACATTTTACTATCTATTTGCACCAAGTATGCTTTTTCATGCACCCCAACTAGCACATCGGACCGAATCCTAAAGCAAATACAACATTTAGGAGACAGACACAAGTATTTTGGCTTGTTATGCATACTACTTTTCTCTGCTTTCCCCTATCGTTTTCCATGAGTCCTTCTCATCAGAATGCATAACCAAAAACCCTTCTAGGAGGAAAGCAGAGAGAGCAGAGGGCATACAGGAGCAGTGGTCATGCTACAGACAACTGCAAAGTCATTTCCAAGTTATGGCAAGAACCTAAAGATGCATTACCGAAATCAAGGGACATGTAAAATAACTTTTGTTAACTGGTGATATATACTTCATATGTGGATAGCAGGAGGCAAAATAGGGCTGCAGAACACAGAAAGCCAAATTACCCCACAGTAAAAGGGTTTATTCTTATTTTTTTACAAGATGTGGATGCTAACTCAGATTTACAGTTTGGGAAACTGAGGCACAGAGTGGTTAGGTGACTTGCCACAGGCCATCCCTGCACTCATTTATAACTTTGCCTGTCCTTTTCCTAGTCTAGGGACACCATGTTGTCTTATCTTTGAGGATCTTAACTGCATTTCATGTTTCAGGCTGTTTCTTCTCCTGGCCAGTGATATTCACTTGGACATTAACTTGTTAAGCAGCGGATGTTCATCTAACTAAAGCTTTCATTAGTGAAATGTCACTGGAAATGCTGCTTCTACCACTGTTTGACTACAAAGCCACTGCTTTGGAGGGCATCACCAACACACAGCTAATCTGTTTTAGAAAGGATGGATCCTGATTACTTACATGAGCCAGTCTGTGGATAGGACTGCCTGGATTAGCACCAAAGCAGAGATGTTATTAGACAGGCAAAACTTAAGTTTTTACCTTTGAGAAATGTTATCCAGTTTTAGAAGACTGTTTCTGCCTGCAATCCTTCCTAAAGCCGCTGTTGCAGACTTTGCAGCCTGCTGCTCTCAACTGTGGAGATCCCTGAAGGAGCTAATTGCCTACCATCAGCATTCATCTTTCTCCTTTAGCAGACTATAAGCACCAGAAAATCTCACTTATTGTGCTAGATTTTAACTTAACAAATGGAGACAACTTGTCACTTGATTCCCCAAATGACAGTTTTGGCTATGAATAGCACTACACTGTATTTGTTACAGCCGTTCTAAAAGGGCTCTTCGTTGCCCCTCCGTGAAGCGCTGGAAGCAGCAAGCATCCGCGGCATTTTTCCTTCCCTTAAAAGCGTCCTGGTTATTTGCAGGTTTTGGTCGTTACCACTTCAACTTTGGACTTTTATTAAAGTTGTTTTGAGTTTGACACAACTGTAGTGGCAGATAGAGTGGGTAGATAAATGTACCTTCTGAATAGGCTTAATACCGAAAGTGGATAAGAAAGAATGGCAAGGTATTTCGTCTATGAAAATTTCACATCCGTAAGATTTGCCACTTACTGCTGATAATCCTTTCAGCCTCAAAGGGTCAAAAGGTGAAAATGATTGAGGTACCTTTTGCTATGAATATTTCAAGAGCTGCATATCCCTTTTTCACTGAGATCTATGTGCTGACTGAGGGCTTCTTCAGGATGAGTCCTTAGTTGACTGATGAATACAAAACACCTCTTGAACAAAAGGCATTCAAGATTAGCGGAAGACAAGACAGCCTACTTTAGTTTCTGTGAGCAGTACCTGGAGTATCAATGGAGATAAAACACTGAGTGACAGGTAACTGAAATACAGAATAACACCATATATTGTTCTCCTATTGATTGGGGAAATAATGAGAAAGTTAGCAAGTCACGGTAATGTCACAGCCAGTGATGAACTTTGGAGAACTCAAGGACCAAAAAGTAACATGAAACAAGGAGCAAAATGAAGATAATATTTGGTTACAGTGCAGTTCTCAAATTGTAGTGAAACACATCCCTTCGCCTTTGAGTATGCATGGGTTTTAAAACGAAGACAATGGGAAGAAATTGCCGGCTGAAACAATATAGCTATTTTATTTTACTACAGCCAGTAATGTGAACTTCTTGGAAGACATCTTCTTTCACCACACTATTGCGGCTGGGAACATTTAAAGGCTATGAACCAAAATTATCCTCTCTATGCATAGCCTTTCTAGTGTCATATCCTGCAAGGGATTGTGGTAATTGAAGATATTCAGTACCAAGAATTGACTATTGTCTCCCTACGGCATTGAGATGAAAAAGCCAATCCCTTTGAAGAGGCTGCTTGTTCAAAAGAGAAGCGGCACCTTAGCAAAACATGTCTAGAGACAGTCGTTCTTTCTTTTCACACTTAAACAACACTTGGACAGCTTTTAGCTCATTTATCTCTGTAAGGCAGGAATGCTCAGCCCCTGCATGGGGTTCCCAGCCCAGCCCTAGCCATGGGAGCTCCCCACCTCTCCCACAGCCCTGGGCAAGGACCCTGTCTGCCTTTCCTGCATGCTGAGTCAAAACGAGGGCGATGAAAATAACCATGCTGGCAATGATAAAAACCTCCTGCACCACCCAGGACTTCTTTACTTAAACAATATTATAAGTCTATAAATAAGGCCACCCTTTCATCACTTGGACAAAACAGAGACCGTGTAATGTCACAAATCTTTTTCCATTTAAGACAAGCAAAATGACATGTGAAGGAAACTCTCCTGCCCTCAGTTAAAATGAGGCATCTTCGTTTTAAATAAAGATAAAATTGCATTGTGCTTCTCATCCACTTTTCAAACTGTTTCTTCTTATTCTTCTGGGAGCTTGTCTTTGTCCTAGCAGAGTTACTCTAAAAATATCCCTAAGGGTTATATTTTTAGGTGTAATCTTTAAGAGTCAGGAAGAACTGTGTCACCCTAATGCAGGACACATTTCAACAGCTTCACCATCACGACCACAAGCATTTCAGACTGATTTAAGACATAAAGGGATGTAGCATATACTTTCAGTGGGATTCCAGCACCCACTTTTTTCTGCCTCCTGCAAAAGCTGTAGCCCTGAAGTGATAAAGTGGAGTGAGCTAGAGCTTAGGTAGGGACAGGTCAGAGGAAGACGCAGGTTTCATTTATTTGCCCAGGTCCTGCCCAGCTGCCCCCATGCAGTACCTGCCTGTGCCCTGCAGCTTTCATGTCCCCTTGTCTGCTTGAAAAGATGCAGGTCAAGACCGGGACCTCCGTACTCTGTATGATTCTCTCTTCTGACATAAAGAAATCAAATGAATTGTTATGTTTGCATTATACTGGAACATAGAAATGTCATGGTAGCTGGCCTGGTAATGCAGGATTAATTTAGACATTCAGACTGCAGTGTCCTCCACTCTGCAAATGTAATAAACATGTGGCAATTAAGCTCCATTAGGTCTACTCAGCTACCTGGTTGTGTTTGAAAAGCTATTTCCACCAGTTCCAGGCTGAAGCGTGGGGTGGATGGAACAGCGGAGGGTGTGAAATGGAGCATTTGTTCCAGGATCAGGATGCACTTGCTATTCCAAGCAAAGAGCAGAGATAGCAGCTTTTGGACCTCTACCGCACAGGGCAATGGAACTGTGTGAGCCATAAAATCAAGGTAATAAACACGCGCTTCCAAAATTGCCCTTTACATGCTGTTTTAGACAGCTTGTTCACTGATGGTTTAACCCAGGCTCCTGCATACCCTCCTGTTTCACGAAGATGGGAATTTTTCTCCTAACCACGTACAGAAACACCTACTCATGCACTATCTCCGGTGTGCTTCATCTTTTGTGCCATCACCGGCAACACTATTAAAGCATCAATCCTGACCATGAAGTCAAGGATCATGATTCCTGCAAGATACCCTCATTCCTACAGGCAGCCATAACACTGTTTGCACCGTATCAGTTATACCTTGAGTAAGACCAAGCCAAAGTTTGGAGTCCCAGCAGAGAAGAAGAATCTGAACTATGAGAACGGCTATGGGACACAGCTCTCTGCTGCTTATGTGGAGCTCCACCCAGAAGCAAAGGTCATTTTGTCTGGGTGTATGCATGCACCTTGCAGCCCTTTAAAAAGAACGGTTTTCTTGTCTTTAATGGGAAGTCTATCCAGCCATCAATTTGTTAATAAAGAGGTGATCTGCTAAGGAGAAATTAATGACAAATAATCCTGTATAAAATAACGCCAATGTGTTCAGGTTCAGGTTTACTGGCTACAAAACATTTGCTAATCATTTTCTGCCCTATTAACCGATAAGAGAAAAGAAGAGGAATTTGTTACTTAATGTAGGATATGCATCTCATGCCACCAGATTACATCAGGTTCATCAAGTCATGCTTATATAACTTGATTTTAATTTATGGGTTTTATTGTTGGCAGGTTTCTGAGATTATGATTTGATTGAAAGTCTGTTGAATGTCTGTAAAATATCTGTTAGTTTCTAAATGGACTCTAATGGGTTATGCTGCTTGATTCTTACGGAGCTGTTCACCTTTGCATGGTATAGTAGACAAGTCACATCTTGCTTTGACTGCATGCAGCATCAACTATAATAACTATATGTCAGAGGCTGTAGCATTGCAGATACAATCTGCTTAAAATCACTGTACATGCATCCAAAGAGAAACACTTAATGTCCAGGAAAGCTCCAGCAGAACAACTCACTACTGTTTAGTTTTATAAATGCCTCCATTTTTTCTACTTTATGATATATGTCATTTATCACAAGAAGTTTCTTTTACACCAAAACTTTTAGAGCACTTTTTAAGCTCATGGGGCCAGATCTCTGCTGGTTTCATCAAGCTGGGCTAACCGGACAGATAATTGGCACTATAAAAGAAGAGTTTGATTTCCTCTTACCTGGGCTTGCTAGTGGCTGATCTAGAGCCTGGTGTGAATAAGATGGAAGACCTCCAGTAGTCCCTGGAAACTGGAGATGCCCAAGTCCAGGAGAAATATCTAGGCATATTTTGTCCATGCTGAGCAGAAAGTTGTTGATAGAGGAGCCATCAAATTTAGGCTTACAAACCTGGAGGCAGGCTTGGCTGGTTGCTTTGTCAGAGTAAGGCAGAAGACACAGTACAGGATGCTCCAAGGAGCACTGGTGCAGGGATAACCCCAGCCATGGCAATAACTCTGTAGCATGTGCAATCCCAGCTCAGGAGATCAGCTACAAACAGCAAGCAAGAACTACCCGAGGCATTGGCCCAACTGTGGTGATGTGAGCAGACTGTAGCTTTGATTTTTAAAATATCCACTGGTTTAAGGTTGGGTTTGAGCTTGAAAACATGAAATTGAGATCTTGGCAGACACAAGGACTGGTGCAGTACATTCTTCTTTATGTACTAAAGGGAAGGTGTATTTGATGGGTTTACTGCATAAGCAGAAATGCACTTTACAGCTCACACAGGGCAATACAGACAGCTACCGCTGCTAGGGCATTCAGCCCCTATTTATCCCACGGTCTCAGTGCAAATCTCCAGGATTTGAGACCAGGGTCCATAAAAAAATCCTTAAAACTGATTCACACCAGCGGTCCCATGAGCAATGGAATGGTTTTCCACAAGTGTAAGTACTGAGGTACTACTGAAGTGAAATGTGCAGTGTTGGAGCCTGAAAGAGCACACCAAGACAGGCCAGAAAACAAGCTCTATACATCCTGGTATGCCTCACCCTGTTTCACTTGCTCCAGAGTTGCACAGTGTGTTCTCTGGAGCGCAGTGGTCCTAGCCTACCATCCAAAACAAGCTTTCCAACATCACCAGATGATTCAGAAAAAAGATGATTGCCATATATGTTATCAGTGATATACCCAAGAATATGAATCTGCCCACAAACCCTTTACAGAGGTCTCCTCTGGAGTAGGCTCCGCTGCTGCCAGTCCTTTGGGTTGTTCATTTAGGTGCTCTGATCTTCCATTTTCCACAAAGAGAGATGAGAGTGGTAATTCAGCATTAGAAAGCTCCACCACCACTGCAAGAAAATCCCTGGGCAAGCACTAACAGAGGCCATTTAATGCAATAAAGCAGTTACACAAGTAAAGATACTTAAACTATGAAGCATCATAGTTATTAAGGTAGACACTTCTAAGGATTTTGACAGAAAGAAAAACACAGCAGGAGGACAGACACCCTCTCAAGTGGTTGTTAGTCTGCTGGGCTTTCTCTGATGCACACAGAATAATGTCAATGTGTCTGGAACCCCTTAAACACAGCTACAGCATTTCTTAACCCCAACTACAGAGGCTGCAATCAGCATTGCACAGTTTGTGTTTTCAGCCTGCAGACTGTTCTTGGGTGCTACTGACTATCCCAAGCCGTGGTCACCATCACTGTGTAACCACAAGGCTCAGCAATGCCACAGGGTCCATCGACTTCTTGCTAAGCCAGAAGAGACTCCATCCCTGTAGAAAATAATGTTTATAACGGCATTAATTCCCCCGGCTCTCCCTGCTGCAGGAACTTAGCACAAGGTTGCAGAAAAATCTGGTTGGCCTTGAGGCGGAGAAGCCACCCGCTCTTGAGGAAAGTACCAGATGTCATGAGATTCAATGGTGAGGCAGCTAATCCCTAACCGCTCATGCCTGTGCTCCTAGCCTGCTCTGAGTAAATTCCTACTGAATGAAGCTTAGCACCAGCCCTCCATTTTGTGGCACTTTCAAGCCTGTTTGACTTGCACCTCCTTACACCATGCAGCAAACACCAGACACAAGAGCAGTGATCAGTTTGCCCTCGCCTTGTCCTCAGCGTGCTATCATTGAACAAGGAAGTTGTGGCTGCCCGATCCCTGGCAGTGTTCAAGGCCATGTGGGACAGAGCCTTGGGCAGCATAGTCTAATGTGAGGTGTCCCTGTCCATGGCAGGGGGATTGGAATGCCCCTTTCAACCCAAACCATTCTTTGATTCTACGATTTAACACAATATGGCCCCACAGAACTCAGTTGCCACTAGGCATGTGGTGTCCTCACCTGACTGATGTTTGATGGGTAGCACACCCATGAAGAGAATGCCTCCTAAATGTGGCAGCCCAGCAATATGGACTGGATTGGTACCACAGGTCCCAGATTCTGGCTCTGGGCAAGAGCTGGTACAGAGTAAATACCTGGCAAGGCTCCTTGCATGGAAGACACTTTGTTGAACAGGAAGATAAGCAGGACACTGCAGTGTCAGTGGTTGGGCTGGTGGAATACCTCCCACTCCAGACACGGGCTATGGGGGAATCCAGCACCTCTTTCCAGCTGCAGAGGCCATCGCCCATAGCATCTTGAGCGTTGGCGGCTCCTCAACAAAATCCAGATCCGCAGGCAGGTACACCCAGGATGACACTCAGGGCAAAGCCGTAACACCACCAACCTATGCAACAGCTCCCCATATGTCTTTCTGCTTACCCTGACTTCTCGAAGCCACACCAGATGCCAATGGGCCAGTGATGGCACCTGGGGCTCAGCGCAGTATGGGGTCATCCTCTGCATGGCCCTTTTCCTTCTGCCACCTTCCTACACCAGCATCAGGAGGCTGGAAAGTAGCAGAGAAATCTCTGTGCTAGCTGGCAGGAGGTGGCCATTGTGTGACTCCAGGCAGGCGGTGAGAAGAGGGCATCACCTTGGACAGCCTAGAGGGGAAAGTAAAGGAAAAAGCAACGGATTGCAGAATTTAAGCAAAAGCAAGCTTCTCGCTGCTGAGCTTTCCATATCCCTAGAGCCTCCTCAGCATAAACCAGCCAGCAAAAGCCACAACAACATCCAGCGATTTTCACATGGCCTGAATTCTCTCCTGACAAAGCCCTGGTCTGTGTCCAGTCCCTCAGGTTTCATGAACTGTAAATGGTATGAACCAAACGACTTTGTCACTCGTAATTTTATAAGCCATTTTGCCTCTGTTATTTTTGACCAAGAATTTCTGCTGCCTTGAGTAACACTCTCCACTTGTGCCCTGTGTATGTATAGATACAAAAATGAAGAGAAAATAGTTGGCACCAACCTCTTTTTTTCTATGATGACTGGTCTGTAGTAGAAGGGTATAAACTGGTCTGTTTATATCCTTCTTCAGGAGATGCGCTGGGTGGGGGGCCGAAGGGAAGACGTAGAGCACCAGAGCCACAGGCAAACACTGAAACCCCTGTCAGAGAGGAATTATTATTTATACTGCTGGACAGTTTTCTCCTGTGAAACAACTGGAAATGATTTACCCCACAAATGTCTGGCTGTTGGCTGGGTAAGTAGCCAGCAAACACAAGAGGAATCAGACCATGCCAGACTCAGCTAGCTGTACACGATCCATTGCTGGTCCATCTGCAGCACATGATATTCACTGGTTTTTCCGCTCCAGACTGGTTGGGAGAGAGGTACTTGAAGGAATGGGAAGCTGTGTCTCTACAGCTGAGTGGTTTTCTAGCTCTGCATTGACATGGTGAGCCTTCTGGCTGCTCAAATGGTCCTAAAGCAGAGCCCCCCCACATTATACCACTGTAATTCAATACCCTCATTTATTGGGTTAGAAGCAGTATAGGAAATTCAGCTCTTGCCCTCTTATATGTACAACAATCCAAAATTGAAAGCGTATTGGACAACCTAGTTAGCAGTAGCTGGGTGCAAGTAAGAACCCTCCAGCAAAGCATACTGGTTCAGAGGAGACAAGGGAGCCACGTCATGGGAATACACATCAAACTGTGGGTACAGAGAGGTATCCTGAGAGCTTGTTCTGCCTCAATGTGTGTTCTGTTTAGGAGAAAATAAACGTTTTTCTTTGCTTAGAGCCCTGGAAAAGGTGCATGGTACAGCCTAAAACTCAGTTCAGGAGGTACTGCACCACTTAGCGATGGTCTAGGAGCAAAGTAGATAAATCTTGTAAGACAGATCTCAGTGGAAATGAACTGTCCTAGCATAAAGCTATCGTAACTCAGGGGGGTAGCTAAAGTTTAGGCTTAAGCATACACCACGCTGGTTATGTGCTGCTCAAACTTGAAAGGTGTTGGGATTAGAGCTCTGTTGTATATCCACATCAGAAAGTGAAGATCATTAGAGTACCGCTCTCCTATACAACAGTGATGCAGGTCAAGGTGATCAAGGTTTTTACCTATTCTCTGAAAACCATTTAGGTCAAAGTTGTTCTATATAATTTATCAGCTTTGATTCTCTTCCCCTCTTCTATGTTTTATAGAAAGGGGTTTCTAGGTTTTCCAGGTATTCTTTTCACTCCTGGCACAAGTAATTTTCCATTCTGTTCCTGAGCTTCTCCTGATGTAAAATGGTACTAATGATCCTTATCTGCCATGCGATTACTGAATAAAGTACTTTTGTAGAATGAGAGAGTATAGCAGGGTCATTCTACCCGAGGTCAAAGCAGGGACCACCGCGTGCAGACAGCACTGGCACCGTTTGTGGCCACCAGTGGAGTCCCATGGGCTAACACAGGGCCTGGCCACCCAGCTCTCACCTGGGAAAACTCTGCTTTGACTTCAGCAGGACTGCTGATGCGTCAAGTAAACACAAGACTGGCGGTGATGGCCAGCAGGGTTTCACCCCCGATGACTTGCCATTGGGCACTACGGTCCAAAATGGCACTGGGGAAATCTCGGCAGCAAATAGCTGGTCTGGGACTGTGTCATGCTGCTACTGCACCATGTGAAATCCTCTGATGTTTTTGAAGTCACTCATGACTCAGGCTGGTGACGGTAGAGCCAGGCCCACGGTTCAATTACACTACGCTCTCCCTCCCTATTTGTGCTATGCTCATTACACACAGCACAATCAATTAATTCTAGCAGAGCAATAGGTTCCTGGCCTGTCTATAAGTCACTGGGTACATAATTGTTCTGTTGCTTACATTAACATCTCAGCACATTATTAGCACTGTTTGCTGGGCTCCCACCACAGCCAGGGCTCTGGTGCCTGCTCCACTCCCTGCATGGGAGACTCTGCAGTGGGCTTCCCTCCTTGAAAACCAACATTGCACCAGTGCTACATGCAATTAAAGGCCTCCCATGGCTGAAGCCTTCAAATGGACAGAGAGACCTAAACCCAAGCCTTTCTCCTGATTAGGCAGCTTTAAGCCAAACAGGATTAAGGAGAGAGATACCATCACAGAGGGGAGCAAAATATGGGTGCCTCACTGAAGTAGTGGTGAAGGGGGGTGGGAAGGGCAACAATTTGCTGAGCAGTTCACACATTGTTTTATAAAAAGGAATGAAAAAAATCATATTTAGGAAAAAAAAATTCATCTCATTTTACAATTATATTTGAATTATTCAAAACACACATTTTCATATATAAAGTCAGAAAAAACGCATAATCCCTGAAATCCAAATCTTTGAGGCACTGGAAATCAAAGTAAAGTTCATTATGGCTTGTGAGCTTTTTGTCTGTAGGAAAAAAAAAGAACTAATGGGCAACAAACAAGCAGCTCAGAATCCCTCCTTTTTAACAAAGAAAAGTCTTTTCTTAGGACTCTTCTTGCTGGATTAGGAAACTGAAGGAAAAAAAAAAATAATCAAACAGGCAACAAATAATTTTACCATTACCAGGTAATATGTGTTAATTGCTCAGTTTATATACTCTGAATGACATACCATTAGAGACTGTGTATGCATTGTAACTAGAGCATTAATAAATTTAAAATGTGCCTATTAGGATGACAGCTTTGGAGGTGCAAAGGAATAACAGTTATCACTTGGCAGAAGCAGATCTCACCCCATCTGCCGAGACTTTGCATACATTTTCAGCTTCCTGAGCAATGATTAGGGCTGTCAGAACCTCTTTAACCTTCTAACTGCTGGTCCCAACTGGCCTTAATTAGAGACTAATGAATTCAGAAGATGCAGGCCGTGAGGAAAACTGCCTTGACAGTTTGTGTACAAATTAAGCACCAATTACTTCATGCATCTTTTGCATTGCTGATACAAGTCTCTGTTATTATTTTTGAATATGGTCATTTTAGCATAAACCGAGAACTTTGCTAATGTATTTTGTCATTTTTATGGCTCATCATAAAAAAAAAAAAGGCAAAAAAAAAAAAAGAAAAAAGAATACCAGGAGGGTCATGAATATGTGAAATAAACTACTGTAGATGATAAAAAGAAATTCATTTCCCTCTAGAGAATATCTTCCAACATTTTTCCCCCTAATACCATATCATTATTATGATTAGTCACATAATGATCACAATTTAAGAAACAGACATAACATGGTCCTCTGAATGTTTTTCTTAGGAATATAGCTGCCGTTATTAGCACACAGAGGAAAACAAAGATGCAGGTAAGAGTCTCTCAGTTCTGGGAGCTCAGAAAAACTTTTACACCACCCCATGTTAGCAGGAGGTTACTGACACTGTTACGGCTGGACACAGGAGCACAGGGAGCTGGAGCTGTATGGTCAAGTAGCTTTTGGGGTTTATGGCTCCCCACTTCCCCCTTCTTATTCACATCCAGAAGACCCGAGAGGTTCAGTAGTTTTTGGAAAGCTACCCCAAACCCAGCTAAGGTGCACATTCCTTCACTGGCCACTCACCTCTTGTCATTTCTCCTAATTGTAATCATGTTCCCCATCGCCTTTGGAGAGCTTTATCACTGCTGTGCAAACCAAGGGCACCTCAGCCCCACCACAGAAATTCTCCTGGCTGTGCTGCTGCAGAAATCAAGGTCATGTCAGCCTTCTCCCTGAGCATCTCCTGCCCATGAGAGCAAAGCCAAAAAGAAGCAGAGGGATAGATGAATTAACAGCATATAGTGACAATTTGCCATTTGCAAACCATGCTAAACTGTGGGACGTGTGCTTTGTAATGCGCAGATGTACAGAGCTGAATGAGAGCTCCAGTACTACAAACTTCTTTAAAGGCAAAGATGCTCCAGGTGAAGGAAAGAAGGAAATTTCTATCACATCAATAAAATCTCTCCAAGAGGAATGGAAAGCATTAGAACATACTTGAAAACATGAGGCCAGGCTCTTGGTGGCAAGTCACAGAGCCAGCATCTGAATTCCAGTTACATTTCAGTTAAGGAAAGCCCCAGTTAATCTCTATCATGAAGTTTTGTCTCTATCAGCACATAACCATGGATCAGTCCTATCACCATATCATGCAAGAGCTTCCTCCATACAACTCGCCCTTGCATTTCATCTAAAGTAATTTTAAACTTCTCTAATGAGGATGACCTCATATTCTCATGTGGCACTTCCCTAATTGTCCCTATCATTAAGCACTGGGATTTTCTGCTGATAGCCCAACATTTTCCTGCTTGCGTTTACACCGGTACAACATGATTACAACACGTAAACCCAGTCTGGTTTTACATGTATGACAGAATCCTTTCATTTCTCTTGAATATGTATATTCAAGAGCTGCCACTGAATTTAAAGTCCTTAGTAAATGTTTTTGTATCTGTTTTCACCAATCAGCCTTCCATCCCAGAGAAGAAGGGCATGTTCAATATTTGGAGTTTGCAAGGTGTTGATTCCCTAGAACAAGACCCGATGTGGAAGTACTTTCATAGAAAATTGCTTTCAGAGATGATGAGCTGACCCCTCCAAGTGTTTTTTTAAGGTAAGTTTAAAGCTGAGGCTTGGGTTTGTCCCTAACCTAATGCATATTTTTCATAAGCTGGTTGGTTAGTTAATGGACTTTGGTTAACCCTCAGTCCATTTCCATTGCTGTTGTCCTTTGAGGTTGTTTTTGCCAGTTCCGATCACCCTTTCCTGGTGTTTAATAACAGCGTCTTCTCCTTCAGTAACACTTCCACATGGAACAAATGGAGATTTGACACTGTCATCTGGGTTATCATTATAGTGTGTATGGCTCCCTTATGTTTATCGCAGCTTTAAAAACTCACGACAGAGAGGGGACTCAGAAGAAAAGAGAGAGGAAAGGTGACACGGTCCTTTTGTCTGATCCAAAGCCCTGGTGAGTGATGAGGATGTGATATAAATCCTGCAGAGAGGGGTGTTTCACTTTGGCACTGAAGGTCGAAGCGCACTGAGTAAATGGTGAAGTGAATATACACCCGTGTGCCTGTGTCTGCATGCATCCCACCCTCAAGTATGTGGAAAGCATAAACCCTCTGAGGCAGAGCCCCCAGTTCCCCAGTGGGTGTAGGCTTTCTGCAGGACAGCAATTCTAGCTGTTGACTCTGGTGCGTTGTCACACCACAGTTTTCTGCTTGCCTTTGACTTCTCACCCTTCCTTTGTAAAGGAAGGCATGTCATTCCCACCTGAGATGCACCAACCTTGTTCTCCTCACGGGTTCCACGCTGCTGCACCTCTCTGTGTCATGGCACAAAGCACATATTGGCCTCTGAAGCACCTGGCCCACAGACACACCTTTCCCTGGCATTTCAGAAAGGTGTCCAAAGTCCTATGCTTTTTTCTCTTCTTTTACTGAGTAAAGATGTTGGCGTTTTCAGGTGGGTCTCAGTTCTGCTTTCAGGCTTTATTGTTCCACCTGGTAGGTCCATTCTATTAATTTAGCTCACCAGAGCAGCTAAAAGAAGAAAAAAAGAGATGGAGTAAGGATTAAATAAAGAGCAAATTCAAAATCATGGAATAGTTAGCAGTCCCCTCATAGAAGACATTTATATTTAACTACTGTACACGGAACCAAAGCATCTCCTGCAAAAACAAGCACTCTACGTATAAAAATTTAAAACCACATTGATAACCCATCTGGCATCCTCCTAATTATGAATCTCTTAGTGGAGTAATATTCCCTTTAGAAGCAAAACAGTAAATACAACAAGAGAAACACGATTATGAATTTCTTTTTTGCTCTGTCTTTCAAGACAAGCCTTCATTCACATGTGCGTCCAAAATCTTTCTTAACTGGAATTTACTGAAGTAAAGACATTACACAATGCCTACTAATTAAACATTTAAGAAGAAAAAAATACCCTGTTCTCCATCAGGAGATGATATTAATAGGTGCTTCATAATGCAGAGTGTATTTGAACCCCAGCTGTCTTGCCCTATAATACAGAGAAATAGAAAGGCTCAGCTTCTCCCTTCCTCTTTATGTGCCTGTCTAACCAGTCCAGCCCTCACAACATCAATTCATCTTGTGGAAACAAAGCACAAGGCTTGATTATCTGGAGACAACTTCTTTCCCTTTCATGGGAATGATGTTTCTGAGGAGGTGCAACCTATACACAACTTCTCTCGACAGGCACCAGCTCCCTTCCCTTTCTGAAAGGCGCAGGATAGGCAGGGCATCTGTCTGGGGAGAGACTACTTTATGGTGCACCATGGACAACAGTGGCTTGAATAGTTGCTTCCTGGAAAGTCATTATGCTTTTAATAAGAGTAAGATCATTTTCTTCATTTTTAAACAGGTCCCCTCCATCAGAAGCACTGGAAGATATCTCCTTCAGGAAGTCCATCAGGTTTGTGACTGCTTTTAAAACACAAGTATCTTGTAAGTAATGGTATATCAGACCAAAGCAAGGAAACCCCTGTGGAATCTTTCAGCATCAGCTAGAGATTTTGACTGTCAAGCCTGGGGCACTGAAGGGGCAATATGCAGCACCCTCGGAGAGCTTCACTCACAACAAGTCCCCAACCCAGTGGTACTCAGGTTCTTTACTCATTAGCCCTTTGCTTCTGGATCTTCCTGCCTAATAGACAAAGTCTTCCCATGGCTTTTGCTGAGTCTCCCCTCAGCTGAAATCACCCCCAGCAACAGCAGGTACCAGCTTAGCAGCATCTCAGCACTTTACAAACCCAGAGCTCCCCTCACCCCCACCCACATGTGTGGAGATCTCCGAACCCGATAGCTCGACAGACTGAGCTGCTCAATATCGATTACCAGCTTTAAAAAATCTTTTCAGTTCAGTCGTAAGCTTATCTGCTTTGGTTGTCACATGGTTGGGGATGATGCCATCAATACAGATTACGAATCTGTCTCGGCGCCCTATAAATCTGCAAGTTTCCCTGTTTCAACCTTCCTAAACCACCCCAGTGGGTCCTGCCAGGCTGTGCGTGCACCACGTTGCACCGCGTTGGCTGTACAAAGGGTGGGAAATGAAAAATCCAAGAGAGGCTTAACAATGCTCTTGCTCTGACATCTGCTCCCAGCAAGGGCATCTAGGGACCTGCCGCACAGGGTTTTTTTTCCTTAAAGATGATCACCGTGAATGTTGCAACAAATAATAATGTAAAACATTTTGACAGCCAAGTAAGCCATGAAACATTAAATCTCCAAGGCCCATATGCTCCCCTCTGCTAATGCAAGTGGAGAGGAGCAAACACCCTGTGGAAGCTGGCAGGGAGGAGCAACTGAGGCACATCATGAGTGTCCCACTCCCTGACGTCGTACCTGCAGCCTTTCTGCCTAGATGTGGGGACAGAGAGGAGTGGAAGGGGCAGAGGGGTACTTTGCTGCTGTCTCAACACGATTGCTGTTCAGACTTGGAAGGGTTTTCTCATACTTTGGTGTTCTGCAGCCCAGCTGTAGTCACCAGGAGCCCAAGGAAGCCTGACTCCAGGGAGAGTGGCAAAGCCAGGAGAGAAGGGGATACAAATCCAGGTTGGGAATGACTTGGGCTCCAATTGACTATCAAAGATCCCACCCTAGGCTTGATTAAATGGAGGCAAGCATAATAAATATAGAGTAAAGGCTTACCTGAACCTTGGTGGTGTACTGAGGCGGTACGGGCATGGTGTATCCGCTTCTGTAGCCACCACGATGCAGGAGAGCAATGACACACCCCAGCCCAAAAGACGCTGTACCTGTTTGTAACTAACTGACACGGGTGAACAAGCTTTTGGATCACAGCAAAGACCGTTTAGCACTACATGTCCACAGGCATGACCAGAAAACCCACTGGGGGATGTCACGTAGCCCAAGTGGTAACTTTCTGTCGCTGCAGTTTCCAAACCTATATTCGAATGTGTATTATGTCAATGGTGTTAACGGGGGTCCTAGACATACACTGTTTCAGAATTAGACAGTCATGGTTCAGCCATTAAAGTCGTGGTGAAGTGGCAGTTTGCAGGCTTGGCAGAGGTAAGTTGGTGCCCCTTGGATTTGGAGAGCTCTTCTTGCTGGAGAAGAAGCAGTGGCTGGCATGCATGCAGACACAGAAAGCTTTTCCAGAGCCTCCAAAGGGGAAGCAGAGGCACCTGGGTCTTCACATACCTAATATTTGGCAATAGGTGAAAATGCTCACACATCAGATGCTAAATATTCCATGTCTCTCGGTTTTAATGAATCGTTATGACTGAAGAAATCAAAGGTCCCATGGGGAAGAGCTGCACTGCAACATCACATAAGGAAAACTTGGTGTGGGTTTTTTTCCTTCTTTTAATTTTTTTTTTTTAAGAGAAAATGAATAGAGTTATCTTCACTAATTCAATAACCACAGAAATATTTACAATATAATTACATCCATTCTTTTTCTGTTCAAATATTATTTTTAAGGGCTTCTTGGCATTGAAGAGCCTGTTTCTTTGAAAACCCTGACCCAGTGTCAGGAAGAGAACAGACCTAAGTCTCTTAATCTAATGGCTGTTAGCGGGGTGACTACTTTAGCAATGCTCGGCTGAAAAATGAACTTTGCAATAAATGACCTTCAGAGAAGAAGACTATTCATGTTAATTAGGAGCTCTTTTCAAACTGGGTTTATATATGCATTAGGCTATGTCATTTCAAACAATGCCATCATTGTAGTAAACATCAAGACAAGTCTCAAGTACAGTTATGAAAATTTTAGAAAACTAGTTGTTTTTTTTTTCCCCCCAAAGATTCTGATTTACAATTACTGATGTGTTGCACAATAGGATCTCTCCTAATGGCTTTTAGCTTTTGTCACTGCCAACTTTCGTATTTAAAACCCATACAATTAAGGACAATTTATAAGCATTATGAGGCTCTCCATCCTCTTCACCCCAGTTTTTGCATTGATTCTTACTGCTTCAAAGCAGTTTTGAACCTGGCAAATCAAATGCATTTTGCTTAAAACATAACACTCATTCTTACAGAGCCCGCTTTGTTCTTATTACTACTTATTACTTATCATGCATATTTAATTTAAGAATGCATATTCTCCATTAAAAAATCAGAATATTTTGAAGTACTAGAAAGTGATTATTTTGGTTAGTTCCCCTTGATTAACCACGCCAATGCGGATGCGTTCTTTCTAAAGCACATACATAACAAGAACAGAAAAAAGCAAGAAGCCACCAAAATGGGCAAAATGAACAAAATAAATTGATGCACAAAATAAAAGACATCATTTTTACTCACTTTATGTCAAAATGCATCGCACAGCTACATCATAGCAAAAATTTGCTCTCTGGGGAGAGGTAAAGTTAGTACAACCAATCTGATTCAGAAATACTATTAGAGGATAGAGTAGGAAGATGTTAATGTGCAGGCAAATTGCATAATTCTGACTCTACATTAATTTTGACCTATGTTTATTAATTTACTTTTTGAAAATGCATTTAAGAAGCATCTTCCTTACTGCTGAACATTCAAACCTGAAGACAAAGTTAGTTTTAAAAGCTAACCTGCCAAGCACAAGTTGCTTCACTATCCGAAAAACATGCATTCCTAACTAATTAGGGAATTAACAATAAATGTATTGTGGAATAGCATTTTAGCAATCTGCTTAATGAAGAAAGTCATCTGTGTTACAAAACAATTAGCTAACAAAGGGGAAATTAATAAATATTTATAAGACAAATGTATATGGTTTGTTTGGAGCCTTGCAAGATTCAGGAAAGGCAAACAATGCAGTTGGGCAAACAAACTGCAAGGTTGGGCTCATCCAAAATACCTGGGAGGTGACAGTATTCACTATTCACAACTTGGAGGGGCTGCCATACCCTGTATCTGCTCTTTGGCCTGATCAGGGCATCTGAGTGGCCTTCAGAGCTGGGATGATGGGCAAACCTGTCTCTCCAGTGGTCGCCACTGGCTTAGACAAGCAGGTTCCTGCTCAGCACTCTGGCTTTTGTGAGTCATCTTCACTAGGGGTCCAATTTCCTTCAGACACTGTGTGCAGAGGCCGACTACTCACCTTCATATCACGAATCCCCCTGAGCCAAAAAGTTTTCTGAAGCCTTCCTCTCCATGTGAACAGCCCTTTCTGGCCAACTGCTTTTCCCTCTCAGATTCTGATTTTGGAGCACTCAGCACAGGAGCTGCAATGGTTTAGGATGCAGCTGCCATTTTATTTCAGCATGTGGGGCATGCAGATTTATTCCTTTTTTCTAATCTTCTGCCATTTCAGAAAGAGACAGAAAGTAAAACTTGAGGCACCCTAGACTTGACCTTCCCTGTGTGTGGTTTCTGTGTGTGTGCATGGCATTATTGTATCTATTCTTTAAAGAAATGAAAAAGAAGAATGGACCAGATGTGGGATTCATTTTGCTCATATTCAATCTGTGCAGAATTCAGAGAAATGGTTCCTTTATTTGCTGTCTTCTGGGAAAACATCTTGAGTTCATTTTGTTCTGCTCATAGACTTGTAGAAATAGGTCTGGAAAGGTACTTCAAGAGCTCATCTTGTCTATCTTACTGCCTCAAGGCTGACTCACGCCCAGTGTTCTCCAACAGCATGATAAATTCAAGTATAACAATAACCTTTTTTTCACAAAAACACTGCAATAGAAAGAAAAGGTTAATAAATAAGCTAGCAACATGTCATGACTCTGCCACAGGATTTAACGCTGTTCTCCGCGCATCCACGGTTGCACTCTGCTACAGGACAGATGCTGCTATGTCCTCAGGGAACACCCAACTGGAAGTTATGAGGGGATCTACCCCAGATAAGGAAGCTCAGGTACCGCAAGAGCCCCACGGCCTCTGCCCACTGGCTGCTCTGAGGCAGTCAGGCTTCCTCCAGGACCTGCACCTCGACAGCAGGGCTGAGAAGGTGCGATGGTATTGAGCGCCTGATGGCACGTGTTGGAAGTTGCCCAGCTCAAGACATTTCAAAGAGCTGTTAATCCAGGATGATATAAGGTATTCCAAGGTGGCTCCCAGAAAAAAGTGGTATGAGTCATTGGTGGCCATCTGGCTCCACAGGCATAAGGGACATTGAAGTACAACGCAGTTTACAAGGACAGCAGGTGGAGCAGAGAAGGTAAAATTGCTTCCGACTCCAGTGAAAACTAATATATCATAGGCAGGACACCAAACTAAGATCCTGTAGGGTCTGTACATGGTCAGGGAACCCCAATTTATACCCAGACACCAGTATTATTTACCAGCTCAAGGAACACATGCAGGATTGAATCTTACCCAGAAAGCTCTCAGCCAAATTTGTCTTTCCCAACCAGTTCATAGTTGTGTGAATACTTTATCTTCCAACCCATTTCCTTCCCCTCTTCCTGCCCTTTTCTTCTGTGCCCTTTTGCCACTGAATGCCTGTTCCCTTACATGCTCTGCCTGACTTACAGCTTGGTCTCCACACCATGCAATATTTGCTTTCTCAGGAGGGGAGGCATGGGGTGAAAGGACACACCTGAACCATGAACTCCATGCTAGACCAACGCTTCCCAGTCCCAACCTACCAAGACCCACAGGACAATCCTGCAGTGCTGCTGCAGTTTTGCTGCTTCTCATCTTGATGCAGGGGGAGGTGGGGAGACCACACATCCAGGGAGCAGAGGAGCCACACTGGCTTGGGAAAGGGATGGTAAGGACAGAGCATTAATCCCTTTCACAGCACTGCTGCTCCCATCCCCAGCATGCAGATTTGCAGCGCTGCTGGTTATAGGGCAGCACTGCAAGGGGCTGCTGCCCAGCCACCTTCCCATCACTCAGCTAGCCTTTGGGTGCTGGGCACTTACAAACTTTACCCTCTAACTCCTTTCTCCTCAGGGAGGAGACACTATATCCATATCCCAAACAAAACAGCACTGAGCTCAGGCGCTGACAATCTTCAGCAGTATTTAGCTATTAGTACGCTCACTAATGTGACTGTCCTCTGGATCAGCTAGTGTAGCTCCCAAAATAATCCACTGGGCAGCAGCCAGGCTAGGAATGAGGAAGAAATGCTGACTCCATAATAAAGAATGTGGGATTTGAGTTCATCTGCTCTGGTACAGGCACAGCCTAGAGCAATGCAGACTGGACAGCAAGGAAAGCAGGAAGAAAGAGCCAGGCAAGGGGCGTCTAGAGCTGCAAGGAGGAAGGGCTGGAACTATGGTGGAAGTACTAACAGCCTTGACTGCACAAAGGAGATTGGTTCCTCACAGCAATTAGGAGCCTAAAAAGAGAGAACAAGTGTAGAAGATAGCAAAAGAAAGACTGTGGTCCAACAACACAGAATAACGGGACCAGGCTCCCTCCATGATGCATCAGACTTACTCTCACTTAACTGTAGCTTTGATTTTTTGCAGTAGGGTTTAGGTAATTTTAGTGCATGTAATAATTTCTACAGCAAACCCCCACACTGGGTGATTGGTGTTTTGCCCTCTTTGCACTTTGAAGTCTCAGGCTGAGCTGCAGTAGTTGTTTGCCATCATTTTGGATGTTTCCTCTCTCATCCGTGTATGGCAAAAATCCCAAAGGCTGTCCCTTGATCTGCTGGCCTGGCTGGGGAGCGACAGTGTCTTGCACTTTGGCCATGTTCTTAGCTTGCTTTCAGGCATTGCTCATGCAGAGAGCCAGGCAAGAGCTTCACTCCCAGGCACTACTGTGGGTCAGTAGGTTGGACACAACCACTCTGTTTGTAGAAAATTAAGGTGTGGACCCAAGTCGTGGCACTTCAGTGCAAGAGGATGGGGCCCATGTATTTATTTCCAAATTAGACACAAAGTTTTGTGCTAACTGAAACATGGATCTAAATGCTGCAGACTGAATTTCAAAGGGACTTCTCTATTCCTCTTCAGAGAGTACCCAAGACAGGCAGGAGCTTTGGGGACAGTAAGGATGAGGGGAGGCTAGAGATGAGAGCCATTGGCTGGGTATTTATCTAGTAAGTAGAAAGCTCATATACATTTTATCCAGCCTTTTGGATTTTAATCTAGGCATCTATCAGCTCACAAAAACTTCCTAGCACAACTGGAAATCTTGACCATGTGTTTTGCCACAGTTTTCTTATGGCCAGGATTTCACTCATGGGGAAGTACTTTGGTCTGTGGGCAACAGCACCAGACATTGATGGCACTGAGTATCACTGGGCCAGACACAGTAGGAACTCCCTGAGTAAGAGCTCACAGAGCATCTTGAATGGAATCTTGAGCTTTTTATTCCAGGAAATCTGAATCAGCATCTAGTTCAAAAATGTGCACATCTGTGTAAAGCCCTCCCCTCTCTCACTTCACCGCCTACGGTGGGTGCACTGTCTACTGTAGGTAAAGAAGGCGTAGTTTCTGTGGTACATTTTTCTCTGCAGTATTCTGAAGGCACTGGGCAGGATGACTGGACTAAGACACAATTTTTGATGTTCCAGTTGGCACATTTTATAGGCACCATTTTTAAACAAAATGCATTTACCTTCTATTTCTAGAATGCAGAAAGATTATATAAATATCTTTAAAGAACCTCTGGCACCATTTAGAAAACTGATTGTGTTTATGATGAACTGAAGCATCACATTAGGTATGAAACAAAGTAAAAGCAGATGGTCCACACTCAGAGCACAAACTTTCAATACATGAGTAAGGATACAGGAATTTCTCAACTAGATTTCTCTGCTTCGCAGAAGATCTGAGTGAGCTATTTGCTATTAAAATGCTTTTTCACAAGAAACAATGTTTTCTAGTATTTCTAAAATGCATTTAGCTTCTGCATTTGACATGAGACAGAACTATCTTACCAACTGCTGGCTGTTTAGCATGTAAATTAGCTGGTTTACTAGAATCAAATTTATATGCGAAACTTTATACAAAATCCTCTTGTTTCTCTAACCCACTAATAAGATCAGGAGAACACCACAAAACATAGATTAAGTCTGTCTTTCAGACATAGACTCAATTGTGTTGGCATGGGGTACAGTAATATTCCTTATAACAGAGTGAAAAGTCATGTGAAAAAAGGCGAGCACTGTTTATGGAGCCCAACCAGGACTCTCCGTGTGTTCTCGGAGTATAATTTACCTTCAAACTTTTAAGTAATGATTTGTAAACTTGTGATCTTACTCACCAATAGTTTACATAAAAAGGCAAGCCCTTACCTCACAAATTCCTGTGGAAGCTCTATGTAATTTCTGTTCCAAGTGTGCTTGTGCACTGTACTTTGCTCATCCTTAGTAATAGAGGTATTTGTGAACCAAGGATTTCTTCATTGTTTTTATATTCAGTAAAAGAATGCCCAGGGGTCAAAGCAGGATTGATTTGAAGGAGTTACATTTTAAAATCCCTTTAAAAATCAGGACAAAGGATACCACACTATTAAAATAAAATGCTTAAAAATGAAAAGTATTATGCATGCCACACAGTAGAAGATCAGATTTTTATTAATGCAAGTTTTAAATGCTGATTAATCCTCTTGAGAATCAGTTTCCCAAAGCTTTGGCCTGCATTCAAGTCTTTTTCAAAGGGGCACATCACTTCCATTATTCTGAATATTAATTGAACAACATGATAACTAAGGATACAAAGCAAGATTTAAAACATGATTACAGCTGTCATTGCTTACATCTAAATAAGTCATTGGAAATTGAAGCTCAGGGAGGAAAAAAAAACCAAACCACCAGAAAACCCCCCAACAAAACCTGCCATAAACCTCCCTTGTCAGGATGGTGAAGCTGCTGCCTCCCATGGCCCCCCTTGCTCAGCCAGGATGGATGGTCTGCGTGCTATGTGCTGACGGCTCGCCTGCCGGCTTGTGCTCAACGTATTCCCATAGACTTCCCCCCCACACACAACCTTGTGAACTGGGGATGTGTTTTGTCTTGCAAAATAACAACAAAAAGCACTCTCATTTTTAGATGTTATCAGGAAAAGACATGTTCAAAAGACCGAGCTGCCCCTATACGTGCTTCCTTCCAGAAAGGGTTTATTTGTTTGCATAAACCATATTCTGATCCAGCTTCAGCGCATGCCTCTATATAAGCACTCATGTGCTTAACGCTAAGCATGTGCTTAAGTGCATTCCTGAACTGAGCCAAAAGGTGCCTCCTTCTGAATTTTCATCCATAGCTGCTGTTCTTGGAATGATGCCTTTTTTGGTGAAAACTGATGTGGGGTTACAGGAAACATCTAATTTTGATTAGACAAATGGCATTATGGAAGAAGTATTAAAAATTTATAGTCCTATTTACTAAGTTCGCTGGCCACAAAAAGCTGAACCTTCCATAACATAAAAAACATCCAGTCCTAATGATGAAAAAGATATAAAAAGATAATGGTGCAATCATAACATGTCTCTGAGAGTTTGTACATCTCAGTTGCAGTTTGGCACATCGCATAATTGCATTGTGCCAAACTGGCACCAAACCACAATATGTTAGTGAAAAGGGCCCACAGTTTAAGAGGAAAATCTAGAAGTGTTAACTATACACTGTCTAATTATACAACCTTACTGTCCCAGAATGTGATTTCTGAAACCATTTCTGACATATGGGAAGAGGGTAGAACAGCTGGTCATTAAGGTTTTCTCAAGACTATTTAGTAACACACTTGAATGTAATTAAAGTGCTACATTAAATACTGCACTTGTGTACAATGTATTTTTAATCTTTATGGCATGCTGTAAAAGTAAATAAATGCAAAGCATTAACATTTCTCCCCTTCATCTCCTAAATTGTTAAGATACAATGACAGCCCCTATCTATGCTGCGTGCATTACCTGAATACTCTGGTGCTTTGTGAGCATCCTGCACAGCAGGTAGGAAGCAAATCCAACCCGAATTGTGCAAGACGGATAAAATTTACTTGATTTCATTTGCCCAAGTTAAGCCATGCTGGATTACCTGGGTACGTTTCAACAGACAATGTTGCAATAATCCTAGTTTATTTGAAGGTTTCTTTTGGAACCAGACAGGGTGATGTACAGCAACTCTGACCCATGCTGGATCTAACGCAAGAAGCAAAACTTTGCACACAAAATGTGCAAAGATCTTTGCAGCAAACTTTACTTTCAGGTGTCCCAGTGGGACTTCTGCCTCAAAATACAGAGCCAGAGCTCTTTTCTACAAAGATGTAGATTATGGATGGGTTAAATTACAGAACTACATTTGTACCCCATAATCCTCATTGTGATAGAGGTACCTAGAGCACCAAGACTGTTAAACACTATGCAGGGTTAAGGCCCAGTTCCTTGTGCTTCCCCTTCCTTCATTGGCTGTGACTGTCTATGACCTGTATTTCCATTTCCACAGACAAAAATCAGGGAACCTATATGAACCTAAAGCCACTGTAAAGGAACTTGAATCAGCCAAAAAACTGGAACAACTCATTCCGAGAAATTGCTTGAAATTGGTGCCAGTACTCCATTAGTGACAGCCTGGGGATCCTGTAGTCTCAAAGCTATGGAGATGCTGTAGCACTGTGAAGATGTATTTTTGATGCACTTTTTGTTTTGATGCACAAATGGCTAAGAAAACAAAAAAAAAAAGTTTTAAAATACCTATTTTGGTACATAGTGTTTCTCTGCATTAGATTTGTGCTTTGTGATATTGGTATTTTGGTTTACATTATTTAATAACACTTTTGCTTTGAAAAGAGAGGCAAGAAATATACTGGTAAATGTTCTTAATTTCTCCTAAATTCCATCAAATACCTGTTTTGATTACTCACTAAACACGATCTAGAGTTCCTTTAGTTCCTTGGAGCATTTTTTTGTGTGTGTGAATTCAAAACTTCCTAAGAAATACTTTGTCCTGCACTATGGTCGCTTCCTTTGAGCATGAAGAACAGCTTTACATAGCACTTTCCAACACCAAATCTAACAGAGGGGCAGAGAAGCAGCTCATAAGAAGACAGGTTTAACAAAGCACACAGACAGTAGCTTCCAAGGCAATAAACTGCCAGTTACCAGGAACACTACAATGAAAAGCATGGAAGTGAAAACATGTGCGTACCACATTCACAAGAGCTATCTGGTGGCAGTGATGAGTTCTGCCTGTGGCTGCACGTGTGGGGAAAATCAAGCTTTGTGTTACTTTTCAAAGGGAGGCATACATTTTTATTTCCTCTGTAATATAATGTTGGAGTTTGATTTGTGCACGGTCACTATTTGCAAATGGGCAAAGGAGTATTACATGTGGTGCTTCATGTTTTGCTGGGCAACCTCTAAATCAGTCAGAATCCTTCTGTTCAAACAAATGATGCTTCTCCTCTCTGCTAATGGTGCATCTGCAGCAATCTTTGTGAAGAAGGAGCAGTGGCATGAGTAGCTGATCATCCAGCCTTCCTGACTCTCTGTTCAGGGGTGGATTTTGCATCAAATTACATCCTGCAGCTGGGATGTGCTATCAAAACCAAGCAATACCAATCAATGTAGAGAAACCCATGAAGGCAGGAGGCACAACTCTCCTATGGCAAGCTCATTCATTTTCACAAGAGATGAGAATAACTATAGATCTCACCCCATTCAGCATTAATTGCACAACTCATCTCTCCGACTTAACTTTGCCTCATTAATTTCCTCACACACAGTTGCCAGGTACAACCACATCTAAGCACAACCACAAGCAAACAAAACCATGCTAATCAAGCCACTTTCCCTACAAAAAAGAAAAACTAAAGATGCTGGCATATTAGGTATTTGAAAGATGGTCAGATGTTGTTCTGGTAGAGGGTATGTAGCTACTGTGAGAAGCAAACACAACTTCTTCATAAACACTTCCACAAAGCACACTGTCATCTCACTTGTTCAGAACAGTAAATTCCTTCAAGGTTAACCCAAAACTGCTCGCTTTTATTTTGCTATCATTACAGACCAACATTAAGAAATAAGGTAGACATCACTTCTTCCACACCACACTGGTCTTGGATCCTTTCCAAAAGCACCCAAAGCTGCCACTGACCTGAACAAGGCATGGATACTGCTAGGAAGAGTTCATTCCCTTTCTTCTTGAGTAATTTTCAAGAGGAGAACATTTCCTGGGTGATTAACTTGAGTCAATCCCCTTCTGAACCACGGGAAGGAGTTGTGTGGAACCACACAAGAAGATGCAAATTGATGGTGAGCGGAGTATGCACAACTTGATCATTTAAGCAAATGATACCATTCTTTTCCCTTTTCTGGTTGTTTTCCCAACAGCACTGTTGATTTAACCCCATATAGTCATCATGAGCACTGAAGCATCCAAACAATATTCATAATCATTAGTTTGTGTGCGTCACAGAGGTCTCTTCACTTATTTGTCTGAAAAATGGCTGCATCTGCTCTTCACAGACATAAGAATTCGGCAGTCAGACCTCCAGCTCAATTCCACTCAGCTGAACCAGAAATCAGATCTTAGAAAATAACCGTATCTAAGACAAATCAACTTCATTCCAGGCTTTTCTAGTGAATGGGCAATAACTGTGCTTGCACAAAACATGAGCAACCCACTAGTAGGGCATTTAAATGTCTGAGCCTGACCAAGAGGGCTGTATGGAAAGCAAAGACCAGGGACCAAGCACAGGGCCATAGCTCCCACTCACTACCCTGTTGCCACAGGGTGACGGTGCCCTCAGCCACTTCACAAAGCTCTTTTGTGCCTTTTTAGCCTGAAAATTAGTCACAGCAGTGATTATTATTGGATTCTTGCTCTAGGTTTGTTGGCTCATTTCTTGAGCTGAGCCACTTGCTGAATGAGGAGCACCAACCTGAATAATCCTTCCTTCATCTGAATTTTGTGTATTTTTTGTCTTGGAGAAAGAGCTCCACATCAAATGCTTCATCTTTTATTGCTGCGTATTCTCCTGTCACCGAAGAAATAACAGGTTTTGTGTCTTTGATTTAATTTATCACACCCCATTTCTCTTTCTAGTCACAATTTCTAATTGTTTCAGCCTACTGACTCAGTAGGATATTAAACTGAGTCAAGATCAATACACAAAATCTACTGATTTAAACAGTATCTACTCATGGAGTCTGCAGTTTCCAGGTGAGGTGTTCTTCCCTTAAAAAGATGCAGCACTCCTGCAACCAGGAGTTGCAGTCAGATATATGCAGCTCGGTCCCTGCGAATCTCCTCCCCAGGGTTTACTTGGGCAGCAGTCTGGCACAGCCTGGCTTTGGCTGTCCACCATGATGTAGTAAGTATGGTGAAATAAACTGAATACTACAGTTATTTTATAAACTCTACATTTACTGCCCAAGGGTAGAAAGAAATACATACTTAAGATTATGAAGACTAAACCACAAAGCTGAATTTTACCCAGATGAAAAACGTCTTTGACACCAAGGGAAGCGCAGGAAAAGCAGGCACCTCCATGGGGGAGGACTTTTGTGTTCCAGTGGTGAGGCTCCTGTTTTAACTCATTTTTTCCAAGTTTGTTTTTTCAGGAGTGCAACTTTGAAGGAAGAACAGCCAGACTATGGTGGAGTAGGTAAAACAAATTATCATGAGGATTAAAAGGAAAGGAAGCCTTCAGCAGTTCACTCCTCTGATGAGACCGCTACAGGACACAACATTCAAGGCATACGACACTAACCCCTTCAGCCCTGACCCTTGCTGATGTTGCCTGCCACTTGCTGTTGGAAGGGCTCAGCAGTTGTTAAAGCCCCATTCATAAAACTCAAAAATGCTCAAAGAGAATTTAAGAAAGCTTTCAAAATGAAAAGAAACGCGCAACTTAATGAGAAACAACAGCCCTTTACGTCATTTTTTCTACCTTCAGAAACCCAAAAGATTTAAAAATTAAAGTCTCTTTAACTTCAATTACTAGTCAAGCAGTTTTTGAAGACGTTTTTCCCCTCTTTTTTTTTTTTAAAGGAGCTTTTTCTTGGAAAAGTAATTTTTTTTAACCAAGATTTTTCTGAATTTATTAAAAAAGAAATCTGAGAAATTAAAGTCAATTTTCTTTTCTTGTTTTATTTCTTCAGATAAAGGTAATCTCCCGACCACTTCCAACTCCAGTAACTGAAGGAAAATAGCACAAAATTGTAAACGTTGTGCAGGTGACAGTGCAGAACCAGCACACTTGTCTACATAAGACCATACGCGCACTGCTTGGTAAAGTGCTGCCTGGTCCTATTTACAACTGATCAGTGCTGAGATAAGATAAAATTCTTGCACTGGACAAAGTCTTGTGGTTACATGCTGCTGCCATGCTTTCCACAGTTTGTCATTAACCAGCTATTGCATGATGGTTTTTAAGTACCTTCATCCCGTCTCCAGCTCAGCACTGTCTCTCTCCCTTAATAACCAGCTAAATCAGCAGGAATAATTAGGGAATCAGACACTACTTAGTGTCAGTACAGGCAGCCAAATAACTTCTATATCTCTTCCTATTGCATAGGGCCACCCCCCTTCTTGTGAAGCCCAGCCTCTTCCTTACGGGAAGGCACAATAAACTAACTCATAGCAGTAAGATTTTTCTATGGTGTGATTCTTGTGTTTTCCAGGCTACGCTACACGTGTTTTCTCTCTCCTCTTTCTAGCAAATTGTCACTCCTCCAGTGCGTACGAGCTCATTTTTCCCTGAAAACCCAAGGGAATGAAACGCCCATGCCGATTCTATACGATGTAAGTAGGAAGCCCCCTAAGGATCTCTTGAAAAGGCAAGCACTAGGGTTGTTTTCTGAATACTTCCTTAGCTAAAATTACCGCAATTCACGCTAGGGATTTCTCTGGAGACAGATGTATTGTTGTGCTTGGATAGCAAAATATAGATATGGCACTTCGCAGGAAATTTAAAAAAGGAGTATTCAAAGTTCAGCTCTGCCAAATAATTTTAAAAGCTGATCTTTGCATCTAAGTGCTTCCTAGAAGGACACAATTATATCCAAAGAAGAGCCCTGCGATGTGTGTGTGCATTCACAGTTAGATTCTCACTCCAAGTCTTAGGTTCTCATAACAAACGCACTAGACTTGAAGTACACATCTCCTAATATACCCTATTACCTCATTGTCATTTACTTGTGGTTAATGAATGCATGTGTTAACAGAACAGCATGCTGATGCATTTTTTCTGCCATTGTATGTAACATATTTTCTAATTCTTCTGCTCTATTCAGCATTTGACCCTAACGATAGGGGATTATGGTATTAACTCTCTACACAGCACACATTCTTTACAGACTTTCACTAAATACTGTAAGCCTGCTGCAGAGTGGAATAAAAGTGAAAGCATACCGTCTGGTCTTAAGCTGTGCACACAGAGGGTCATGATCCAATTGGAAGGGAAGCAGAATTTTAAAAAGAAAGAGGTTTGACAAAATTTTAATCCTTGTCATTTTCATTTCTCTTACCCTGTGGATTTGGGTGATTTTATTTACACTGTCAGCTTGAGCCTAGGGATTGAAAATCAGGCTTTTATGGAGATTATTAAAAGTACATACAGTACACTAAACGCTGGACCACTGCTATATGCTACTAAAAATATGAATGCGGATGCTCTATACTATACATTTAAGGAAGTAAGTGCCATCCTCCCTGTAAGGCCAGACTTAGCAGTTAGGCTCATCATGATCATACTGAAACGCATGTTTTAACAAGGGTATTTATGAGTAGTTCCAGAGTGCTGAAAGTGCACTGAAGAATTGAGAGGTACCTTCAGGTTCCTCCTAAAGGGACAAGGCATCAGTATTTTAGGAGCAGCTCTGGAAGCTGTCCATATTGCCCTGGAAGTTCAAGAGGCTGCTCCTGGAAGAGAGGACTCTTCTGACTGCCCTCATCCTACATGCATGATCTTGCTGTAGCAGCTAAAATAGACCTCCAAATGGGCATGGAAACACAGGTAAATACAATGAGGTTTGGTGGCCATGAGGCCTCAACAGGGCTAAATTTCTCAACATTCCACTTAAGAAAAGGAAGAAAAACCCTTGCTGATGAGGCTGCAAGGCAACAGGCTCACTGCAGCCCAGCATGGTGAAGGAAATGCAGCCCCAGGAGATACCCTGAGATTGCAGGGGCCTGAATGAAGCCCCCTTCTCTGACAGTAGCTTCTACAGCATGGCTGGAGGGAAGAAGCACATTAAAGATCTGAATTCACTTCCAGCAGCCAAAACTATGGGCTAGTTTTGGCCCTGCCCTGTGGAAGCCCACAGGGGTGTTGGTATTGGGGTTGATCCTGCACCCCCAAACTCCACAAGAGTTGGTAACCCTCTGATGATTTCAGTGGGACAGGGTCATAGCCCCTAGCTCTGCAAACACTTCACAGGCACTCCTTCACGGTCATGGACAGTTGTGTTGGAACTGCAGGATCGAGGCCATAGTCACTACTATTTCACATAGACCTTGTTAGTAAGGTTATTAAAACAATCCTGCTTGGACTCTGGGAAAGGGGGAGATAGCTTTTCCAGGTTTTTTCTGCTCAGGGAGTCAAAAATGCTATTTTCCATCCAAGGAAACTGTTTGCTTAAAATCAGGATACGTGACTCTCGCTGTCCTTACAGCTCTGTAACCTTGGCTATCTGAGGCATGTAAAATAGGGGTTTATTGTGCTAAGGAATGAAATGGGCAGAAGCGCTTGTACAGCTTGGCCATCTCACAATTGAAAAGAGACTTAAGCTGGCTCCACCTAACCAGAGTGCCAGCAGCACAGGGTTTTTGAGATGGGCTGCTTCCGTACCTCACTCGGTCAATTTTCAATGCATTTAGGGCGCCTCCTGATAGCAGGTCCAGAAACAAACCCCACAGAAGACAATAGGGATCTGTCTTTCAATGGAAGTGGCAGGGGGATCAGGCCCCCTCAGAAAAACTTGGCTGCTGCTCTGAATGGTTCTCATTGTGCCAGGGTCCCACTAAGACATCCAAATTGGCATCGCATAAAAATCAAATTGGCATTGCATAAAAATCCAGGCTAAAAATTACAGCCTTAGGTTGGAAGTCCCTGACTCGGGCCTCATTCTGCCAACATGTTCAATACCCTCAGCTCCCACTGACTTCACCATGAGCTGAGCAGGCTCAGCACATCTCAGGATTGCTCGTGCTCTGCAGGATTGGACTTATTGTCCTTAATACTATCTCATTCTGGTTATTCCCTATTGACCAAGGATAATCCCATGGCATTATTCCCATTATGCCACTTGCCATTCCCATTATAGTCTTTAACAATGTTTTAAACCTATCTTTCATTTTTAATTTCCTTAGCAAAAGATCTGTATTTTAGTAGTATGCATTTATGTAGCCTTCAAAAAAATGTGCTTTTATTATACATATGGCATTATCATGTAGCTTCTCTACTTTATGGGTCTGGTAGATAAAAACAACTCCAAATACAAGGAGAACCCATATGTTTAAATATTTTTAGCATGAACGCTTTTACCTGTTCCCACTCATAAAGGTATAATTAAACAGCAAGTATTAGTGCACCACAGGAATCATTGCAGCTTACTTGGCTGTTTCGCACAAGGGGGGGGGCTTTTTACTGTGTTTAGACTGGAAAGGAAGAAACCATCATAGCTGTTTTATGTCTGTGGCATGTGCAAGTTACAAAGCAGAGCACCAGCATCTTACAAATCACTGTAATTTTGATTCATCTTTCTCCCTGATTAATCGCTAAGCTGTTGGTGGCTCCAAAATAATTCATCAGCAAGACTTCTCCAGCAGCCCTGTGATGCTTTCTTGTGCCAGAGCCACCTGGTGTGGCAAGTGGATCTATAAGTGAGAAGAGCTGGGCCCCCTCTTGCCTTCCCATTTCCTGAATAGCCATTTTGTCCCCTTCCCAAAGCACTGCCCACGTCCCTTAGGCGGCAGGAGGTCCAAGCATTGTTTTAGGGCTGACAGTGATTTCCACCTGAGCTCCAAGCCTGACCTACACCACCCTTAATGCGTTCCTCTGAAATGCAGCTGCTTCCCTTCCTCTTTGGCCCAGTTCAGGACAGTTCATTTCTGATCTATAGCAGACAAGATTTAGAAAGCCCAATGCTATCAGTCCACATGGGCTGCCCTAACATGAAGCAGGATAGAGTCCACAAGCATCCTGCCCAGTGTGTCCCCACGTACCACTGGCCCTAAAATGCCCCCCAGCAGTCTGTAGCAAACCTTACACTTCACCATAAAGCAGCTGCAAACTTAAGGAGCCCCAGGAGACAAAAAAGCAAGATCCAA
Organism: Pezoporus occidentalis; assembly: GCF_034315485.1. Taxonomy (NCBI): domain Eukaryota; kingdom Metazoa; phylum Chordata; class Aves; order Psittaciformes; family Psittacidae; genus Pezoporus; species Pezoporus occidentalis. Next base: position 3,418,414 of record NW_026915836.1, on the reverse strand, counting down.
TGTATTGTCAATAGTCCAAATCCTTGCAATATTAGGGAGCAGTTAAGTGGAATCTCCTGCAAATCCTAAGAAATTAAGACAATCCCCTCTTCTGCAGTAGTCCTTGACAATCTGATCAATAGGGAAATGCCTTCCTTACCCCAGATCTGCTGATCTCTTTAAACTTGAGCTTATGAGTGAGATGCATGCAAGAGATTAAGGGCTTTAGCCTACCTCCTGCACTTTCATGGTTCAAAAGTGAAAGAGAGACCAACCTAGAAGTCTAGCAGTGCAGAAATGAAAAGTAAAAATGACCCTTACTGACCTCTGCAGACTGCAAACAAAAGTCCTGAAGCATGTGATTAATAGAATAAAGCAATGGTGCAAATAAACAACCAAGTCTCTTTTCAAACTCAGCTGCTGACTCCTAAACATCAGATACCAACTGATCCACATCACAAGCCTCATTTTCTGTCCCTAAGAATTCTGCGATACAATTGGTTTCATTAGTGCACCCAGCTGCAGCCTAAACCAGGGAATTTCTCAGTTCCCATTATTAGAACATCACCTCTTGGATGGGTGGATGGAGATCTCTCTCTAAATTCCCAGTGTGAATGTATTCATACTATTTTCATATTATTAATACTATAAATTTAATTAATAACTTAATATTTTAATTAATATTAAGATTTTTGGTGACATGGTCTAGTGTGAGGTGCTCCTGCCCATGGCAAGGGGTTGGAACTAGGCGATCTTAAGGTCCTTCCTATGATTCTTTAACTGGCTTGCATTAACTTGATCCCATGCCAAGATTGTTCTTTACCTAATTCCTTCTGTCTTTGAAGTTTACCTTCTAAATGTCTTTATGAGAACTCATCATATCCCCTTTCCATCTTAGTTTTATTAGATTAAGCAATTCAAGAGTGTTCAGTATTTCCTCAGAATATAAAGAAACATTTCAGTATAAATTAAATTGAAAAGTTTCAGCTACTTAATGTCACCTTAAAATTAATTTTAGGTCCACAATGAAATAAGCATTCTTTCAAAGAAAATGGTTTCTAATGATTTTAAACTGCATTTTCTCCTCATATCCACAACAGAAAATTAACTGAAAGTTTAAGAATTGAGAGAAGAAATTCTTTTGCCCAGCTCCAAAAAGAAACCACTCGAAACCAAGACTTAGTGAATGGACATTTAGGAATGGAATTAAAGGGAACAAGAAAACAAATCCTTGGCAAATTCTGAAGCTGGGTGGAAATTTTGAGCCCCGGGGTTCTGAAAGATGCATGTGGAAGACTATAAGAAAATTGGAAGATCGATTTTTAACTCTTGCAATTTGGAGTATTTCTAAACCTCACATAAACAGCATCTATTTCCTTCCTCTCATTCCTAGAGTTACCTTAAGTTCATGTTCCTTAGGTTTTTTCATCTTCAGAGTCCTCTGCTGATGTTTTCACCTCAGATAGAGGAGGCTCCAGTTCTGAAGGATACAACCACTCATCTTCTCTCATATTTTTAGTCCATATTCCCCTGACCCTTCCCTCCTTTATCCATCTCCTCTCAGTTTAGGGCTCATATTCTCATACTTCTTTTGAAGGTCTCTGTATGGATAAAATGATTTCCATATTTTCCCAGCATGTTTTGCTTCTATTCAGGATTTTCTTACTAGTCATGGGGAAGCCTCCCTACTACTACTCCCCATTCCTGCTCCTTCCATCTGGTCACCACACGGCTTTTACATCTCCAAGTGCTGCAATGTGAAGAAGGAACTAAAATGAAATAATGACTCCATTACATGTTCTATCTTCTTCTCATAAATTTCAAAGCCAGATGAGACCATTATCACCTGCTCTGATCTCCAGCACAACACAGGACTTCCTGAGAGAGATGCCTCACTTCAGGATAGGAAACAGCAGCCCTGACTCATAGCTCTGGCCCAGTGCAGTGATGGCCATCTCCCAAGAAATAAAAAAGAGCATTCCTGTTTCATGTACTCCTGCACAACACCTTTGATTACTCATTGCAGAAAATAGAGGAACATAAATTTTAGGATGAGAAAATTCCATACATATTCTCATTGCTCTTCAAAGTTTTTTTGATGCCAACATTAAAAAAAGAAAAAGCATTCTGGAAAAAAATATTATATTATTATTGCCAAAATTGAATGCTTTACATAGTACATCTTGTCTTTCACTTGAGGACTTGATAAGAAGAGCATAATTACACCTCAACCCTGTAAAATCACAGTAACTGACATCTATTGTTGTCTCAGGACAGCACAGCAATGGCTGCTCTCTTAGGGCTGAGAAGTGACTGCCCTGTCAAAAACGACACAATCATGGTGCAATACAGTGTTCAGCAGAAGCTTAAATGTAACTTCACTTTATCGCTTCTCCCAACAACTGCCTTTGGGCATTCCTCCACCAGCCTCAAAGGGGTAGAAGCCACCATCCACTGAAAGCAGATAACTGTAGCCTGAAGCCCCAGGCATAAGCTTCTTCTCAGAAGCATCTCATCCGAGTACCAGCCTGTGATGTCTCAGCTTTACCTCCAGTGCTCTGGTACAGCTGTGGGGTCAGAGAACACATTTTCCCCACACCAGGTCCTTTCCTTTCGCCTGCTCCCAGGTCCCCAAGGAGCTGCTCTGCCCCTCTGAGCCACAGCATCCCTGTGCTGTGTGAGGCAGCCAGGGAAGGAGCAGCTGGATCCACCAGCAGCCGTGCAGGCGTGCAAATTGAGCAAGTGTCTGGTCCGGAGGCCATTCGCAGCCCCATCCTCCCAGCAGCAGTTGGCTCGCTCCTGGTGAAGATGCAGCATATGCTCCACTCCGTACATCCTCGCCTGTGACTTTATTACCCCAATTCACTCTGCCTATAGGGGCTAGTACAGGTTCTCAAACAGGCATTCTTAACCTCTTTTTTCCATCATATTGAGCCCACAAAAGTGTTCAGAAAAGTTGAGCATCTGTACTGCTTTAAACCTCTGCCAGAGAGCATGCAGCGTACCAGTCAGGGAAGGGGAGAGCTCTGAGCTAGCCAGTGGCTAAAATACTGCCGGGATTATCCCTGGAGGAATATGAAGTACTCTCCAGATGCTCTGTCATGGAGAAATGGAGTCTGGAAAATACAGGAGAGCCTTGTACCAAGGGATCAGGAAACATGGGAAAAAGCCTCCTGAGGTTTCAAATGTCTAACACCCATAAAGCCATCATCTGTGGGTGGCATTCCCCAGTACTTGCACATGCCTAGAGTATTAGTCTTGCCACAGTAAAATGTTTATTCCTTCTGAAAGCAAATTGACACTGGAGGGACTAATTCCTGCCTTGCTTTGCCATGCAGGAAAATCTTGATCAAAGATCTCTCCTTCACTGTTTCAGACAGACAGTCCTATGAGGTACAGGTGAAGAGCACCTATACATCTCTGGGCAGCACTAGTATTCTTCAGGAACCTGGTTTCAGAATTAGTTAAGTATTTCTGAACACCATAGGCTTGCAGGGTGATCCCCATCCAGCAGGATGGGACTGGAGTTGCTGCAGCCACTCTGCCATGGTGTCCATGCCAAAGAGCCAAGAGCATGGACTGGATGGACCCAGCATTGCAGACCCACACTCTACTTCCTGTGCATAGAAAGCCTTGCAGGAGCAACCCAAGGAGACTTCATTGCCTTCCCTCTGTGGAGAGGTGCCATTCTGGCCTGGAAACATGTGCTTGCTACCAGTGGCAATTTACCTTGCTTTCTCTCCCCAAGCTGGGTTTGCAGGACAAATGTCCTGACCCCAGCCTCTGTCCCCCTTTATGTGTTCCTGCTTGTAACCTGCTATTCTTTTGCAAATCTCCTTGCTCAGGCTCCATCTCTGTTCTGCAAGTTGGCATGACGGCAGCATACCAAGTAGGAGGTTTTGGCTTGCGTGTAGAATTTGGAGAGCGGTTTTGTAGTAAGTTGCTATACTTTTTGGCTTGCAAGCCCTGGGAGCATATGGCCCATTGCTTGCAAAATGCTGATATTTTAAAATTGGGGGAGGAATAGAGCATGGCACATTTATTTTACTTCTTCCGTGCCAGTATTTTTGCCAAAACCTTCCCCACCACACCATCCCAGATCATGCTGTTCTATCCATCTTTAAAGAGAACCAATCTACTAACTGAAAAGTAAGATAGCCCCCTAACAGGCCTGAGAAAAATAGCCTTCCTCTACTCAATCCCCAATACGAAATGCTGTCAATTAATAGCTAAAGTGAGTGAGAAGCCAATGCAGGAAGACTTCTGCTCATTCCTGAACTCTCTGCAGCTGGCCTTGCTCATACTTTCAACAAATGCCTCTTCTTTTCCAAGCAATCAAAACTTTATGGACTGTTATTTCCTTCCTCTCAATTTCCCAAGAGCTAACACCAGCATACTTGAGATGCTGCAGACTTATCACTTCCACCTTGAACTAGTGGTTGACCTGAAGAGAGAGATGCCAGGAAATGGAGTTCTTAAGTACAGACAGAAGAACAGTGTTAATCCAAGCACGGCTCTGCTAAACCACTACAGTGGCTGTCAAAATAAATCTGAATATTTTTTTGTGCGCCTTCCCCAAGCTATTAAATAATGTTGGGCAGAACAGTTTTGGAAGAAGTTAATAAACCAGTAGATAAAGGTGATCTGCAAGATATAAATTTACTTGAATTTTTAGAATGCTTTTGATAAGGTTCGTCATAGACTGTTGAAGGGAATAAATAATCAGAGCTAGGGATGAAGTTTTTGGTAAGGATTAGTAACGGGTTAAGTGATTGAAAACAAAGGGTCATAATAAAGAGCATCCTCTGAGAGTAAAAAGAGGTTGATGGTAGGGCACCATTACCACCTGTGTTGGCACAACTTTTATTGACTATGCATGTGAATGACTCAAAAGAGACAATGCAGAGCTATTGGGGATACTTGGGTAATGCCATCGTATTTTTAAGGCCTGGCTCTGTAATCTATCTTTACTCACTCAAGTAAAACTGCTGAACCCAAGTAGGCTGTGAGTAAAAGCTAGTTGTATAATCCCCACAGTCTTTGCAGGGATTGACTTTTGGTTGATAATAATTCTAAGAGAGCATGAAGAACTCCAGAGGTATTGCTGGTAAAATGAGAAGTATGATGGCAAGTTAGCTAAGGATTACTGAGCAGCGCATATTATCAAGACCCTAACCCTTTCCATATACACACACCATACACATTATAACTCTTTCCATATTCACCTGTGGGGTCTTTTAGGAGCTGAGAATGAGGATTCAAAGCAAGCACACTGATGAGACCAGTTCCACCTACCTGCAAACAGTTGTTTAACGTGCAAAGATCTGTTTATTTCAGTCGATTATGTCAGGGCACAAGAATGAAAGAATCATCAGTTGATGTGTGTCACCTCATAGAGCAGAAGGTAAAAGCTGAAAGAGAGCGTGCACTGAAAAATAAACTGTAAAACCAGAGCATGCTGTAATGACACATTAAAAGCCAGAAAAAAGAAGTCCTTTCACTAATTTTCTCTTTAACTTTGTTCCCTGAAACACAACTAAGATATTTTATGTCAGAGATGTCCAGAAAAATAACTCCATGTTCAGAGATAAGAATGACACATTATCTCTCATCTTTGTGGAATAATCTCCCTGTCATAGTGGCAGAAGCCTTATCCTTAGAGAAGAGCTAGCAAGAATTTCACTGAGGAACTCAACATGATGGACAGGGAAACCCATTCAATGAACAGTTAGCATATGCCATATCCTGCAGGAACGCATCCCTTCTATTATCTCATGGCTCTTGCTGCAGCTGAAACTCACTAAATCAAAGATGTCTTGAATTATCTGGAGGGGAAAAGAGATGCTTTATCATTAAGCAGATGAGGATGGGTATATTCCCACAACCTGATTTTCCAATTATCTACACCCAATACATTCAGGGATGAGCTAAGGGAGTCAGAATGGGGGAACTGAATACCGTACTACCCATGCCACTAACTCATGGGGTGGCCTTCGACAGGTTGTTTTAGTGCTCCCAGGCTTCACGTCCTCCTAACACACTCACCAAGCTGTTATGAGGCCCAATTAATTATTTTACAGCAGTGGCTCATTTACCAGGCTGGGGGATTCATGAATGAAGAGTACCAGAAAAGTCCAAACTATTGTGTTATATTCAAGTGTAAAATACTAATGACTTCAGCAGCTTTTCACTGCTCACTGGGCAGCCAGTGAGTGGCTGGAATTGACAGCTTCTGGCTGCCTTCTTACCCCTGATGTATCCATGGAAATGGATGATAGAACTGCAGAAACAACAGGAAAGTTTTTAAAATATGACTTTGCTCCACAATAGCAAAAATAATGGCACCAGAAGATGTAAATTTCAACGGAGGAATTCAAGGCACTTTCCACCACTTTGCTTCCTTTCCATACAACTCCTGCAAGCAAAGCAAAGAGCAGGGAGGAGACGTTGCAGCCCCACCATGACATGCAGCCAGGCCTGGGGAGGAGGAAATCAGCAACTGCTCAGTAGCACGGCACTGCAGTATGAGACAGGAAGTGAAGATAACGATGCCCAATTGAAACCTCAGCCTCAATGGAATTATCTGGTGTGGAATTTGGCCCAGGCAGTGTACTTCGCACCCCTGCTCTTTGCAAAAGCCTTACTGATGGTGTTTTTGCTGATCCATCTTTTAATGTCAGGAAAGAAAAGCAAGTTTTAAACCAGCAGAAGCTGCAGATGTATAACGGAGTAGCTCTGATCACATAAGCCAAGAGTTGACTTTCAAATTCCAGGCCTGAAAATCATGCCCTAATTTATCTTCATCTATGTAGACAGTGTTTGTGGAGCAAATAAGACCAAGAACATTCAAAACATGGAATCATTCGAATTATCCCTGGCATTAGGCTATACAAACTCTCCAACCTCCACCCTTTTTATGCACTATTATGGACCAACTGTGGAAATAAGAGAATAATTGAGTTTCCGTGCTCTCCACCCCCTTCCCCAGTGCTATACTTCCTATAAGCCCTTCACACTGCAAGGGATATTATCTTGTGTGCATCTTGTAGTCTAATTGAATCAAGGTTTTTTAGCACTAATAAGGTATCTCTGGGGTCCAGATGTTCAATTCATGCAGTGATATATAGGGGAAGAGTTGCCTGTGTTTGCACAGCAGCAGGCACTATCAGCCACTGCATTGGCCAGCACACAGGGAGCCTTGAGGTGTTGCAGGTGCAGCTGCTACTGACCCAGGACCTACAAGGGACCAAACAGCTTCAACAGCTTCCCTTTATTATTGTATCTCATCCACCAACACCCCTTCCGCAGCCCCATCCCTATCAATATACCACCACCTCTTTCATGACTTCCTTCGTAGTTTTCCTTTACCAGTGCTGCCTCATGTTGTTCCTATCACCCTCCTCTTAGTCTCCTCCTGGCTGAAAAGCTGCTAACCCTTGATTTTCACCTCTGTGTGATCACAGGCAAATAAGATGAGACCCCAAGGGTCGTTACAGCTTCTATTCCAAAGGGTTAAATTAATTTTCCCTGCACATGGACAACTCACCACTTCATGCAATGTGAACTAGACACTTAACTCAGGGGCTTGGTACCCTCCCAGGCTGCACCCAGGTCTCTGCACAGAAGTAGAGGGAGCTTGAGTGCCTAGCAGGATGGGAGAGCCAGCACTCCCTGAACAAGGAGGGACTGTGACCTGGTGTGAGAGACTGCTCTGAAATCAGACTCCACTGTCCATTGCCTCAAAGATTGGTAGGAGAAGCTGAGATGGGACACCAATGACTATTGCCCCAGAGATGGGTGGGAAGAGCTAAGACTCTTCCATTCATTGCCTGGGAGAAGGGAGTGAGGAGCTGAATTGGGACTCCACCATCCACTGACTGAGGGATGAATGAGAAAGAGCTGATAAAGACTCTTCCTTCCATTACCAAGTTTGGTATGAGGAATTGCTGTCCATTATCCCAATAATTGCTGCAGACACCTGAAAGGCCAGAAAAACTGGTCCACCAGGAAGAAGTACTCCCCCAACTCATGATAAAAGGGGGAGTAAAACATTGCCAAAATGGGTACCTTCAAGGGGACTCCAGAAGGACTCCTCCAAGAAAACACCCACAGCCAAAGGACTCATGGGGGCCACTGCTCCAAACCCTGAAGAACTCCCACCATCAACAAAGATGACAATGGATGCCCAGGATATGGCTGGATTCACAGTGGTGACTCTCTCTCTCTTCACCCCAAATCCTTGCTTCATTTTCTACCTTTTTTCCAATCTGTCCTATCACTATCCCTGTTATTACAATAATTTCCCCTTTTTATAACTGTCTTTTTGTAATTTGTAATGAACAAACTGTCTGATTATGGTACTTGACCTCATTTGTGCCTTAATTTCACTCTTGGTATCACAAACTGAAACAGGGTCTGGCACTGGGGTTTTTCTCCGGTTGGACCCTGACACTTTGCATCCTGCCATGGCCTGCAACCATCAGCTTAGACATGATGCACAGGACTACCCCTGAGCAGGTGAAACATATCAGGAGTTCTCTAAGCATGTATTATGGTATCAGTTAAAGGTAGGATATCCATAGCACTTGATCTTGATGAGCAAATCCTCTGGACTTCCAAACTTCCCTTCCCTGTAGTTTTTGATCTTGTTGCTGTGAAGATCTTAATGCTGTGCAAGGCATTGATACCTCTGTGGGGCTGCTTACATGGAGAAAAATGTGTTCCTGCCTGTATTAGCAAAATCAGAGCCTACTTAATAAAAGATTGGGAGTTCTTGTGTCAGAAAGCCATCACTCATTATGTAAGCAGGAATAAGAAGTTCTCAATGGTCACCTTCAGCTTCCTAATGCAATAGTTCAGTTACAATAGCCCTTGGCACCTTTTCATTTTTATCTTTGCATCTTGGAGACAATTGTCACAAAATATTTTGCCTGCTGGACAACCAAATTGATGAAAGGGAAAAACCAAACCCAGTTTACGACATTAGAACATCAGCTCCAACAGCACTATGTGTGACTGATCACTACTGGAAAATCTAAAACTCAGATAAAAATCACTAGGCCTTTTTTTTAACACTAGAAATGAGCCACGTTGTAAAGGAAACCTGCAATAATGAGATAATAGGAATTAAAAATAAATACTTCACATGTTTTCAAGCAAGCAAAGCAGCATGAAAGCACTGCTGAAACAGGTATTTAAGTCCCATTATTTGAAGGTTAGCATTTTCTTGTTCCTAATCTGTGGTTTATTTGGAGGAATGCTAGACTTGTTTTGTAACACATTAATTTAGGTGCAGTATGTTTAGATCCAGAATCCTTGAATATCATAAAATTGCAGGATACCAATTGTTGTGTCGAATAAAATTCAACATCAATAGCCATTTTCCAAAATGCTTACCAAGCCGCCAACCAAAGAAACAGATCAGTTTCTGATGTCCATCAAGGGAAACAAAACTCATACTTTAATAAGTGATTTTTAAATGCTGATGTCTAATACTACTTAATATCAAGTATAAGGGGATCAGGGAGACAATTGTTTCAAGGCTAAAAATCATCCTAGATATACCAGACAATGAGAGGAAAAGTGAGTTACTAACATTCATGCTCCATGGTGTCTTCCTTTTCCTCCTCCAACTGAAGCTTGGGACAGCTGTTTGTCTTTAAATGCTCAAATACAAGGACACAGAAAGGTCACAGGAAAACATCTCCTGTACAAACTAGAAATAGGACTGTCCTTTCCCAGTTAAAAAATATTTATGTGAATGTCAGTCTTATGAAGGAGACAGGACTAACTGAAGTGGAAACAGGAGTCTTCTCCTCAGGCATAGGTTAGGTGGTAGCTCCTTGCCAAGGTGACACTAGCGCTGGCTGAGAGGAAGCATCCGCCTGTTCAGCGCTGGTGCCCTTGTCCATCCTTAGACCTCTCCCCTGCTAAGGAGCTGCACCTCACGTACTACGGAGACGTGCCCTGTGGGTACCATTTCCCATCAGCTACCACTAGCCTGAGCTGTGTATGAGCATATAGCACATTCAGAGCATCGCTAAACTGCTGAGATGACCCAATTCAACGCCCTGCTTCAAAGCGTGGTCAGCTAGAGCAGGTCTTATCTGCTGCTGGGCCCCTTTAATCATGCTTCACTGAATATGAGGGCCGTCCTGTCCACCTCACACTGCACCTTCCCTCGTGCCTGTGCTTCACTTCCCACTCCCACTGGTGCCATATCTTCACTATTGTCACGACTTCAGTTTCTTAGTCAGAGATAGAAGGAGCTTTTGTCCAAAAAAGTCATTCCCCACATCATTGACCTTGCCACTCTTCACTCCTTTTCCTTCAGGACTTCCCCTCATGTTATAATGGGTCCTGATGTTTAGAGCTCTTCTCTTGCTTGCATCTCTAACCATCTCTTTCTAGCATCCCTCCTTTTTTCTTGGCTATGTACCAGACTTGCTGCCCAGTTCCTGCCTTTATCTCCACCAGCATCCATTTCTGGTTTCTTTCCCAGTTAGACTTGAGGACAACCTTTCAAGTTGGCCATTCTCTGCACATTCAAATGCTTCCTTAAAACACACTTCTGCAAGGTTTCTCTGAAATGAATCCTAACACTACCATCCTAACACTAGCCTCCTGCCATGAGTCCTTACCCACATCCTTATCACAGGCCAATTCCAACAAACACCAGTTACTGATATTAAAGATATACCATTTCTTTGCCAGGCTATGCAGACTTCATTTAAAGCTCTCCTTTGCCTCTGACCCAACTCACACTTATTTTACAACAGCTTATACCCCTTTAACAACAGTGAAGTTATTTCTGGTTTGGACATTGTGACTTGTGATCAAAACCAGGCCTATTACCTATCTCTAGATACAAAAACAATGCCCCCTGAAACACTGCACAATATCTTATTCTTAAACATCTACCAGAAAAGCATGCAATTCACTTACAAATTATTAAAGCTAGGCTATGGCAGCACCCTGAAGGACTGAGCAGGTCAATTAGATTGGTCCTTATAACCCCAAGTGATTACCAACAACCATCAGCACACTGTAACTGCTTGTTGAGCAAGTGAGTCAGACAGCAATAAGGACCTTTAAGCAGCCAGCAAAAGCACTCAGATTCTTCTACAGGAGAAGTTTATTACAGAGCCCAGCATCTGTGTCTTGCAGCTGCCAAGTGTCCTCCATGTGTTGTTACAGCTGCTGATTCTGCTGTTAAGGAAGGGGGAGCAGAAGGATGAAAAGAGGCAGCAGCGTCAGGAATGCTCAGTTGCTGTAAAACCCTGCCAAGCAGATACTCACGTTATCTGTGTGCACAAACTAAGCCACCTAAACATGTGAGCTCACGGCTTTTTGCCGGCTGGTCTCACACTACAGAGAAATCCCGTGATGAAGCCACTAGACACTTCTCAAACTACTCCAAACACAGGATCTGCTGAAACCCTGCAGCAGCATACCCAGCTGTATCGGCTCAGCGACGTGACACACTGACTTGGGAGAGCAGGCAAGGAAGGCAGCAAGAGGCTTTAAGGAGAACCAACCCGAGGAGAAGCAAACTTACCAGTTCACAAGCAAGGCAGCGAGGTGCTCCTCAGTGTCAGCCTGACGGTGTATTATTAGGTACAGTCACTCCACAAGTCCACTTAATTTTGCCAGACCAATTCTGAAGCATACCATGACACAGAAAATCGATGCACTAAACCCACAACTACACTACTAAATGCCCAAACTAGGCCTTTTATTGTCTCAGTGGCTGTGGGCACAGGAGTTCCTCCCAGAGAAATCCCATTGCCCTCCAGCTGTGAATGATCAGCTAATCACTGCTAATTTGGGAAAGCAAAAGACCACATGACCCTGAAGCAGGTTATTGTGCTAGCCCTGGAGCAGCTGCACTTTCATTGCCAGGGAACCAAAAACGCATCCCAAAGGATTTGGACAGTTTTCTTCAGTTTGCTTGTATCAAACTTGTGTTTATCCATGGTATCATCGAACACAGATAGGATCACAGGATCTTAGGATGATTCAAGTTGGGAGGACATCTAGTCCAAACCTCTTGCTCACAACTGTTCTCAAATGTAGAACTTTCTCCTGTGTTCCAGGCATAACCAATGGCATTGAGCTCACCAAGCATTACTTGCCCCATTGGGAGGTAAAAAGCAAGAGAATTAATTTGTACGTGGGACAAACCTTCCCAAGACCAACAGATACTGAGCACAGCTTTGTTAGAGTGCTGAGGAGACTTTCCCTCTTTCCCATTGCTGTCTGAAGTCAAGCTGAGTCCATTTAACTTAAAGACACCTAAAGATCCTTTCTAAGCCATGACATAGAAAACCCATAGATTAAAACCAAAGGACACAGGCCAGGTCGTACCCTGGTCTTGAAGACACCCAAAAAGCAAAGAGCATCCTTGGAGGAACGTCTGTAGAAATACAGTGAACAAAAGTGAGGGGTAGCAATTTTCTTAGCCTCTTTTCCAGGTTCTGGACCATCTCTTTTAGTTACAAGTGTACATCACCCTAGTTCTTAAAATAACATGAGGGGAAAAGCGGTCCCATTATTAACTGCAAAGAACAGCACATCCAGGAAAAGGGGAAACAATCTTTAAGAGGAGATATGAAGCTGCCATCATATACGTATATCCATGACATACATGAAGTCCGTGACACTTCTGAAAGAAGCAAACAAACTGGTGTGTTTGAGTAACTAGCTGTTGTTTGTCCAAGGGTTACTCAAAATAAAGGAGGAGACATAAAGGTACTTTAATGGCTTTGGGCAAACCTGAGCTGGGGGAAAAGGGGGGCAGCCTCAAGAAAAGACCAAGAATACCAGCATGAAAATGCTTTTTGTTTTTTACAATATTTATGTAAGAAGAAACTTCCAATTAATCTCTAAAGGCTCCAAGTCTTTGACCTGACTTGCAGCACTGTGTGCAGTTCTGTCCTCAACCTAAGAAGGACATGGAGCTGGTGGAGCAAGTCCAGATGAGGCCACAAGGATGCTCAGGGGCTGCAGCACCTCCCGTGTGAAGATAGGCTGAGAACATTGGGGCTGTTCAGCCTGGAGAAGAGAAGCTGTGTGGAGACCTCAGAGCAGCTTCCAGTGTCTGAAGGGGGCTACAAGGATGCTGGAGAGGGACTCTTCATCAGGGACTGCAGCGATAGGACAAGGGGTGATGGGTTCAAACTGAAACAGGGCAAGTTCAGGTTAGATCTAAGGCAGAAGCTCTTCCCTGTGAGGGTGCTGAGGCGCTGGCACAGGGTGCCCAGAGAAGCTGTGGCTGCCCCATCCCTGGCACTGTTCAAGGCCAGGTTGGATGGAGCCTTGGGCAACCTGGTCTAGTGCAAGGCGTCCCTGCCCATGGCAGGGGGTTGGAACTGGATGACCTTAAGGTCCTTTCCAGATCCACCCATTCTATGATTCTACGATTCTAAGTCATATCTCTATAGGTAGTCCTTGAAGCAAAGGAATTTGTATATTGCATCAGGTAGTGTTGTATTAGGAAATGTTTTTAACAGTGTTTAGTGATTGAAACTAAGATACAATAGCTTTATGACAAAGAAGCTTATGATGAAGGTCCTTTGTAATAGCTTTTATATTACTGTAAATCATGATGTTTATGGTTTACTCTTTATTAATTCAAATGAGGTGCAAATGAAATGACAGCTGACAGCCTATCAACAGGTTAAACAGCTGAATACTATTTTACTTGATATATATTTCATCTTTTAACAGGATTTTCAATTTTAAATAGTTTTGAGGTTTTTATCCATGTAATATGGCTGAAAGGCTGCAAGATGAGAGCAATATTTAATTCACGCTTGTAAGATATGGGTATTTGGAACCCATTAGAAATCGACTTTTTGTTCTCCCTTTTAATTTTGATTCTTTCATCAGAGATGCCAAGACTAATGCTGTCATGACAGATGGGGAGAGCTCATAGAGACATTGTACAAAAATTACTGGAGCAATGTGTCATTACCATTTAGTACCTTCAAAATGTCACAATGAAAGTAAAATCCATTGTGGAACAGGGCTCTGCTTGCAGGGGCAAGCTCCCAGTTTCCCTCCTAAGTGGACAACATGACACCAGTTTCATTTGCACCACAGAAAACAGTAATATAAGGAAGAAGTTCTTTACTGTGAGGGTGATGAGGCACTGGCACAGGTTGCCCAAAGAAGTGGTGAATGCTCCATCCCTGGCAGGGATGAGTGACATGGTCTAGTGTGAGGCATCCCTGCCTACGGCAGGGGATTGGAACTGGATGATCTTAAGGTCCTTTCCAGCCCAAACCATTCTGTGATTCTATGATTCTGTGGCAATATAAGCATGCTACGCACTTGTTCACAACCTTAAAACCACACAGCTACCCACTGAGAGAGAGAGAAACTTCTCCCACTTGTCACCTGCCTAATTCTTGGTGTCATTTACCTACTTCAGTCATTCCAGATTGCTTCAGCTCTTTTGTATTTTATTTGGTAATATAGTTGAGCACAATAGTACCAGTTATGTCAGCCCTATGCTGCTTACTTTACTAGCTTGCATACTGTCAATGGTGGTAAACTACGTTAAGCATTTAATTTCTGCAAATCAAACGGGGATGTAGCAAAACTTTATAACGTGCATAAAATGTCCTCATTAATCCTAGTAGAAGAAATAAGGTACTTTTTACAGAGTGTGCAGGTCAACAATTTCTGCACGAGGAGTTAGCCAGCACAGAGGGGTCCAGTAATGGCACAGCAGAAAACCACATGGAAAGATTATGCAAGCTGTGTTAAAACACTGCCTTCAGTTTCAACGTAAAACATCATAAGAGACACCATTCTGAAGAAGACACGGATCCATTCACGGATCAGAAGGGTGTGTTTCTTATTCTACTTTCCTGGTTTCCACCCCTGGAATTCTTCAGTGGTTTTGCTGTTGATGGGTATTAAAATATGTCTCTGTGAGAAAGAACTCTTTTGTTACGTATGGCTCTGCAGCTAGCCAGAACTTTGTAAGTAACCCACTAGAAATAACTAGAAGTAGCCCACTAGAAAATGAATTTCCAGCAACTGTTAACATCTTTAAAAATGAGCACTAGTGCCAGGCTAAAAATCACTGAGACTGTGATCCAGAATATGGATAAGAGCAATGCGACATTTCTTTGTGGCACCCATTTTCCCTGACCCTAGAGGTTTTTTCCTGTATCTTGGGAAATTCAGGCTCTTTCTCTACTCGGGCATGATCCAGGGCCACTGAATCTGAAGGCAGAACTCTCACTAACCCCCCAAAGCTGGCACTTTTAGTTGAAATCGTGTGAAGGAATGAAACCAATGATACTGAACGCTGCGGTGGTGCTGCCTTTCATGAGGAACTGGATGGAAACCACAGCTTGTTTCACACAGCCCAGCAACAACCTTCAGATGCAAATAGCTGTCAATTTAGATTTAAATGGTTTGTATCCCATTACTAACCAACTGCCTTCCACCTCCCTCTCCCTCAGTGAATGAGAGTGTATTTATTTCCTTAAAGAAGATCGAGGTATCCAAGAAATTCAACCTTGGTAGTTTCACAGCCTCCACATCCAGACCTCAAGACTGGTTAGATGGTGTGCAACGTGCAAAACCCTCTTATCTTCTGAAAAGGGCGTGGGGAAAGGGGAGAAGAAAATGGAGATCAAAGATCACCTTGACAGAAATTCAGTCCAAGAATCCTTCTTCATATTAATGGCTTCAGAAGAACAAAAAAAGGGAAGAGTGAGAGAATGATTACACCACAAAAACTGAAATAGTGGATAAATAACTAGTAAAATGAATAAACAGTAAGCAAATAAATAGTACAGTCATCAGGCCCTTTGAAAAGAAACTGAGGAAGAGCCACAGACTTTTTTCCACATCAGCTAGTGCAAAGGAGCCCAAATTTGTCCCTAAGGTATTTACCATCCAATTTCTTTCCCCCACAGACTTCCGTGAAGACAATGACAACCCCAGACGAACAAGAGCGCATCGAGATATTTCAACAACTGTGGGATAAATTCAGTGTGAGGTGGTCAGTGGAGTACTGTGTGGGGGCACTTACACTGCTAAGCTGTAAAGGCTCGATCTTTCATGGTGCTGAGGAGGTTCTCTGCCTAATGAAAACACACACGGCACCACCGAGAACATGGCCACACGTTCTCCCGGTGTGGTTGGTCACCCAAGGCAAGCCAGAGAAAGCTTCTGCTCCCTGATTGTTCAGAAACTCTTCATTCTTTATTTTAGACACCAGAGAAGCCGTTTAGAGATAAGTAAGCTCTCGGACTCTGCCTGCTGTTGAAAGGCACACACATACTCTTGCATATCTCTCTATTATTTGGTCATGGGAGAAAATGACCCCTCTTTGGAAATCTCTTCAGCTGTCAAATCAACCCCTTTATCTGGTTTCATACCGTTAGCTGAGAAGACAAGGATCCCCCTATCAACCCAATTTGGTGTTAACTGATTTAGCTTTCATCAGAAATTTTTCCTCAACTCTGAAGGGACCCGAAAGCCAGGTCCAAAAAACCTCACTTGGCAAAGCACATTGTGTAGGGATGTATTCAGATGTGCAGAAATGTCCCCATAAGTGAAATGATACCATGAAGTGAAATGGTGGGTGCAAAATGAGTGGCCTGGGCTGTGTACATAAGGCAGCACAATTACAACTGTCTGCTCTGGATTTAAAACCTGCCTTCCAGACCTAACAGGATTCTTTAGTGAGGGCAATAAAAAAAGCTATTAGTGCATTCATATTTGTTTATCTGAGCCCTCAGCGTACTAATAGCCATAGGAAGAGACAGCAAGGTAAAAAGTGCAGTTTTCTCTCGCTGAATTTGATTCCTAATTTAATTTAAAGTACAGTGTAGTGCTGCCTTAAGTGTAGCTAAAGAACTGTTGCAGATTTGGTATTTAAATTCCAGTTGCAGGTTTAAGTAGGTTCCTTTTCCAGGAGCTGCTCTGCAGAAGTTGGCAGCACTACTCGTGCCAACCGTGTAACTTACTTATTAACTCTGAGTAAGGGTGCAAGGATCTGGACTCAAGCTTACACAAGTGATGATGTGTGAAAATTTTCTGCTTCATTCTGACATGGTGATACGAGGGATTGGCAGGTTTTGGGACAGACCATCTTTATCTGTCTGGCAGTCTAGGGATTTAAGCTGTGTCTATCACTCTGTCATTTCTGTGTGCTCAGACAGCATCTGTACGAAACATTCCCAATTATGCTCTTCAAGCAGGGCTGGTTATCCCAGGTGGGACCCCCGGAAGAGCTTCATTTCATTTACAGAGGAGGGACTTGAGGGGGGAGCAGAAGGAAGGGAATAAGAGAAAAGCACAATCCTGATGTAGAAGCTACAGCAGCCTCTTGGCTTGGCAAACCTTAAAAGGAGTTGCACTCGCTAGCCCCTGGGACCCTGCAATGGAGCCACGCTGCCCGGGGAGCTAAAAACGGTGTCCTATGAGGAATACTATTTAAAAAGAGACTTCCCTGGGTGCACAGCAACACCTTGTACCACCGCAGGCATAAAGAGAGAGGCTGCACCCCCCTTCCAACAAGACATCCAGGCCCCTCACTGCCCAAAACCTGAATGGATCCACAAGGAAAGGATTTCCATATGTGCTTGACAGAGCGAACGCATCCCAGGCATGCCGGAGCCACCTGGTTGGTCAGTGCTGCTAGTGTGAAGTCCTGATTTTTCACAGTAAGAAATTTGACAATGTACGTTTTATGATGAGTTGAGGGTTGAAGCTCTCTACCTTGACAGAGCCCCTGTAACATCCGATTTTTATGGGTACCTGAAGAGTCCTTCTGGAATATTAATGTTCTCTGGTTCTTTAGATGTGCATTT
Source organism: Pezoporus occidentalis (assembly GCF_034315485.1). Taxonomy (NCBI): domain Eukaryota; kingdom Metazoa; phylum Chordata; class Aves; order Psittaciformes; family Psittacidae; genus Pezoporus; species Pezoporus occidentalis. Next base: position 3,400,595 of record NW_026915836.1, on the reverse strand, counting down.
CAGGTATCACAAACATATTTTTATTGGTATTTGATGGCTGCTTCTTCTGCCAAGTGCTCACATCAAATTTATGAAAAGCTATTTCTGAGCAATATAAGTGTGGGAAATCCCTTCTGTTGAGACATGGTATTAATCGTGTTAGTGCCTAGATCTCTATGCTCTTCTACCAATGAGATGTACAGCTTCAGTGTCTGCAGTCAGCTCCTAAAAATACACTATCTTCTGACAGATTTCATGCCTCAGAGGAAATGGCTTAGCCTCGTTCTTTAACCACTGTCACTCCAGCATTCTCCCTTCCTTTTCCCCCATGCGTTGCCTACACATCTGTATGGTTAGGACTAGATGTGCGGAAAAGGTGATGTGGGAGCTGCCTCATCCCCAGCATCAATACAACTCACAGCAGCAGCACCAGGGATGCCACTACAGGTCAGGATCAAATCAAGGCGCTGCTTAACGTTTATGTGAGTGTATTCCCAGATTAGGAGCAATGAGCACTTTCAGTAATCTCCATTAATGACAGCCAGGTCTGTTTCCTGCTATCCACAATCCTACATGAGAAAACGGAGGCATGCAGCCTCCACATGGGCATCCCATCTCCTTATGTAGTCATGACTCCATGGAAAAAAGAGGCTTAACCAATCCACACTTGCTCATCCTCCCACCTTACAGTGTGGAAGTGTTTAATCAGGAGTCAAAGGGATGCAGGGAGAATACAGGTACCTCACTAGTGTATCTTGGTGGAGGACATGATCCTTTCCTTATGGCACAGAATATTCCAACAAGGATTACCTCCACCTTGGAGGTCTGTCCAATGTCCAAGTCTATGATTCTGTGATTTAATAATTTTATGATTCTATGTCTGCTGCAAAAAGGCACATTATATCATATCATTTCAGACCATCACATCATATTTTACCATATCATATCATCTCTTCAGTGTATGTTCACTTGGTCTTATATTTGCACACTTATTACCAGCCCATTCCAACTTTCCTGCCTATTTTAATCTGTATGGACACTGTGCCTGAGAGCCTATGGGTTTTATTATGACTTCCTTAACTCTCTGCTTTACCTGTCTCTATGAAAGCAGGCCTATTGGGATCCAGCCCAACCTCCCTCAGTCTGCCTCTGGTCCTCTCTCACTCATCTTCTCCTCTCTTTTGTTCTACTGCAGACCTAGTGCCCCAGATTTGCATACAAACACGTGGTGGGCTTATCCCAGTCCCACCATGTGGTCAGGCAGAGAGGAATTCCCTTTCAGAGGGTACGTGAGAAAAGCAGGTTAATTAAGTGCAAAGAAATCAGCCAGAAATCTGTCCCCGTGCCGCTGCACCTAGAATTGCTTATTAATGTTTTCCAAAGAGTGTTCCATTAGGTCTTTACTGACTTGAATTTGTGCTTGGGAGAAATCTATCCAATGAGACCTGACGGCGGGATGACTCCAGAAGCAACAGGGCTGCCACATCCTGGTCTGAGTGAATGCAATGCACCGTGCAGTGGACCTGCACAGGTACAGCAAGTCCGACACATTGCAGAGCCACGGGCACCCTGCCTTGGCACGAGTCACCTCTGCATCACTTGTGCAGTGATTGCGGTGCCTACAAAGATGTTCTTTCCTGTGGGATTTCCAGGAACCTGATGGTTCATCACAAAAAACTGCTAGACAATAAATTGCATTAACAAGCACTGCTCCTTCACTGCAACTTTAAGGCCAGAAAGGTCATGTCTGATCACCTTTGCAAGGAAAAAATGCTTTATTTCTTTACTATATAGTTCATATCTCCATTGGTGAAAACCACTAGAAATTGCAGGGGTCTGTTGGGTATATCTCTTCTGGTTTGTTTCACTGGATGCCTGACCTCCAGCAGCACAATAGGAACTGCACTCATTTCTACAGAAGATCCGACCACTGAACACAGAGGTCTGGAGATCATCGGTCCTAACACTGGAAGAGTAGCTCTAGATCTCTCCAGACCAGTCCAATGTTGCTTCCCCCGGTATGTAGGCCAATTTGTGCCAAATACGGTGATGATTTTTTCTCTCCTGTGTTGAAACTACATACAGGGCAGCGGATAGTAGCTATAATGGAAAGATTTTAACCTCAACTAATGGCAACCAGAAAGTGACAGATTCATTTTCTTATTACCAGTCTCCTTAGGACCGCACAGGCAATTATTTCCTTGAGATGGCTTCTGTGTACTAAATTACATGGACTATCTGCAAAGAACAATGACAATTCAGTAAGCTGGGTTACCCCTGTCCCCGACCCGCAGACTGCTCTCACTAACCTTGCAGTGGTGTTGACAGGCTCCAGAAATAGCCATGGACAGGGTTTTCTTATTAGAAGCCAGGTCTGGGTCATATCAGTGGGGGAGCTGAACTGAAAATGACAACGGGAGCCGTCCAAAGGGGTCTCATCCCTCTCTATGCACAGCCCCAGCATAAACACCAGTGATCCCTTTTAAAGCAGGAACTAGGGGTGCCCGATACCTTCTGTGCTTCCAGCCTCCCTAATATTCCTCCTCGTGTTCCTTTGCTGCTGAACGAATGGCATGACTTTCTCAATGTTTTCTTTTTCCCGGATTTTGCTTCCCGTTTTGATTTCATATTAAAGCAAGGGCACCAATCCTAGTTTATGTCATAATAGATGGACAACAATAGTGCAATTTAACTAAAATAACATACTAAACAGTGCTACATGTTGACGGAGTCATGATGGATATAATTTGGAGTGGCTTGGTGGTTTATATCTTCAAAGAAGAGCTGGCAAGTGTACAAAGTGACAAATGTATTTAAGAATCTATGCCATTCAAATGATACTACCACATGTCTGCTTGGGATTTTTCCCATCTAAGTGTGGGAATATGGGCACGGATTCACTTGCATACTGTGTTCTTCTAACATACAGTGTCAGCATCTCGGAGGGTGTGTCAGTGGCACCCGATGTCACCAGATACACATCGCAAAGGAGACAGCCGAAATAAGCGTAAGTTATGTGTGCCAGGCAGCCTTCATTTATTTACTTCACACAAAAGGAGGGAATAGTGCTCAACACATTCTTACCGGAAATTGATATCAGTAAGAGAAAGAGAAAAGTGCATCATTTGCATTTCGAGGCATTGCAAGCCCCTCTCCTAGCTGAAGTCCTCAGCAATCACGTTGCAAAGAGACCAGATCTTGATGTGAGCAACAATGATGTAAAACCACCACTAATTCACATCATTTTGGCTGAATTATTCTGCATTTACACCCCTTTCACTAAGATAGAAGCTGGCTGGGGGTGTTTACCTAATCTATACATTTTGTGCCCTTTTCCCCTTTTATTTGCCACAATAAGCCACCTCCTTTGTTGATTACTTCTTATTTGTGGAATGTGTTCATATTCTCTGAGTCCATCTGCTAAAAGTATCCTATTTAAAAGAAGATGGCATCATTAGCTACCCTCTCTCACTATAAAGAAAGGAGCAGTTCCCATATTTTTCCCCAGTTCAGTGGCTCAGTGGATGCACTAATCTTGCTGAACACTTCAGTTTAGATGGTATATCAATGAGGCATTCAAACAGAGCAGTTTATACACAAAAATTCTGTCTGCTTTGTAAAAGATTATCCTTTTATAAACACTCTGCGGAAAACATAAAAGCAAATAGGGGACAGCACATAGGACAGGAAAGATGTTAGAAGGGAGATTAATACTGAATGGGTCGAAATGAATGGTGCTTACCAAAACGAGGTCCAGATACTTTGGCTGCAGTGAAACATAAATAATGGGAATGACACATCGTTTATTCGGGATAATGAGTTGATCCGAAGTAGGGGCCTAGAACAAGAGATTAAAGATTAAATATCCATCTCCTGATGAATATCAGTAGCAAACTTTAACCTTTTCCTTCCAAAAGCACAATTTCTTTGAACAATCGTGTCAGCAGAACAACGTGAAGAAATGGGCTAAAGCAAACTGCAATCACATTCTTACCTTACCCTGTGAGAAAACACCGGATCGGATCTTAAGATAGAGAATTGTATTTTTATTTACCAGGCTGGTAACTATTTCAGAGTAATTACAGAAGAACACAAAGATTTTGCTCGATGTTTCGTATTAGACAAATCTGGCTTTAGTGCTTATTGCTTACATTTTGATTCTCTGCAATAATTGGAGAAAGAGCATACCCATCCTGAACATTCACTTGGGTGGAGTGATAATGGCAGAAAGCAGCCTGCTGGAAAAGCACAGCATACCACATGCCGAATTAGAGTCTTGAATGCAAGGAGGACTTGGAAGATGTCACAAGCTTTGGATCAGGAAGGGCTGGAAGTGTAGCGAAGGGGGGAAAGGCACAGACAACAGGGGACAGCAGGCTGACTGTACTGCAGTGCTGGCAACCTGTCCAAGCTGGTCAATTAGTGGTCCTTCTAGCTCAAGATGCTGTACTGCAACTGAGGCAGAAGACAGAGGACAAGTGGGAATCTGGATAGCTGTGGCTTGCCCAGAACTTGGAAGAGAGCAGCTGCTGAATGTACACAGCCAGCCAAGCCCCGCATTGTGGTTTTGTTGCTGATGGCTGCCTCCTGAAAGAGGGATAAAACTGGGGACAGCGGGAGGAGGGAGAGAGGTTTTCAAATGGCATTCCGAAAACAGCCAGGCTAGGAGGCAAGGGTGACTTTAGCACGCTTTCACCTGCTCCATGGAAAGGGCTTCCCTAGCAAAAGGAGTTTGTGGTTTCATTCTGCTCTCTAGGGAATGCGCTGTCCCGGTGCCAAACCAGCATGCATGTACAGTTGGCAGTTTCTGTGCACAAGAAGCCTGGGACTAAGAGCTGTGGAAAAGTATCCATTTTTACTTGGTAAATATTTGCATGCAAAACCAGATATTCCCATAGGTTTTTGTGAGGCTCTGTGAATTTGTTAAAAGGAAGGGGTTTTGATTTGTGCTGGGCGAGTGTGCATGCACAGACGCACAGTCCCAGCGAGGGCATGGTGCTGGCGGATGAGCTCACTGAGATGGTATCTTGAAGGACACTGAGTAGCTTTCGAGGGGGCAGGCCCCACATTTTGCAGAATTCACACCTTGGCAACAGAACAGAAATATTCCCTTCTCACCCTGCCCCTTTTCACCGCGAAAACAGACTCTGTTTGTTAAGTTTCCTTCTCCTTTTGGGTCAGAGACCTGAGTTTTTGCAGGCACCTTTCCTGCCGGGCTGTCCTGCAGCAGCGTCACTCCACTGCCCTCATCCTAAAACCTGCTGAAACCTCCTGCAGCTGTATCACAAGCGATACACAAAACATAGGATCTTAACTTTCAGGGTGGCCAAATAAAGGTAGGTGAAGGAAGAAGACTTGGGGTGCTGGACCAGAGGAGGAGGCAAATCAATCACAGGGTTGTGAAAACCAGACATATGTCTGGTTGTCACTGCGGTCAGCAAAGACCAAGCTCTGGAGAGCAGGTCAGGTTTTCTGCCACTGCTTGCAATGGTGAGGGGAGGGGGAAGTTCAGCTCACTTGGTACCAAGGCAGCAGCCTTTGCTCTGGGGAACTGAAGCACTGCTCTCCAGGGACACAGAACACTGTGCTTGGCTCAGCTGCTCTGCCTGCTTTCAGCACCCTGCACTGATTTCCAGCCAGACATGCTTTTATCCTTGAGATACGAGCAGCAAACTTTCCTTTTATTCAGAAAGAAGCAGCCATTTTCCAGCATTATCACAGCACTGATAATACGTATTACAAACAGCAGAGCTGTGAAGGGATGCCAGAGCCCTGCGGCTGACTGGTGCATGACCTTAGGAGACGATGCCACACCACAGCGTGCTGGCCTGAGCAAGGGGGACCATCCTGCCCGGGGTATGAGGCATTGCAGGAGGAGCAGGGCCATGCTACCATGTGTGCTCCATCTGTCAGGGTGCCAAAGGGCTCCTCAGACAGGAAAAGACGCTCCCTATAACATCTGCAGGGGGTATTTAAGGGATCCTACAGTGAAAGTTGTTGTAGATCAGCATACATGAATCAGAATGGTTCAGGTTGTAAAGGACCCATCACCCCTTGTCCTATCACTACAGTCCCTGATGAAGAGTCCCTCTCCAGCATCCTTGTAGCCCCCTTCAGACACTGGAAGCTGCTCTGAGGTCTCCACACAGCTTCTCTTCTCCAGGCTGAACAGCCCCAATGTTCTCAGCCTGTTTTCATATGGGAAGTGTTCCAACCCCTGCTCACCCTCTGGAGGCATTGTGTATGTGGGTACACACTCAATAACCCAACCATGTTGTAAGGGAGAGAGCACGCCTTGAAAAGCCCTTGTTGTGGCACAAAAGGAGCCTGCACTGGCCTCCCTGGAGAGGGAGGTGGTGGCACTGAGCTCCCTGCCTCACTTCGTTGCCCAGAAGGAGAAGGAGCAGCTCCCACATGACTCCAGCACACAGCAATGGGCTGTTGTACTTAGAAAGCATGTATAGGAATGAAGTGTTGGGGTTGTAAGATTAGATGTGTGTTTCCCTATGCAAAATGTCCACTCCAGGAAAGATAGTTCCTGAGCCCGATTGGGTATGTACATTGCCAGCTTACAGTGGCACTGCATGATCTAGGGTTTTCTTGTGGAACTGCTCTGGGAGAGACCAAACCTCAGGTGTTCACAGCCAGTCTTGCACAGGGGAAACACATGTTAAAACCATGGCGTACCCCAGGTGCAGCACTTCCTGCCCTGGGTTCACTGGGAATCCATGGAGGGAAAACGGGGCATCGTTTGCCTCGTTCTAACAGCTGAGATGAATCCAGCCAAAAAACGCCTGTCGCTCTTCTTTGGTTATTTGAATCGCACCCGTATGCTATTTCACTAGCAGCGTGTCATGAATGATGCAGGTATTGATACTGAACCTGTGTTTTTACAGGTGTGACTGATCTGACAGATCCTCCTGTATTCTGATTCAAATCATCGTGTCATTTTTTCATAGCACAAGCCTCTGAGGAAACAAAAGTGTTTTTACATTGCTGATGTGCCTTTACTTTGTGTATGTTACTCATTTAGCATCCAGAAGGGCTTGAATTGGGCAAAACTATCAGGAACGTAATTCTCTTCCACCATAAGGTGGGAAACTCCGAGTCTGCAGAGAGCTTTGGACAGTGAACCTGAATCCACGTGTCACCCCAAGCAGTCATGGAACATGGGGGCATTTGGCCTTGCTCTTGGTTGCAAAGCTGAAATCTGTATTTAGGTCCATGAACAAGCATCAGTAGGCAGAAGCACATCAGCAAACTTTACCTAGGCTATGCTAGGATGGAAATGCCCTGTCTGCATGTGGTCCAGTTCAGGGAGCAGGACTGAAGAGCACTAGATACTGGGGCAGCTAGTGGTGCCCTGAGGTGTGGTGGAGGCTTTGGCAGCCAGTGACAGAGCACATGGGGCTGTAAAGGTAGGCTGGCCCTCTTTCTGCCTTGGCAATCCCCTTCACATCAAAGGAGCCTTCCAGAAGCCCTACTGATGGTCACGGCGGGACCACAAGAGCAGCGTAAAGCTGCTTGGGCAGGGTTAGCAGTGTGCTCCAATACGGTTTTGGATTGTACCTTTCCACAAGCCAGCTGTACCTCTCAACAAAATACGTCCTAGGCAAAGCTCAGAAATGCATCTTCCTGGAGATTATTTCCATCTGCACATCACAAAGGATATATTGATTTAGCTACACTCCTGAGATCAGACTGGAAACACTGTATAGCCGGGAAGCAGGCACATGTGCTGCTTATCAAAGCTATACATACGGTACAAAAGATAGCAGTGTGGAGAGCAACCAGCTCTATTTGCACCAGCACACGACCTGCTCTGTAATTCTCTAAAACAAAGGAAAAGGAAGTACCGAGTGCTACTGTTCCCAGGCTGTGCAAATGGCATGTCAGGAGCACTCTGATCCCAGGGATATGAGGAATCTAAGTAGCTGACAATCGCTGTTGCTGTCAAGGATCATCCCCCAAAGCCTGTTTGTTTGATTTATTTGTTCCTATTCCTTGGAGCTGCGGAGAAATGCCGTAATTGACACAATGGGAAAGGATATCCCAGGAGACCTACCAAAGGAGGAAGTTGTGCCTCTGTCAGAGACATAAAGTGGAATGGGTCACCCAAGCAAGGCTGTATTCTCCCTGCGAGGCTCTTGCATCCATCTACAAGGAGGACAAATTACCTATTCCTCAAAATCATGGCATCTGGGTCTGTAGAGAATGACATAATTGAGCTTAAAAATTACAAAGCAAGAAAGTAAATTGCCTAGATCATGCAGTGCCACTGTATGCTGGCAACGTACACACTCAAACTGCCGCAGGAACTATCAGAGTAATAATGGTCATCTGTGGAGGCAGAGAGGTCACTCAGGTGTCTTGCAGCATTAATCCTTGCTGGTGTTTATGGGATAATGGAAAATAGGGAAAGTTACTAGAGGAAAAACACAGAATCATGAAATCATTTAGGTTGGTAGAGACCTTTAAGATCATTGAGTCCAAACGTTAACCTAACCCTGCCAAGTCCACCACTAAACCATGCCCTTAAGTGCCACATCTACTCTTCAATACCTCCAGGGTATTCAGGCTTCCATCTAACCCAGGTACTGATTGAACTAACCTAGGAAAAAAGGGTCAGTGAATCCCAAATCCACTGATGCTTCCCCAGGAGGGGGTTTGCTTGCTCTGCGGTAACTCGCCCTCCTGAGCAAGGGATGCAGAAACAGACACGAAAAACGGCATAACTGCTGTTCCCTGGGAAATTCCACCCAACATCTGCACAGCAGCTGGATTTCCCAAGTCTGTTATCTCATTTCACTGATCTGAATGGATTTGCTTTCAGAACAGTTGCAGATCTGTATATATCACTCATGGCTGGATTTACCATAGTTTACCTAAATGAAATAAGAATTAGTGACACTGCCTCCCCTCCCCCCACACCCAGATGTTAATCAATTGCAATTCATGACTGTAAGAAGCGGCACATAAATGGTTACTTTGGTCCAAAACTAATCAGTTCCGAAAATCCAAATCAACTCAAGTTGCTTCATAGTTCAGGACACTACTGGGGAATAAGTTCTACTTCAGTCTCATCCTTTCCATTACCAGACCCTTAAACACATTTTTTTTCTACAGATTCAGCCAAAGACGTACACTACTAATATACTGGCCAACATGGGCACCCTTATTCCTCTTGGGCATTCCCTTAATCCAAAGCCCCACAGAACGAAGTATGACTGCAGTATTCAGCATGAGATAAAGGCACTAGACAGGCTCTGGCACCTTGAGGGTGAAGAGTTTGATCTAAGATCCAGAGCCCCTTACAACAGCTTTGCCATCTCTGTAGCTCAAAGGCCACAAATAATTCTATTACGAACCACTTACGCCTCCTACTGAAATGCACATACACGTCCTCAGCAATGGGGTATTTTAGAAGAAGATTCAGAAGGGCAAAGACCATAGTCAAGCTACAGAAAATAGAGCATATTTCCAAGGACAAGTTTAGGAGGTGGACCTCCTTACATGCTCAGTGGTCGCCGCTAGCTTTAGAATGAGATGTCACATACTTTGTATCTTCCTTTTTATCTCAACTTACTGCTGTTTATAACCATTACACCACTGCAAACAAACTGGGCTATTCCACTGCTTTTTCTAATGACGGCAGCCTTTCTTCTTGCTCCCTGTAACAAAAACTCTTTGAAGTCCTATGCCGTTAGTTACAAGTATTCGGATATTTCCCCAGCAAGGATGTAATTGCAGCCAAAACAAGCCTCCAGGTGCCAATATTGCACCTGACAAATTAGGCACACGACTGGAAAAGGATGGGCCCATCCTTCTGCTTAATGTTCATTTCCTCTCATTTCCACATTAACAGGAAGTAGTTGGAATGGAAAAAAGGCTTTCCTTAAAGACCCGAACCATCAAAAGGCCTGGAGCTGTTTCTCCTTGCAAACAAAAAACTTGGAAGCCGGCTACGTCCTATGATTTGGAGCTCATTTACAGTGACTTACTTAACCCCTACTGACGGCACGATGGACAGGATGTTATGGTTTATTTAATGCATAAAGCGGGTGTGAGAACAAGGTGGATGGTGCCCTTAGACGTAGTCTTTTCATAATTTATTGCTCTAACGGCTTAATTTTTCCTCAGGGAAGCCTTTGATAGCCGGCTGCCATGGGGTGGTTAAGTGTGTGCGTTAAGCTGTAAAGCAGAAGTATTATTATTAATAATAAAAAGTCATAACAGTAACAGAAGTTATCATTTTGCAAAACAAGAGTAACTTGCACCTATTGCTCAGCTGGAACTCTGAAGTGATATCCCCACCCCGACTGAATTGACTTGAGGACATTCAGTGGAGCAACATTAGAAGTGTTGGATTTACCTTGTGAAGACTTTAGCACCACAATCTAGGTACAAACACAAAGCAAACTCCCTCTCACAGAACTCTGCATGGCTCCTACAAGGCCACTGGAGAACCGCAACAAAGCCAGCCAAAAAGCCATGACTAACATCTCCTCCACTGGTACCACAGGGGACTCTGACTGTGAACAGACACAAAAATATGTGATGCCTGACTGGCTTTAATGTTGAACTGCGCTTAATAATGTTGTAGTGTGCCTCGGAGGGTTTATCTTAAAGCACCTTCTTTTGAATGGTCTGTAATCTTCATCTGGAAAAGAGGACCGGCCTTTAGAAAGCGTTTTGATGTCAAAGTTACTCAGTGAAATAGCACATAGATGTTCTGCTCCCTGGAGATCAGTGTTCAGCTTTGCTTCATGTCATTACATTGAGGGCCCGCGGTGGCTTTAGCAAGCAAGATCTGTAGGAACACTTGCACCTGTGGATAAAGGACTTCAACCTTCAATGATAAATACGTATTTCTAGGTTTTTTTTTTTCCCTCTTGAGTATGCATGTGTGAGCACGAGTTGTATTTTAACACAGACAGGCAGGTAATACATTTCACTTTTAGGAGATGAAGTAACGATTTGAGCAAATTACATTCGTCTCTTTAATCTTATATTTCCATGCACACTGAGTTAAATGTTGTAAAACTATCAATTCTGTCAAAACCTAACAGAAAGAAAACAAGAAACCCTGCAATCTTAATGTCCAAACTGACTGGTGATTATCAGGAATTAAATGTGCAGGAATTCCAAATCTTTTCTGATCGGAGATGTCTAGATGACTTTTGTTTTTCCATAATTGTATGAGGTTCCTACATAGTATTTAAGAATCAATTATATTGCAATTGATGTAATTAACTCTAATAATCCAGTAAAAGTCAGTAGGAGGGCTATTCAAGTCAATAGAAAAGAGGGACTATATTATGAAGGTGTTATTAACCTATACAGATTTTTACTAGACATTTCCTTTTCTTACATAATAAATATACAGTGATGAGGAAGGCTGTCATTATAATTTAATGGGAACAATGGCTCATCACTTCCTTTCCTGTACAAGCCTTAACTAATTCTACATATGGTGTATAAGTAAAATGAAGTTAAATGAATCTCACAAATTAGCTATTAATCATCCATCAATCATCTGTTGCTCCATGATTAAAATCTGTGTTGCATTCAGAGCTGGGAAAGGTATTTGGGGAGTGGCAGGAGCTGCATGCACATCTTCCAATTCATTTAGTCGTGCACTTTCATTTTGCATTGCCAAGGGTACTTACTGAAACCAGTCCTGAAGTCAGAGAAGGTCCCCTGAGGCAAGCTCCAGCCCTTCCCAGGATAAAGGAAAACTCCCATTTACATATTTATAGGCATTGCTCTGGCTTTAAGCATTGTGGCGTATGAGAACCTCGCTCATGCTCCTCAGTTCAGACAACTCTTTTGGGGAACAGGGAGCAACACTCTGATGCCAGGGAAACTGAGGCAGTGGTTTGTCACACGCCATGCAAAGCAATGGAGAGAATTCCTCTGTCCAAGATCCTAATCTCCTGTCCTATGCTCTGAGCCTTTTGCACTGCCCGATGAGGCAAAAGGGAGTTCTGCTTGAACACGGCTATTAAAATCAGGCTTTTTAGGAATTTCTGTCTTCACCTTCATCAAGCTGAGCATAAGCCTTATTAGATACGGAAGGCTGCATTGATCTCATTAGCAGAAGTGCTTATCTTGGCAGTAGACAAAGATCAGTTGTCTGCGCTAGTGTTATTCGATGTATTCGTTGCCTTCTATGTGGCTGGCTACAGGTGATCCTCTTGTCTTGCACCTTGGCAGCCTCAGCATGGCATCGTGCATCTCTCTCTCAAAAACTGCAACAGACCAAAACACACCCAAGTACCCAGTGACTTGGTGATACACTGCAGCCACTTTCCTACACAGAGCTGAGGTGATCAAAAGAGGTCCAGGGGAAGGCAAGAATAGCATTTTATTTGTTCTGGAGTCATTTAAAATCCAAATAAATATGGAATGACCCGGATCCTTAGGGCAGCCTCATTGAATGTATGAAAAGAATGAGGCTGAGACCGAGGAGAGCAGGCTGGTTTGTCTGCTGTTAAAATACTTTTTAAGAGGTCATGGGAGGAGGGTTGCAATTTCTGAAAGCTCTTCCTATACGGACCCCCTCTCCATCTTTGTTCACACTGCTTTGGGTGAGACGTAGCATGCGTACTCCACTAAAGAGAGAGGGAGCTGCAATGTTACACCAAATACAACACAGAGGAGTCACTAATGCTTTGTAACTACAACACTGATTTTCTTTAAATCACAGCAGCAGGGCAAGTGCTCCACAGATATCAATAGTTGCACCAGAGCTGACCTATGCTGCACAGAATGAATGAGGCTTTGACCATAGGAACACAGGCAAACCTGCTGACTCCTGCTGAATAAACCTATTGTAGAGCTGGCAAACAACATCCTTCCGGGGCTCTTGGGCTTGTGTCTTCATCTAGTCTGGGACTCCTGAGAGGGCTTTTTTCTTGACAGCAGCATCACACTTTGCTATGCTCCTAAACACAGAAGACATTTCTGATGTTCGCATTGCAAGCTTCACTCACGGTGTACTTGATTTGGTGGTGTTTGACAAAGACTTTGCCTTGATTCAGGAGCCAGTTCTGTGATAACAACAACACAGACGGAAAAAAAGAGTGCTCCATGAGGCATTACATCTCTTCTTTCTCTTGTTGTGGGCCACAGCACAATGCCCACAGGTGTCACACAGCCCCATATACCAATAATTAGCTCACCACAGCAGGTATATCTCACCACAAAAGCTCTGGATTGAAAATGAGATCTTTTCCTCTGGGGCACTCGCAATGCCTAACTTCTGGGCATGGGAAGTTAGCTTATGATGGGGTGCAAGCGCAATGGAACACCTCCTGCTGCAAACATCTCCTGGGGTCTGAGCTTTGCTGCCCTACATCATCCCAGTGCTACCTGAGAAGCACACGGGTGTTTTTCAGGTGCCTCTGGAACTGCAAGCCCGCGCAAAGAAGCTGTGCCAAAAATGATAGACTGAGAACTGCCGAAGTGCAGCAATTCAGCAGTCAAAACTTCCTTTATTGGAATCCCCAAACACCACTTAGTTATATAATAATCTCAGTTCTTTTCATGCTCCACGAGCTTGCCTTCAATTGTCTGGAGCAGCTCCTCAGCAGACACGGATAGTCCCGGACTACAGGAGGCAGTGGAACTGGGATGGATTCCACCAGCTGCCGCTCTGCCCCGACTCCAATTGCATTTCACACACAGAACATGACAATAATATAACCACCTTCCCTCCCCCCCCCCCAAAATAACAAAAATACCCCCCCCCCCCCATTTATCATCTGCAAGAACAGATTCCAGCATTCGGGCTTCCATGGAAAATCAATGCAGTCTTATCTTTATTTTTTTCCTTAAAAAAAACCCACAAAACAACACTTGGGATGACAGTATTAGGTAGCACTGTGAAAAACAACTAAATATAGCAGTAGATCATGGTGGGTGTGAATGGAAAACAAAGGAGTCAGGAGCCGGGCTCCTGCTGCTGTTACGTCACTGTAACACCCATAATTATGTTATTATGTACACTGCCCACTTCAACTATATCTGGACACCACTTACCATGATAAAAATCTGATTAATAACATGGCATATAATCTTGGTGCCTTTGATGAGCAGTAACTTCTATATTCTTTTTCAAACAGGCAGGATATCTGCTTTGCCTCCCATCGGCAGGGAGTTTTGAAGAGTGAGCATTCAGAAAACATTAAAAAGGGTGATTTAAAATCCGATCGCTGGACTCATTCTACCTTGGTGTAAAAACACATGAAGCCGTTTCTAAAGCATTGCTGTGCATAAATTCCCCTTATCACCAGCACCTAACTTTTATGAATACTCTCACCTCCATATGGGAGCACCTCAGGTATTACTTGTGGCGGCCCCATCACACCCTCGTTTGCTGCTTGTGCCCCCAAAAGCAGCAGTGCAAATTTCTACAACTTCACTAATGTTCGCACAAAGTGAAGTTTTGAGATTTCCTTTTTTTTTCCTTAATATCTACAAAATGAGAGGGGAAAAACAAAACCAGCAGGAAAATGAATGAAAAACGGTGCCCACCAAGATTAAAGAGTTATTTTTCCCTTTAGTTGAATGAACACTGAAAAAGCATAACTTATTATGTCTTCAGCCTCCAGGTTATCCTAATGGGTTTATTTCACAATCCACCAGGAACAACCCTCAAGATATTTCTAAGATAGCTGTTAAACGTCTGACTTCCACCTACAATAGAGAAAATCTGCATTGCCAACAGCTTGTTCACAGAATTCCACCTTAAAACAGTTTTAGTACCACCAGACCAGAAGGGTTTGATGCCAAAGAGCTGTTCTGTCCTATTCAAAGCAGAGAATGGCTTCCTCTGCAATATGTACAAAGAGCAAGGAAATTTACTCAATTAATGTGAAACACAAAATGGCATCTGCCATCTGGAGATGCACACAAAAGCCACGGGCAGTCAAACACTTCTTAAGACTTTGGCATGTAAAATTAACATATTTTAAGACTTAAAGGGACATGTGAACTCCTAGTGCACGAGGATTTCCTTCCTCTCGCAGCAAAATAAAACACACAGTAGAGTATTTCCAATGCACAACAGCACCAAAAACCTGCCTGTCACATCAAGACTACCATCTGTATACTGTCAGATGGGAACTGAGCACTTATCTATTTAAAGATGTATTTTCAAACAATGGGCAGAAGAAATACACTTTCACTACACTTCCCAACTACCCTAAAGTCTCTTTCTGGGACTGGTGTAAAAGTCTTGCTGTTTCTTCTTGTGTGTGATCTGTGCAACCACTCAGGATTTATTTCTCCTTGCAAAATCAGAGCGATGCTGACGAGTCAAGTTTAGCACGGATCCAAAGCGTACGGGAAAAGCTGCCTTTACTCCAAGCATTCTCTTCTTGAATAAAATGAAGAAAGTTCAGCTCCAGTGTCTGTTCCCTTTTGTGTATTAAAAAACCCATCCTGCTTTAAAAGAAGCGTGACATATGGTATCTAAGTAGTCACCACCATAAATTATTCAACCTCTGCTCACTCCACAAATGTAAACCTAACAAAATGCAAAACCCGAGGCCTCACCACCATGGTCACACATCCTCAGCAGTGTCTTTGGCACACACATTTGGCTACACAGATCTGGTCGCTGCCTCCAAACTCTTCATTCAGATACAAATGTACCTGCTTTTCACTGTACCTGCATCATCCTCAGGATCACCTGAGTCTTACAGTGCTACCTTTTCACCCTGCCAGTTAGGCGGCAACAGTGCATAGTTGCACAAACCCTGTCTCATGTGTTGTGCTGTAAACAGAGTGACAAAAAGGGGGGGGGGGGGGGATCAAATCCATTCCCACTTAAGACAGTGTGCTGCTCACGCTCAGCAGTGATGTCCTGCGCAGTGTTGCTCAGCATGAGCAGGACGAATGATCCACCACATTTATCTTGCAAAAGCAGCCTTAATTCGGGCACCCCACAACTTTGCAGTGGTTTTCCTAACTTGCTTTTAGCAGATGCTCTTTTTCTTTTTAAAGCATCAAAATGATCATTCCAGCGTCCATGAAAAAGTTGGCTCCTGGGGGAATTCAGAGCCAAGGATGCCAAATCCACAAGTACTTACTTGTGTGAATGATGATAATGTCCCCAGTACAATTCAATGAGATTATCCACATTGCATTCATTTGGATGTGTAGGGAAAGGGTGACAAGAACCTTAGCAAAACTGGAGTATTAAAGAGTGTCAGGTGAAAAACTTCTTAAACAGTGACCCTGTTACTCTGCAAGATTCCTGATTTATTGTATTGACAAAGATTTGGGTTTTAAGGATTAGTTTTACTGATTAATTTTTTAGTTAAAGCACTCTCAAAGGTAAATCGATAAAAAGAAGCTAATACAAAGCAGAAGACGCAAAAGTCATCATTCCTGTATCAACATTCATCTGTGCTACATTTTAGGGGAGGGGGGGAATACATCAAATTCATCTAGAAAAAGAAGGGCTGAAAGTGCACTAAAGCATCACTTAAATTGTATTTACCAGTCTGTTTTGTGCTTGCATTTGTTGATGTGCGTGTGTGAGAGGAGAAACAGAGACACAGAGAGAGAGAAAGGGAAGAAAATGACTCATGCCTGACAATGTCACCATGTAAATGGTCATAGCTGCGCGCTTCCCTGGGGGAATCTGTAATACCACAGCAAGAATCTGAGCCTGCAATTACGGTGCCGGCAGCATGTCCCTCCAGCATGAGCCATACTGTCTGGCTACACTGTGGGAGCAATCTGGCTGTGTCCCCTCACTGGAGCATCCTGGGCTCCGAGGGACTGGGTGGCAGCCCCATACCTTCAGGCAAAGCAGAGCTCTCCCAGAATCTGCTTCCCAAAGTGCCGAGACCAGAGGTAGTGTCCAGAGCTACCAGCCCAGGACCCTTCCAAAGCACTGAAAACCAAATACATTTGGAACGCTGCTTAGGTGGCTTTCACACACAGCTCCTGCCTCAGCATCACACGTGTGTACGTGTGGGGTATGATCCCCAGCCACCCCCTCCTCTGGCAGTATCCCACCTTGCAAAGAAATCCTTACCACCGCCGATGTGAAGGACTCTGTGTTAAAAATAAAACCACAGTCCTCAGCAAAAACCAGGGAAGGGTTCCCGGGTGAGGAGCGTGAAGCCATGCCAGTGACAGGCTTGAAGTGCAACATGATGGAGATGCTGCTGTAACCGGACAGTTGAGGGATGAGCTGGGGTTTCCAGGCATGTCACAGGGATGACATCCTTGGCTCCGGGGGCTGGGGCCGCTGAACCTGCTGCTGGCCAATCCTTGGAGTGTCACTTACATGAGCTCCAAAGAAATCTTCTGGCCCACCCTTCAGGAAAAAGATAAGATGTCATGATCAGCTAATGGGAAGTGACAAGAAGAGATAGCATGAATGGGGAGAGAGGCAAGGTTTCGGGTTGAAAAGGCATTTTTCTTTCCTCTAATGCCAACCCTGCTAACAATAGGGCCGAGTTAATTAATGGGCTATTGGAGCACTTTTATCCATTTTTGCATATAGCATTCATTTTCCTACAGATACATATAATGCAATTAACCTGTAGCTTTTTACACAACCATACATGGCAATCCTTTCAATCTGGTGCGGAAAACATTGCACTTTAACCAACAGAAAGGATTTAGTTAGGGGGAAAAAGATTGTGAAGAATCCTTGTTCATCTCCTCTTCCAGACATTGCCTTCCACCTGGCATGGGAACCCAATGCCAAGACATCTGAGCATCTTCGACTGAAAGACCCCAACAGGAACATAAAAACTTTCTGGCTTTCCTCTCTCTTCAAGACAGAAAATCCTGTCACTCGGCTCACTTGCAATTAGGAAACCTGCTTCATTCCCTAAGGAAACGTTAGCGCATCTCTTGACAAAGTCCCACTGGGCACCGAGCGAGAGGTTTAAGCTGGAAAATGCTTGTGAAGTTTCTCCCCATGTGCTGCTCCAATGGCACCTCCAACTGGGTGTGTGTGTGTGTGGGGGGGGGGGGGGGGGGGTGGATGCATCCTATCCCATGCAACCACCCTGCTGCACACACACAAAGCCCCTGGGAATCGATCAACTCTGCAAACTTCAACGGAAACCTAATCCGAAGTGCCAGGCTTTTAAGATCATAGCCCTGCTGTGATGTGGATCAGTTTGGGGGGGGTACAGAAGCGCCTCTGGTGGGTACAAAGCCCAGGACGAGGGGTTGTGATCTCTGTGTGGCAGCTGTAAGAACGGCAAACAACAGCAGCGAAGCGCTGCCTTCGGTGGAGACCCGCATGCGTATGATGGATACAGAAAGGCTCCCTTTACAGTGTAAAGAATTCCGGGCTTAACCAAGCCACAATGTGTTTTGAGGCTTTTGCCAAAAAGTACAAAAACCCTGTAGTCAGGGTAGCGAAGCGTTTGATGACAAGCGTGGTTTCTGCTGCTCGACATATTTTCCTGGTGTATTTGTTTGTAAAGGTAGAGATAAGTATAGTAACACAATCTGTTCTTTAGTATCATAGGCAAGGAAAAATCACTAGTCATTAGCTACAACAGTTCACAGTCTTTGTGAGAGAGCTGCAAGTATATGTTTCTATTTCTTATTCCGAATATCTCAAAAGGAGCCTGATCCTGAAAACCCTTCCCTCCCATGATGATTGTCTGCAACAATAACACTAATGAAAAGCCACTGCGGATGTAAGGAGAGAAAAGAAGGCAAGGCTCAGATTCCCTATACAATGCCCGTAATGGTTATTTTCACTAAAGATAAGAAAGCAGACTTGTGTGCGCGCTATCACCGAAACAAGCCATTCTACCCTATCTGCAATTTTGACAGTTATCTATGGAAAATGCAGACTTAGAAAACTCTTAAGAATAATTATTAGAAACCATAGCCAAAATAACATACATCAGCCTTGATTAGTTACGTGAAAAGCAGCCTTAAATTGATAGTTTAAAAACAGGAAAATTAGCGGTATGATTAAGTCTGAATGGCTAATAAAAAGAGTTTTGCTAAAACAGATTAAGGTTCAGATCAAGGTCACAAAAGGAACTGATTGAGGAAAACTGTCATTTTTGCTGGGATTCAGTAGCTGGTTTAGCAGCACTGCTTCCTCTGAATCGGAGTCTTGTAATGAGAAATGACACTGCTGGGGTTAATAAAGCCTTGGCACACTTGTTCACCCCAAAATGTCAGTTAAAACATTGTGGCCAAAGAAAAAGGCACACTGCTTGCGTGCACGCAGATGGAAAGGGATACAACTAAGCGAAGTAACCGCTAGTAAAACATAAGGTGAATTTGTGCCCTAGTTGCACTTCTCATGTTTGTTGTAAATTCACTCCAGGAAAAAAAAATCACCTGCAAGCAGCCCAAAGCCCTCTTTGTCCCCCTGCTTCTTCCAAAATAAACAGCTTCTAGTCACAGAGCCCTGTTAGCAGAGGCTAGGCAGAGAAGTGCCTATTAAGGGGGTCTGAGGTTTGCCTTTCTGCCAGCTTCTTGGTTGTGGATAGCCTCCAAAAGGGGGTCTCTGCCCCTCTTTCTGGCCTGATGGGACAAGAGCCTTGAATGCATAGGTATGGTATGAAGTTCAGTGCTCCCAAGAGAAAGATTTACACACAAAGCCCATCTTCCTGCATGCAGGCACCAGAGGTCCTCTGCTGCAAAGGGGATGCTGCTAGTGCACTGGGGGGACAGCAAAGTGCAGCTGACCTCAGGAATTTCAGATCAGAAGGAACCTTTTGCATGCAATTTCCCCCTGAAAACGACTGTTTTCTTGTCACTCCTCCTGCAGGGAGCAGGGGATTCCCAAAGAGGCCAAGGAGCAGATGTATGAGTGTTACCACTGCCTCACATTTTCATCTCATCCCGATTATGCGTAAGAGGCAGGGACCACAAGCAGTCAGGTCTTTACCCACCACCTTGTGCCCACTGGGACCTTGGTGCCACCAAGCTGTGCTGCAGCATCACACCCAGCTGCCCTCCGGAGTGGTTTCCTTTGGGAAACCTTCCAGGATCCACGGGGAGGACTGGCTGTCCAGCAGCGAGAACTTCAGTCCCAGTGAGACAATATCATAGAACCCCAGAGTGGTTTGGGTTGGAAGGGACCTTAAGGTTCATCCAGTTCTGAAGCCCTGCCATGGGCAAGGACACCTTCCAGTAGCACCCCTGCTTCTTAGATACAATGCTTCAGTGAAATAAATTATCAAGACTATACCTGGGGGCTATAGCTTTTTACTCCTTGCAGCTGGGATTTTTGCTCTTTGGGGGGTTTCTTTCCTCCTGCACTGGTACTTTGCACTTGTGGCCTGTGATGGGAACTGTCACAGCCCTCCCGAGCATTGGGCTGCTGCTCGGT
The DNA here is from genome assembly GCF_034315485.1 of Pezoporus occidentalis. Taxonomy (NCBI): domain Eukaryota; kingdom Metazoa; phylum Chordata; class Aves; order Psittaciformes; family Psittacidae; genus Pezoporus; species Pezoporus occidentalis. The sequence continues at coordinate 3,380,272 of NW_026915836.1, read as the reverse complement.
GGCATGAGCTATTGTTGTCATTATTACTATCGCCAGGCCTGATCGGGGTCAGCAAAGCCAACGCGAGAGCTGTTGTGTAAGCCAGCAATAAAAAGACAGTCCTTGTCCCAGAACACACTCGGGCTGGTTTTCTGACAAGCTGTAACAGGTTCTGCGGTGGCACCTTTTCTGTTGCTAAATAAAGAACTTCTGTCTTGCAGAGCCTAAACCCACTGCTGAAAGATTGAAAGGAAAAGGAACTAATAGGACAAAGGGGCTGTGTGTGCGGGGAGGGTTTAACTTTTGCTTGTTTTGATCTTAGTTGCAAGTAATTCACATGGAGAGAAGCCCATTGATGCTAAAGAAAACGAGGAGTTTTAGGAGAAGGACTGCTTCAGACCAAACCAAATGCAGAAAGTCAGAATCATCCAGATAAGATTCCTGGACCAGAAATCACATTTTAGTTAGTACCTAAACCACATGTCACTTGACAATGAGTATCTGCAGCATGGAGTGAAATAACCCTCCAGCAGCGAAGTCAATATTTAAATCAATATCTCTGGTAAGGAAAATATCTTACTCATTGATATAGATTGGGATTTTTTCCTTATGAATCTCTCAGGAAGTAAACAGCTTATTTCTGTTGTAAAAGCAGCTAAACAGTATTGCCAAACAGGTCTAATCTTTCCTAGAATTCAATAGCTCAATGCTCTGAAATAATTCATGTTGTTATAAATGTCATTTGACCTATACCTCAGGGATGTATTTCCTTTTCAGAATGAGGCACCTACAGTATTTTGGCCCTCATGCTGCTGAGTGCGATCCCAGTAACTTCAGTGGGAGCTTAGGGCACTGTGGGATGGACGTTTTGCATGATGCAGGTACCTAATGATTCATCTACCTAAGGCCAAAATCTGTAAGAGATGTTAGTGCCTTCATGTTAACGGCTGTGACACCCTCCATCCGCTACAACCCTGGAAGCAGAGCCCTGACCCATCCCAGTTTCTTGTTTTAAGCACCTTCACAAGGTCAAGCCCATTTGTTTCTTCTCCTTTGGACCCTGTGACAGTTCGGTTCCTTTCTGCAACTGGACAAAACCCCCAAAGGAGGGCTAAGAAAGATCTCATCCCACAGCCTGCTGGCCCACACACTTTAGAGAGAAGAAAGCTATGGCTACGGGACAAGGGAAGTGTTAAAGGCACTTTCCCTACCTCCAGGAGAGACACCCCCGCTTGTAGGCTGCCCTATGAAAAATGGGAACTGACACCACCATGAGGACATCTTGCAAAGGAAGCAGTGCTGGGTGCTGAGCCCATAGGCACAGGCAAAGCCTGTGTGCTGGCTCCTGGATGATTCCTACATACCCCTGTAGGCAGCTGCTTCCCAAGGGATGTGTGTCTCCTGGGCTGGGTGATCCACGGTGGCAGTTTTGCATATAGACACCTAAAATCAGCCTATTGCCTGCTTTAGGCTCCTAAATCCACTGTCTCATTCAGGACCTTACAAAGCCATCCAGGTGCCTGTTCTACTAAAGTTTATAGCATAGCACTTGCAACTGTTTTGAAATGATATTAGATGTCTCACTAACACCAAATAACCAAAAAGAACAGAAGTCTATCAAATTAAACTACATTTCCTGTTCAATACCAGCTTTGATTACTCAGCAGGGTAGGGTAAAGGGTAAAGTGTCAAATGTGCTTCCTTTTCTCCTGCTTTATGATTTAAAAATCCTTAAGACTTCCAATGCAAGGACTAGGACAGGGGAACACGAAGTATTTCTTACTGTGCTTTTAACCCCTCCACATGGAGGTTGCTGAAACAGTTCGGATCTTAGAACCACGGTGGGGTGGTGCTGGCTAAGAGCTGTCCCTCTCTGGCAGCTCTTCCAATATGATTAATAGAAAGGAAGCTGCATCGGGATTAGTTTTTGTACAAGACAACAGTGGGCATCCCCAAGGTCTTCATTCAAAAAGAACAACCTGGAAAGCTTCCCAGATTTTGCTTTCGCTCTCCTGTCCAGCATCTCTTCGGCCCACGCTGCAGGTAAGGCATACTTTGGTCCAACGAGATGGGAAACTATTCAGCAAGGTAAGCAGTGACTGATTTAACCAAACCCATACTGAACTACATCAGAGGGTCAGAGTTGAAGCTAAAAATCAGCTTCCACCTTGCAGCCTTTCCTGTCGTACGGTGTGAATCAGAACCTGAACCTGCATTTGCCAGAGTTTCCCATTTGACTTCCGAACAGACTCGGTGCTTACACCTCCTGGAGGTGCAACTGCTTGTGACACCAGGACAATTCGATGCCAACAGACAGCAAAGGGGCTTTTGACTCACGAGAGATGGATTCCTCCTCCGTGGGGCTGATGTGACACATGATGACTGCTTCCAGAGTCGTGAATGCGTGTACCAAGGGAATTCCCATCCCGGCAGTGTCGGTCCAGCAGCGTGCACTAGCTGATGCAAAGTCTGCTGGATCTGACATCCAGCATTCACTTACAGCTTCTGAATGCTGAATTAAGAAGAGTAGGATAACACACGCATGGTGTTGCTAGTTCGGAGAGGGATGAAAGGGAACTGTCTGCTACCGGAGAAACACCAACGTGGCCTCTATTGCCACAGAAGGATTCTTCCAGGCATCAGGGAGAGAGCCATAAACATGGAACTTTGCAATGCTTCTGGAAATACATTTGACCTGACAAGCCCTGGTGAAGCCAGCTACCCAGGGCCACGTAAGGTTGGAAGTGACAAGAGGTCACAGACTGGTGGCAACTGAGAATTTCCATGTGGGATAAGGCAGGTGGAAAGGTTTTCCCTTTTCACCTTCCCACCAGCCCAGTGGAAGGGGCAGGCTGGGCCCCGTGTGAGGCAGAAACACGTCGCAGCAGTTCACACTGCAGGCAGGCTACGGAACTCTGCTCCATCAGTTCCCATGGATCTGCAGGATTTCAGGGGCTCTCGACCCAACTTCTGTCAATTCAAACCTCACTTACACCAGGGTGCTCCTTCAAAGCCAACCACCAGCACACTCTGGTCAACCAGGGGCAGCAAAGCCCGTCCTGTTTAGCTTGGGAAGGCACAAAGGGTTAACCTTAAAAGCAGCCTGGCAGGAACAGGTTTTGGGAACCCACTGCACCAAATTCACATTGGGACGTTGAAACTGAGCGGGACGTTAGCTGACCCGCAGTGGGCAAACTTAATGGCCAACTTCGCTCTCTCAGCCTTTTCCCATGAAAAACCTGCACCCTAGGTGCTACCGAGTGCTAATTTGTTAAGAAAGCCTTAATTGAGTGACAGTTAATTATTGACAGGTTTGAACTACTTTATCTCTCAATCAAAAGCTGGCTCCGTCCCAAGCAGCGAGCAATTTAACAGCCGCGAAGGTAAATCTAGCCACGTGCAAACTCTTTATGCTGAAGCCTGGTGCCTCTCCCTCCCCCAGCCCAAGTTTGGGCTGCAGTTTCTCTCTGAAGGAGCCGATGAGCCCCCGGTGATCACCAGCCAACGTCAAGGTGGTTACCCTGCTTAACCCCACTTGGCACCGAGTGGGAATTACCAAGGGGACATCCATCTGGAGCTGCCTGAGATAAGAGGTGTCCAGTGTTAATAAACAGGCTTCCTCTACACCTCAGCAGGGCCTTCCTTTTCCAAACAGTCTTCCTTTAATGTTGTAAAATGGTTTTTTCCATTTACTCAACCATCATGCCTTTGCTGGCGGGGGAGGGCCAAGGGAAAGGGAGAGGAGGTTGAGGCTCAGCACATGTTTCTACAGCATTGAGGCACCTGCTTTTGAAATGGGATTTCTGATGCTAAGTTCTTCCAACACGGCTCTTTCTCTTGCCTTCTGCACACAAGCAACGTGTGAAGTGAGAAAAGGATAGAGAAAAGAAGAGTAAAAGGAAGAGAAATAGAGGAAAAGAAAGGAAGAGAAGAAGGAAAATGAAGGGAAAGGAAGGCAAAGCAAGAAAGATAGAAAGCAAGAAAGAGAGGCAGCTAGAGAGCAACAAAGCGAATGAGGGGAAGAAAGTGGGGGGGAGATAATGGGGGAAAAAGAAAGAGGAAAAGAAAGAAGGGAAGAGAGAAAGAGGAACGAAGGGAGGAAGGAGGGAAGGAAGGAAGGAAGGAAGGAAGGAAGGAAGGAAGGAAGGAAGGAAGGAAGGAAGGAAGGAAGGAAGGAAGGAAGGAAGGAAGGAAGGAAGGAAATGAAAGAAAAGGAAGGAAGGAAATGAAAGAAAAGGAAGGAAGGAAATGAAAGAAAAGGAAGGAAGGAAATGAAAGAAAAGGAAGGAAGGAAATGAAAGAAAAGGAAGAAAGGAAATGAAAGAAAAGGAAGAAAGAAATAAAGGAAGGAAGGAAGGAAGGAAGGAAGGAAGGAAGGAAGGAAGGAAGGAAGGAAGGAAGGAAGGAAGGAAGGAAGGAAGGAAGGAAGGAAGGAAGGAAGGAAGGAAGGAAGGAAGGAAGGAAGGAAGGAAGAAAGAAAGAAAGAAAGAAAGAAAGAAAGAAAGAAAGAAAGAAAGAAAGAAAGAAAGAAAGAAAGAAAGAAAGAAAGAAAGAAAGAAAGAAAGAAAGAAAGAAAGAAAGAAAGAAAGAAAGAAAGAAAGAAAGAAAGAAAGAAAGAAAGAAAGAAAGAAAGAAAAATGAAACAGAAAGAAAATGAAACAGAGAGAGAAAAAAGAAGGAAGGAAAAAGAAAGAGATGGGAGGAAAATTAGTGTATTATAGCAGCAGCAGTAGTAGCCACCACAGTATCACAGTCATTCAGTGCAATATGTCTAAACATTCATAAATGTTTTCTGCATCCTAAAATGCCATGTACAAGGGATAGAGCATCCCACTGAGGTTAACGAATGAATGAGGTGCCCTTGAAGGTTAATTTGCACAAACAAAAGGTCAAGGAACACCTTCAAAACAAAATATTGATTAAAGCAAGTTAAATGTTTTGACTCAAAGGAGACACGAAGGATTAAAAAGCAAAATAAAGCAGTATGGATAAGAAAGGAACAGGAAAGAAAAAGCATCACCCCCAGACACAAAGGAAATGGTAGAAAACATATCTGAATCAGCTAGTCATCTGCTAACAAGCTGTAAAGATTTCCAATGACAAGTTGTCACATTAGTTTAGTGAAACTGAAGCAGCACTTATCCCTTTTCCTGTGCTTAATCTCTCAGCAAGCTGCACAGAAACATGCTACCACGTTTAATAGGATTAGTTGAGTTCACTTTCTCCTCTCTGGAGGTTTTGATGGGGTTTGTTGGGGATTTTTGTTTGTTTGATTGGGGTTTTTTTGTTGTTGTTGGGAGCATTATTATTATTATTATTATTATTATTATTATTATTATTTCCTAACAATTCTATTTCCATCAATCAATGGAACCATCAAGGTTTTGAATTACATTGCACTCTGCTGAACCACCTAGGTTGCATTCACTTGCCAGGTTAAAGGCACTGTCTTCCAAAGGCTTCCTTCTTGAAAGGAGGAGCCAAGGCAAAGGGAAGCGAGGAAAGGCTCTAAATTCAGCAGTTACACACATCAGGGACCCCGTTCTCCTCTTTCACACACACACTGACAATGCTTTATTGATATCATAGAGCTATTTTTAATTCACATCAGCGCATAAGCACCGGGCCAAGGCTAAGAGCAGAATCAGGCCTTAGTGGTTGTGGGGTGCTCTTTTGAGGCATGAGAGTAAATACTTGCACCTTCCCCACTCCTAAAATAGAAAAGGAAAGGGGAAAAAAAGAGGGAAAAGGAAAAAGAAAACCTGCTATGTATTCGCAGCCCAGTTCCCTCATTTAGTTGGAACAGACACAGCAAGGAAAATGATCAAAGAAAGGCATTTTCAACAGTATACCCCTGTCACTTCCAATTTTGTTGTCAGACTCCAAAGGGACAGAGGAATCACCCATGGCCATGGGCACACTGAGCAAGTTTGCTTAAGTTTCTTGCATCTGTGTTATTTTTCCCCCTTAAAGAAAGACATGCAAGCACAGAACACTGTCAGCTTGCAGGAAAGCTGTTATCTTCAGAGGCACCCTCAGGTTTCGAATCCAAACTTTGTGAACGGAGTTTACTTTTTGTTGGCATCCAAAATGCCCATAACTCAAAAACTGAACAGTGTGACTGCCCTTAAATCTATTAACAGCCAAGAAAAGGACCTGGTGGCTACCTTATGATCTATTCATTATTTGGAAAAGGACCTGGGACTTCTACAGGAGTTCAAAGACTGGAATCCATGACAGTTCTCTGGTGAGAGCCATGCTCAGGATCAGTCATGGGATGGGGGCAGTGAGGAATACAAACAGGGAGCAGCTGCCCCGCCGCTGCCCAAGCCACCGGAAGCCTGGAGAAGGCACCAGGGATGACTTTGCTCTCCTCATATCCTGAACATGAGCTGGTGGACCCCTTCTGAGGAATTGCATTCTGCAGGAGCAAGGGCTTTTCCTCCCAGCTCTACAATTTGGGTGATAGGTGGGGGATTGCTTTGGCTCCTGAGCTTTGAAACACCAACTTGCATTTCTTAATCTATCCTCCAGGATTAAAAGAGAGCAAAGGTCTGAAGCACTCAGTGCCCCCAATGGTGGGCGGGAGAGGGGGAAGCAAGCATTTCATTCCAGTTGTGCTTACTGGTGTGGCAGGTCTGGTGTGGTGAGACTGGGAAACGCTGCCAGACACAGGGCTGGAGGGCTGCAACCTGCAGGCTGCTACAGCAATGGGGCAGAGGGACTGGGTGACGGGTGCCTGCCACTGCTCTGCCCCGTGACCTTGGGGACATTGGCAGGGCCTCAGTTTCTCTTTGGGGTAAATCAACAGCGGCCGAAGTTAAACTGGTGACAAACTCAGTGTCAAAGGCAGCTATTTACTTGTTTCTTAGTGTTTGGCACGACTCGGCTTTATCTCTACGTGCATCCTGGTGTCCTTTAAGAGAAAACTAGAAACAGAAGGAAAGAATTCAAGCGAGTCATTCACCCGCCAAATTTAGCCTATCTCCCCCTGCGTCCAGACACACTTCTGCACCCTTGTTCCGCAGCCCCTGCGGCACTTACAGCTACAACCGGAGGCCGAACGTGTCACCGGGACCAGCCGAACCCCGCAAGAACAAGCAGGGAGCAAGTCCTCCCCCTCCGCGCAAGCGGAACAGCGCAGCGCGGCCGGGCGCCCCCGGGCCACCCCTGCCTGTCGCTCCCCGACGGCGGCGGGCCCGGTGCCCCTGTTGCTGCAGGTTTTACGTTGAAACAACTCACGGAGGAGCAGTCCCGGCGGGAAGGGGCTCCCGCGGGCCGGGAGGGAGCGACGGGCACCGGGCACCGCTCCGGAGCCGTCCGGCGCTGGGGCTGGGGGACACAAGTGGTGGCAGCGGAGCGCCCCGGGACGCGCCCCGTTGCGTTTGCAATCACGGAGGTGGCCAGCACCGGTCCCGGGACTGGCCGCGGGCCCAGGCACGGCACAGCACGGCTGGCGGGGGTACCCATCGCGGCGAGGAGCGGGGCTGTCCCAACGCCACCAACAGCCACCTCCCGCGTGCGAGCCCCGACGTGCCGGGCCCTACGCTCCCGGCGCGGCAGCGGCCCCGAAGGACTTCGCCTTCCGCACCGGTGCCGGGCTGTAGGACCGTGCTTCCGGATGTATCTCCTCGGGATGCCCCGGCCGGGGCAGCGGCGGGGACATTTAAGTTTGTTTTAGCGCAGTAAAAGCTTCCCAGCTGCAGCTCCGCTTCGGCCGGTCCCGAGCGCTTCCCTAGGCATCGGCGCGGGGTGGTTTGTCACATCGCTCACCCACCCGCGTTACTGACCAAGAAGCGCGGATGTAGGGAGCCACGCGGCCCCCCGCGGGCAGGGCAGGCCTACAGCAGCGGGGCGGGCAGGGGGTGAGGCACGGCCCGGCCCCTCGCCACTGGCACCGAGCGACGGCGCAAGTTTGGGCAGGGGATGCCCGCGCCAGCCCGGCCTGCCCCGGCCCCAGCCCCAGCCCCAGCCCCGTCCGGGCTCTCCCCTCCCCTCGGGGCTCCCTGTCCCGCAGCCCCAGCGCCCCTCACGGCAGCCCCGAGGGGCGGGCGCGGAGGGGCCCTGCGGGCCCGCGCCGTCCTTACCTGCCGCCGAGCGCCCTGCAGCGCTCCGCCGCCTCCCGTCCCTCGGCAGGACGCTATTCCCTCGCATCAATTTATTCCCTTGCAAGCCTTAGCAGTTTTCCCGAGGGAAGCCTCGCCTCCCAGCCGGCGGCTGCCGGGCCGCCCTCCGCTGGAACCGGGGCCGAAGTGCGGCGCTCCCGGCTCCGCACCGCGGAAACCTGCGCTCCCGGCGGGATAAAACGCTCCCGGCGGGCTCTGCTCCGTGTTGCTGCCCGGACCCGCCGGCAAGATGCTCTTTTGTGTTTCTATCCCCAAAGCGTTTTCCCAACGCTTTCCCCGGCTGTGCCGACCTAGGGATGGGGTTTAGTTGCCCGAAATTTGGGGCGTGCTGCACGGGGGGCCGGGGCCGCCGGGGCGGACACAGGGTGTGCGCACCGGCGGCTGTTCCACGCACCGCAACGTGACTCTCGTTTCTGTGTTTATTTTCCGCTCCGCACATGGGGACGCTGCCACCGCTCCGGTCCCCTGGAAGTTTGCGACCCGCCTTGGGGAGCAGCACCCGATGCTTAACGCGCTCAGGACGCGCTCCGCGGGGCAGCAGCTCCCCGCGCTCCTCCTCTGTGAAAGCTTTCCCGCGGGGGGAAACATCCCGCGTGGGGCACGGCGGGGAAGACTTTCCTAAAGTTTCTCTGTCTCCCCCTCCTTTCCCTTACGCGGGGCGGCTTTTGTCCGCCACGGCGGGGGAGGGGGGGGGGGGGATGGCGGGGGCGCCCCGTCGGGCCGCGTCCCTCCATCCGTCCATCCGCAGGTGCGAACCGTCCGCACCTTCCCGCGGGTGCGGGGCGGCGCTTCCCTCACCCCCCCCTACTCCCCTCTTCCCCACGTTATTCCCTGTTCTCTCCCCCCGCTCCTGCCAAGTTCTCCCCGTCCCCCCCGTCCGTCCCAAGGAGCATCCCGATTGGGCGCCGGGCCGGGCTCACGTCACTCCGAGCGTGACGTCTAGTCTTCCTGTTTCCTTCAGCTGTGTCTTAAAGTAAATCTTGTGGCGGTGCGGAGCGATCGCTCGGCTCGGACAGCCCCGGCCCCAGCCCAGCCCAGCCCTGCCCTGCCCCGCGACCCGCTGCCGCCGCCGCCGCTCCGCTGCCCGCTCTCTCCCCTCTTTCCCTCCCAATCCCTCCCCTCTTTCCCTCCTCCCTCTCTCTCTTTCCCAGTTTATCCCGCTCCTCATCCGCGGAGCTTGCGCGTGCGCCCGTCCGCGTGTCCGCGTGTGCGGGGCGCGCGCGGTGGTGTGCATGTGCGTTGTGCGGGTGTCCCCCCTCCCCGCGTTGCACCGGCAAACCCAAAACACAACCGACCAAGCAACCCCACGCAAACCCAGAGGCTGCAGTGTCGTCGCCTTTCGCACGGAGTAAGTACCCGCTGCCGCTCCGCGCCCCCTCCGTCCCTCCCGCTTCTTTCCCCTTTTCTTTTATTCCTTTTTAATCCTTGCACTGCTCTGAACGGCCGTGGGGGGGGTGTTGACGGGGGAGGATGGTCTCCCTAGCAAAATGCCCATCACCGTTACCCAACCTGCGCGTCTTTCTCCAAGGGGACAAAACTGCAGGGACTGTCCCCGCCGAGCAGCGCGGCCCCGGGCGGGGAGAGCGGTTGGGGGGGTCCTGAGCACTGCGCCGCGCGGAGCGCTCCCCGCAGCCGGCCTCGGGCCCCAGAGCAAGTGTTAGGTGACCCCCCCCTTCCCTCGGCGCTGCCACCTTCCGCGGACCGGCCTTTCGGTCCTCCCGCGGGCTGGAGCGCAGGTTTGAGGGGACGGGAACCGCAGCGAGGATTTGCCTTCTTTTTGTTGTTCCGAGCTCTTTCCTCACCCCGTCCTCACCGAAGTTCCCCGTCCCCTGCGCTGAACTCCCGCTCCGCTCCCCCGAGCCGCCTCTTTGTCTGGTTTATTATAGCCGCCTGGCTTTTTGTCTCTTCCAATTTGCTTGCCATTTGCATGTCGCTAGTTCTCCTGCTCTAACCCCGGCAGGGAGTTTTTATCCTCACTCTCCTTATCCTTGCAATTACTTTTTTCTTTTTTTTTTCTTTTTTTTTTTTTTTTTTTCCATTTCCAAGGGTGGGACGAGCTGCGAATTGTGGAAATGTATGGAAAATGGGATCAGAGGGGTAGGTAGCGAGCGCAGGAGATCAAATGCAAGTCGCGGGATGAGAGCCTTGATCTGGGAAAAGATGAGGATTACTGCTACTTTCTCCTTGTTTGCCTGTTGTTTATTATCGGGGGGGGGGGGGGGGAGCATCTAATTTTTCCGTGCCCTTTGATGCAGATATTCCTGGCTTTTCTTGGTATTCTCTTTATCGGCCGAGTGACCCGGCGCACTTTGCCATGTGTTTAAACGGAGTTAAAGCGCGGGAGGGGTCGCGGGGCCTGAGCGGAGGGGGCGCGGGTGCGCAGGGTTGGGATACAAGGGCCGGGACGGGGTTGAAGGGGGGGGGGTCACCGAAAATGCGGGGCCCGACGGGAGCGGGCGGAGAAACTTGCGCGTATGCGCCGCGGTCGCGCCGGGCCGGGCAGGTGCGCGGGGCGGGCGCGGAGCGAGTTGGCTGGCGGTGCCCGGGGGATCGGGGCCGGCCGCGGGGAGCGCGTCGCTGGGTCGGTGTGTGCGGCGCGTCCGGAGCTCCGGAGGGGTCAGCGACACGGACGCGTGTCCGCCTGCGGGAGGAACCCCCGCGGAGGGCATCAGCTTGGCGTCGGCGACCGGGTAGGAGATGCCGGTCACGGCTGGCGGGGGAAACGGCCGCAGCGTAGAGGTGCCCTTGGATGTCGGGCAAAAGTTGCCAGGGCGAGAGTTTGGAATCCCGCCGCTTTCCCACAGGTCCCGAACGCCGCGGCGGTCCTGGCTGCGCTGCGAGTGTCCCCTCAAAACCCTCCTGAGACGTGGAGGGCACCTGGAAGCGCATACGCGCATCCCTGGCCGTAGTTGGGTGGTGGAAAGGGCCGGTGTTGTCTAGCGCAGGGTACGGAAGCACGGCTGTGGCACCGCGAGGTGTGTAAACTCAGGTTATTTGTCACTTCCATCATCTGCAGAGGTTTGGCAGCGCGCAGGGTGAATCGTAGGGAAGCAGTTTCCTTACCCGTAGATTTTCACGGGGCTCATTCCCATGACATCTTCTCGCAGCCTTTTAGTGAGTTGCCATCAATCACAAAAAGTTCACAACCACTGTAGCTCTTTTTGCATTTATTTTAGTTGCTTTTTGTCCAGAGCTTACCTTTAGCAGCGGTGTCACATACTGTGGAATGTTTATGTCAAGGGTAGACAGGGTATCATGAGTTGAACTGCGATAAAAAGTACAGCGTTCCTACTTTTCCCTATGAAATTATTCTGTGAGGTGGCTGACATTCACTGAGTGGCACTGTCAGTATATACAGTTCACTTCCCTGCCAGCTGAACTCTGAGGCCTCTCAGTTTGTGGGACTGGTTTATATGGCTTCTCCTTTTTATTATCAGTTGATAAATTAAGATATTCATAAGACTGGACACATTTTGAAATTGGAGTTTAATTTGATTCAGAGCAGAATTGTAAATACCGCACTTTGTAGTCTCTAAGCAATGATTTATTCTGCCTCGAAGTGCAGCCTAACTGCTAAGGTAACTAATCCAAGAACTGGGATTTTAACGACATCATGCAGCATAGAAAGAAAATGTCTTGGAAAACTTGGGCTGACTTTTTAGTGGGAATCTTGCGAACATTTCAGTCTGGTCTCTGCACAGAGACCGTGTGAGTTATTTTCTTCATGATCAGTGAAATAACAAGGACCAAACTGGCCTACGAGGAGGAAAATGTTTTCAGTTTTCTACCTGGAGCAGCTTGCTTTCTTTTTCCCATTCAAAGAATCTGTGTCCTCGAGCAGTGCTGAGCACGGCTGCGTGGTGGAGGGCCCTGCATCTCCCCAAAATAAAGGCCTGAACTAATGAGATGCCGAATGCCTCCTGTTAGCGAGCTCTGTCAAATCCCCCTGCAGCCGATGGGAATCGTGGATGTTTGGCATGCTGAACACCTTGCTGGATTGGGTACCACCAGGTTCCTAAAACAAGGGTCACTTTTTTTCTTGAAGGCTCTTTAAACAGGTGGCATAATTTCGAAGTAAATCAGGCTCTAATTTTCACTTCTTCTTATGGAAAAATCCTAATGAAGTAGCTGCTGCTGCACAAACAGTTGCTCATCATTTCTGCCTTGTTTCAATTTCTTTGATTAGACATCTCAGCTACAGGGGCCAGATAACCCTTTCTCGCAGGAAAACTTGTGTCAGAGCTGCATAGGAAGGTAGTGCTTTCTCATTAGTGGCTGACGTGATTTTAGCACCGAACAGATCTATGGTGAATAGTTGTCATCTGTTCTTCAAATCTGAGCTGTGGTTTTGTGCATGGAATGTTGTTGACCGGAATAATTTTTACCCTGTGCTTCCTGGTTGATTCTGGCATAGCCATACCCCATGTAGCGTTTGAGAGTGAAAGATCTAAATATTTCTATTAGCAGAAGGGTGTTATATTTCTTGTATGGTATTGGCATAGTAGGCTGACATGAAACAGGCAGATGCTGGACCAAAGAAAGTACTCGGCTTGAGAAAAGATAGGACCAATTTCAGATCTATAAAATGACACCTCCTTGAATTCATCTGTGAATATTTGTCAAGTTTAGCACTTTGCTGCTGTGTGTTTAATGGCTGTGTAAGTTAGGCTGGGGTCCTTCAGGATGGCTGAAGAAGGTGGGCTTGAATTTACATCTCCTTTGCATCTCCCAAGTGTATGAATTAATCCAGGAGAAAATTGTTAGCGTCTTTGTAGATTGAGATGAGTTAACAAAATTGATCACAGAAATGGATTGATTTATAATGAGTGTGGTGAAATACCTGACATATTGCTTTCTACAGAGCATTCTAGCTGAAGGTTTGGTAACAGTGACTCTTGGATACCTAGAAATTAATCTGTTTCCACTTAAAATGTCAGTGCCTATCAAATGGATATGAAATAACGGCATGTCTGTAGCTGCTGTGCTGTTACGAGGTTATTCATAGTTACGTTGTAATCGTATCTCCTTAAACAAAAGGGTTGAAAGTAAATTTGTAAATAAATACTACTGCTATGTTTATGGATGGACTTAGAGAGTGCCGAGGCCCTGGATATGATTTTTAACTATGTGGGCATGGAAGATGTTTGGTTTCTGAGAAAGCCGCATCGTGCGAGTTGAGGCTCGAGGTGTGGACAGTGAGTTTAGCACTTGGCATGCGAGGAGTATCAAAGTGAGGTGTAAAGCAAATTTAACCTTCACAGATTTAAAACTCTGGAACTTTGAGAGAAACGGTGCTTCTGAAGATTTCTACATAGATCTTGACAGCCTAAGCTATGTATTTCTGGGTAGTTGTATAGAGATATCAGATGTATGAAATACAGTTTTGAGACAATGTGCAGCCAAAGTACTGGTATTACGTAAAGGATACAGACTTCCTAATTATTTATTTTTATACCCCCCAGGAGTTGCTTATTTAATCAGCTCTAATCTAATCAGTCTCGAAGTCTGCCTGTCATGGCTGGGATTCTGCATCCTGCTGACGTGCCATCCCACTTTCCTTGAGGTGTGAATTGGTTTTGGTCCTCTGAGACTGAAGTATTAACTGGCCATTCAATATCCATTCTGTTTTGTCAAGCTAAAGTAGAACTATTTCTCTTACTTCAGCCTTAAAGCTGGCAGTCTGTAGGCTCAGGATAACACCAGGGCAAATGGAAGATATTGCTTAATACCCAGGTTAAGTGTACGATAACTCCGATGCCTTCAGCTTCCAGCGAGGGTAGGAGGGTGCATCCGTCTTCTGGAGCACCTCATGCGGTGGCAGGAGTTGGCTGGAAGGCAGCTGCTGGTAGAGGGGCTCAGGGAGAGGAAAATGGACACTGGGGAGGAAGGATGCGTGGCAATGACCTTCCAACCTGGCGCAGGACAGCCTACTTCCTGAGCTTCTGACTCAAGGGTACAGCAAACCCTCCCCATGCGTGTCCTTGGTTGGGATTGGGCAAGAGAAAGGCAAACAGTGGTCAGGCACCTCACATTTGCTGGGAAATGTGCAAAACCCAAAACCTGACATGAGGCTTTCGGTGTGGGTCTGGGAACTTATTGGTGGATCTCAATCAAGCATAGCTTAACTACAGGAAAGGAAGGAAAAGTGTGAAGGTTTTTTGGTAGGGTTGGCGTGTTGGGTTTTTTTCCTGTATTGTTTTTCCTTTCCTTATTGGCAAGTCTTATCTTTCTGGAGAACACTTTTAGAATATCTTCCACGCAATAAGCAAGAGTGCTTTTGGTTATCTTGCAATTAGTTTATATCACTTTCAAATGCACACCACTAGACTGAGAGGTCAACCTTGACCCTGGTTTATTCTATGCCAGTCTGACCTGCTGAAAAACGCCTGTGGTAGTCGCCCCTTTCCACCCCCTGAGGACTTGGCCCTTTATCTGCAAAACCAACCCCTCTGAAATCCCAGCTCCTCAGGTTTTTTGTTTAGGTGAAGACCTACTTGTAAAAGCTTGATTCTGCCCCCTGAAAAACTCCATTTGCATTAACTGAGAGAAAGCAGGAAACGGTCTTTTGCAAGACATACTTCCAAGCAGGGCCTGATCCTACCACACCTAACATGATTTTGGTACCCTGCACCGCAGGGGAGTTGCTCGCGGGGTGGGATGCTGCCTGCTGTGCAGGTGGTAGGATTGGGCCCCTGCGACAGAACTCCTTGCTATTTTTGATTTTGATATTTACCTGATTGTGAGGTAGCCAAACTTCACTTGCTTAACGTGCTTCTTGCCAAGGAGCGATCTCTGAAGACAGTGACCTGATAACAGTGTGAGGCTCTGGATTTACCGTCTGAATTCACAACGCTTTTTTGATGGTGTTTTTGTGGGTTTTATCACTCTTTGCTTTCCTGTATGCAAGGAGCCAGTAATGTAAACAAACATCAGGTCCCTTGCATAACTGTCTCTGACACCAAATTCTTGTAGTACATCCACAGTACGTGGGCAAAGGCTGCAGAATAAACATAATGCTTCTAAGTATTAAAAGCTTCAGGTTTTTTTTTTCATCCTGGTTGCAAACTAAGCACTGACTCCTGTCTTGATTTTACAGATTATTTCATGCTGAAATTATGTCTATTTGCATGGATAGTCATTCTTTAAAACTAGCCACAGATGCAGTCC